>NC_137169.1:110423749-111023749 GCF_951394435.1 Stenella coeruleoalba
CTCACACACACATTCACACACGGGCCTCAACTCTCACTCCAGTGAGGCCGTGGAGGGCTCGATCCCACCCTGGTGTCTGTGTCAGCAGGCACCCTCGAGGAAGGGAGAAGAGATTCAACCTGTGCCCCTGCACGCACACACCAGGACCCTCCCCGTCCCAGGCCAGTCCCACTCACCCCCACAAAGCTGGGCAGCTCCTTGTGCAGAAGTTTCTTCATCTCCCCCTTACTCAGCTTGAACTTGTCACCCTCTTGGCCAGAGTACTTGTGGAAGGTGGTGACCATCACAGCCAGCGCCTACTCCAGAGGACTGGACATCTTAGATCTGGGGCTGCAGGGCTGGCAAGTAATGGAGACGCCTCAGCCCAGCCTGCAGGACCCACTTCTGCCCCAAACTGCCTCTCCAAGCCCCTCTCTGAATGGGCAAACAGGGCTGCATCTCCCGCTCGGCCTATGGCTCCCTGGGCAGGGGCCATACCTCCAACTCACACTGCGGGCAGATGCTAGACCTTCCTCTGTACTTGGAAGGGCCTCATGTCTCCTCCCATCACACTTGGGGCCCACCCCTGAGTGCAGGGCTCCCCTCTTTGAGCATCTGTGGAAAGGAAATGGCAGGGTAGCCAGAGTCCCATTTGGGATCCTCTCTGTGCAGCTCCTTCCACAGGCCAGTGGGCTCTGTGCCAGCGCTGCGGAGACGGGCATCTCCATGGGGTAGTCAGTGGGGCTCGCTGGGCTCTGGCAGTGGCCATGGCTACGGCCCAGGGGTACGAGGTTCCCTGAGGAGTCAATTCCTTCCTCTGCCAGAGGGTGTCGCTCTCCCATCTAACTGGAAGCTCCCTTGGGTGGGCTCATATCCTCCCTCAGACTAGGGGCTCTCACCAGGTAGGGAATGTGTGTCCCCTCATACTGGAGGCCCCTGAGCAGGGGTGCTGGCTCTATGCAGACAGGGCATGGGTAGGGTGGAGGCAACCGAACACCCTCCCCACCAGGAAGAGTCCTATTGGGACTGGAATTAAAGAAATTAAAAGCCCAGCACCCTGGGATCAGGGCAGAGTCTAAGACCAAGGACAGACCTCAGAGGTCATCTTTTCCAAGGCTCTGCCTCTGAGAATGGTCACACCACCCCAGGAGGGTTAAGCGGGTCCCAGGGTGAGGCCAGAGGAGCTGGCACCAGAAGCAAGAAGAGCCCCGGGGCCCATCCTGCCAGCCCTGCCTTCGGAAGGTAGGAGAAGACAGGAAGAAGCAGTGGGCAGGAACCCAGCCTGCATGCTCCAGATCCCTGGCTTTTGTTCCTCAGTCCTGCTGGAATCCAGGACTTTGCAAAACAACAAAAACAAAACCCAAACAAACCCAGGATCCTCCTTAAAGCGCCCATCCCACCCTCACCCACCCCACGCACGCTTCGTACTCCTGGGCCTAAAGCCCCAAGAAGTGCCTCTAGACTGACAGCCGGACTGCGAGACCCAAGAGAGAGCCTCAGAGTAACCCCTAAACACCACAGAGGAACGCAGAAAAGGCCTCGGTCTGACACTTCACAGGAGGACGCCCCCAGATGCAGAGACCCACAGAGGCCTCAGGCCTCTTCCACCAAGGGAGCCAGCAGCAGACAGAGATCAAGACAAAGGGACAGACGGCACAAAGTAGCACAACATTGTAAATCAACTTACGCTCCAATAAAAATTAATTTAAAAAAAGACAGGGCTTCCCTGGTGGCGCAGTGGCTGAGAGTCCGCCTGCTGATGCAGGGACGCAGGTTCGTGCCCCAGTCCAGGAAGATCCCACATGCCGCGGAGCGGCTGGGCCCGTGAGCCATGCCGCTGAGCCTGCGCGTCCGGAGCCTGTGCTCCGCAACGGGAGAGGCCACAACAGTGAGAGGCCACGTACCACAAATAAATAAATAAATAAATAAATAAAATAAATAAATAAAAATTAAAAAAATAAAAAGACCAAGGGACAAAGGTAGAGACCCATGGGGTCGACCCCACCCAGCCCTCAGCAGGACAGAGGTACTCACCAGACCTGACAGCAGAGAGACACCTGGGAAGGAAAGCAAAGGGCCAGGTGCCCAGAGTGGGGATTTATATGTCAGCCCCACTGGCTCACAACATTGTATTTTAAGAAGACCAAACCTGCCCTAACCTGATCCTGCCAAAGCCTGGCCTCCTGCCACTCCCAGCCCCGTCCATCCCAGAGACTGCCAGGGGCACCGCCAGCTGGCCAGCTCAGCTCGGGGAGAGCTCTAGGCCGGCCAAGGGCAGCCCCTTCCCCAGCCCCACCCACGCCACAGAGGGGAGTGGGAGGTGTCATGGGGAAGGGGTAGCCTGGGCCCCTGTTTGCAGGGCCTGGTGACTCAGGCCAGGCCTTGCTCTCATAACACACGCCTGCGAGTCACAGCTCACTGGTGTGTCAGTGACTGCAGGTGCCCGCTGGGACTGCACAGGCCTGTGTATGTGCGCTGGAGAAGCCAGGAGGCAGCTGGGGGGTCATCAGGAAGAAGAGGGCAGGGGTCACCTCAGGGAATGAGGGAGACAAAGTCACTGTTTTGGTTTAATATTCATTCATTTATTTATTTGGCTGCACCGGGTCTTAGTTGCGGCACACGGGATCTAGTTCCCTGACCAGAGATCGAACGTGGGCCCCCTGCATTAGAAGCACGGAGTCTTAGCCACTGGACCACCAGGGAAGTCCCCAAAGTTACTTTTAATAGCCGGCACCAGAACATACCTGGAAAGGCCCCCTTTGGGTAGGAGGGGGGTCTGGCAGGAGGCAGGAAGGCAGTGAGAGGTGGAGATGGCTCTGTTATAGTCAGCTGGGGTGAGCAGCGGTCTGTGGTGTGTAAGGACGCCCCGGGAGGGTTGAAGGGAGAGGAGAAAACTCGGGCCTCCTGCAGATTGCGACGTGGGCAGGTGACGAGGGGCCGGACAGCTCCCCAAGCCCGGTGGCCAGGCCTGGGTGAGGCCACAGCCTCCCTCACCCCACTCCTCCAGGCCCCTCTCCAGAGAAAGGCAAACACTGAGGCCTTTCAGGACCCAGCCCAGGGAAGGGGCTTTCAGAGAAGAGCTGGCTTCACGCTGCCCCTTCCCAGGCCCCCCATCGCCTACTGCCCCAATCCAGTCCCGGCACCGCACTTCCTGTGGGACCAGCTCCCCTCCCCCTTCCAGATGTCCACCAGCTTATTTCCCCTCCCCCAGCACCGCTAGTCCTAGGTGACTCACCCGTGGTTCCAGGCCCAGATGCCCAGGCAATGAGTCAGCGGCACCGCCCTCCTCTCCCAGTGCCAGGGCAGCCGCAGTCCCAGGGCTGTAGGCAGAAATCCCAACCCAGCTTGGGAGGAGAGAGCACTGGCACAGACACTCCGCATCAGGCCGAGTTTTGGATCATGATACCACAGAGAAGCTCAGACTGAGCACCCACACAGGGTCAGACATCAAGCCAGGCTGCTGTCTTCCTGCAGGCCACTGTGGGACTAGGAGGCAACCTGAGCGGCGTACATGAAGTCAGGCCTTGGGGCCCCCAGCATCCTCTCCTACACCTTGCAAACCACCCAGTGTCCCTCCTCCCCAAGGCACTTGGACCCCTCATGCTACTGCTCTTCCCCATCAAAACCTACTTCAGGCCGAGCCCGGAATAAAAGTTGTTCACCCTGAGGTTAAAGACCACTGGGGTGCAATGCATTGCTTTTGACAGCAGTTCTTCCATTTTAACTGAGGACTTCAACAGACGCCACTTCTGCTCAGAAACTGCAGTGGTGTCCCCATGGCTCTTGCTGGCAGTGAAGTGCTTCAGGCTTTGACCCCCACCTGCATTCCAACCTCCCCTGCATATCTCCTAACTGCCTGCTCACTGTACCTGAGCACATGGGGGTATGTGCACCTGGGGTGGCCAAGACTCTGTTCATGTTCATCCTTCTGCTCAGAATGTGCCCACTCACCACATCCCTTCCTGCTGAAATCCCACCTATCCTTCAAAGGCCGTTTTAACGCCCCCGACCTCACAGAGCCTGCCCCCAATTCTGTCTCTACCTGCTCTGTCCTGCACCAAGCACTCCTTTTGTCCTGTGTGCTCAGAGCATTCTGCTCTCCATTGAATCACTCGTGTGCTTGTCTCCTCTCACCCTCACTCCCACATGGTGACCTCACAGGGCAGGGACTGCATGAGCAAAGGGTCTTGCCCACACCAGGTGCTAACCGGGAGTTTATGGTTACTGAATGCGGGGTGGCGTGCTGGGGGCAGTATTTAGGAGCCAGGGGGCCTTCCCACCCCCCCAAATCACATCACTGATTATGCTACCAAATCATAACTTCTCCTCTGGATCCCAGGAGTGGAACTGAGACACTGGGTTGGAAAATGGAGCTTCAGAGAGCTATGAATCCCTGAAAAGTGACTGCAGGAAACATCACGCTCGTGGACCCTGTGAGGGAAGGAGCAGAGCAAACTCCCCAACGGGCAGGGATGGAGATGGGAGGCAGACAGATGGAAACTGGGAGAAAAGGTCTGAGAGAAATAGAGTCACAGAAACAAAGGGACTGTGAGGGAAAAGAGAAGAAGACCAGAAAGATGAGGGAGAGAGAGGGCAAGAGTGCCACTGATTGCTAGGGGCACTACCTGGACACCTGTCCTTAAATAGGAACTGAGGCCAGGACAGTGCCCATCAAGGGGCCATATTACTGAGACTGATGAAAATCACATAATTGGCCACTAACTTGCTGTGTGATCTAGAGCAATTCCCTCCCCCTCCTGGCAGAACAGGAGGGTTAGATAGACCGACCCCTAGATTCCAATCCCGCTCTACATTCTCCACTTCTCCATGAAGGCAGAGAAGCCAGGACACAGGCAGGCAGTGGGCACATCCTGGCAGTGACTGTGCCCATGCCCAGACTGGGAAACTGGGTGTCTGCTTTCCGTCCATTCCCTCGCCCCAGCTCCAGGTGCCAGAGGTTTCCTACCAGCGGCTCCTGGGCTTTGCCTGTCTTGTTTATGCCTCCTGGTGGTTGCGACGTGGCATTGCAGGCTGGTCTCTGGGCTCTCCTTTCCCTCCCTCCTATCCGGGTCTGCCTGTTCTTGCCCTGCCCTGCTCCTGACTCAGGCAGGAGTAGGCAGTGCTGATTCATCTCCAGCGAGCCTTCCCACACCCACACCTCTCACACCTGCCTGATGTATGGAGTTTTTCCAGCCCAGGTGGACTTCTAAGATGGAAACTGTACGCCTGTAAACTGTTTAAAAGCCACAGGGAGGAGTCAGGAGGGAACTAGGTGGCAGAAGTGAGGGGCTGAACACTGCCAAGCTCTGCCAACCCACCCACTATCCCGGGGGCAACTTGGCGGGAAGAGAAATGGTCTTGCTATTGGGGCCCCAGATTTAAGCCCTGGCTTTCTCCTGACTTACCGTGTGACTTTGGGGGAGTTGCACCAACCTCTGAGCTTAAACTTTTTCACTACAAGGACCCCTTTTATTCTTCTTCTCCCCCCCCAGCCCCCCGCAAATATGCTTTTAAATATTTTCTCTTAACAAACTTTATGAAATAATTTATCTACTATCCCCTGACAGCCTGCTCAGCATGAGAGAACCTGCATTATCACACTGGGTGTGGGTCATTCTGGATCTGCCGTGTGTAATGCATTTGTCATTCCCTTTGCTGGAGGGGTGCAGACTGACATTATGGGGCACGTGCTGTGTGCTGGGTAACTGTCCGTATATCATCCCATTTAATTTACAGAACAATCCCAGGAAATTAGTACAGTCTTACCCCACTTTATAAAGGAGAAAAATGAGGTTCAGGGAAGTTTCCCCAAGCTCACACAATGAATGAGGCATGACTTAAACACAGGTGATCACAATGGTAAACCTCCCCTATAATGTCCAATCACCAAGAATCTCCAAGAGGGGCTTCCCTGGTGGCGCAGTGGTTAAGAATCCACCTGTCAATGCAGGGGACATGGGTTCGAGCCCTGGTCCGGGAGGATCCCACATGCCACGGAGCAACTAAGCCTGTGAGCCACAACTACCGAGCCTGCACTCTAGAGCCGGCGAGCCACAACCACTGAGCCCGTGTGCCTAGAGCCCGTGCTCTGCAACAAGAGAAGCCACCGCAATGAGAAGCCCGCACAGCAAAGAAGACCCAACACAGCTAATCAATCAATCAATCAATCTTAAAAAAACAACTGAGAGTGAAATTTGAAAAATTACATAAAATAGGCAGCTTTGCAGGGGGAATATATATATTTTTAATATATATATATATATAATTCACCAAAATTGACTAAGAGAGAGGAAATCTGAAGACCTATAACTATTAAAGAAATTGATCCATAGTATAAATCCACACAATAATGATAAAAATTAAAAATAAAACAGATCCGGGCTTCCCTGGTGGCGCAGTGGTTTAGAGTCCGCCTGCCGATGCAGGGGACACGGGTTCGTGCCCCGGTCTGGGAAGATCCCACATACCGCGGAGTGGCTGGGCCCGTGAGCCATAGCCGCTGAGCCTGCGCATCTGGGGCCTGTGCTCTGCAATGGGAGAGGTCACAGCAGTGAGAGGCCCGTGTACCACAAATAAATAAATAAATAAATAAATAAAACCGATCCAAATGATTTTTGCAGGCAAGTTTATCAAATAGCCAAGAAAAAAATCTTATACAAACTTATATTTCTAGAAAAAAAGGAAAGAGTGCCCAGCTTATTTTATGTGGCAGATACGAAATAAGCTTTGCAGTAAAGACTGCTGGTTGCGCCATTACCTATTCTCTTGTCTCTCATAGCAAAAGAACCTGTACTTTTAAGTTCAAAGAAAGGCCACACTCCCCAGCCTTCCTTGCATCTAGGAGTAGCCACATGACTGAGCTCTGGCCTAGAGAAGTAAACAGAAGTGATGTTACTGAGCAGGACATTATGGACACTTCCCCGGACAGACCTCCCCCACACCACCATGTCCTCCTCCTGCCTCTTATTTGTAGAAAAGCTTTGGTCTCCAAGGCCTCCCATGAGTCACAAAATGCAGGCTCAAGAGTCAAGGACTGAAAGAATGGGAACATATAGTAACAAAAGATAACAGTTTGGCCAGGAGAACTGGTAACAATTTAAACAGGTCAGCCACATGGCAGTCACAGAATCGCTCACTCCTCCCTGAAGGACATAGAGAACAGAGTCTGATGCACATTCCTGAGTTGTTTTGCAGTTACTAAAACCACCACCAGAGGGAAAAAGCTAACTACATGGTAACCAGACTATAGCCATGATACAAGCGGCTCCATCCTGAGCAGTACTAAATCTATGGCTTGCCTAATTCCAGAAACTGGCCTCAAGGAAATGGGAACAAAGCAACCCTGGAGCTATAGATTGACTGTTCTTAAAACAATCAAGATGATGCTGACCAGATCACTGCATGACCAATTCTGAGATGATTGTCAGAGTTGACTGTTACTGTTCGGCACATAGCCCCTGCCTGCACACCCCTGAATCTTCCCAGTTTTTTCCTATAAAATCCTTTTCCCTCTAACTGGCAACTTGGAGATGGTTTGGGGGGCACTAGTCCACCATCTTCCCAGGTTGCCAGCTTCCTGTATAAAGCATCTTTTTCCACCAACCCTTGTCTCTCGAACATTGACTTTTGAGCCAAATCTGAGTTTGATTCCAACTCTGGCCAGTAACAGCGATAGATGCAACTTCTGATTCATGCCCTTAATGGCAGAGAACATGCTGTTCTTTCACTGCTGTTTAGAATACAGATGAGCCATTTGGACCATACAAACCAGGGATAGCTGGGCAGAACCCCCAAACCAGCCCTAGACCACAAACCTCCAGACAGTACGTGACAAAGCAGTCAACTTCTTCCTACTTGCCTCTGCTATTTTTGGTATTTGTTATACACAGCCAAATCTGTGTACTAAGTAAATCACCCTGCATGTGAACACCAGAAATGTACCATACGAGAAAGGAAAGTTAGAAACCAATCTCAATTATGCTTACAGATACAAAATCCTCAGTAAACTATTAGCAAATGGAATCCATCATTTTACTTAAGAAAAATACATCATGCCTAAGTTGGGTCAACATCATGGATGCAGAGATGGTTTTAACATTAGCAAATGTATTAATGTAAGTCACCCCACTAACAGATTAAAAATTAAAATTATATGATTATCTCAAGAGATGCCAGAATAAATTCAATACCCATTCATAATGAAACTCTTAGTAATCTAGGAATGGAAAAGAAATATCTTGACCAACAAAGGGCATCTATCAAAAACTTAGTTCAATTTCATTCTCAATAGTAAATGATTTAAATTATTTTTTTTAAAAATGTAAATTTATTTATTTATTTATTTTTGGCTGCATTGGGTCTTCGTTGCCGCACGCGGGCTTTCTCTGGTTGCGGCGAGCAGGGGCTACTCTTTGTTGTGGTGCGCAGGCTTCTCACTGTTGTGGCTCCTCTTTTTGCGGAGCATGGAATCTAGGTGTGCAGGCTTCAGTAGTTGTGGCATGTGGGCTCAGTCGTTGTGGCACACGGGCTCTAGAGAGCATGCTTAGTAGTTGTGGCGCACGGGCTTAGCTGCTCCGCGGTATGTGGGATCTTCCCCGACCAGGGCTCGAACCTGTGTCCACTACATTAGCAGGCAGATTCTTAACCACTGCGCCACCAGGGAAGTCCCTAAATCATTCTTATTAAAGTCAAGAACAAGGAAATGATTCCCACTATTATCACTTCACTCAACGTTAAACTGAAGTGTATGGCCATTTTTCTTAAGGTCTAAGGATTAGGAAAAAATAACAAGATGATATGATTGTCTCCATGGAAAAACAAGAACCCTGACAGCTGACTACAAACAGTGCAGCATAAAAGCCCTGTTGGGATAAGAAGCAGCTGAACATAGGTGTGGGCTGACCTGGGGCAGCAAAGCCCCCTCCTGCAAATCCCCAGAGCTGGAGGATTACGACCTAAAGGGACTGCCTCTTCCCAGAGCTGTGTTTTAGAGTTTGAAGGCATAGCCCTTCCCAGAATGTTGCCTAGTAGAGTGACAGCAAAGAGAATAGTGACCCTAGTTCTCTGGTGTCTTTGGCTGTCCACACTGAGGGCCCCAATACCCATCACCAGACACAATAACTGAGAACAAACCCCACCCCAGCCCAGGAAACATGTACTTACAAGCCAAAATAATCAGAACCTGAGGTATATAGCTATTATAATGACATAATAAGAGCAAGCTAAACCATTTGAAGTAGAATTGTTGAAACTGATGAACCAAGAAATTAAAATAAGATAATAAATATCCTCAAAAAGATAAAGAACAACTGATAGAAATAAGAACAAGAGGTCATAAAAAAAGAACCGAGTAGACATATCGAATATAAAAAATGTATTTGTTGATATTAAGAACACAACAAGTGGAAAAAATAAAAGATGGATACAGCTGGAGAACAAATGAGTGAACTGGGAGATCAGACTGAGAAAATCTCCCAGAGGGCAGAAGAAAAGATTAAAGAGAGAATACTTCAAAGGGAGCTAAATGACATAGAGAATAAAAGTGTGAGATCGGGATAATAGGATTCCCCAAAGAGAGGAAGAAAAAAAG
Source organism: Stenella coeruleoalba (assembly GCF_951394435.1). Taxonomy (NCBI): domain Eukaryota; kingdom Metazoa; phylum Chordata; class Mammalia; order Artiodactyla; family Delphinidae; genus Stenella; species Stenella coeruleoalba. The sequence goes on from NC_137169.1 coordinate 110,433,318, forward strand.
GTAGGGGGGAACAGCTGAAGAAATATGGTAATACATTTCTGAGAGTTAGAGTAAGGTGAAAGTTCTCAGCTTGAAATGGCTCACAGAGTGCTAACTGGGGTGACTAAGGAGGGGAAAAAACACATTTAGACTCATACTGAAATTTAAGTGTATCAAATCAGATAAACTTCTAAACATCTCCAAAAGAAATACAAAGGAACAAAAATCAAACTGCATCAGACTTCTCAACAGAAACACTAGATGCAAGAAGACAAAGTAGCAATGTTTTTAAACGTTGAAAGAAATCTTACATATAGCCAAATAGTCATTCAAATGTGAGGGTATTAAACCCTGGTGGTCCAGGGGTTGGGACTGCTCTTCCGCTGCCTGGGGCCGGGTTCAATCCCTGGTGGGGGAAATAGGATCCCACAAGCAGCCTGGCACAGCCAAAAAAAAAAAAAAAAATTCCTCAGGCATAGTAGGCCTCAGGAAAAAGACCAACATTAAAAACACTCTTCGGGGGCTTCCCTGGTGGCACAGTGGTTGATAGTCTGCCTGCCGATGCAGGGAACACGGGTTCATGCCCCGGTCCGGGAAGATCCCACATGCCGCGGAGCAGCTGGGCCCGTGAGCCATGGCCGCTGAGCCTGTGCGTCTGGAGCCTGTGCTCCGCAACGGGAGAGGCCACAACTGTGAGAGGCCTGCATACCGCAAAAAAAAAAAAAAAAAACACTCTTCGGGACTTCCCTGGTGACACAGTGGTTAAGAATCCGCCTGTCAATGCAGGGGACACGGGTTCGAGCCCTGGTCCGGGAAGATCCCACATGCCATGGAGCAACTAATCCCGTGCACCACAACTACTGAGCCTGCACTGTAGAGCCTGCAAGCCACAACTACTGAGACCTCGTGCCACAACTACTGAAGCCTGCGCACCTAGAGCCCATGCTCTGCAACAAGAGAAGCCACCACAATGAGAAGCCTGCGCACTGCAACAAAGAGTAGCCCCTGCTCACCACAACTAGAGAAAGCCCGCGTGCAGCAACAAAGACCCAACACAGCCAAAAATAATAAATAAATTTATTTTTTTAAAGAAAACAACACTCTTAGAGAAAGTACTCAAATAAGAAGAGAGAAATGAGGATGATGCCTGAGACATGGGGAGTAAAACTGGTTAAATAATATAATAAAACTGATTATTTTTAAAAGCCAAAGGGCAAGGGAGAGAGAGAGAGAGAGAATGAAATGGTTGGGTGGAGAGCAGCGTCTCCAGTTGCTGCAGGTTATATTTGCAAAAAAAGGACTTGGCACAAAATTTTATTAGCGGCTTGAGGAAAAGTACTTGAGGGACAAGACAGCTAGCCTTTGGTTGGGGAATTACACAAAACAAGAATCAACCTGAATTTTAAGAACTGTCAAGATGATGAGAGAAGAGAGAGGAAAGGGCAAGACTAAAAGGATATGAGGGTGTGAAAAAGTACTTTTGCTATTAAGGGAAATATAAAATGAATGATACATTTAGAAATTATTCTAAGGAGGAACTGGAGTTAAATTAAAGCAATCACAACATTGTAAAAATATAGAATATATAACTTTTAAAATATAAGAAGAAAGTTGGCTCCATCCGTTGGAAAGCAAGAAAGAAAAAAACGACAAAAAAGGCACAGTATACAGAAAATTAAAATGTCAGAATAAGTCCTAATACTATAAAGGAATCTGTAATAAAGATGAACAAAATAAACATACTTGTTAAAAGACAAAGATTCCCAAGTTGGGTTTAAAATTTTTTTCAGCAATATGTTGCATACAAGAGAAACATTTAAAAGAAAAATGTATTAAATGTTTAAATTTTAAATATTTTAAATAAAAGAACAGGAGAAAATACACCAGGGAAATATAAAGCATAAGAAATATCAGGGAAGTAATTTTGATATTTGATAAAAGAGAATTCAAGATGAAAAACTATGAGATAAGAGGAACATAATACAAGAAAATACAAACATCATGAACATTAAAACACCAATAATATAGCCTCAAAATATATAAAGCAACAGCTAACAAAACTTCTGGAAGAAATAAATAAATTATGGTTAGAAATTGTAATGCACTCTTCTCAGAAACTGATCAAGGAGACAAAAAAAAAGCAGAAATATAAAATAGCTGAATAATGTTATTGGTAAATTCAAACTATTTGGTATATATAGAGAATCCCACACCCAACAAAGAGAACATAAACATTTTTTTCTAGCACATGTGGATCATGTAATATTGAATAAGCTCTAGGACACAAAAGAAGTATCAATAAATTTCAAAGAATCATTATTACACAGATTATGTTTTCTTACTATAATACAATAATAATTTTAATTAATAGATAATAAAATAGTTTTAAAAGAAACAGAAAAAAAGTGAAAACAACCCTACTGTTCATCAACAGTATAGAGAAATAAATTAGAGCTTTTTTTTTTTTTTGCGATACGCGGGCCTCTCACTGTTGTGGCCTCTCCCATTGCGGAGCACAGGCTCCGGATGTGCAGGCTCAGCGGCCATGGCTCATGGGCCCAGCCGCTCTGCGGCATGTGGGATCTTCCCGGACCGGGGGCACAAACCCATGTCCCCTGCATCGGCAGGCAGACTCTCAACCACTGCGCCACCAGGGATGCCCTAGAGCATATTTAAACAATGAAATATGACACAGTAATGTAAATGAGTGAACTTCATCAATATGGATAAAACAAGAGAGGAAGTTGCAGAAGAATCCATGCGTTATGGTACTATTTATGTAAAGTGCAAAAACATGCAATACTAAATAACATATTGCTTAGGAATATGTACACATGTGATCAAAATTATTTTTTTAATCAAGGGAATCATAAACGCATAATTCAGGATAGCGGTAAAAAACTATAAACTCATAATTCAGGAGCAAAATTTGCCACCCCAAAATGTGTCTCTTTGGCTTGAAGATTAATTTAATTTTAAGAAACATAAGACTCAGGAAGTCTTTCTATTAACGTCCCCTTTGCTGCCTAAAGAATTTGGATAAAAGCCAGAATAAAGCTATCACCAGAGCTACCTGCAAAGAATATAGGCTAGGTGTGGTAGGGAGAGATCAGAGTCCACTAGTGTCCGATTGTCTCTGCATGGCCCAGCAAATATTTATTTACAAAATATTTGCTTCTCTCTCTCTTACTGAATTGTCTTCCTCTCCTTTGAAGCTCCAAACAACTACCCCCAAATTCCTTTTGTCTTTAGCTGAAGATGGTATTTAAGGTGAGGGTTTTGACCATTTTGGTGAGTTACTTAGTTTTCCTAGGTCTCGCCCATGTATACATCTCATTAACCTTCTGTTTGATTTTCTCCTGTTAATCTGTCTCATGTCAATTTAATTCTTAGACCAGCCAGAAGAACCTAGAAGGGCAGAGGAAAATTTCCTCCTCCCAACAGTGGCTACAGCTGTGGAGAGGGCCAGTGCAATATAGGATTGCATGTGGAGGCCTTCACCTAGATCTGTAAATTTTGTTTGTTTTAAGGGATCTAAAGCAAATATTTCTTAAATTCAACAAAGCTTATGACTGGATAATGTGCTATTTTCTATACTCTTCTGTATGCTTGAAATATTTCAACATTAAAATAGTAGGAAAAGAAAAAGAAAGAAAAGAAGAGAGAGCATCCATGGAAGGAAAGCCAGCCACAGACAAGGTAGGAAAATCCAGTTAGCCTGAGATTTTCCCATGGAACTCACAATGGCAGCAAACAGAGGAGCCATGTCTACAGGGCACAGAGAGAAAGAATGTATGACCTGAGAATTTTATGCCCTGCCAAGCAGCAACAGTCTCAAGCTGAAAGAACTCAGGGAATACAGAAGCCAAGAGCCCTTTGAAATCCAACCAACCAAATAATGACTCAAATAAAGGATGCCGGAATGAAGAAGCCAGGCTAAAAGGTCTGTTTGTGAGAGCTGAATTCACAGAACTAGAACTAAGACCAAACTTGCATTGGAAATCATGTTTACAAAACAGAATGTGAATACGGTATACGTCGACATTTTAAAATTAACTAATATAACTATCAGAAATTGGTAGATTGGGGCAGGGGAGATGGGAATAAGTGTAAATATACTGTTTTCCTCATCCTTCTGGTAGGTGGTGAGGAGTTGTTTTTTATCTCTGACTCTTTTACAAGCTAATATTTCTCATGATGAAACATAATTTATTTTTCACCACGAGATTTATTTTATTTCATAAAATTTAGTAATTTGTTCATTTTCCATTTTCCCTTTTGTTATCTACAAGTAAAACCTAAAGAGTACTTTTTATTATAAATAACATGTATTGTGGTCCCATTTTTGTCACTGTTTTTTCTGTAAGTCTATCTATCAGTCTCTCTAGCTATCTATACTGATAGAGAGCCAAATGGTATTCAACAAATGTTAATGCTTATTTCTGGGTGGTGGGATAGTGATTAATTTTTTTCTTTCTTCTCTGTATTTTGGTGCTTAATTTGTTGCTGTTGTGGCTGCTGCTAATGGATATGGGTCATGGGCATTCTTTTAGAAGAAACAGAAAAGATGACCTTGGCAGTAATTTCAGGAATGGATCAAGGCAGGACTTGTGGGAAGCAGAGAAGATTGGCCCTTGCAGTGGGGGGAGATGGTGATGGTTTTGAAATGATGGGAAGGGCATTAGAGACGAAAAGAAGTGAAAAGATTTGAGGTTTATTTTTGAGGTAGAACCAATAGAACTTGCTGATCAGTTAGGTATGGTGAGTGAGAGGTAAGGAAGACCCCAAGAAAACTTCTGGATTTGACTTGTACGGCTGTAGCGCCGTTAATATGGGAAGGTGGGGTGGAGGATGTGGATTTGGAGGGAAAACCAGGAGTTTGTTTTTGGACTTGGTCAGTTTCATATACTGTGAGAAATCCATGTGGAAGTTCATTTATTCAACAAATATTGAGTACTTACTGTTAGGTGAGCCAACATGGGTTGTGAAAGAATTCACAGAAGGATTAACAAGGGAAAAAGAGAAAGTTATTCACTTTCTGAGGGAGGAAAGAGGCCAGACGCATAGAGTGGCATTAGCCCCAAAGGCTGGGGGTTTGAGTCTTTCACTGGGCTTCAAAGGGCAAGGTGCAGGAAAGAGGGGGTGGGTTCATATCTATTTTGGTCCAGAGTTGTATCGAAATTGGATGTGCTTCTACGGGGTGTGTTTTCTCTGAGAATCTGTAACTTTTTGTCTTCAGAAGTTTTCCAGTCCTTGGGTGTCTGAAAGAGACTTGATAGTGGCCCTTGACAGGCATGACTCTATTTTGAACAATGTTATATGGATTTACACTTACTATGTGCTAGGCACTGTGGGATGCTACGGTGAACAAGAGAGACAATGAAATCTTCCCTCGTGGTGCTTGCAATAAACAATAAGTAGGGACTTACCTGGTGGTGCAGTGGTTAAGAATCCGCCTGCCAATGCAGGGGACACGGGTTCGAGCCCTGGTCTGGGAAGATCCCACCTGCCGCAGAGTGACTAAGCCTGTGTGCCACAACTACTGAGCCTGTGCTCTAGAGCCCACAAGCCACAACTACTGAGCCTGCATGCCACAACTACTGAAGCCCACACACCTAGAGCCCGTGCTCCGCAACAAAAGAAGCCACCACAGTGAGAAGCCCACGCAACGTAACAAAGAGTAGCCCCCACTCGCCGCAACTAAAGAAAGCCCGCGCACAGCAACAAAGACCAAGCACAGCCAAAAATAAATAAAATAAGATAAAATTTTTTTAATAATAAAAATTTTTTAAAATAAAAATTAAAAAAAAACAATAAGTAAAACACATAGTATTTTAGAGGTCACAAGTGCCATGAGGAAAAATAAAGCAGGAAGTAGGAATAGGGTATAACAGCCTGTGGAGAGATTCAATTTTTTTTTTAATATTTATTTTTTTAATTTATTTATTTGGCTGCACCAGGTCTTAGCTGCGGTACGCGGGATCTGTGTTGCGGCACACAGGCTCTTAGTTGCAGCGTGCGGCATCTAGTTCCCTGACCAGGGATCGAACCCAGGTCCCCTGCATTGGGAGCGTGTGGTTTTAACCACTGGACCACCAGGGAAGTCTCAAGAGGTTCAATTTTAAATAAAGTGGTCAAGGAAGTTTCCACTGAGAGAGAGACATTTGATCAAAGACCTGAAGCAGATGAGGGAGAGGTCATGTGACTATCTGGGGAAGAGAGCTCTTCTCTAGCACCCAAAGAGGAGATAGTGGGAACCTCTGATTTATAGGCAGAAGTTCAATTGGTATCTGAAATGGGGGGGGGGATTCGGGGGGACGTTTTGTAGGACTGAGCCCTTAACCTGTAGATCTGATGCTGTCTCCAGGTAGATAATTTCAGAATTGAGCTGAATTATAAGAGACCCAGCTGGTGTCAGAGAATTGCTTGGTGGCGTGGGGAAAAATCTCACACATTGAATTGGAATTGGTGTCAGAATTGCAGATGCTTTTCAGACACAACCTCTTCTCTTCTCACTCCATGCTCTATCCCTTGGCATGCTCATCCATGCCCAATGCTTAGGTTTCCATCTATGTTTCTGCCTCCCAAACTGCCAATCCAGCCCTCCTCTCTGAACTCTGGATGTGTATATCCAACTACTTCTTTGACATTACCATGTGACTATCACAAGAAGATGTCTAAAACTAAAATTGCAATATCCACACACCTACTGCCCCAAATCTGGGCCTCCTCCAGTTTTCCCTGTGGCAATAAATGGCACCACCATGTATTTGGTTTCACAAGCCAGAAATATGGGAGTCACATGCACACCTGCCGCTCCCTGATCCATCATGTCCAGCCCATCAAGGCCTGACTATTTTACCCCCTAAATCTCTCACGAACGCATCCACGTCTCACATTTCCCCACCACACCACTCCCCAGAACTCACTGTTCTTCATCTCTGCTTTATTTTTCTTTACACATCATATGATTTCTTTGTTTGTTTGCTGCTCACGTATCTCCACCTGACTAGACTCCAAGCTCCATAGAGATAGAATAGTGCCTGGCATGTAGTGAGCACTAAATAAGCACGTGTTGACTGGATGAATGAACCTGCGCTCTCTCCACCCGAGTTCAGGAGATAATCGTAGTTAAGAACAGCAGCTCCCAAATCAGACTGCCTGGGTTCCACCACTTGCCAGTTCTATGATCTCTGGCAAGTTATGTAACTTCTCTGTGCCTCAGTTTCCTCTCCTGTAAAATGGAGATAACAAAAGTACTTACTTCATTGGGTTGTGGGGATTAGGGAGTTAATATCTGTGAAATAGAACAATGCCTGGTATAGAGTAAGTACTCAGTAACGATGAGCAATTATTTGCTATTATTTGTTAAATTACCTCTCCACTGGTCTCCCTGTCCCAACTCTACCCCCTCTCTTAATCTTTTCCATTATTGCAAAATGGAATTTTAAGTGAAATTTTTCAAAGTGCAACTCTGATCATGTCGCACACCCAAGCGCACACAAACACACACACACTCACATTGCTGAAAAAACCATTCAGCGGCTACCAATCCTTAACATGTCCCTCAGGGTCTTGCCCACGCCTCCAGCCTCACCTTGTATCTCTCTCCACCTTGTTCTTGGGTTTTAGCCACACTTAACTTTCCCTCGGTAACTCATCATGCCCCCTTCCTGCCACAGAGCCTTTGCATATAATGGTCCTTCTATCTAGGTAGCACTTCCTCCCCTCAACTTCACTCTCACCCTCCCTCCTCCCTTTGCCTGGATAACTTCTGCTCATCTTTCAGATTTCAACTCAAGAGTCACTTCCATAATGACATTCCCCACTCCCAGACTAAAATTCAAGTTTCTTTGTTTAAAATTACCATAGGGAATTCCCTGGTGGTCCAGTGGTTAGGACTCAGCACTTTCAGTGCCGTGGCCTGGGTTCAATCTGTGGTCAAGGAACTAAGAGTCCTCAAGCCATGTGGTGTGGCCAAAAAGAAAAAAAAGTTACTGTAAATGTGATCCCTTAGCAGTTGACCTCAATTTGTAATTATCCACTTGTTGGTGTTTTCACGTGCTTATTTATTGTCTTCTCTAAACTGAAAGCCCCATAAAATCAGGAAACATATTTTTCCTCCTCTTTTTATTGCAGTATCTACTGTGCCTGGCACATGCAAAGTACTACCTTCTGAATGAGTGAATGAATAAATGAATGAATGGGTCCTCAGCAGAAGCAACCACAACCACCATACAGGGCCTGTAAAGGGCTTAACCCTTCATAGTTCTCGGGACCAAGACACAGACAACAGCCTCTGCCCTTTGGGCAGTTCACAGAGTTAGTAAGAGGGGGTCTGAGTGGCAGGTCTGCTGGTCACCAGCAGTGTGTCTTTGACTAAGTCACGTCCCCTCTCTGAGCCTCCATGTCTTCACCTGTAAAATGTGGATCATGATTCTTATCTCACAGGGTTAAGGAGGACCAAATGAGCCTTGGATGAGAACGTGTTTTTTAAAACTTTTAACATTGAACAAACAGAAAGAATTGTTTTATTTTCCAAAAGGGAACTTTACTAGGAATTGAAATGGAAAGAAAAGCCAAATATACAGGAAGTACAAAAGCTGACCCAGGTGGCTTTAGTTTCCTTACCCTAATGTGGCAAGGTAAGCCAGGTTCTCATCCCATAGAATGACAAGCCTGGCTACACCTCAGTCCCAATAGTTTAGACACTAGGCCAGGCCAGTGTGAGACACAAGACAGAGAGACCCTTCTCAGCTCCACTGTGGGACCCCCACAGGAGCCTGTTCTGGCCCCCTATCCCCTGCTCTGCTCGGGCCCTGCTCAGGCCATCTGGTCCCTGGACTCCTGGGTGAAGGAGGAAGGCCCACCCTTCTCTGGCCCCAACACTCCCCAGAGAGGCCTCCAGATGAGCTGCCTGACCTCAAAGTAGCTGCTTTTGCTCCTTTAGGGCCTCTCTGGCTCCAGGCCCTGGAGCCCAATCCTTGATTTTTGTTAAGTTTCTCTGACCTCCACTGAAGCTCAGCATCCTCCCCAGTGCTCTAGGCTTACACTTAGACCCCTCTAGAAACAGGCCTGTAACTGGGGTCACACACCAGCTCATTTCCTGCCAGCTGCTCTAAAGTCCTGACCAGTGAAGTGTTTATTTCCAGACACAAACCAGGGGCAGTGAAGGGAGCTCTATTCTGAGTTGCCTCCGGGATCTCTCATGCCATCCCCACACCTTAGGCTTCACATCAAGTCCTTGGCAAAAGACTTGTACACTGAAAATGACAAACCATTGCTGAAAGAAATTGAAGAAGGCACAAATAGAGGGAAAGACATCCCATGTTCATGTATTGGAAGACTTAATATCATTAAATAGCCATACTATCCAAAGTGACCTACAGATTAAATACAATCCCTATCAAAATCCCAGTGGCATTTTTTTTAGAAATAGACAAAACTATCCTAAAAGTCATATGGAATCTCAAAGGACCCCAAATAGCCAAAACAATCTTGAGAGAGAAGAGTAAAGCTGGAAGTGTCACACTTCCTGATTTCAAAACATATTATAAAGCTACAGTAATCAAAACAGTATGGAACTGGCAAAAAGACAGACAGACATACAGGGACTTCACTGGTGGTCCAGTGGGTAAGACACTGCGCTATCAACGCAGGGGGCCCAGGTTCGATCCCTGGTCAGGGAACTAGATCCCACATGCATGCCACAACTAAGAGTTTGCATGCTGCAACTAAGAGGCCCGCATGCCACAACTAAAAGATCCCACATGCCACAACTAAATATCCCGCATGCCGCAATGAAAATCCTGCATGCCACAACTAAGACCCAGTGCAACCAAAATCAATTAATTAATTAAAAAGATAGACATACAGACCAATGGACCAGAATGGAGAGCCCAAAAATACACCCTCACATATTTGATTGAATGATTTTCAACAAGGATATCAAGAACACACAATGGGGAAAGGATAGTCTCTTCAACAAATGGTGTTAGGAAAACTGTATATGCATATACAAAAGAATGAATTTGGACCCTTACCTTATACCATATACAAAAATTAACTCAAAATGGAAACCTAAAATTAAGACCTGAAACTATAAAACTCCTAGAAGAAAACATCAAGGAAAATCCTCATGACATTGTAACAAGCAAAGATTCTTTGAATATGACACCAAAAAAAGATAACAAAAGCAAAAATAGACAAATAGGACTACATTAAACTTAAAAACTTCTGGGGAACAAAGGAAATAATCAACAAAGTAAAAAGATAACTTACAGAATGGGGGAAAATATTTGCAAACCATATGTCAGATAACAGGTTAATTAATATCCAGGATATATAAAGAACTACAACTCAACAAAATAAAACAAAAAATAACCCACTTAAAAATGAGCAAAGGATTTGAATAGACATTTCTCCAAAGTAGATTACACAAATGGTCAAGAAGCATATGAAAAGATGCTCAACATCACTAATTATCAGTGAAATGCAAATGAAAAAGAAAAAGACACAAGATTTCACCTCATTTTCATTAGGATGGTCACTATCAAAAAAAATTAAAACAGAAAATAACAAGTATTGGTGAGAATGTGGAGAAATTGGAACCCTTGTGCACTGTTGGTGGGAATGTAAAATGGTGCATACACTATGGAATAGTATGGAGGTTCCTCAAAATTTTTTAAATAGAACTGCCATATAACCCAGCAATCCCGCTTCTGGGTATACATCGAAAATAATTGAGGGGACTTCCCTGGCTGTCCAGTGGTTAAGACTCCGTGCTTCCACTGCAGGGGACATGAATGAGTTCGATCCCTGGCCGGGGAATTAAGATCCCACATGCCATGCTGTGTGGCCAAAAAATTCTTTAAAAAGAGAAAAGAAAAAAAATTAAAAATAGGATCTTGAAGAGATAGTATCACTCCCACGTTCATTACAGCTTTATTCACATTAGCCAAGATCTGGAAGCAACCTAAATGCCCATTGACAGATGAAAGGATAAAGAAAATGTTGTATATACATACAACGGAATATTATTCAGCCTTCCAAAAAAAGGAAATTCTGTCATATGCTACAACATGGATGAACCTTGAGGATATTATGTTAAGTGAAATTAGCCAGTCACAAAAGGGCAAGTACTGCATGATTCCACTTAATATGAGGTAACTAAAGTAATCAAACTCATAGAAACAGAAAGTAGAACGGTGGTTGCCAGGGCCTGAGAGGTGGGGAATGGGGGGTTGCTGTTCAGTGACTATAGAGGTTCAGTCCCGTAAGATGAAAAAGCTCTAGAGATCGGCTGTACAACAATGTGCATGTAGCTAAGAATACTGCAGTGTGCACTTAAAATTTATGAAGAGAGTAAATTGATGTGTGTGTTTTATCACAATTATATATATATAATGTGAATGAGTTCTTCACCATTCAGTCAAGGTAGCATTGTGACTCCCCAGGACAGGCAAAGGGTGTTCTTTACTCTTTTTTTGGCTATATTGGGTCTTCTCTCCGCGGGCTTCTCCTTGCGGTGGCTTCTCTTGCTGCAGAGCACAGGCTCTAGGCACGCGGGCTTCAGTAGTTGTGGCATGTGGGCTCAGTATTTGTAGCTCACAGGCTCTAGAGCGCAGGCTCAGTAGTTGTGGCGCACTGGCTTAGTTGCTTCGCGGCATGTGGGATCTTCCCAGACCAGGTCTCGAACCCGGGTCCCCTGCATTGGCAGGCGGATTCTTAACCACTGTGCCACCAGGGAAGTCCCTGTTCTTTACATTTTTAACTAGAGAAGGGTTGCTGTGAAGGAGAGATGGTAAAGAAGACTAGTGTGCTACCTTGACTGCAAGCCCATTCTGAGGCAGGTCACTTTTAGAAGGTTGAGGATCTGTAATGGATTCCAATAAAACTGTCTATGCCTGTGCATCTTTAGAAAAACCTTAAACCTCAGGGGTAAGCTGCCCTGGGTTGACAACCATTGATCCAGAGCGCACAGGCTGGATTTCCTGCCCCGTTTCTCTTGGGGGCATGTGCTGTCTTTCCATGGCAGGGGAGAAACATAGAAGCTGTCATTGTCCCCTACACCAGGCACAAGTCCCAACTCTGGCCTTCCACACCCCTCTTTCTCTGCAACCCACTTTCTCATCCCATAAACTTCTCTGTGTATTAGAACAATCTGTACATGAGAATTCAGTATCTCTGTGCTATTCATGACTCAAGACTGAGGTTGCAGCGCCTCTCTCATGGAATTTCAGTGAGGACAAAATGGGATACACTGTGTGCCCAGAAGTTGAATGTGAGTTGAGCTTGGTCTATGAGGGCCCAGAGGTGATGACACGTGTGGCCTTTGGCCCTTCATGGAGGAGGGAAGTAGCTGCTGACCCAGGGCTGACAGCACCAGCTGGGATCCCAGAGTTCTACTTCTTTTTTGCTCTGCCCTCTCGGTGAGATTTCCCCTTGCCACCCCCTTGCACCGGGGCCCATGGCAAAGATCACCAAGGCATGAGGAAGTTCCAAGGAGTGGAAAGGTTTTAATGAACATTACAAAGGGACTTGGTGAGGGGGACACAAACTCCAAATCCAGCCTTTGTTGCCCATTTCAGTGGCTCAGGAGGGAGGGGGCTCAACCCTGTTCCCAGACCCAGAGGCAGCTGGAGGGCAATCCCTGGAAGTCTCCTCTACCCAGCAGAGGGGCTGAGGGAAAGGGGAGAGAGGAGTCTCTACTGGTGTTGCCAGGAACAGGGAGACCTGAAGCAGCAAGCTGACCTCTAAGGTCAGGAGAGACCCGGAATCAGGCAGGAACATCAGAGGTCAGAAGGGTAGATAACAGGTGGGGAAACTCTTGGGTCCCCATACAGCACTGTCACAGAGGGGCCCCAGGGTCTGCTGGCTCCAGGGACTGAGACCCTCAGGGAGACACCCCCAGACTGAGACACTCACAAAGGGGCCCTGACGTCCCCCCTTGCCCTGTTCAGCAATTGTCAGGAGAAGGTCTAGAGGAAGAAGAGAGGACAGGGGTCTGGGTGGGCAGAGGAGGGAGCCTAGGAAGAGCATGGGGGAGGGGACGGTGGGAGGGTCCTCTAGCTGCTGCTCTGCTGCTCCTGCTGGCGGATAAGGTTGGCGATGGGACTAGTGATGCCGCCTATCAAGATCCAGTACTCGTCGAAGCTGATGCGCCCGTCGTGGTTGGCGTCCAGGTTCTGGATGAGCTTATCAGCAGCCCTTCGGTTCCCGGTGTCCTGGCGAGGAACTGAGGGTCAGCAATACTGAGGTGGCAGCTCTACAGAGGCCCCAGCAAGGACCCTAGGCAGAGTCCAGGGTCTGGCCTGGGCTGCTGCTGCCCTTGGAAGATGGGAACAGAGCCCTCACTGGCTCAGGCCTGGGCACCCTGAGGGCAGAGGGCTGGGCGGGGTGGAGATCCCTGGTTTTGGGGGGATAACTCTGAAAGGACAGAAGCGGCGGTGGGGAAGGAAACCCAGAGAGGGCAAGAGCTTCAGGAGCTGGGTGGGGTAGGGGCGCGGAGAGGCCAGGCCCTTGGGTGGGGGGACCTCACCGTCAGCATATGGTTGAGCTCCTTCTGAAGCATCTTCCGGAAGCTGCTTTTGCTGATCTTGTCCTTGGCCAGGCTGTGCTTGGACACGTATTTGTAGAAGTTTTCCACCAGGACGACCACCGCCTTCTCCAGCTCCGTGTAGGAGTCCGCCATCTCACCGCCTCACACCTCACAGGGCCTGGGTGCCAGGATGAGGGGAGGTGAGGAGACGCCACAGGCCACACCTGCTCCTTCGCCTCTCTGCCCCTGTCCACCTGCTGGGCCCACCCCCGGGCCTCTGGCCCCCCAGGCTGGCTGGTCCTCAGGAGGAAGTAAGCAGGGAAAGGGGAACCCAGGGTGGGCCTGGAATGAGAACTATGTGTCTCCTCTCATCCAGGTGCTCTCCAGCCCAACAGCCTCAACAGGTTTTCCAGGCGCTTCCCCAGCCCCAGGCACTGAGCTTGTCAGAGCCCCAGAGAGAACAAGAGGCTCCTGGGAAGAGGATGAGAGCCAGTGCCCATCCTTCCGCCTTCTCCATACCTGGTCCACCCAGAGGCCCTGGCCCGGGGACAAGCACAGCTAGAAACTGCTAGGATGGGCCACGTCCCCCACCCCCAGGGCTGGCCGAGACCCCTGCCCCAGGCAACAAAGCAGGAGGCGGGGACCTAGGCTCTCCTCAGTCCTTTCCGCCAGGCTCCAGGACAGTGCGTCGCGGGTCTCAGGCCATGGCTGCCCTTCTCTGATAAAGGACGATGTCCCGATCCATCAAGTGAGGCTTTGTGCAGGCCCCCAGCCAGCCCCGGCTAGCCTAACCTCCCTCATACCCACCCCGAAATATACAGCAGGATACAAGGGCCCCTCCCCACCCCATTACCTAAGGAGGAGCCCGGAGGTTCAGCCCCAGCTGGAGACAGCTGGAGATGGAGCCTCCACAGCCAGCCAGAGGCTACACACAACAGCCCCTCGCTCCAGGACAAAAGGCACTCACACTGCAAGCGGATACAGCCTACTGAATAACAGGATATGAGGGCAACAGGCGGATCTGTGATCTGTGAGTCGCCGCCCATGCCCAGAGCCCCCCCAAGTGAACCCTGGCAAATAAGCCTCCCTTCCCGCCCCCAAGCCCAGGAATGAGTTGCAGCTGCCTTGCCCACTGGGTCTTGGCAAGGGAAGGTGGACACCGCCACCAGGGCATCCCATGGTTCGATAATGGAAGGGAAGTCTGCTTCTCCGAGCCCCACCGCAGCCCCTGCCCCTGCCACCCGCTTTCTAATCCTCCTCTTGGCCATCCATCCCTCCTCCTGTGCCCATTGCCCTGCCCTCTCCACCTAGCTGAAGCCTGCCCAAACCGCACCTCCAGGGAAGACTGCCCTGCCCTCTGGTCCTCCTCCCCTGACTCCCACAGACTCTCAGCCAGCCTTGGCTGGGCCCACTAGCTGCTGTGACTGCAGTCTCTTCCTGGATCATCTCTCCCCAGACACCAGAACTCCTTGAAGCAAGGATAGTGTTTCTTATATGCAGCCATTGTGTTAGGACTGGGAGACTTTGGGACCAAGTGAGTCCCAAAAATCCTGGATATACAACCTCCCTGCTTTTAATCTCTGCATCTCCTCTCGCCCACGTGGCCTGGCCCAATGCTTTGCTCAAGGTAGATGCTCTATAAATATTCCACCTCCTGCCAGCCCTGATACCAGGTATCCAAGGCCCCTGACCACTCTTCGAAGATTTTTCTTTCACTAAACTTCTTCTGGAGGAAGGGTGAGACCCAGAAGGACTAAGCCAGGATGGAGGAAGGAAGGAGAGTTGAGAGGGAGAGGGGTCAGTTTAGGGCAACTCTAACCAGGAATCCTACCCTTCTCTCCCCTGCCTCGTCCACCTGACCGCTCTGGTCTGTGGCCGAAAGAATGAAGTATGGAACCAGGACTGTAGGAAACCATTTTTTTTTCCAGTACTCTTTATTTATTGTGTGTAATTGTGTGGTTCAATGTTTATACCTTTGTAAGACTTTCATACAAATGCTCTAACATTCACAAATGAGGACAAAAATGTTTCAATCCATGAACTGTCTGCCCTGCTGCCCTTGGGTGGGCAGTTGCCCAGGCCTACGACCAGTATTCCTGGGGATTCCGAAAGCTGCACCCATGTCAGCAAGGACTGTGTCATGCCCTACTCCCAACCAGCCTTGGGAGTGGGGCGAAAGATCAGAGAATCCCCCACTTTCACCATCCCAGACCTTGTTCCCCAAGTGAGGAATCCTGTGGGAAATAGTCAGGGAGAGGAAAGGATAAGAAATGGGTTTGGGGGGCAGTGTGTCTCTGTCCCTCTCGCCACTGGCCGAGCACTCCCCTCCCACCACCTGCCATCTTGGAGCCCAGTCCTGCCCTTCCTTGATACCATGCCTCAGCCTCTACCTGGCAAGACACAGGTGAGCTCCCAGGAGACATCTCAGCACCTGCTGTCAGGTACACAGTCACCCCAGAGAGCTGCGCTTCAGCTCCCAGCCCTCCCAATAGTCCCCACCCCACCTTCTTCTGGTCAATTGGACAATGCTGGAGTTAACAATTTGGACAAATGCTTTTCTGAAGCTTCTTCTGAAGGAAAAGAAGAGTCAGGTGTCATTACCCTCTTTCTCCCTCCCTTCCCTGGGGATCAGGAGACAGGCTCTGCCACCACACCCATGCCAAGGTCACCTGCCCCTCCTGCCTGCCCAGTCCTCCCACCAAACCAGGCCAGAGGGTCCCCAGGCATGTGGTTGCGGGGAGGGGAGGTGGTGGGCCATCCCGTCAGCCCCTCCCTGGGAAGGGCGGGGCAGGAGGTAACTCCTGCATTGACTTTGCCACAGGTTGATCCTGGCCTGAGGGGGAGGGGGGAGGTGGACAGTACACTGGAGCCTTCCAAAACAGTGAGAATGGAGGGACTCATCCTCCAAAGGACCCTCTCACCTGGGCCCCCAACCCTCCTGCAATGTCCACTGTCTCCACCTTGGCTGATTCATCACTGAGCAACCAAGGGGCCCCCACCCTGCCCACCTCAGCCCAGCTTGCTGACTTCTCCAAAAGCCCAAATTGCCCTGACACCATGCTTCTGGGTCTCAGCCACTCCAGCCTCACCCTCCCACCCCCAGGTGCTGGGCCCCACCCCTCCAAGTGCCTCCTCTTCACCCTCCATCTCTTCAACTCCCCAGTCCCTTTCCGTGTGGAGCCCTGAACATCCACCACACCCTCTAAAACTCACCTCCTCTTTCCACCTCCACACACACTTCTTGAGTCTTAAATTGTTCCCAAGTGTTGGGATATGTCCCTGGACTCCTATCCCTCCTAGTCACCTCTCCTCTAGAGCCTAGGCCACTCTCAAGCCTCAATTTGGCATTCTCTGCATTCCTTTCATCTACCTTGAATTTGTTCACTCATTTATCCACCATTCACTTGCTTACTCTCTCCTTCATTTCCTACTTAATTCACTCATTTGCCCCAGCTGCCTGCAATACACAGGGAAGGCTGCAATCTACACTGGGCTGGTAATGCTTTACTCAATTTGCAAGGTTGTTTCAAATTAACCTCTCCAGCCTCTCCAGCTCCATTCTCTGTTCCCTCTTCTCCTGCTCTTTTCCCAGTTCCAGAGGCTACTATCTCACACAAGTGTCCCTGCCTACCCCCCAGCCCCACCCTCACAGGACTCACTGCATCTAATCCACACAAATGTACACAATCACAATGAGCAAGGAATTCTGCCATTTCTGATCCCCTCTGCTTGGGTGACCCATCGACCTTCCAAACTCTTCTGCTTTCAGAATACGTAGCTGGAGGAAGAAGAGTGTTCCTCGGAAATTTCTTTCCAAACAAGTGAAGTTGGAGGAGTTTGGTGTGGATACACACACACACACACACACACACACACACACACACACACACACACACACACACACACACACACAGCTGCCCCTGGCCTCACCAACACCCAGAGAGCTCTTTTCTAGTCGACGGGGAAAGTCTGAGCTCCTGCTCCCCGGCACTCCAGGGCTCCGTCGTGGGTCTCCAAGCACACCAGCCCTCATTCCCTCCGACCTGGGCCAGGCAGGGCAAATGCTCTACAGGGCAGGGGACTCCACCAAGCAAAGCAAGTCAAGTCAGAACCTGCCTGGGTCTTGAGGTAGAGGAGAAGCTGCCCAGTTTCTGGGCCCCTCTCCTGGAGTTCAGGCTCCAGGGGGGCCTCACCCAGGTTCCTCCTGGGCCCCATCGCCCCTCCCAAGAAACAGCTCCCAGAGCACTTGGGGCCAGTGTCTGGCACCTGCCTGAGTCGAGAGAAGCAACCCAGGCCCCTGCCTCCCCTCCTCGGGCTGCTCTCAGGCTCCCTGGGCCCTCCCTGGCTTCTCCCAGACCCCATCACCTCTCCCAGACACAGCGCCCAGCGAGGCTTGTGTCCAGGGTCTGGCTACTCCCCAACCTCCACCAAACACATCTGCCCTTTTTCTGTTGGGGAAAATCGGAGCAGCTGAGAGCAA
This sequence comes from Stenella coeruleoalba, assembly GCF_951394435.1. NCBI lineage: Eukaryota > Metazoa > Chordata > Mammalia > Artiodactyla > Delphinidae > Stenella > Stenella coeruleoalba. The sequence goes on from NC_137169.1 coordinate 110,451,317, forward strand.
AGCTTCTGAACACTCTGCCCGGTGGCCCAGCCCTGGGAGAGGAACCCGGTCAGCTGCTGGGCTGGGGAGGGGGTCTTTCCACCCCATCCACTCATCTGAAGGCCTCTCCAACCCCCAAGCCCACCGGAACGCCCCATTCCCGTACTGGCCTTTTGGGAAAGTTAACAATTGACGAAACCTTCCTGCTCAGTCTCTGCAGGCCCCCCTCCTCAGGCCCCCTTCACTGCCCCTTGTCCGGGCCTCCCAAGCCTGCAGGGCCCCTCCGGCAGCCCCAGACCTCCCAGGACGGGCCTGGGGTGCTCACCTACCTTCTTGGTCCACCTCCTCTCCTGCGGGGCTCTGGGACCTGGGCTCTGGCACTGCCAAGTAGCTACGAGCTCAGCCAGCCAGGACTCCTCCCCGCTGCACTCCCAGAATCTGTCCCACTCCCTCCCGGCCCTGCCTGGCGCAGCTGGCTCAGTGGGGAGGTAAGGTCTGAGCTCCCTCTTGACTTGGCCCTGGGGTTGGGCCCATGTTAAAGGGATACACACCTTTTTTAACACCCTTCTGCCCCCACCCCAGAGGGAGTGGTGCAAGCTGGCGCTCCCCCAACCCCACCCTTCTAACCCTGCAGGGCCTGAACAGAATTTACAACTTTGAGAAAGGAAGGGAAAGACTGTCACCTGCCCTTCTCACCTGGGTCACTGGGAGCCCCGTTTCAGGGACCCCTAACAGACAAGTTCAGTTAGTATTCCAGGCCAGCCTGGCTGGCCGCTTAAATCTCCTTGCTGTTGGGATTTCCGTGGGCTACAGTTAAAAGGGCCCAGAGCGTGGTTCCTTGCCTTCCACCTCCAGTGCACCCGTCCCTAGGACCTCTGTGTGCAGCAGAGGATTCCTCTGGAAACACCCCTCCACCCCTTCTCCAAGATACCCAAGGAAATTGGCCAGTTTGATGTCCCAGAGGCAACAGCTGACGCCAGAAGTGACCCATCACCCCCACTCCAGTGACTTCTGCTCACTGGCCTCTCACTCTGTGTCAGGCTCTCTGCTAAGTACTTTACATCTTGTGTCCCATCCCCATTTTACAGATGAGGAAACTGATACTCTGAGAATACGCCCCAAGTTCCAAAGATAGTACGTGGCAGAGCTGGGATTCAAACCCAGGTTGGTCAGCCTGTTTCTCGGCCTCACATTTCCCCTGCTACCAGTCAGCCAGGCTCACCTGGGTTCATATTCTTCTCCCCACATGTGCACACACGCCCTCCTCTCCCGTCAGAGGGCCAGGTCACTGGCAAAGTACAGCCTGTCCCTCAGAGAGAACCAGGTCTCCCACCTTTTAGGCCTTTTGCCATCCTCAACCCAAATCCACGGTGGAAAGTGAGGCCCCTATTTGCCTCCACTGCCGACCACTGCAGTCCCACAGGTACCGTGCCACCCAATGACTCTGCCATTCACCCCAACACCTCCTCACCCACGGACACTTGGGGTGGGGATGGAGTTCAGTCAAGACAACGTCTTTCATTTTTTCCATCTTCTTTATTAATCAAATGATACAAAACAACCATCATTCTGTAAATGCCCAAGCACCCAGCTGGTCCTCTCACTCCCAAAACTCACCCTCCTCAGCCTCTCCCCCAACCTGCTCTGTCTCTTCCCCTGCCCTAAGCCAGGGAGACAGGGTCCTGAGAGGAGGCTGGGGCAGAGCTGGGGGCAGGGAGGGACAGCACTGGACAGACGGTTGGGGTTGGGGAAGAGATTAGGAGGGGTAGGTTCGTAGAGGCCCTTTTTAGTACCGAATATCCATTCCTCCTTCCACCCCCTTCAAATCAGTTCCCATAGCTCAGCTCCTCTCTGCCCTTCTACCACTACTAAATGACTGGGCCCTTACAGCATCCTCAACCCTCCAGCAGCCCTCCAATACATCCCTGGCCCCAGCCACCCCCTGAGCCTCCCCCAGGTGGGGACCCCTGGACCCATTAGCCCCACAGAGCTCCCAGGGATGAAGTACACAGAGGTCCCAGGAAGGGCCATAATGAACCTGAACATTGCAGAGGTGAGACAGGTGGGGCTGGGGAATAGTGCGGGGGTGGTGGAGAGAGGAGTTTTATTTCCAGGCCCCCCAGGCTCTGGAGGCCCCCTTTCCCCAATATCCCCCCGCCGCCGAATTCCAGGGGAAGGTTTTCAACTCCCCCGGACAGGGCTCTCCAGCTTCACACTCTTGGCTGCTTCTCCAATCAGCTCCCAGAAAGTCCCGAACTCCAGTTTAGAGTCTTTACAGCTGCCCAAGTTGGCAATTTTCTCTTCCAGCCCACAGTTGTTCTGAAAGGAGGGAAGACACCACAGCTCAGCCAGGCAGCACTTTCCAATCTTCCCACTCCGCCCTACCCAGGGGCAGAAAGCAGGTCCTGAGCCTACCTGGCGCTGACAAGGGGAAGGGCTGGGGTTTGCCAGTGCCAGGGGCCTTGGCAGTGTGGGTGGGGTCTTGGAGTACTTGCTTGGGAAGTCAGGGTACTGTCTGGGGCGGGGTCCACTCCCTCAGTACCGGCATGAGGTGGGGCAGCTGCTGGGTGACCAGGTCCCGTAGCTCGGAGGGGGTCAGCGTCTCCTTCCCACCCGCCACCGAATACTGGTGGAAGTTCTTGATCAGGGTCTCGATGGCCCTCTCCACGTCACTGAATTCCTGGGCACCCTGAAGGCAAGGGACATGGCCCATGTTGCAGAGGTCCCACCCATCCTATGACACCCTGTTTCCCCAGGAGCCCGGCAGAGCCAACAGGGCAGAAGACAGCTGGCAGGAACGTGGGCCCTCGCCCGCTCCAAAGCCCAGCATCCAGCCCCTTTGCCCCCACTGTCCTCTGCCCTGAGCCATGTGTTGGGCAAGGCTTCCTCCCCACCTCCCCCCAGCCTCCAGGCAGGGCAGGTCCCAGCATGAGACCCAGGCATCCTCTTCCAGGGAGGGCTCATCTACATCACCCTATGTAGGCACCAGAGAGGGTTCAGGTCTCACAGGCAGGGTCTGGAGTGCAGAGCAAGGCCAAGGTGAGGGGGCAGAAGTCAGTGAGGGACACAGACGCTCAGGGTGAAGGAGGGGAGAGTGGGAATAGAAAGGCCAGGAATGAATGGGCCCACCTGCACGTTGGCTGACCCACACTGTCCCATGGTGCTTGGTCCTTTGGTGAGAGTGTTGTCGTCCTACAGCCGGCCCCAGAGGAGCTGATGTCTCATGATCTGCTCAGAGGAGGGGGGAGGCTGAGCTAAGGACAGAACTCAGCATTTCTTTCTCAACTATCCCCTTTGGCTGCACCCCAGATATTCTGTGCCTCACCCAGGGGGTCAGAGCCAACTCCACACAAGCCCCATCCCTGCCCAGGCTCCCAGAGCTAAGGTCACAGCCCCCAAGCCAACCTATTTAGAGGGAATCCCTTGAGCCTCACCTTAGCCTCCTTCCTCCCATCCCTTCCAACCCCCCACCCCTGTTCCATACACACACACACACACACACATACACACCAGCCTCCAGGGCCTGGTCCCCCAGACCCTCCCCTGGCAGACTAGGGTAGGATAGGTTAAGCATGCCCTCTGGACCGGGGACAGCCCATTTTGGGTGAAAAGCCCTGGGACTCCTTACCTGCTGGCAGCCGCTGAGACAGGACTGGAAGAGCCAGTGCACCTGAGCTCAGCTCTTATACCTGGGGGAAGGGAGGGGAGGCAGGGGGCTGGGCCTCATCCCGAAGCCAGCCCTGCTCCTGCAGCCGCCTGGGCTGTGAGCCAGCCCAGCAGGGGCCCCACCTCCATTGGCCGCAGCTCCGAGAGCCCGCCCCGCACCCGGGCCACGAGGACGGAACCATGGAGAGCTGGGTCTGGGATGCCCCTGGCCCCAGACCAGCAGGCAGAGTCCAGGGAAGATAGGGAGGGGAAGCTGGGGGTGGGGGGTGGGGCGGGGGTGGGGGAGGACTTGGAAACGCTGTGGCGTGGAGCCTGGGAGGAAAGGCCTGGAGGAAATGTAGGACAGGAAAGGGTTCTGAGGGGGCTCTGAGTCAGTCACCAGGAAAGAAGGAGAAGCAGAGGCTGGTCAAGGCGGGTTCTGTGGCCTTGAAGGAATGAGGGACACGTGGGTTGAAGTACTTTAATGTGTCACACACACACATTCCTCCCCTCAAGACCGATTTAGATAGTGACACTCAAGCCTGCCCAGCCTTGCCGAGTCCTAATGGCAGAAATTGGGGTCTGGAGGAAGGAGCCAGAGAAGGGTAGCCTGGTGAAGGGGGCAGACTGAGTGTTGTCCTGATGTCCTTTCAGCTCCCCGCAGCCAGCATGCACGTATGGGAGGCCCAGATGGGTTATCTGTCAGCTAACAACCTCTCCAAACTGGTTGGGCTACCTGCTCCTCCCTCCCTCAGAATCCCATGCCTTCCCTAACCCAGAGACTCCACAGCAAACCGCCCTCCCCGCCCCGCCCAATCCAGCACCTGGGATAACATCCCAGGGATCCTGGACTGTAGGTCTGGGGGGAACTCAGCCCAACCCTAGTGGCCTTCCCCACCTGAGGGAAGTGAAAGGGAGAAGGCAGGGGAGTCTGTGTGGGTCAGGAAAGAAGGGGGCAGTGCTGAGAGCCAGAGTTCCTGGACTCCTTTCCTAAACTCTGAGATCAAAGCATACCTCCCAGTGCCCCTCCGCGGGTCTCCTTCTAGGCCTCCTATGTACTTTTGGCCTCCACTGGGGTGTCTGTAAGTGTCTCAATCTGGGGACCCCTCTGAGGCTATCTCGATTTCAGGGTTTCTCCAAGACGGAGGTCTCTAATGTCTCAGTCTCTCACTGTGAGGGAGCCCCTCTGGAATGTCTCAAATGGACCCTCAGAGTCCCAGCCTGGCAGTCCCTCTGAGGTCTCTCAGTCCAGGGGCCCTTAGATGGAAGGTCTCAATCTAGGACCCTTTCATGGTGTGTGATGGGGAGATTGTCTCAGCCTAAATGTTCCTCTGGACTCATAGCTGCCTCAAATGATGGACACCTGACAGTAAGGCAGTGACAGTCCTTGGAAGGCAGTGCCTGCTGGGCTGCCCCACCCCTGCTCCCTCTGGTGGCAGACAGTTCAAACCACATGCCCCTCTAGCCAAGAAGGATGGGGAGAGCAGCACTTGGGGGCCCTAAAGTTCTGCTTCCTGCAGCACGACCGCCACCCTCACCCCAGTCCTCGAACCAGAACCCTGTGTTCATCCTTCTGCTTCACCCCTGCCATGGTAGGAGGGAGGAGAGGAGGGTCCAGGGTTCCCAAGCACCCGTCCAGAGAGGATCCTGATTCATTACAGAGGCTCTGGAATTTCAACCCGGTTCTACCTATTCTTGTCTTTGTGACTTAACCTCTCTAAAATCTGTTTCCTCATCTTTAATACAAGACTTAAAAACAGTACCTACCTCAACAGGCTGTGAGCATTAACTAAAATAATACAAGAAAATGTTCAGCCCTGTTCCTGGCACAGAGCAAGCCCTCAACACCTGTTCACTGCTATCATTACCATCCAATGACACAAACCCCAGGAATAAGAAAGTGGGAACCAAGACCAAGCCCCTGAGACCTGGTGGGATATAAGTCACCTCACCTGCCCCAGAGATCTGTCTCTACCTTTCAGATATTCATTCATCAACCATGTATTTATTGAGCACCTGTCCTGTACAAGATCTGATGCTGCAGAGTATCTGAAGATGAATAACATTCCTGGTCCTCAAGGAGCTCGTAATTTTTGGACCCAACCTCAGGTGGGGACAGAGCTTTCCCACCCCCTAGTCTCAAGAGAAGAAATCATCAGGGTGGGTGTGAGTAAGAAACATCTTTGTTTCAAGGAGAAAGCTTTATTTGTGGGGAGTGGGGTACTGCCCAGCCCTGCCATGCCCACCCCCATCCCGGCCAGCCGGCTTTACTTCTTTCGGATCTGCAGGGCCTTCTCCTTCCTGATCTCCTTGGCCAGCTCCCCAATCAGTCTCCAGTACTCGTTGAACTTGAGCTCTGAGTCCTGATTCACATCCAAGCTCTTCATCTTCTCCTCTAAGGAGCCCACATCCTGAGGAGACACCACAGGGAAGAGTGGGGTTAGAAACGAGGGTTCTGACACAGGGAGGGAAGAATTGCCAGTCGCCACTCCCTTCCCTCAGAGAGCACTAGGATCTGCCCCAAACCTTCAGGACGAAGCTGCAGCCCCAACACAGCACCGCCCTGGTGCCCAACTCCAGGGGGAAGCAGAGGAGGGAAGTGGGGAGCCTGGTTATAGGGTTTGCTGTGGTCTAAATATACACACCATGGCGGATCATGTACCATAAGCATGATGTCACTGAACGCAGAGAGGGGAAGAGCTGCACACAACGGGCCTTCAACGGCAGGTATGGGTGGGCTCCAGCATGCCGCTGTGCCAGCCCTGGGATAAGCCCAAAGACACTCGGGGAGCCCTTGTAGGCATTGACTCACTCTGACCACCCACAGAGTCTTCTCAGGCCACACTCCTCCTTTACAGAAAGCTGGAGAAGTTCACAGCACTTGGCTGTCCATTTGCATAATCCTAGTGTCTTCTCATTCTTCCAGTTGGGTCACTAGCCTGGTAGATCAGAGGAATGGCGAGGACACAAGGTATGTGGTTTCCCAGGGGGCCCTTGGCAAAGTCTCTCCCAGCAGACCTGTGAAATCTAAGGATATTCTAAGTTGGACCATCGTGATCAAAGGATTGGTTGCCAGGTAAGTAACCACAACCAGGAAGTTGACTGTAGAACAACGGATCCATGTCAAACCAGACAAGGGTGCCTCAGGAGGAGCTCATGCTAAACATTTGAATCAACATTTGGAGGAAGGCAGAGAAGGCTTGCCAAACCTATAGATGGCACAAAGCTAATTTATAGAAGAGCTAAACAAGACGTTTTTTAAGGCTACAATCATGCTTATTTATAAAATACTATAAGCATTGCCAGTGGAAGGCAACGATGCCCAGTGTAACACACAGATGGCGGGGGAAAACATACAATTAGTCAAGAGAAAGAAATAAAAGGTAAAATTGTTGGGAAAGAAGATGCAAATTCACCTCTTATATTAGCAATTATATAATTGTATACCTAGAAAAAAACGAAAGAGTGATAAAGGTTAACATTTCAACCAGTGTAAGCACTTAATAGTGCTGACCGTTCTGAGCATATGCTGAACACCCTACATGCTTTACATCATTTAATCTTCATAATCTGCTAGGATGAAAGTCTCCTGAGCACAGGGACCTTGTCCGTCTTGTTCACCACCATAATGCCAGTGCCTGGGAGAATGTCTGGCACATAGCGGAGGCTTGTTCACCACTATAACCCAAAGCCTAGGACAGTGTCAGCACAGAACGTAGTAGGCACTCAATAAATACTGACTGAATAAATGCAAGACCAATCCAACAAGAACAGTATTACTATGAGTCCATTTCACAGATGAGAAATGAAGGCTCAGAAAGATTAAATAACTAACCCGGGATGACAAGCTAGACCCTGCATTTGAACCTAGATTGTCTGACTCAGAGCTTATGCTCTTACCCACTAATCTGTATTTCTTCCCCCAAAAAACTATTAGAAATGATAAAGTATCAGGTGACAATATTAATACACAAAAACAAATACCAGTTTGAAAATATAATATGAAAGATCCCACTTAAAATAGTAAAAAATAAAATAAAGCACTCAGGAAAAAATGTAGGACTCTATTAAGCTTTTGTGAAGAAAACTGAACTGAAGGATATGAAAGAAAACAAGAATAAATAGAAAAACATACTTTTTTTTACAGAGAAAGATTCAATAGTGTAAAGATGTCAATTTTCCCTAAAATAACATTTTTATATAATCCCAATTAAAATATTTACAGGATTCTTTTTAATATGATTAAATGTTACTAAAATTCTTCTTGAAAAATCAACATGTGGGATCTACTGGTAAAATTCTGAAAAAAAAACAATAATGAGGGAGAACCAACCCTACAGGTTATCAAAGCATATTTTAAAACCACAGTAATTAAATGAGAATGTTTCTAAATAATAAACAGATCAATGAAACAGAATAAAGAGCCCCAAAATATACATGGGAATTGAATAAATAATAAGTGGGGTATTTAACATCAATAAGAAAATTTTAATAATAAAATAAAGTCTGGGAGTTTTTTTAATAAGTTAAACTGAGGAAGACCTTTCTAAACATGGCATAAAACACAGAAGCCATTCAGGAAAAGTTTGACAGATTTGACTACATAAAATTTTTTATATTCTGTATGGCAAAAAAGACCAAAAACAAACTCAAAGGACGAAAAGGCAAATTAGGGGGAAATGTTTGCAATGCACATAATAGACAAAGGTTATTTTCTTTATTTATAAAGAGCTATAATAAATCAATATGAAAAGAAAAACACTTTGATAAAAGAAACAGGCAGTTCACAGAAAAGGCAATATATATGCCTATCAAAAATATTTTTTAAAGTTCTATTTCACTCAGAATTAAAGAAGTGTAAATCAGAAAAAGACACCATTTCCACATATTAGATTGGCAAAATTTAAAAGCTCAGTAAGGGTTTCCCTGGTGGTGCAGTGGTTAAGAATCCGCCTGCCAATGCAGGGGGCGCGGGTTCGAGCCCCGGTCAGGGAAGATCCCACATGCCACGTGTGCCACAACTACTGAGCCTGCGCTCTAGAGCCCACGAGCCACAACTACCGAGCCCACAGGCCACAACTACTGATGCCCGTGCGCCTAGAGCCCGTGCTCCAAGAGAAGCCACTGCAATGAGAAGCCCGCACACCGCAACAAAGAGTAGCCCCTGCTCGCTGCAACTAGAGAAAGCCTGCGCCCAGCAAGAAGAACCAATGCAGCCAAAAATAAAATAAATAAATAAATTTATAAAAACAAAAAAATTAAATTAAAAAATAAACTCTCAGTTAGACCCATTTGGGGCAAGGATGTGGGAAACAGGCAGTCGCATGCATTGCTGTTGGCCATGAAAACAAGTGCAAACTTGTTGGGAGGCAAACTAATAATATCCATAAAAATTAAGAACAAACCTTTTGACCTAATATTTATACTGCCAGACATTTACTCTATAAACATTTTCCCTTTAGTATGTAAAGATATATCAATATAAACAACGTTTGCAAAAGGGAAAAGTGAACACAAGGGAAATGTTCATCAATAGAGGATTGACTACATAAATTTGTGTTAAGCTACATATTAGAATACAGTACATCATTTTTTAAACTGGGAAAACAGCCTATATGCATTGTTACATTTTTAAAAAGCTATTTGTAGAACCGTAGGTAAGATGCATTTATTCATTCACTCACTCAACAATTTTTACTTCTTTTAAACTTTTTTACTATCTCACTTATTCCCTCAGTATTTTTTTTTTTTTTTTTTTGCGGTACGCGGGCCTCTCACTGTTGTGGCCTCTCCCGTTGTGGAGCACAGGCTCCGGACGCGCAGGCTCAGCGGCCATGGCTCACAGGCCCAGCCACTCCGCGGCATGTGGGATCTTCCCGGACCGGGGCACGAACCCATGTCCCCTGCACTGGCAGGCGGACTCTCAACCACTGCGCGACCAGGGAAGCCCTCTCTCAGTATTTTATTGAGCACCTAACTAGGAGTCAGACACTAAGTGCTGGGGATAAAACAGTGAGCAGATTCCTTTCCTTTATAGAACAAGAATGTTTCCTACATGGAAAGGAAGAAAATTATGTTACTTCTTGGTAACGTAAAATTGTATAATGGAAGTTAAGTTGTGAAGGAAGTGTTCTGAAAGAAAATAGCCCAAGGTAAAGGAACAGAACACAAGGAGGTGATCTCTGTACTCAGTGGTGAAGGAAGGTCATGCTGAGGATTTGCCATCTGAGCAGAAATCTGTCAAACGAGGAATAAGCCTAGCAGATACCTGGGGTATGAGCATTCTGAACCAGGAGAGGAAAAGTAGAGACAGCATAAAGTGGAGAGTATAAATAACTCTCACTGCTTTTGAGGAGTTTTACTACAAAGGGGAACAGAGATGTAAGGCATAGCTGGAGGGAATTATAGGGTCAAGGGAGGTTTTCTTTTAAGACGGGAGATAGTACAGCATATATGTAAACTGATCAGAACAACCTAGTAGAGACAGAAATTTTGATGATGCAAGAGAGAAGAGGAAGAATTGAGGGCTTCCCTGGTGGCTCAGTGGTTAAGAATCCGCCTGACAATGCAGGGGACACGGGTTTGAGCCCTGGGCTGGGAAGACTCCACATGCCGCGGAGCAACTAAGCCCGTGTGCCACAACTACTGAGCCTGCACTCTAGAGCCGCGAGCCACAACTGCTGAGCCTGCATGCCACAACTACTGAAGCCCACGCGCCTAGAGCCCGTGCTCCACAACACGGAGAAGCCACCGCAATGAGATGCCTGCACACTGCCACGAGGAGTAGCCCCTGCTCTGCGCAACTAGAGAAAGCCCGTGCGCAGCTACGAGGACCCAATGCAGCCAAAATAAATTTAATTAATTAATTAATTTTAAGAAAAAAAGGAGGAAGAATTGAAAGAGTAACGTCTTTAAGTAGGTGAGAAGGGATGGGATTTAGTGCAGCAGTGGAGGGGCTGGCCTTAGCAGCAGAGACAGATCATTCGTGTTAACAGGAAGGAAGGCAGGAAATGTGCTGATCGGTTGGTAGTTTTGGGGAGGAAGCACATAGAAGTTTCCCGATGGCTTTTATTTTTCTCAGTGAGAGGGAGACTATGAAAAGAGGTACTGGAGTTTAAGGAGAAAGGAAAAGTTGTGAAATAATCACCTGAAAGAGCTGGTAAATGAATTAATAGGGAAATGTAGAAGAATTTCCAGGTATTGCTAAGGGTCCTATTGGGGGCTGTGGTTATAGATTTAAAGTGAGACAAATCAACAACATGGCAGTGCATTTTTCTCTAGCCAGATTCAGCTGTACAAGCGCAGACACAGAACGGTGGGTTTCACCAACAAGCTAATGAAGCTGAATGTTGGATTTAACCTGGGTTGGGATTTTGCCAAATAACTAGGACAGAGAGAAGGAGAATCAAGGGAGTTGAGCAAGTGATTATAGTGGTGAGCCTTAGAACCCAGCTGAGTAAGAAGGGAAATGAGGTCTCGAGGGATGGTGATGGAAGATGAAAAAGTGATAGGGTCAAGAGACTGAAGTTCCCAGTGGAGTCAGGAAGTCATGGAGTGGAGGAACTAGATAGAGGAATAGAACTGGAATGACAGGAGGCGGCAGACAGAGAAAGAGAGGCCTGAAATTGAGATTTTGGAGATGGCGCATTGGTAATGACAAGACCTAAAGAATGGACAGGGCAGCAGAGTGGAGGGGCAGGGATGCTGAGGTGCAGGAAGACAGAACCTTTGAAAGTAAGGAGTTGAAGACATTGAAAGGCCCAGGGACTTCCATGGTGGTCCAGTGGTTACGATGCCGTGCTCCCAATGCAGTGGGCGTGGGTTCGACCCCTGGTCTGGGAACTAAGATTCCACACGCCGCGCAGCGCGGCCAAAAAAAAAAAGAAACTGAAAGGCCCAGGTGTTGAATAAGTTGCCTGTGTGGATACTGAAGGTAATGACAGTGGCAGTGATGAGAAGAAAAACAGTAAAAGCCAGAAGCTGAAGCGCTATAAGGTGTGCGATTAGAAGGGTGGCACGTGGTACATACGAGCTTCCAAGGAGTCGGGTGTCTTGGGAAGGAGAAGAGGGAATTCCCTGGCAGTCCAGTGGTTGGACTGTGCGCTCTCACTGCTGAGGGCCCGGGTTTTAACCCCTGGTCGGGGAACTAAAATCTCACAAGCTGCACGGGTGCAGCCAAAAAAAAAAGAAGAAGAAGAAACAAAGATCTGGAAGTTGCAATGAAAAGCAAAGGGGTCACTATCTGCATTTCCAGGCCCAGAGGGAGTCGGATTTGGAAGAAAAACCAGTCATTATTTGACAAGGCTACAGGGAATGCTGTACTTTCAGGGCACAGCCTGAAGTTTCCTGTGAGAAGAGGAAGGGAAAAGTCTAAGGATGTAGGAGATATTGCAAATGATAGACTATGAATTTCAGAGACTAGTTTGTGTCGTTTTTTTTTTTAATCCATGTTCACACACTTTTATGGGCCTTTGAATTTTTAGAAAGGATGTAAAAGAAACTGTTAACAGCCTGGGATGATGTGCCAACCCAGAGCGGATGAAATGTAAATCCCTCCTCCATCCTGTGAACAGGAGAGAAAGAATAATCCTGTCAGTTGCATTATTGAGGGGATTCCCAGAGCGGGTGGGGAATAATCACAGACCACTTACAGGAACCTCCTATACTGAGATTCTATGACTCCATTAATTTGGCTGTGTTTTGATTTTTGACAAACCCTTTCCCATAGCTGGGCCTCGGTTTCTGTATACGTGAAGTGAGGAATTTGGACCGTGTTTTCTCTTGGCCTCCTTCTAGCTCTGATGGCCTATGAATCTCCTGGAAGCCAGCTCTGGGTCCAGTCCTGTGCTGGGGAAATGAGACCAGAGAGGCACAGAGAGACACCACGAGAACCCAACAGCATCCTCTGATGGGAGCACAAAGCCCCAATACAACACTCGCATTCACACAGACATAATATTACCTAACTATACACACACCAGGCAAGAACGCCCAGAGCCATTTACATGTGCAGTCATCACACCTTCCTCCACAGTACACCTGTGGTCACCTTATCATGCTCAGTAATATCTCCTTATATACACAGGGTCCCACAGCCACTGGCTCCCAAAACCTCACACCCAGAGACCCCCACCTACCTTGAGCAGGTGAGGCAACTGCTGAGTGACCAGTTCCTTAAACTCATTGATGCTGAGGCTGCCCTTCCGGCCCTCCTGCCCTGCAAAGGTGAAGAAGGTGGTGACCACAGTCTCAATGGCCGCCTCCAGCTCAGTCAGTGGTTCGGCTGCCATTAGGACCCTGGGGCTGGAGCTGATGTCCTCACAGGGCTGACCTGCAGGAGGGGGAAGAAGAGAGCGTCAGGACAGGCCAGAGCGCCCCTGCCCTGGCGCTGCCGCTGCCGCCTCAAGCCTCTGCCTGGAGGAGGCCTCAAGGGGAAGTAGGGAAGGGACAGGGATGCAGGGATGGAGCTTGGGGCAGGGGACCAGGCAATGGTACCTCAGTGTAGGTGGGGGAAGAAATGTTCACTTCCAGAAACCCCTTCCTCTCTAGGTCTCACAGTCTGGGGGTCCTTTTGAAGTGTCCGTGTCTCAGGGACCCGTGTGTGGTGGTCCCTCAGTCTGGAGACCCCTCTGTCTGGGAGCAGGCTTTCAGTCTGGGGTCCTTCTTTGAAGTCCTCTCAGTCTGGTGGCCCCTCTGTGGGGTTCAGTCCCAAGGGTCCTTTCTTGGAGCTTAACCGGCCTCAAAGGGTCATGGGGTTGTTTGTCTCCAAAGCTTGTTTGTGCAAGGACCTGGGTCTCCACCCGCCTGCATTGCACCCGCCCCGCCCCCCCACACACACACACTGGCTGCTCTTCCCAGCAGAGAGGCCGGGGTCTGGCAAATGCCCAGCTGTGGTCAGGGCTGGCTTGGTCTGGGCAGACCCCGCCTCTCTGTCGTCCCGCTCGCCCCTCCCCTCGGGGGCAGCTGGGCAGAGTGCGGAGCCCAGGACCCCATAGCCCTCCCCGCCCCCGTCTCCCAGCAACAGGTCCTGGATGGGGCTCCGCTGACTGCCCGCGCCCAGGAGGGATTTGGTACTGGCACTCACTCACAGCGCCCGGAGTGGAGGGGCTCGGCGGGGGAGGGAGGGGACGGGTACGGCTGGGGCAAGGGGGCATGCCCAATCATCCTCCCTTTTCCCACCCACCCCCTGCCCTCTGCAAGGACTGCTGCTGGATTTCCCAAAGCCACTTCCTGAATCCCAGTCTGAGCCGGCTCCAGCGTAGGAACCTGGGAGGCCAGGGCGGAAAAAGGCTCCCCAGGAACCCTCCAGGGGTAAGGGTTGCGACTCACCGGGGCAAGGAGATGGGATGCAGCGAGGCAGGAGCCCTAGGGCTGAGGTTTATAAGCTTCCCTGGAGGGAGGAAAGAGCCCCTCCCAAGCCCGGAGGTGTCAAGTTTCTGTCGTGCATTCTGAAGAGAGGAGCGCGCCCAGTCACGCCTCCCGCCCGGCCCTCCCCACCCCAAGCAATCAGGCCTGGAACCCTGGCCCCACCCAACGCAGCCCACCGCAGCCTCCACTTGGTGAGGGGGAGGGCCCGCCTGGAGCTGCCTGGCCAGATTCCACTCAGCAGGCATCCTGGGGTCCCATCCCTCCCAACACGGGGAGCCTGCTGCCCCACTACACCTGCCCCGTCTGATCTGGAGTATGTATGTTGGGGCATGTGGAGGCCACTGTAAATTCAAAGAATCAACTGAGGGAGCTCGGCACTGAAAGGTCCCATCTAAGAAACACCACAAGAGGGCCCCTCAGAATGGGATCCCACCAAGGACCCTGCAGCCCTAGACCCCTACAGAGGGCCCAGACTGAGACCCCACAAACAGAGGGGGACACAGGCCGAGCCCCCGGTAGAGGAGACCCTGGATTGAAATCCCACAGTGGGGTCTCAGGCTGAAACCCCTCGGGGAGACTACCAAGACTAAATTATTCACTGAGAAGTTCCCTCGCTGAGCCCCTCAGCCAGGTGCGTGTACCTCTTCCTAGCCTAGCAGCATACCCAGTACTGCGGGAGGCCGGGGGAGCCGAGAAGGCCTCTGAGTATTCCTTCTTCCCAGGACCTTTCCCACCTCCCTTCCTCCTGGGCCCTGCCTTTTGGGACCCAGCGTGGGGGCAGGCAGGGGAGGCTGGAGAAGAGGACACAGGCCAGCCTGTTCCAGCCCAGGAGACAGAGGGCGCCTCTGTCCACTCCTGGCCCCTTGCCCCACTGGGTGTCTGTCTGTGAAGGGGTGGAGCCAGTGGGGGGTGTCGGCGGGGGAAGGACGACTGAAGACAGGTCTCCCCACACAGCTCCGGTAGCCACATTTGCAGCCTCGTCTGTCTGTCCAGAACCTGCTCCCAGGCTGACAGTGAGTATCCTGCCCCATCTGCCCTGGGTCCCTGCCCTGGCCAGCCTTGTGGAAAGGGGACTTCAGCAGGGCTCCAAAAGTCTGGGGAGGAGCTCGGGATTTGGGGGAGACAGTGTTTGGAAGGTGGTGAGGGGAGGCAAGTGAAGGTCAGAGGGAGATCTGGGAGCTCAGTGAATGAGGAAGCCAGTGGGGAACGCAGCCACTGAGTTTCCAGGAGACCAGGCCCTCCTCCCACAGAGCTCTCACGTGCCCCCGCAAGGCTCCCTCCATCTCCCAGGTGCTGGGGAGGAGACCCAGCTCTCGCCTTGCTTCCAGCGGTGTAAGAATAAGAAAGCAGATGGACCAGCTCCTTCTGCCCACCCACCCCCCGCCAGCCGTGGTCTCTCTGCCACCCCACCCAGCCTTGCCAAGAGCTCAGGTCCCAGCGAAGTTGGGGGGCGGGGGTGGCAGAGCATGAATCATGTGATACCAGGAAGGGGGCACTAGGGTACTATACCCACTCCCACTGTCCCTTCATGTGACCTCCCCTTTCTCCTCCTCCTCTTTCTTGGCCCAGTTTCTCCATTCTTCTTTCCTCTCATTCTTTCCCTTTGTTTTTCTGTCTGCCCCCTCCCTGCCAAGAATGGCCCCTACGCAAAATCCCAGGCTGCTTGAGGTCTCCGGGAAACCTCTATGTGCCTCTCCTGGATGGGGCTGATAACTGAGCCACCAGCACCCCTCCCTCTGCCCCCCACCCACCCCCCAGCTTATCCCCTCCATCAGCCCCGGCTTGGGTTCCATCTCCCCCGTGTCTCTGTGACAACCGCTTCTCACGTCCGGAGTTCAGGTGACATTCACAAGGGCCCCATTGAAGAGCTAGGATGTCATCCGATCAGGGCCCATTGTCCAGCCCCTCAGGTCTGGGGAAGGATGGGGACACCTGATCTGAGACACCTGAGCTGCCCCCTGAGGCTGTGGAGGGGCCAACCGTCCCAAGGCCAAGGGAAAGAGACCCCCTGGCTTGGCAGTCCCCTCTCCTCAACAGACCCCTCCATTTTTCCCCTCCTCTCTCCCAGCCCCTTGGATTCAGAGGACCTCATGCACTCAGCCTTTATCTCCCCTAACACATACCAGCCCCATTCTCCCTGCTGCCATGTCCCCACATCACCCAAGTTGGGCCTGGGGGTGGGAGTGGCAGGGACAAGATCCCACAAGTGTCCTCTCCCCCTCCCTGGGAGCCCTGGCTCCAAGGAAAAGGCTCAGACATTCCTCTTTCCTTTCCCACCACCACACAGTAGAAGGGCTGAATCTGCAGAGAAGCAAGACGAACCAAACTAGAGGTAACAGAGGGAAGCCAAAGTGACATGTTCAGGAGAGAACAGTGTAGAAGGACCAAGAGAGGCCCCCAGTCTGCTGACAAGAAACTCAGAGGCAGTGAGACGCCCCCGTCCCCATGAACCTTGGGCCACCCACTCAGACTGCCACCCTATCCACCAGGCCGACTAAGGGCACCAGATTGACTCCTTGCTCAGGGTGGGCAGCAGAGTCAAGGCTATACAGGGGAGCCCAGCCCACCATCCCCAACAGCAGATCTTGGCCGTGCTGGGCAGGCAAGTCCAGGGTAAAAATAGAGCCAGAGGAAGCCAGGCCGGGTCCTGTGACCACCCCTACCTGCCTGCCCCACCCTCCTCGGTGTGCAGGCAGCCAGGAGCAACTGCGGAGTCCACTGCAGGCCTCTAGAGCCAGCCCAGCTCCGGCTGTTCTACCTCCATGCCCAAAGCCCTGCTTCCCTCTGGCTGGGGTGTGGACTGAAGGGCACAGAGAATGAGGCTAGACTTAGGTCTGATCAGTTGTGGGGGGGCTTCGATCTCATGGCTCTTTGAGCTGTGGGCCCCTACCCCAACCCCAGCTACCCCAGGCATGGTCCCCAGCTCACTTCCATGGTGGGACGTGGGTAGGTGAGCTACAAGATGGGCTCTGAGCTGGAGACGGCAATGGAGACTCTCATCAATGTGTTCCACGCCCACTCGGGCAAGGAGGGGGACAAGTACAAGCTGAGCAAGAAGGAGCTGAAAGAGCTGCTGCAGACGGAGCTCTCCGGCTTCCTGGACGTGAGCACAGGGTGGGGGTACAGGGTGGAGTGGGCGAGGGGTGGGGGAACAGAGTGGGCCCCTCCCTGCCACCTCCCCATCCCACCCCAGCTCAGCCCAACCATCTCCTTCCTCTCCCAGGCTCCCCTACTCTTCTGGGTTAGGGTCAAAATGCCCTGATTTACTGATCACCTGCTAAGGGCTAGGCCTTGTGTAGATGCATCAATAACAAAACACACCGTCTAGCAGGGAAGGACTGACACTTGCAAGTAAACCTTGAACACCAGGAAGCACCCGGGGCCTTAACAGAGGTGCCAGAAAGGATTATGGGAGAATATTAACCTGACTGAAGTGGACGGCTTCTCCAAAGAGGTGGCACTCAGGCCCCTGGAAGATCATTAGGGTAAACGTAGACATTTTAGGAGGAGGTATAGTATCTGAACAAGAGCGTGTGAGAAAGCAGATGGAGCGTGCTCGGTAGTTTTGACTGGACTGAAGGATGCAAAAGAGAAGCCAGTAGAAAGTGTACCAGCTTTGAGATTTTATGAGACCTGGGTTCAAATTCTGGTGCTGCCACTTAATAGCTGTGTGACTTTGGGCGTGTTCCTTAACCGTCGACTGTCAATTTGTTTCTTCTCTAGAATGGGACTAATGAAAGCTACTTCATACTATTTGTGCTAGAATTAAATGAGACAGTGCTTGTAAAGCTCCTAGTGTAGTGCTTCTCACATTGTAGGCACTCAACATATGGTAATTGTTTTTATTATTCTGCCTTGTTAAGGAGCTGATTCTGTAGGCAACAGGAAGCCATAAGTATTTTGTTAGTTTTGAGGACAGCAGCGAGAGTCCCATAATTAGAAGTAGTTCTCTCTCTTGCTCATCTCTGCCTCCTTCTCCCCAATCAACCAGCCCCCATGCCCCTGACTCAGTGCTGTTCATTTCCCTATACGCCTACCTCTCCGTCTCCTCCCTCCACAGGCCCAGAAGGATGCGGATGCTGTGGACAAGGTGATGAAGGAGTTAGATGAGAATGGAGATGGAGAGGTGGACTTCCAGGAGTATGTGGTGCTGGTGGCTGCCCTCACAGTGGCCTGTAACAACTTCTTCTGGGAGAACAGTTGAGCAGACGGCCCCAGTGGGCAGCGCCCTTCGCCTCCACCCTGCCATACCTGCCCCTTCACCCTGCTTCCCCCTCACCCCACTTTTCCCTCCCCACCAACAAGGGCGCAAGAGTAGTGGGCCAGGCCTGCAACTCATCTTTCATTAAAGGCTCCTCTCTCACAAGCCGCCAGCTGCTGTCTGTCTCCTTTGGGGTATGGAAGTGGGTGGGGAAGTGAAGGCTGCTCACTCCCAACTTGCCTTATTTGGGGAGGGATCTTATTTTGAGAGAGGTCAAGGGGCCATTACATCTTCCTACTTAAGGAGTGCTCAAGGCCCAGGAACATTGGGGTTCAATGTCCCAGCTGGAAGTGGAGGAGACATCAGCTTCTCAGATATAAAGCCAGAAGAATTTCCCTTCAACCTTCAAAGAATATTTACTGAAGACCTACCATGCGCTAGACATCCTATGGGAACTGGGGACACAGCAGTGAGCAAAACAAACACGACTCTCAACATCACATAGGTAAAGTCCAGTAAGGATGCCAAAACATACACACATACATGCTAGGAAGGAAAATGAAAGGATCTGATGCACGTGATTGGGGTGGGGGGGGGTGTTGAAGACGTGTTCGTACACTCATTCTTCAAACATGCGAGCCTTTTATTGTGTGTCCAGCCATAATGAAAATCCCGCATAGGTCTATATCAAAATCCACATGGATGGCAGATGGCGAGAGAGGACACAGAAGGGGGAGCGGGGACGCAAAGGTCCCCCCCCAAATAACTATTTAACGATGTTCAGGCCAAGTTGGGGAGGGAAGTGAAGAGGAAAATATGGACGGGTGGTGATGAGTGGTGCAGGATCTAGCAGAGGTGTGCTCCCAGCACTGGCCCCCAGGCCTTGGCTGGGGCGTTTGCAGCAATCTGCAACTCTCTGACCGGGGCCAAGGCAAATGATGAGGGGAGAGCCAGTGCAAATTACCTGGGCCCAGTGGTCCACAAGAGAGACTGAGGAGGGACTTCCCTGGTGGCGCAGTGGTTAAGAATCCACCTGCCAATGCAGGGGACACGGGTTCCATCCCTGGAATCCCACATGCTGCGGAGCAACTAAGTCTGTGTGCCACAACTATTGAGCCTGCGTGCCACAACTACTGAAGCCCGCGTGCCTAGAGCCCGTGCTCTGAAATGAGAAGCCACTGCAGTGAGAAGCCCACGCACCGCAAGGAAGAATAGCCTCCATTCGACACAGCTAGAGAAAGCCCACGCACAGCAACAAAGACCCAACGCAGCCAAAAATAAATAATAAAATTAATTAATTTTTTGAAAACAAAAGGGGAGAGAGAGACCGAGGAACATCCGCATAAAGAATTGTAGTCCGTCTGCCTTAGCTTGAGGGGCAGAGGGATGTGCCAGGAAATATGAACATCTTTTTCAGGGGGACCGAATCAGCCCCAGCGACCCAAATTACTAAACTGCAGCCCCCTTAAAACCCGGGAGCAGGGACTTCCCTGGCAGTCCAGTGGCTAAGACTCTGCACTCTCAATGCAAGGGGACCAGGTTCAATCCCTGGTCAGGGAACTAGATCCCACATGCTGCAACTAAGAGTTCACATGCCACAACTAAAGATCCCGCATGCTGCACCTAAGACCCAATGCTGCCAAATAAATACATATTTTTTAAAAGCTTTAAAAAATAATCCATTTTCCAAAAATAAACAGAGCTATGCCACTTGGTCACGCCCCTTCCTAGGCGGGGGGCTGAGTTTAATACAGACCAGGACTTTGCTAAAGCCCCGCCTTCTCCCTAGGGCTCCGCCCTAATCCCGCGCAGGCGTGGCACAAATTTTCCCGCCCCTTAGTGGTGCGGCGGATCTGACGCCTAACGTAACTGCGTCGACGCCATTTTAGCCGGTCCCTCTCCGCACTGGGTGTGGCGGCCATTTTGTTTTCGACACCGAGCGGGAGTTGACGGCAGCCGCTGTGGTGAAAAGCAGGAAAGGGCAGGCCGGTTAGCAAGCGGACGGGCCAACCGGACAGCCAGCCAACAGCAAAGAACTAACCTAGCAATCTACCGCTTAACACATCTAACTAACCGCCCACCAAGTTAACCCGAGCCCCTCCACCGTCAACTCAGGTTCGGCCGGCCCCCGGCCCGCCTGCCGCAGCCGTGGTGGCAGCCCCGGGAGGAGCACTGGCGTCCGTTTCCTTCGGTACGTGTCTGTGGTGAGGAGGGCAAGAGTCCTGGGGAACGGAGGGGTCCGGCGGACGCGGAACGGGAGCTGGCGGCATGTGGAGGCAGACAGGGTGTCCGAGATGGAGGCCCCGGAGGGGGCGGAGCCCCTGAGAGGGAGGCGGGGGAGACCCCGAACTGGAAACTCGCCGCGGGATTGATGGAAAAGTTGGGGATTTGATAGAGTTAAAGAATGTTGTTTGGTGGGTTGAGCAATGTCGGCGGTCCTGACAGGGCTTTGAGAGGGAAGGGCAATCAAAGGAGGACTGCACGACCTTAGGGAACGTTGGAAAGTAATGGCGGCTTCAGGGTTAAATTTGGTGGAGCGCTCCCGGGAGCGAACTCCCAGGTGAATGCCCATTTAGGGAAACCTTGCCTACTCCCTCCCTCCCCCAGCTCCGCAGGCCCTTGCTAAGTCTCCTACTTGATTTTGAAACTGGAATGCTTGTGTCATCTCTCTAGATCAGTGGTTCTCAGTTGTGGCTGCACAAGAGAAGCACCGAGGTAGACTCCCCCCCCCCCTTCGAGGTAGACTTTTTTTTTTTTCCCCCTTCAAATTGCTGATCCCCGGACCTCACCATCAGAGATTGTGCTTTAAGTAGTTTGGGCCCAGGCTTCTGTGTTTTGTTGTTGGTTTTTTTTTTTAACAAAAAAAAAAGCCTTCTTGCAGCCAAGGTTGAGAAGGATCGCTCTAGATGAAAAGCCAAACTCTTAACACTTTTTTGGCTGGGTCTGAGTCTGCCATTTTGGAGGCTTGGGCAGATATTTTCTGTCCTGTGGCCTTGGAGTTTATTAGTTTGAGGTAACTAGCTTCTTAAGTTTAAGCACCTGAAATGAGTTTTGGTGTGATTGTCAATAGTCACTGATACAGGCCTTTTCATTCATTTTTGGTTTGGGCCTTTGGCACTTGTTGCAGTGAGGTGGTCATCATTCTCATTTGCTCATTCTGTCCATTGTCCTTTGTAGATTCTCGGGATTTGAAGATGGCTGCACAGTCAGCGCCGAAAGTTGTGCTAAAAAGCACCACCAAGATGTCTCTAAATGAGCGGTGAGGCAGCCAACAGCAACTTCAGCTCGTTCATAAGAAAACATTACTTAAATTGGCCCTGGGGTCCAATGCACAAAAACCGGTTTTAAACTAAATACCAACAGAAGGCTACAGACCTCTGTTTTTAGTTGCATCGTATGTGGTACACAAAACAAATTGGGGGGTTGTTTCAAAACCCCTTATCAGTAGATTTTTATGTTATGCTGTCTGAAATATTTATCTGGTGGGATGTATTTTAAAAAGACTCCTCACACCCTCCCTTTTCTTCACTTTTTTTTTTTTTTTTTTTTTTTACATTGATACAGGGGTGGTGCAGCTCGGTAGCATGGTACCCTAGCTGCAGTAGGCTTGCTGCCCAGTCCAAGGCCAGCAGTGTTGTGTCTGGCCTGTAAGAGGCGGGTAGCAAGCTATGAATATGTCCAAAGGCCCTTGAATGTCATTCTTGGGCCTTGTAAGAGGCACTCGCTTTGCTCCATTTCACTTTCTTTCCATTCTGCTTTTAGTTTGTTTTTGTTTTCAATTCTTTTACAATTGAATGTTCTTCTCTTTCATTCCATTAAACTTACCTTGACAGGAATAATAGAAGAGTGTCTTCACAAGCTCTTAAATGATTAAACTAATCTTAACTTTTTCAGAAGTAATCACTTAGAGTCAGAAAAAGTAATCATTTGACACTAAGAAAAGTTAAGGCATTTAAAGGCACTTTCTGTCTCTGAGAGCTTTGTTCATTGAGTGCCTTCGACCAGTGACTTTATTAAGTTAATGTTAGACCACTAAAAAATTTACTTATGTTTGTTTGCCTTTTCTGAAGCATATGTACTTCTCTTTATCCCTTAGTGATACACTAATTCTCCATATTCACATTACTACGTGAACAAATACATGAGAGAATGTGATATGCTCCTATAATTTATGTGGGTGTATCATTTCCATGGGCTTTGAAGGTGCCCTAGTCCTTCCTTATATTTGCCCTTAAAATGCACCCTCAGGTCCCCGAAGGTTTTGGCTTGCTTTGTCTGTCTTTGAAACTACATCTTCTGTCTCTTGTCATCACATCTGCTTATTGCATGCTTTTCATACTTTCTACCTCTCTAAAAGCCGTTACCTGAGCCCTTGTTATCACTTTTGATTGAATGTGCTACACTTAGCTGCATTTCTAAGTTTCTGATTCTTGCAAGTTTGTGGAAGCAGAGGAGTCTTTAACCCACATCAGCCTTGATCTAAGTGTACCACTTTACTTAAAGTTCGTGGGATCTGGAGCTCCTGGTCTAGCAAGCCATGAAAATGCCAATAAATGTTTTGTAATAAAGCGTTTATTTAAACATCCATTTTGTTCGACCTTGAAGCTTTACTAATATGCTGAAGAACAAACAGCCGATGCCAGTGAATATTCGGGCTTCGATGCAGCAACAACAGCAGCTAGCCAGTGCCAGAAACAGAAGACTGGCCCAGCAGATGGAGAATAGACCCTCTGTCCAGGCAGCATTAAAACTTAAGCAGGTGAGAGAATGGGTCTTAATGCGCCAGAAGCAGCTGGTGATCCCTGTCAGGTAGTCCACTGAGGCTGTCAGGACGCCATGGATAATTACGAGGTGGCTCAGGGCAAAAGCTGAACTTTTCTGGAGGAAAGAGAAGTTCAGAGAATTCCCATTTTGGCAGGTACCAATAAGTAACTTTTTGTTGTCTTTCTCTTTTAGGGAGTGTGCCATCAAGGTGGCCTGTTTCTTTGTTATCAATGAGTATTAATCTCTTTTGTTCTCTGATCCTTTGCCCTTAAAATAAATTCACTGGCTTTTTCCACAAAGAAATTTTGGTTTCTGTTTTAGATGATCTTCAAAAAATCCTTTATTTCTCACTAAATGGTTTACAAATTAGGGAAATGATTTTATTCTTTCTTCCCTAATACAGGGAGTCTGAAAGGCCTCTTAGTCAAAGGTTTTCAATGCTAAACAGTAGAAAGAGTGGGGTGACCCTCATCTCCACAGCACCTAAAGTTTTGTCAGTGAAGTAGAGCGAGAACACTGAGTAATTTAAGAGTTAGCGGTTCTCTTTCAAATTTCCAGTAAGAGATAATCCTATTCAGATCTGAAATAAAACCTGCTCTTTATTATTCATAGACTTTATATGCAAGTCCGGACAGTGGCTGTGGAAGGATATGTCCAAGCTGTGGCTGGGCGTCTGGAGGGCGGTGCCATGCAACTGTAAGGACTTTAACTGGTAGCACTGCATGGCTGTGCATAAAATCAGCAGTTAAATATAACACCCTTCCACCCCCACCCTGAACCATTGGGCTCACTGACCAAAAATAAACAAGGCCTTCTGCTTCAGCTACCTTAAGCCCTGGAGTGGCTGCATTCATCCTAGACTCAGGAAAGCAGTAAAAGGTGCCACTGTTTTCTAAGAGGAAATACTAAAAATTGTTGAAGACAGGTCTCTGACGTATTATTCCGAAGGACCTTTTAACAAGAAGCTTGGGACAGAGGCTGTGCCGAAGAAAGTAGCCTCTAGAGCACTGCTGTCCAATAGAACTTTCCACGGTGTTGGAAATGTTCTATATCTGTGCTCTCCAACACAGTAGCCATTAGCCACATTGACTGTTGAGTGCTCAAAATGTGGCTAGTGCCATTGAGGAGCTTAAATTTTTATTTTTGTTTATTTATTTTTTAACTTGTAATTTAAATTAGCCACATGTGGCTAGTGGTTACCTTAGCATATAGCACAGCTCTAGAGTGGAAACTGAATGATACAGTTGACATCCTTCAGCTTCTTTTCAATATTAGAGACTAGTATCGGTGGCAAGTAAGGGATGGGAAGGGAGAAGAACTTCTAAGTACTATGCATTCTCCCCTTAAAGCACAGATCTTGGGAGAATGTACTAGGGATGACTAAACACAAGAGACTTGTAGAAAGAAGTCCTGACCTCATGTTGTTCAGAGCCTGCCCCTCTGATTAGAAGCAGTTTATGATCTCATGCTAGAAAGCTAATAATAACAACTCGCAGCATATGGTTGCAGAGAAAGTCGTTTGTAGTCGTTTGTGGGTGAAGCCTGAGGACGCATAATTTACTTTCGTTCATAACGGCATTATAGGAGAACAGGTTTGCTAGGGCTTTGGTGGTGTTCAAGGCTACACAGTCACCCTTTCCTCTGAAGGAATTTAATTGTCTGAGATGTGGTCTTTGTAGTTTCTCTTTGAGGGACAGATTATTGAAAAATTTCTATCTATGGTATGTCCTTGTTCTCAAATGTGGCCCTGAGTTTTATGATTATAGCTGAACTGTCTTAATTCTAATGCAGGTTTGGCTAGCTTTCTGTGGAGATACGTTTGAGTTATGTGTTTATTTTGAATTTAAAGTCATTATACTGAATTAATGGATCTGTTTGCAAAGGTGGACATGGAATTACATCTATTTAAGATATGTAAGGAAAGGAGATTTGACTTTTTTGTGTTTATTTACATCTTAAGGTAAAAAGTGGACCGTCTGGAGATAGATACTCAGAGGAAAAATGGAACACACTGACCTCTTTGACTGAGAAATCAAACTTGTTCTTAAGTCACAAGAACTCAAATGAAATTGTAATTTAAACTTTGCCCAGAGTGTGATGAACTTCCTATGGTGTTTGAGTAAGCCTTTGAAGACAGTGGTAGTCCTTGGGCAGGTATGAATCCAGTCCTGTCATTGTCAACTGGTGGTTCAAAAGCAGCAGAATCCAGGATTTGAAATACAGTGTTCTTATTAAAACTTACGTTCCAAGTAGTGGTATATGACTTCTGTAGCCAAACTAGTGAGGTAATTTGTGGTGATGCCAGTTTCATGGGACCATACTCAAGCTTCTTAGAAGCTCTGGATCAGAATTCTGCTTGTTTTCTACCATGTTCTGAGGCAAAGGTTTGGTTCTGGTTTGGGATCCTTAGGACACCCCATGCAGGTTTATCTCCCGCCACACAGACATCTCACTTGCTTCTTTTTCTCTGCACTTTGAGTTGCTAAATCCCATTGGATTGCTTTTTTGATCTCAATTCCCTAACACCTTTTCTTCCAGAAGAGCTTAAAGCAGCGCCTGGGTAAGAGTAACATCCAGGCACGGTTAGGCCGACCAATAGGGGCCCTGGCCAGGGGAGCAATCGGAGGACGAGGCCTGCCCATTATCCAGAGAGGCTTGTCCAGAGGAGGACTTCGTGGGGGACGTGCCACAAGAACCCTACTTAGGGGCGGGATGTCGCTCCGAGGTCAGTGCTCTGTACCTGATAATTGTCGGGCCCCACCCCCTTCCCTTTTCTCTTGGGCTGCTTATGGACACATTTGTTTAACATCTTTAAGCCTGAATTTGTATTAATATAATTAATAACTTTTGAAATGACGTGTTTTTAATAGTGCTGCATGTCTTTTATCGATACCATTCCTTTTCTGATAATGTGCAATGGTGAGAGGCTAGGACCTGCGTTACAACAGGTAATTCATGTCATCTCCATTCCATTTTAAAACACCCTGCTGCTGCTTGAATCAAACACATTCGAGTTCTAGAAATAAGTCAAATCTAAGAAACTTCTTGGCCTGTTGGCCTATATCTTAATTAATCATCTCTGTTCCTGGTTCTAGTGAAATACTCTATTACATCTGGAAAAAAGAGGACAAGTTGACCAATAGCACTTAGCTATATGTTACATTTTAGGCACTGTTATTCTGTTCTCTGTATAGTTCTTGTCCCCTACAAAAATGTATTGAGAGCAGGAACCATATCATTTATTTTTAAATCTGCCATAATGCTAGGCACCTACCTGTAATTATTCAATAGATATTCATTAAATGTATGTACTTAACTAATTGACTTAACTCCCAGCTTCTTCCAAAAGTGGATTTGTGGTCAGACTTGTTGAATTGATTGAATAAAGAGCAGCTTAATCTTTTCACACTCAGTGTGCAGCTTGCCCCACCCAACCTAAAAATTAACTGAATTAACTCTCATTTAACCCTCACGGCCTTCCTTTGGTTAGAATCTACTTTGTCTCTCTTGGATTTACCTGCATATACATTGTATGCCTCCTCTCCAAGGTCAAAACCTGCTCCGAGGTGGACGAGCCGTAGCTCCCCGAATGGGCTTAAGAAGAGGTGGTGTTCGAGGTCGTGGAGGTCCTGGGAGAGGGGGCCTAGGGCGTGGAGCTATGGGTCGTGGCGGAATCGGTGGTAGAGGTTAGTCAGCTACCAACTTCAGAGACTAGCTTCCCCTTATTTCTCTCCCTTCAAAACTCAGAGCCACCTTTCTGCACAGCTTCAAGTCACAGGCAGGCTTATTTGTTTGTCTTGTTTGTTTTATGAAACTGGCTTATTTTCTAAATTCACATGCTGGTAATGTGGAGGTCTGTCATGGGTTTTCCAAGAACAGTCAGGTATGTGTTACAGAGCCAGATTATATTCAGACTTCTTTCAGGCTCTTGCAAATTTAAATTGTATTGTTAAAAATGACAGAATGGTCAGTTTGGCGTTTTATCTTTTTCTGTCCCTGACCCACCACCACACACCCCACCCCATAGCTCAAAACCCACTTTGAGTCTAAGAAGAGAGAAGAGGGAGATGTACAAAAATGAAGCAGAGTTAAAGAGGATGGTGAGACTTGGAGCTAGGTATTGACTCTGAAACCAAGTAAATTCAAGATAAAGTTTGTGTCTATGCGAAACCAGAGATGACTCTTTTTGATCAAAGTAGAAAAAGCAAGATGGTATTGTGTCAGTTAACTAACTGACTCTTGTTGATAATCTTACCTTGAGACTTAGTGATATTTGTCCTGTGACCTCATGGCCCAGACTGGAAGAGAGTTTTTAATGGTGTTGCTGTTAATGCCAAATCTCATGGGAGTTTTCTGGCTTAGAGTTTAGTGGAAAACTCCCAGCAACACCTGTCCAGGAAAAATAATATATATTCTTTTAGCCCCTGGGTATATTTGCTTTGGTCTTTTTAAAGTGTGTGGTGGGTCTTCCATAATTTATGACCTTGAAGTTGCCAGGGGATAATAACTATTGGGAAAAGAAATTTGATAACAGAGGGCTTGTTTTCTTCTCTCGCATTATATGTTGCTTGGCTTATTGAGTGAAGTACAAGCTAGTTTGGGTTTCAGGATGAAATAGCATGTTTCCAAATTATCTTGACTTGGTTTCTGAGAGAGACATCACAGGGATTGGGCGGGGAGGAGTCTGAAGTAGCTTTTCAGAAAGCTGGGTATGTTCTGTTAAGTGAATTGAAACCACCTCTCAGATAACCATAATTGTTAAAATGTGAATAGAATCGGGAGATAGAAATGGCTGGGACTACTCAAAATGTTTTTCCCCAATTCCCTTCATTGTTCCTATGTCAGAATAACTCCTCAGTCTCCTGACATAGGATCAGTTCATTAGGTTTGATAAATTTGAGGAGACGAGCTAATTTTTCAGAAGGATCTCCAGTAAAGTTTAATTTGAAAACTGTCTAGCTTCACACCCCTGTTTCTCTGTGCCCTTGTTACTTCCTCCCTATCTTGCTAAATGGGGTTATCTTTAATGTACTTGTATTTTAATTGTAAACTTATAGCGAGTCTCAAATTTTAGTTTCTCTGTCTTAGGAGAGATTAAGAAATTTTTAATTATCAGTTAACTATATTCCCTTACTTTGTTGGTAGAATAAAAAAAATTTAAATAGCATTTAGAGATGAGCATGTAATAAGGGATTCATTATGTGTGCTTTCCATGTGTTGCTTTCTACCCAGTGTGTTTCCTGTTTTTCCAGATTTCTCCTCTTGCCCTGCCCTTCAGCCTTTCTCAGCTAGGCCCCACTGCTCTAAGGGGCATTTACCATAGCACCAATTAAACTTACTTGTAACTGTTTTTCTTGTTTTTCCCTTGGGCCAGGTCGGGGTATGATAGGTCGGGGAAGAGGGGGCTTTGGAGGCAGAGGACGAGGCCGTGGACGAGGGAGAGGTGCCCTTGCTCGCCCTGTACTGACCAAGGAGCAGCTGGACAACCAACTGGATGCATACATGTCAAAAACGAAAGGACACCTGGATGCTGAGTTGGATGCCTACATGGCTCAGACAGATCCCGAAACCAATGATTGAAGCCTGCCCACCCTCCTGTGAGACTCTTGTTAAAGTCACACATCTGTAAATAACCTTGAGATAACAGATGAGAAGAAACTTGATTGATGCTGGAAGGACCTACCATAATAGGCTATGGACTGACTCGCCACCAGTTTGTGCATTTAGTGTGTTCCTTTTACTTTTTGATACTGTGTTGTATGAAACCCTTTTTTCCTCTGACTTGGGTTTTGTTTTGTTGTCGTTTGGGGTTTTTTTTCCTTCGCCCAGACTTCTCTTTGAACATGAATGTGTTGGCCTTGTGGCTAGTACACCCTCTTCCCCGCTCTGCCTTCCCTCACTTGTCATATGCTTTGGCATTCTGACATTTCCTCTGTTCATCTCCCGTGAAAAAGTCCCAGAAAGAGCCCATCAATGTCCCTCCTTAATATCTAGGTTTCTGAGATACAGTTCTGTTCTGCATCATCTTTAAAGAGCCTCTTAAAAGTGTTTAGAAAATGTGGAGCTCAAAAATGCATTCTGCCACGCTGATGTTTTAGTAAAGTAAATTAGGAACTTTGACATAGCTACAGGGCCACCTAACAAGTTACACACGGTAGCAGCTCTGATTTGATTAAAGTTATTACCATGTACATTTACACCACATAACCAGTGTACTGGGTCAGGTATGTGCACTTTCTACCCTGGAATGAGATTTATAAACTTTTCCTCTTGGCTTTGCATCGTGCCCAAAGAGGGTATTTTTGGATTGGCTTACACCTGCAAAAGAGTGGGGAAAGCCATTTGGTTTGGCAGATGCTTCAGAAGGGAAAGGGCTGGAAATTGATGGCAGATATCTGGTGGGAGGGGTCAGAAGATATCCATGCTGAAATGCTGTTATGTTTATACCAGGCCGATCTTGGGCTTCATTCATTGACTTTGACCCTTATTCCCCTTGAAGGTTTAATTAAGTTCAACCATTTTCTGTCAACTGTTCCAGTTTCAGTAGAATCTTTTGTTTCTGGTTCATTATAACAAATTGTTCTCTGAAATCTAGTCAGGACTTTCTCTTTATTTGTTGGGCTCTTTGAAATATTATGGCCACTATAACAATATTTTGATATACCCCTTGTAGAGTTGAGAGTCCTTCATAGTTGTATTAAAATTTGGGGTGGGAGGGGGATGTGACTTTGGGGCAGAAAGTGAACAATTTGCCCTCTTGTGAATAATCCCTGAGGTAAGATTAACCACACAAAGTAATGTACCAACACATTTGGTCCATAGGAAGCTCAAACATAATGGTCTCAGGAGGCAGTTGAGGACCCCGGCCCTGGTTTCCCTTTTCCTCTATGCTGTTTAGGGAAAAGAAGAAGCTAACCACCTCTAATCAAACCAGTTGCCATTGAGCAACCTGGTACCCTAAACTGTTGGGAGGTTGTGTGTTATTGTAGACTGGAAAGGAAATTTTGGCCAGGACAACCTGAACTTGAATCCCATTTGTATGACCTGGGCTACTTAACCTCTGGATTGTGAAGCAAGTTTAGTTGTAGAAGGGAGAGCTTGAAAAGACCATGCAGTGTTAGGACAGAGCCATGCTGACATAACCAATCAGACCTAGTTTTGAAGTGTCTGTACTGTAACTACTTACTCTTAATAGAAGTGGACTGTGAGACTGGAGGTCTTTAGCCCAGACAAGTATTTATAAACCTTTCATCGGAAAGAGTGAAAAAGGTATTTTTGTGTGGGCAAGGCCGATTTTAAGGATAATTCCTTAGATGCCAAACTCCAGTCAGCCCCCAAGGCTCTTCTGTGGGAGAGGTGCTGATTGGCAGTGGGCAGGCTACCCCTTGCGAACTTCACATCCACTAGTAGCCTTTTGTCATCTTCCAGGGCCTCCAGAACACCTTTGGGAGAAAAGGAGGGAGCTGCAAGGTGAGAGTTTTTCTATCCCCCAACCACACAACTTGGGATGACCCGTCTCTGGGATTTTTTCCCCAGCCCCGTCCTTCCCAAATACTTTGACCCTCCTTCAAGGTAGCTAACAGGTATGTGCCCTCAGGATATTTTTAATCTGGTGGCTTTTGGTACCACTCTCCATAATCCACTGAGATCCTCTGTGTAAGAATAAGGAGTGAAAAGAGGCACCACTTTTGAAGCCTATGCAAGGGGTGGGGTAACTAGCTGAGGTAGAGATGGGGAGGGGCCAGCAGTATGAGTCTGGGTCTCACAGTGCCCAATTCCAGTTCCATGGAGCCCACACAGGAGATCACCCCGTATACTTTTGGCAAGGTTCCAGGCTAAAAGCAAAGTGTTGGAGTCAGGAAATGAGAGGTGAGGGGTGTACTGGGTGGCAGCAAGTGTCTGAGGCCTCCCACCACCGCCAGTCCATCTGCTGACGTAATTCCCTTGTGAGGGAGAGGTCCATTTCAGAACAGAGCTCCTGGATGCCTCAGCCCCTAGACTAAGGAAGAGAAGCTGGGGCCAGGATACTGGGTTCTTCAACAAAGGGGAACTTGCCGAGGCGCCAGCTGTGCCTTAGCTGTTCACTCTCCTAGGTCAACCTCTTCCAGCTCAGGATTGCCCTGCCCAGGGTGCTTCCAGTCCCACCTCGTCCTGCTGACTCAGTACTCCTAGTGCCCACAGGTGTCTGTCCAAAAGGACCTGCCCCGTGTCCTCTACGCCCATCTCTTGCACTGGCCCAACTTGCAGGGTAGTGAACTAAGACCAGGTTGGGGCTGCTGTTTGTAGCACCTGTGTGATCTTTACTACCTACAAAAATGTCAAGCAGATCTAGTGGTCAGGGAACCCTGAAGCATCCTGGGGCGGGGGGTGGGGGGGGCGCGTTACTTTGTGGGTCCCAGTGAAGATGGGCAGTGAGGCAACCACTGGAGCTTAAGGCCCCTTCCTTTTCTGCCTCTTCTATATCCCTCCAACCAGTTGAAGAATTCCTCCCCAACAGTGGGCAAAGGAACTTCCCTACCAGCCATGGACCCTCCAGCTCCACTCACTGCTCATTGCAGTTCCCAGAGTCTCCTTGAGGCCTGTGCCCACTTCTGCCATCCTCGATCCTTCGTGAGTGTCCCGGGTAGAGCAGAATGGGACAAAGAGTCAGCCTGGCTCCCGGGTCAGCCTTTCACTCATTCAGCGACCGTATGCCAAGGGCTTGCCATACAGACGCGAACAAGGCATTGTTAGGCATTGGGAGTACAGAGAAGAGATTGATGAGCTAGAATATGAAAGTCAAGGGAAAGTTTAACAGAGAAGGGGGGCAGAATATTCGAAGGAGAGGGAACGAATAAAAAGGTGCAGGGAAAGTGTGTTCAGTGGTCCTTCAAAGTAGGGTGGGAGACACAACTGACCAGATTGGGTAGCCTGGAGCCTAACTGTCTGCTAAAGACCTTGGGCTTTATGCTCTGGGTAGTGGGGAGTGATTGAGGACTTTAAGTAGGAGAGTGCCATGGGATGATTATTCAGAAGGGTGGTAGGAAGTGAAAACGGGCTAGAGGGAGGACCATGGAGACTGGGAAACTATTAGGTTAGTCTAAAACAAAACAGAGTTGGCCTGAACCTGGGCAGGCCACACCCTCAGCAGTTTCCTAGCTATCTGAAGTCTGGGATGCCTGTCAGCACAAGAGACAGGAGTCAGGGGTGGCCTGAGCAGTGGAGAAAGCACATGGCATATGCCTCTCCCTGGCCTGCTCTTGTTTGTCTCCCTAGTGTCCCCGTGTGGTGGCCCCATGATGCCTGATCTGCCACCCAACCCAGCCTCCACCACAGCTACCCACTCCCTATGACCTCATACCCTGGAAAGAGCTAAGCTTCCAGACAAGGGGCTGGCAGAGGACAGGCCTTCAGCCCCCATAAGTCCAAATGGCAGCACTTTCCTCCCCTCCTCCAGGCCCCCTGCGGCCTTGTCAGGTAGTTTCAGCTAATACCCACCCACCAGCAGTGAACAGCACCCAGACCAGCACTGTAAATGGGGCAGGCCTAAGGGTTGGCTCCTAGAAGGGAGGCAAAGGGCCCAGAGAGGCTGGGACCTGGGAGGAGACCTGGCCTGGCCTCTGTGTCCCCTCTCCTCTTCCCGTGGGCTGTCCTGTCCATCCCACTGCAACCCCAGCCCTCCCACTACCTCTCGCGCTGATTCTGCAGGCAATGTTGTTAACGAAAGCTCGGCCTCTCTGTACACCGGTGCCAAATTCAATCTCGGAGACAGAGTTTTGGGTGAAATAAAAAAGACAGCTTTACTACTTTGCCAGGCAAAGGGGACACACTGGACTTCTGCCTCAAAAAACTATGTGTCCCAACCCGGGAGGATTTTATTAGTGTCTTATATGGTTCAGAGGTGGGGGGGGGGTCTCTGCCAATATTAGGGTGTGAGCAGGACTGGCACTCCCTTAATCTCCTCTCAGGTGGTCGGTCTCCTAATCTTGATGAGCTTCTCTGGTCCCTTTAATCTTGCCTCAGGTGGTTTCTTGGCAGCTCCCCCCCACCCCTTGATTAGCAACTGTTCAAATCTGGAACTCAGGGAAGGTCATGGAGGCCGAAGTCTTTTTTTTTTTTTTTTTTTTTTTTTTTTGCGGTACGCGGGCCTCTCACTGTTGTAGCCTCTCCGGTTGCGGAGCACAGGCTCCGGACGCGCAGGCTCAGCGGCCATGGCTCACGGGCCCAGCCGCTCCGCGGCATGTGGGATCTTCCCGGACCGGGGCACGAACCCGTGTCCCCTGCATCGGCAGGCGGACTCTCAACCACTGCGCCACCAGGGAAGCCCGAGGGTGAAGTCTTGCCTACAAGAAATGGGGGACGAAAGGGCCTCCGTGGCTGGGAGCCCCCACAGGGCCCCACTCGGTTTCAATGTGAGAAGGGCAAGGGTGCCCAAGCCTCCAGTTCCCTGGGTTCCGGGCACCTTTAAGGACTCACCTCCAGCTCTCTCCCTCCCCACAAATACACATATAGACACAGTTGTCACAGTGGAGGCATGAGAAATGGAATATTTCCTGCCATATCAGTAAACAAATGATGTCACAGTCGTCAGCTTGCAGCCCTCCAACGTGAGCTGGTGAGCCCTGAGGAAACTCAGGGCTGAAAAGAATACCTGCCATCTAGCAGCCATCAGACTGCAGCCACTCCCTATGGTGAGCACGGAGGAAACTCAGGATGTGAAAATACAGGATACTGGCCCCAGATAGCTGAGGTGCATATCGAAGGAATGATTTCAATGAGCCCAGAACTCCTGCATCTTCCCATACATAGAAAAGCACTAAACTCCTTAACTTGGGTTATCTGGTTTTCTTTAACCATAATCTTTTGATGTTCCCAGCTACCTGCCCTTTGTTGCAAAATATCTTTATAACCTGGCTCCCCCCTTCGCCTCCGCTGAGCAGTTCTCTCAGGGTTACTTGAGATGCTGCCTCCCAGGCTTGAAGTCCTAAAAATTCCCACTGAATAAAACATAACTCTCAACTTTTAGGTTGTGAATAATTTTTTAAGTCCATAGGCATATCATCTCGTTTTTGACCCTGAACCTTCCCCAGGCACCACCTCCAGCCTCTTATCAGGAAATCACATCTCCAGACTCCTTATGTTCTGTCTCCAAGTTTTAGCTGGTAGTGTTAGGGTTAGAGTAGGATAATCAAACAGTTAGCTCAGAAACCCCATTAGGGGATTGTAGATAGAGAGAAAACTTCGGGGGGCTTTGGCAGACCACAGTAAGATTAATGATCACTCAAGAAATGAATGGGAAAATCCTGCAACAATGTGGGCTTACTTGACTCATAAACCAGAGCAAATCATTTAGCATCAAAGCCAGATTGGCTCGCTTAACAAAACCAAGCTAACTTGATTAGCAACAAAAGCATACAACAGGAGAATGAGACATGCCTCAAAACAATTAAACAATGGTGACTTGAGACCCACATCCTTCCCAGTGAGCTCAGTAAGTTAATGACCCACAAGACATGCTCTTGGCCCCTAGGACATGCTCTTTGCACACAAAAAAACAATCATAATGGAAAGGGAAAGACCCTCATTGTACTGAGACCTGAAATAATTTTTCCAAAGTGCCATGGCAGTCCTGGCCTGACCATGCAGGGACAAAACTCCCCTGCCCAAACTGGAGGAGGAGCTGATGATGGAAGCGTGACACCTACTCAAGAAAGACAAAGCAGGTCTTCTCCCCCTCCCCTCTCTTCCTTTGATTAGAAAAATGTAACCCACTAAGTACTTGGGGCAGCACAACGCTCGCCTGCCTGCTTGTTAGCCTCACAAGCATCCTATTCTAATAAATCACTTCTTATCACTTTGCCTCTCACTGAATTCTTTCTGCATTGAGACATAAAGGACCGGACCTCTTCAGAGCCCCCTGAAACACCACCTATCTGTTTCAGTAGTGCCAGTGGGAGAGGTGTTGCAGGTGACCTCTGGCTGCCCTATTCTCCTGCCTGGGTGGTCTCTCTGACCTTACCACACCCATTCTAGTGACTTGGCCAGGCAGGATGACGGCGAGGGTGGAGACTGAGGCCCAGGATGGCTCTGGAACCTGTGATGGTGGCAGCAGTCTACCACCACTAATCCCCAGACAAGGGCCTCTTACTGTGTAGGGCAGGCAGCCCAGTAGACCTGGGGCAGCAATGGCTCCATGAGCCCTCTTTAAAGGATTCTCTTAATTCTCCATTTAGGCTTGATTCATTTAATTTCTTTACCCTTTTGTGTAAGGTGATTATCAATTTAAGATTTAAACACATCTTTGGTGTGATATTATGAGGTATAAGAAATATATATTAGGGGCTTCCCTGGTGGCGCAGTGGATAAGAATCTGCCTGCCATTGCAGGGGACACAGGTTGGATCCCTGGTCCGGGAAGACCCCACATGCCGCGGAGCAACTAAGCCTGTGCGCCACAACTACTGAGCCCACGAGCCACAACTACTGAAGCCCACGTGCCTAGAGCCCGTGCTCCGCAACAAGAGAAGCCACCACCCGCACACCACAACAAAGAGTAGCCCCTGCTCGCTGCAACTAGAGAAAGCCCACGCGCGGCAACAAAGACCCAACACAGCCAAAAATAAATAAATAAAAATTTTAAAAAAAAAGGAAATATATATTTGGTCGTCAGCCCCAGTTCCTGGCACAGAACTCCTAAAACCCTTAGAATTTCCTGTGATAAGAGCAATAAAGGTGTCTTTTGTTATGTTAATAAGGTGACTTTTGGAAAGCTCCAGGTAACCTAAGGGGGGAGGGGGGGTAGTTGCCAGGGGAATGGATCAAGTGGTTAGAGGGTTGGAATTCCAGTCCCACCCACAAACCTCTGGGGTGGGCAGAGGGGCTGGAGATAGAGTTATGTTAATACGGTGGTTTGGACCTCACCAAAGGATGGGAGCTGCCAGGAGAGCCAACCTTGTGATTAGACGGATGGAATTTTCAATCCCACCCCCAATCTCCATGGAGGGGAGAGGGGCTGGAGGTTGAGTTCAATCGATGGCCAATGATTCATGCCTATGTAATGAAGACCTCACAAAAACCCAAAAGTGTTGCAGGAAGGGGGACCCCTTTCAGGGCAAGACAAGAGTGGGCTCTTGTCTTACACTGAGAAATGAATTGTCCAAGGAGACACGGGTGCTGACAAAGCAAGAGACTTTATAGGGAAAGGGTGCCCGGGCAGAGAGCAGCAGGGTAAGGGAACCCAGGAGAACTGCTCTGCCACGTGGCTCGCAGTCTCAGGTTTTATGGTGATGCGGTTAGTTTCTGGGTTGTCTCCGGCCAATCATTCCGACTCAGGGTCCTTCCTGGTGAGGCGCGTATCTCTCAGCCAAGATAGATTCCAGCGAGAAGGATTTTGAGAGGTTGGTAGGACATATGAACTGGAGTCTCCTCTCTCCTTTTGACCTTTCCTGAATTCTTCCCGTTGGTGGGTAGCTTGTTAGTTCCGCATTCCTTACCAGGACCTCCTGTTTAAGATAATTTATGCAAGTGATTACTACAGTGCCTGGCCAGGGCAGGCGGTTTCAGTCAGTCATTCCCCTAACAAAAGGACTGAGAGCTTACAGAGCCTCCTTGACCTTCCCTGAGTTCCAAAGTGTAGATTCAAACAGTTGCTTATCAAGGAAGGGAGGGAATGCAGAAATGAAGAAGAAGCAGTCAAAAAACAATAGTGCAGCTATAGGGCAGGATTCTGGTTCCTCCTCAAGGGATATACATAACAAAATACCTTTGAGTTCTTCTGCTGGAACAAGGCCCCCACCCAGGTGGAGGATGATGACTTCAGGCTGAACACAAGACTCCTGGAGCACCACCCTATCACCTCACCACCAACCAATCAGAAGAGAGTCTGCACACAGCAGAAGATAACAAAGACTCTGGACCCCTCCCCAGATGATTCTCCCTTTAAAAACTTCATGGTCAAAGCAGAATCCTCGGAGTTAATCTTTGGACGTGAGTCCACCATTTCCCGAGGTTGCCGGCCTCCTGAATAAAGCAAGCTTTCCATTCCTACCAGCACTTGTCTCTCCAGTGTTGGCTTTGGAGTGGCGAGCAGCCGAACCTGCGTTCAGTAACGCTAGGAGGGTGTCGTGGGAACCTCTGACTTATATCCAGTCTGTCAAAAGTACAGGTAACAACCTGGGCTAGTGATAGAGACTGGTGTCTGAAGTGAAAAGAGTGGGGCGATGGAGGGGCACTGGTGGCAGTCATAGGACGATCTTTAACCTGCTGTGGACAAAGAATGTCCTGCCTTTTCAGTAAACAAAGGATGTTGAGGCCATCAAGCCCTTAGCCACTGCAGCTGTGCGAGGGTGCACCCTGAGGGGATTCTGGATGGAGGAAAACAGGATACTGGCCCTATCCTTTGATAGTTCAGGGGTATATCAAAGGAATAATTTCAATAAGCCCAGACTCTTTCATCTTCCCATACATAGAAGAGCTCTAAATTCATTAACCTGAGATGTCTGTTTCTTTAATTAGCCATAATCTTTTGATGTTCCACTAAGTAGGGGTTTTTTGGGGTTTTTTTGCAGAAACTCCTATATAGCCTGGTTCCTCCCTTACCTCTTCAGAACAGTCCCTCAGAGTTATCTGAGGAAGCTGTACCTCGGGCTTAAGTCCTCAGTAATGCCCCAGATAAAACATAATTCTCAACTTTTAGGTTGTGCTTTTTTTTTCTTTTTTTTTTTTTGCGGTACGCGGGTCTCTCACCGTTGTGGCCTCTCCCGTTACGGAGCACAGGCTCCGGACGCGCAGGCTCCGCGGCATGTGGGATCTTCCCGGACCGGGGCACGAACCCGTGTCCCCTGCATCGGCAGGCGGACTCTCAACCACTGCGCCACCAGGGAAGCCCTAGGTTGTGCTTTTTGTTTCTCAGTCAACACTGGAATCTGACGCAATCTCCAGTAGTGTCAGAATTGAGTTAAATTCTCGGACACCCTGCTGGTGTCAGAATCGCCTGTTGAAAGTGTGGGGAAACCCACACAGACATTGGCATTGGGTCAAAGAGACCAAAAGACATGGGGATAAGAAACACACACAGTGAAAAAACTTATCTGGAAGTCTTGGGTGAAATGAGTTCCCCCAAAATGTTCTGAAGACTTACCCTTTGGATTTTGTGTGTGAAAGCACATCCTCTAAGGGAACTTAATTTCAGGGGGGACACCAGGTCAGCAAATGGAGAAGAGAGAGGAGATGACAGAAAGCTAGACCAGAAAGATTCAAGAGGGGGACAGTCCTCCTCAGCCTCCACCTTCTGACCCCTTTGGGATAAGCAGGAGTCCTGGGGTCTGACCTGATCCTGGTCTGAGAATGAAGGATGTGGAGGCGGTGGATCCCAAGCACCAGTTAATAAAACAGCAGGGGGCTTCCCTGGTGGCGCAGTGGTTAAGACTCCGCGCTCCCAATGCAGGGGACACGGGTACAATCCCTGGTTAGGGAACTAGATCCCACATGCATGCCGCAACTAAAAGTTTGCATGCCACAACTAAGGAGCCCGCGAGCCACAACGAAGGAGCACACCTGCCGAAACTAAGACCCAGTGCAACCAAATAAATTTAATTAATTAATTAATTAAATATTAACCAAAAAATACAGCGGGAATCTCAGGCCTCCTGGCTGCCTGCCCCTTCCCCACTCCCACCCCTACTGCTGCCCTTTCAGCTCTGCCATTGAAGCATTGTAGGGCTCCCCAGACAAAGTTCTCACCTCCCAGAAATCAGGGTAGACCAGGCAATACCCATCCCTTAACCTGGACCTGACAGGTCCGAAGAAATCTGACTCTCAGGTCCCCCTCCATAGTTAAAGCTGTCACCAGACACCATTCTGTGCCCCACTCCAAACAGGAAGGACCTTCTGACAACCCTGAGCACCCTCCTGCCACGCTCGGGCTCCACGTGGGATGTCGGGGTGCTGCTAGCCTGCCAGGCAGAGGGCACAGTGTGGCTGTGTGCCTTCCTGCAACAGACCCCTCCCCCACCTCCTCTGCCTGCCTCCTCTTTTTTTTTTTAAGTTTTTTTTTTTTTAATTTATTTTATTTTTGGCTGGGTTGGGTCTTCATGCTGCATGCCGGCTTCCTCTAGTTGCGGCGAGCGGGGGCTACTCTTCGTTGCGGCGCGCGGGCTTCTCATTGCGGTGGTTTCTCTTGTTGCGGAACATGGGCACTAGCCACGTGGACTTCAGTGGTTGTGGCACGCAGGCTCAGTAGTTGTGGCTTGCGAGCTCTAGAGCACAGGCTCAGTAGTCGTGGTGCACGGGCTCATGTGGGATCTTCCCGGACCAGGGCTTGAACCCGTGTCCCTTGCCTTCACAGGCAGATTCTTAACCACTGCACCACCAGGGAAGACCCTGCCTCTTCTTTATGAAAGTTGTAGTCTCCCAGGCCTCCCCTGGGTCACAAAATCCTAGCTCAAGAATTAATGAGTGAGGGAATTCCCTGGCGGTCCGGTGGTTAGAACTCTGCTTTCACTGCCGAAGACATGGGTTCAGTCCCTGTTGGGGGAACTAAGATCCCACAAGCCGCGTGGCAAGGCCAAGATAAATAAATAAATAAACAGTACAACTTTAAACATTAAAAAAAAAGAAGAAGAATTAATCAGTGAAAGGATGTGAACATGTAGGGACAAAAATAACAGTTGGTCCAGGAGAACTGGTAAGAATTTATACAGTACATCAGCCATATGCTGGTCACAGAATCTTTAGTTCCTCCCTGAAGTACCTAGATAAAAGTATCTGATGCACATTTCCTGAGCTGTTTTACAGATGCTAAAACCCCCACCAAATAGAAGAAGTTAACTACTTGCTGACCATGAGCTTGCAGTCCCCAGACCAGCTGGCGCACGAGGATTGAGAATGTTAACCCCTGTGACACCACCCTATTACCTCACCATCAACCAATCAGAGAGTTATGCGCATTCTGATCACATACCCTGTGACTCCCCTCCCTCACCTTTCCCTTAAAAACTCTTCCCTGAGACCCTTCGGGGAGTTAGGGTCTTTTGAGCATGAGCCACCCTGTTCTCCTTGCATGGCCCTTGCAATAAACCTCTCGCCGCTCCAAACAATGATGTTTCAGTTTGTTTGGCCTCACTGTGCATCAGGCACACAAACTTGGGTTTGACAACAGCGGTACTGCCTGAGCCAGTGCAGCGCTCAGCACAGCACAATGCAGAGGTTTCCCGTGGACATACTCCCAGACCCGCCTTCAGGTAGCCAGCAAGGCGG
Organism: Stenella coeruleoalba; assembly: GCF_951394435.1. Taxonomy (NCBI): domain Eukaryota; kingdom Metazoa; phylum Chordata; class Mammalia; order Artiodactyla; family Delphinidae; genus Stenella; species Stenella coeruleoalba. Next base: position 110,491,508 of record NC_137169.1, read on the forward strand.
GGGCAAGTCAACCTAAGCACTTAGAGTCGGTTGAATTGGCAGATGCGGAACACGTGGATACGGAGGGCCTACTGTAAAAACGACTCCTTAATAGTTTGGACAGTAATTGCAGTGGAGCAAGAAAATCTTCTTGTTTGGTTTTTCTCCCAAGATAAAAACCTGCGCAGATTTGGAGGCACTTTTGCCAGTGTTACACAGATGGTTCAAAGTTTTTAAGACTCTCAGAGTCAAGGTTTCTTTTCATTGCAAGTATGTGAATATATCTCTGTAGCTACAGTCTGTATTCAAACTACTGGAATAAAATATCTGCCAGTCAAAAAAAAAAAAGGGGGGGGGACCAAACTTCCCTGGTGGTCCAGTGGTTAAGAATCCGCCTTCCGATGCAGGGAACACGGGTTCGATTCCTGGTCAGGGAACTAAGATCCCATATGCAGCAGGGCAACTAAGGCCGCGCACTGCAACTAGAGAGCAGCCTGCATGCCACAACTACTGAGCCCGTGTGCCACAACTAGAGAAACCCTTGCGCTGAAACTAGAGAGAAGCCCGCGCGTCGCAATGAAGACCCAGGGCAGCCAAAAAAAAACAGGGGTTGGGGAGCTCAGAGACAGAAGAGAGGGGAAGTTTTTATGACTTACATCTCCTTCAGCCTCTGCGGAAAAGCTAAGGACCAGAGGACTACTGCTATGTGATACTGGCACAAGCAGGGGGGGGCGGTTTGCACTGAGTACCTTGTGCCATGATGCCTGGAATTTGATAAGTGTTTAGAGAATGAATAATTGAACCAGCACTGGCCTTCAACCTGTTATCCAACTTCAGGGTTTCTGGAAGAGCCTTGCCCAGTCTCCCTCACCGAGGTGTCCAAGGAATCAAGAAAAGATGCATTCTAGAGTCCCTTTCAGCACTAATTTTCTCTGAGCAGGGTTATTATGTAATCTGGCTGATACGTTAGTGTGCAGGCTGACCTGGAGGGTACAGAGACTAGAGGCAAGAAGATCAGTCAGGAGGCTGGTACAATGCCCTCTTGAGATATAAGAGCTAACTCAAAAAAAAAGCTAAGTCAATGTGATAAGGAGTGAAAAGGAAAGCATAAAAACAAAACACAGAGTGATTTTCTTCAGCGAATCAGCCTTTGAAGTAGGATTACTAGATAATATACTAAAAAATTATTTGTTGTTTATCTGAAATTCAAATTTACCTAGTGTCCCAGAGTTTTTTGTTTGCTCTGTTTTCTAAATTTGGCAACCCTACTTCAAACAGTTACCTGAAAGGGCTGTGGCCTAACTTGGGGGCTTCCTGTCTAGACACAGATCATAAACCTCTTTTCCAGCCAAGGCCAGCCCCTGTTCTCTGTCCCTGGCACAGGCCTCAAGGACTTGGCCCTTTTTCCTTTCCTCTTCAACATTCACACCGCTTTGCCCCGGGCTTCCTCTTCTGAAAGCCTGATTATGAAGCAGGCTGCCGTTGCCCTAGCTACCCCCCTTCCTTGCCACTTACTCCCCAAATAAGCCCCCAGCCTCTCCTGAGAGTTTTACCTCTAATCACTAGAGGGAAAGATAGAGGGAAACAAACACAGTAAACAACAAAAACTGTACAAGGCTTTAAAAGTTGCCACAGTTGGGGTCTCAGGTTTGCAGCTGCTGACCACCACTCTCCCACAGTGATTTAAACACCTTTATTCCTGAGGACGAAACTGTCAATGAAAAAATTAATCAGTAGTCAATCTAAGAAATGGAAATGGAAAAAGAAATAAAATGGAAAATTTTATTCAAACCAACCTGAGGAGATATATATATATATTTTTTTAACATTTATTTATTTATTTGGCTGCACCGGGTCTTCGCTGCAGCACACAGGCTCTTAGTTGCGGTATGTGGGATCTGTTTCCCTGACCAGGGATTGAACCTAGGTCCCCTGCGTTGGGACCGTGGAGTCTTAACCACTGGACCACCAGGGAAGTCTCCAACCTAAGCATTTACAGTCTTTCAGAAACTCTGAGGACTGTTCCAAAGAGATAAGGTGGGCGGCTAGGACTTTGTGCAATCAAGCTCACGTCTTAGTAGACGGTGACTGCTATTCTCCAGAAATAGAGATCTTAGTTCATGGTTTAGTGCTTTTCTAAGAATGGGAAGATGCAAGAAACTGAGATCATAACACTTTCTCCTGAAAACACATAACTGAGGGCCAGTTCTGCCAGTTTTCCCAGAGCACGAAGTGCCTCATCCTGATTCTAAATTCCCTTCAGGGTGTACTGCAGGTCATTGACCACAGTGGCTAATGACTTGATTCTTATAGAACTGGCTAGTGGGCAATATTCTTTATTTTACAATCCTCTACCTTTCAGTCTTTATTTCAACCAGGGTTTGGGAGGCATTTCATGGCCAGCTTGTTTCATGGTGCTAGGAATGCTCATTCCCATGTCAGGAAAGGATTTCATTGATAGGCCAATGTGCTATTACCGGACTAGGCCCTGTCAACAGTAACCAAAAGCCTCTGGACTGTCTGTCTTACTTGTTTGTTACGGTCTGGATAATGATTCGCTCTTGTTGTTTCTTCCTGTATCTACAGTTACGCTATTACAATCATTGATCTTATAGAACTATACATTTGGTCAATTGTTTCAAGTTGCCTAGTCATCATTATTTTTATTGGAGGCTCAGTCACACATTTGGTAATGCAAGAAACAATAATCTTGTAAAATAGGCAGAATACAAGTAACATAGTTAGTAACATTAATGAGGTAATAAGTAAACATTTAAGCTAAGAAATTCCATTAGGTATCTTCCCCAGGTCATTTGACCTAGTCTGTCCTGCAAGCAATCTCTGTCATTAAGGGAAATGATATATTGGTATTGTACATAAAGTTTACCAAAGATATCTGCACGTACAAGGTGAGTGGTGGGTCATCCTGATGCCTTACAGGATTGAGAAAGGAATGTTATCTTCTAAGGAGTTACATGGTTGGCGTCAGAAGAAGAAAAATTTATTTATGGTTGAGCTGGTATTTCTGACATTGGAGAGATCTGGTTAATGCATAATGCAGACGCACACTGCACACTAGAGGGAAGACAAGAGGCCCAAACAGGGAGAACTTTTTTTTTTTTTTTTACTAGACCAGCAGGGAATTCCCAAGCAGAGAACATTTTCACGTTTACATTTTTCTTGTTTGCCTTAAAATAGGAGCTTTATTTCATCAAAGCTCAAGGCTGAACATTCTGGTGCCCATTTATTGTGAATCACTGGAACACATTAGGGCTTAAAGGACAGAGGGCTGTGCCTCTTGTTGAGAATTCAACAAGAGATGTAAACTCTCTGGAAAGCCATGAAAAACAAAAGAAAAGTAGGGAAACTTTTGTTGGGTTTTTTTGCGATACACGGTCCTCACAGTGTTGTGGCCTCTGTCGTTGCGGAGCACAGGCTCTGGACACGCAGACTCAGTAGCCATGGCTCACGGGTCCAGCCGCTCCGCGGCATGTGGGATCTTGCCGGTCCGGGACACGAACCCGTGTGCTCTACATTGGCAAGCGGACTCTCAACCTCTGCACCACCAGGGAAGCCCCAACTTTAACCATTTTTAAGTGTACAGTTCAGTGGCATTAAGTAAACTCACATTATGTAACTATCACCACTAGTAGTCTCTAGAACTTTTAAATCATCCCATACTGAAACTCTGTATTCATTAAGCAACAAGTCCCCATTCCCCCTTCCCCCCAGCCGCCGGCAACACTGTTCTTTTTTTTTTTTTTTCCTGGAAAAGTTTTATTGTGCACAGAGGGGAAGGGCTCAGTCCTTCTTGGCTGCCGTCTTCCTCATGGCGGCCAGGACATTGCTCAGCTCCTCTCTCTTCCTGTTGGCACGGATGTGTGTCCCCACCCTTTTCTTGATGAACTTGAGGGCCCACTTGTCCTTGGAGACCTTGAGCAGCTCCATGGCCCGCCACTCATAAAGGGCAAAGCCGCACACCTCCCGGATCATGTCCCGCACAAACTTGGTGTGCTTGGTGAGGCGTCTGCGGCGGCGGCTGTGCCTCGGCTTGCTCACGTTCTTGGTCACCTTGTGGCCCGTGCTGAGGCCCACCACGGCCATGGGGTAGCGCAGAGCCATGGCTGCCGCTCCTCAATGGCTGCCACGGCGGAAGGGGCAACACTGTTCTGATCAGGAGATAGAACTACATTTTCTCTCCATGAATTTGACTGTTCTACAAACCTCATACAAGCAGAATCATTAAATATTTGTCCTTCGGTGTCTGGCTTATTTCACTTAGCATAATGTTGTCACGTTTAACGCATAGCATGTATCAGAATTTCATTCCTTCTTAAGGCTGAATAGTATTCAGATGCAGTTTTGCACATACTTTAGTGCCATTAAAAAATACACTTAAATTTAGAAATATACTATACTATGACTATCATCTGGCTTTCCCACAAAATTAACATGGGAAAGCTATGGATAACTGGGGACATACGCATTTATTTTTCACCTTTGGAGAAAACAAAACGTACGCATCCCCAAAATGGTTCCTTCCTTCTAGCCCTTGAAGTCTGGAGACTTTCAAAACCCGCCACTTCATGGCCTACAAAGAACTACAACTCCCGGTAGCTCTAGGGCCCGGCCCTTCGCCCCGCCCTGCTGGCTCCAGAAACTGCGTTTCCCAGAAATCCCAGGCCGGGGTCGGAGCTGGCACTCCCCGGGCGGCCCCTAGCGGCGCACTTCGGCGGGGTTTCAGTTCCCGGCGGCCCTCGCGGCAGGTTCCGGCCGTAAGGGCAGTTCGTGATGTCGGGAGCTGGTTCCGCCGCTGTGTCCGGGGCAGGAACCCCCGTGGCGGGGCCCGCAGGCCGCGACCTCTTCGCCGAGGGGCTCCTCGAGTTCCTGCGACCGGCTGTGCAGCAGCTTGACTCTCACGTCCACGCCGTCAGGTGCCCAAGAGGGAAGGTTGGGGCGGGGCCTCTCCTCGATTTGGTTTTGTAGGGGCGGGGCCAAGAAAGGGCGGAGATAAGACGAGTTCGGCGTTCGGATGGGACTAAGAATTTGGGGAAACTGATTGGAGGCGGGGCAGACCGGCGGAGGGCCTGCCGGTGGGGGCAGAGGCTGGCTTTTCTGAGCACTTAGGAAACATAGGGGACTAGGTTTTTGAGTTCCATTAACTGACCGTGTAGGCCTTGTACCTCTTTGCAGAGAGAGCCAAGTAGAGCTCCGGGAACAAATTGACAACCTAGCTACCGGTGAGTAAGCATCCCTGTATACCCGGGATCCTACAACTCACTATAGGACCTTATGTTTTGCCAACCTCTGGGGCTGGGTTTCTGTCACTTGCTTCCAGGGCTGCCGATGGACTCCTCTTAAGTTTCTAGTGACTGTGCCCATGTGGCACAAGAGTGCTTTCCATAGCATTTACTAGCTTACTTGTTCCAAGAACGAGAAGGCCATTAGGTGTTTAGTTGCATCTTCCTTCCATTTCCCAGAACTGTGCCGTATCAATGAGGATCAGAAAGTGGCGCTGGATCTCGACCCCTATGTGAAGAAGCTCCTTAATGCCCGGCGACGAGTCGTCTTGGTTAATAACATCCTACAGAATGCCCAGGTAAAGGAATTTCCTACCAACAGTAGTTCTTTGTTCTTCTAAGTCCTTAAGGTATTCTCCGATTTTCAAGGGGTGTCATGAAGTCCCCAACACAGCGAAAGTCACCGTAATTTTTAGTCTTTTTGGGGAAAGGGAGTTGTCAACTAATGCCAGCCAAAATAGAACTTACTGTTCTTCTTAACCCCCAATTACTCTCATTTATGTTCTTACATACCTTAGAAGACGTAACGTTGAGATGAAGCAAGCCTAAGATATTTTCCAGCCTAGTTGACAGCAAGCTCAAATCCTTTCACAGAGCAGTTAATTTGATTCCCAATCTTGTTTTGTAGGAACGGCTGAGGCGGCTAAACCACAGTGTTGCCAAGGAAACAGCCCGAAGGAGGGCAATGCTGGATTCAGGAGTTTACCCCCCTGGTTCCCCAAGCAAGTAACAGGCCAGAAGATGGGCCCATGGCCACAGAATAGCACAAATACCATTCCCCGGCTGCCTGTTTCCTCCAGGACTCCCTGTAGGTGTTGGGACATCAAAAGGGCAGCCCTGTGGTTTGTTGGAAGCACTTCAGTCTTACCCATTTATGTGGGGCCCAAAGAAACCTGTGTAGAGCAGGACTCAGGATCCCAAAGGATTTATTATGGTTCTTGCTTCCAAGAATGAGCTGAGGCCTCTACATTTTTTTTTTTTTAAGCTCCATACTCAAGGCCCACCTCCTCTACCATCTCCGGGCCTCATTAACAAGGGAGGGGCTTCCTCTATTACGTGCGAGGTTGTTGGACCTGGGCAGAATGTCCTCTACCTGTGACTTCCAATATTCCTTTGTTTACACTAGAAAGGGCAGGCAAAGTCAAGGTGAATGACCACCTACCTTCTTTTGTTGACTGCACTGGCTTGACCACTGTAGCAGTGTTACTAAAACCATTTAATTCAATAAATGCTTAAATGGTATTCCAGTTTACTCTGGTATATGGAAAGGTTCCAAGAGTCTTCTGCATTAATTCAAATATAGATTCAAATTGAGATCTAGTGTTCACAATGAAAAAACTCAAGTATCATTTTCAATGAAGAGTTCATAAAGCAAAAAAAAGGAAGCAAAACAGCTTGCCAGATACCAAGGAAAAACAAGACCAAGAGCCCTACTAGGAAGTACTTTAATCTTTTTTCTTAGTAAAAAAAAAAATTGCAAACACTTACAGTTCACAACATTTCAACAACAAAGTACTGGTTGAGAGAGGTTTCCAGAAGCTCGGGATTCTAGAGTATTAGGGATAAAAGTTGGTACCCTGCTTCACTATAGATGGATGGCATAGGTCATAAATGGGAGACTTCTGGCTACTAAGCCAGTTTCAGAATGCAGTGGAATGACAATTCCTTCTATAGTGTCCTCTGAATCTTCCTTCCTGTCTCCCCTATCCCTCAGAAATGCCACCACATAAAGCCCAGCAGCAGTTAGCTTAGGCTCCAGTCTTCTCCTTGGGTAAGAAAGGGGGTGAAGAGACAGGGAGGTCATTCCTGAGTCTCCATGCTTTCCTCTTCCTCTCCTTGAGGTGGCTCTTCTGTATTCTCCTCCTCTTCCTCTCCTTCCTTCTTCTCTGGTGGCTTCTCATAAGCCTTTTCTGAAGGTGTCACTATCACTCCATCCCAGGTAGATATTTCAGAAGCAAGATCTAGAAGAGAAAAAAGGTGACTTCAGACAAGTAGCCCAACATACAAGTCGTGACCCACACAGTGGAAACAGTAAGACATGAGTAGTGTAGAGTTTCTTTGTAGATCACAGAGTACCGTAAAGAACCCCTGTCCCACAGTGGTCACTCACAGCTGGCATCACCCTCCTGGCCAAGGATCTTCCTAAAGCCACCATGTGAGAGGATTCGGACCAGAGTCTGAGCTGTGTAGCAGACCATATCCTGAGGCAGAGCACAGTAAGGGTAAATTAGCAATGAAAATCAAAATACCTTATTTGACTAACATTCTCATGAAAAGTGAGATAAAAACAACTTCTAATTTCAAGACCAAAGTCTGTGAGAACCCCCAAATCCCTGACCACTAAAAACCACATTCCCTTTGCCTTCTGACCAGATATTCAAGAGTGGGGCACAACAGACCATTTCAGAGCTGTCCCAATACCTGCTGTTCCAGAGTCATGACTGTGTGTACTCTGAAGTTGCCACTCTCACAGGGGTCAGTGATACCCACCGACCCTGGCAGGAAGAGTCCTGCAGCCAGAATCTGCAAGCATCGTCTGAAACATGGAGAGGTATCAGAAGAACACACAAGACAGCTTACATCCAGCCCCAAACCCAAAGCAGCATGCTATACCTGTAGGCCACATTTAGGGCCAAAGGCTGTCTGGTGGGGTTGTTCATCACAGCATAGTGCCCCTAGAAGAAAGTGAATCTGGTAGGTGTGCCATAAAGTGGCAGTTCTATCTTCAAACAAAACTTTAAACCATCAAGAAGAAAACTGGTTAATGTCTAGCTAAAATTTTAACGCTGAGAAGCAGTTCTGAAATGACTGCTCGTTCAGTAATTTCTCTCCATTACCACATTAATGAAATGACAGCAGTAATGAGAAAAACAAAGGTGCAGTAATAACTACTCATTTAACTGAATACTCCAAAAGCCCAAAGAAATAATAAACATTGAATCTTTATTGGATTACTTGTCCACTAATGAGATTTCTTTGTTTTTCTTTCCCCTTTCCGCCCCTCCCCCCATTTCTTTTTAATCTGTACCAAATTTCATATTCTGGTAGGTTTCAGAGGAACTACTGTAACATAGGGAGGATCAGGAATTCCAATTGCCCTTCATTACTTACAAGTAGGTCAAGTATCCAGGGAGTGAGGGGCTCAAAGCCAGGGAAACGAATCCTCAGGTCCTTCAGCAGCCTGATGAGCACTTTAACTCTGAAGGTAAGAGGAACCAGGATTAAAAGTAATAACGGATCATGAAACAAACTAGTGAATATAACAAAAAGGAAACAAACTCACAGATATAGAGAACAAACTAGTGGTTACCAGTGGGGAGAGGGAAGAGGGGAGGGGCAAAATAGGAATAGGGGATTAAGAGGTACAAACTACTATGTATAAAATAAGCTACAAGGATATACTGTACAACATGGGGGATACAGCCAATATTTTATAATAACTATAGATGGAGTATAACCTTTAAAAATTGTGAATTACTATGTCGTATACCTGTAACATAATACTGTACATCAACTATAACTAAAAAAAAATAAAGTAATAAGATTTTTTACTTCCACACCTAAGGTACAGAGATGAAGCTATTTCCAGAACTATACATTCCCTTCCCTCAACCTAAGTTTGCTTACTTGAGGTAAAAATCAAAATCCAGACAGAAGATCACAGCCAAAAATGTTCTGTGAGAGGAAGTATTGGGGTGGGGGGGTGGGGTATCCTGCTGTTCAATGTAGTTAGAAGGATTAGGATATATCTTCACTCAAACAGGGAGGGACTCACGTAGACTGAGAAGCATTTTCCTCAAACCAGCGGGCATGTCGGATGGCTGCTAAGGCACTCTGCAACACCTTGATATCCACTAGAAGACAAGCATGACATCCACCAAGATGAAACATTCCCATTACTGAGCAAGCAATTCAATCCCACTGCCATAGTCCAAGAATGTGAAAGGAGGACAGGATAACAGAGTAATTCCTTAAACCACCCGCCGTGTTCCCCAGATCAGCAAGTCACCTGTCCAAAAATCACTATTCCTCCCCCAAACCAAATCTGGAAGCATGAAAGAGCCCCAATTTTCTCTGAAAGCCTAACCCCTCCATAAATATTTCCTCAGTCCTTTTTCTTAAATCGTCAAACTGCTTTCTTGGCCATGCTGGCTTTGACAATTTCACTAGCAAGCTGGTAAAAACTGTTTCCAAATTACAGAGGAAGACAGCAAAGTTTGGGGGTAAACATAGTTTGTTGCTATTCCATATGTGACCTTTTGGGACCTAAGTAAACTCAACAACACTTTATACCATGTTTTGAATTTCCCCAAATTTAACAGCAACAGAATAAAAAGACTAACAGTGGAGTTCTGGGTCCAGTTTTCGGAGATTGGGTGGCACTGTTGTAATGAGAATCTTCACTGTAGCATCAGAAGAACTGATTTCAAAGCCAGTTTCATTGGTCAGCATGGTCAAAACTGCAAAAAGAAAAATCAAAAGCTGAAACTCATATTTCCATTAGATGACCAAAGGTAAATCCAGGATGAGGGTGGGGGAACAGATAGGGTTTTTAAAGTTTATTTACTTATTTATCTTTCTGGCCGCACTGTGCGGCATGTGGGATCTTAATTCCCCGACCAAGGATGGAACCCATGCCCCCTGCATTGGGAGCTGGGTATCTTAACCACTAGACCACCAGGGAAGTCCCCTAGATCGATTTTTAAAAACACCAACAGTCCAGAATCAGAACTGAGAATACAGAGTTTAAAAGTAACGGACATCAACTGGATTTTGAACGCTGGCGAACTCTGCCCAAAACTTCCCCAACCTAAAACTCTGCATTCGCTCTTCCTTCTAGCCTGACCTGACTTTGTTAAAATGACATTATAATCATAGAACTGGCTCCTGTGACCACTAAATTACATGTTCAGCAACAAACTCAAACCTTCAGAAGGATCCTGTGCCCTTAGGCTCTCCACGACCTTGTTCCCTAGTGCAGCAACAGCTTCCACTAGATTGAAACAACAAGAGATAATGAAGATTACAATTATTTATGTAGATTTTTCTATACATCTCTGCACTCTGATTTCTGCTGGAGCAAGGACAAGCAGCTGAATGAAACTTTTACAAGGGGAAGCTAACACCTGGACAGAGAAACTGGAAGGCTCAGGGAACAGGACACCTCCTCCTATATACACACACCTTTTTCCACAGCAGGGTTTCTTGTCAGTGGGACTAATGCCATATTGGCCTGGATAATTCTTTGTTTGGGGTTGGGAGGTAGCATCTGTCTTGTGTACTGCAGAATGCTTAGCAGCAACCCTGGCCTCTACCCAAAAACATTAGCCCCAAAACATCTCCAGACAATGCCAAATATCCCCTGGGGAGCAAAATCACCCCCAGTTGAGAAACACTGCCTTATAGTAACTGGCCATATTCTTTCAGATACAACACACATTAAAAAACTAAATTTCCCATTTGTCTTCCAAACAGCCTTTCTCACAAGAAATTTGGGCTTTAAAGATCCCTATGCCTCAAATCCAACTGCTGTGTTCTGCTCCTAAGGCCAGAGAGAGGTACACTCACATGTTGGCAAAATCTTTAGGATCACCACCAGGTCAGCCACATTGTGTCCTGTAGTCATCGTTCCCTTTTTATACGATCCGACTTGTCGGACTTCTTCAATTTGCTGTTGGAAAAGGGATTTCAAGAAGAAAACTCAGAAGTGAGAAGACTGCCTAGTTCCCCTCAGAACTCAGTTACAACACAGCTTATTACCCGGATTTGGAAGTAGCAGAGTTCAAATCATATCCCCAAATAAGCACATGAAAAGCCTGGTTCATCATGGTTAGCTGACAGTAACGATCTAAGTCTGGTTCCCAAGATCAGCACTACAAAGGAATTCCACTGTACTTTTCTATTTTAAGAGTGGCTTTGAATAGGCATCTGCAGAAATAAGAGACAGGAGCCAAGGAAACTTCCACAAGGCTCCCCTTTCCTAGGACTAAATCATCAAAAACTCACCACTTCAAATGTCCCTGGAGCCACAATCAAATTGTCAATCACATTGTTAATTTTTGTCACCAGAGAAAGGATAGAGGCCTGAAAGACAGCAGGAAACAAAAATACCCTCAGGTGAAACACTGTAAGCAACTTCTCACCAAGCTTGAATATTTTCCCTTAATCCCTTCAACAGGAGATGAAGCAATACCTGCACGGGCTCTGAGAATATCCTGACCCTTCCAGCCTTGAATACTTTTTGATCCCAAAGATAGATTCCCCAGTAAAAATATGAATGCACATGTAATTTGTTTATATATTCACCTGGCGCTCTCCCTCTACCCACAAAGAGAAATAAGGAGAACGATTAAACTTTCTGTGGAGTTTAGGCTCTGATAACAGTAACCTCACCAGTACTTATTTACTTCTTTAGCTTTCTTTGAGGAACCTCAGGAAGGAAGCCAAAATATACCTGTTCAGCAGAGTTAGGAGCAAGGTCCTGATTCCTCTTCAGCAAGGCCTCACTGAAGGAAGTTTCATCAGGCGCTGGCTTGACCCGGGGAAAGGCCATTTCACACTAAACCAGAAATAAACAACTACATACTACTTACCAAAAATAATATACAATAGAGATTTTCTTTCTGTTGCCACAACACAAAAAAATTGAAAACAGAAAATTCTACAGCACTTATTTTTACTCCTTAAGATGTTCAAACAAGGACAGAAGCTGGAGGGAATATCCATAATTTAAGCTCCTACTACTGTTACACTAACAGATAAGCCAGAGATACCATTAACTGTTCAGAACAAAGATTATAACCATGTTACTGCCCACTGTGGCCGAGGGACTGTCTTCCCCTTCCAGCTTACACTGTTTACGTATGTAAAGCGACACACGGCTGACTCAAACCCACCCCCAACTCCACTCACTAATTCCTTTCTCTGCAACTACCACCTGACTTCATTAATAGGGAGACGCTGGGCTCAACCACAGTTGAACAATGGCCAAGGTACTCACCAAATAGAAATCAAATGGGATATGTGGCACAAAGGGCCTGAACCTAAAATACGAAAAACAATCCAAATTACTCACCACAGAAATCAAACCGATTGCGCATAATGGGGCCAAACTCATTTACCAGGAGAGCATGCAAAGAATGCTTCTAACCCACAGCTGGATCTCACAAAGGCAGGTAAGATTAGTCCACTCCAAACTCCTATTTAGATGACTGAAATGGAAACTAACAGCTGCAGAGATGCTAAAAACTGGCACTCACCCTCCTCCGGGGCCTCCTCTGGAACCAAAGCGCCCGCCGCGACCGCGGCCTCTGTCACCCCTAGAAATGCATGAATAGATTTTAACTTTGTTTTGACCTCGTTGAAGCAGTCTCCACCATACCGGCCACATGATTTCGAGTTAGCCTACCTCCATCGCTCTGCACTTCCCTTTGGAAGCCAAGCGATCCCATTCCCACTTACACTTCTCCCCCCCAATTCCAAGTGCCCAGCCTCATCCCCCATGACCTCCGCCTTCTGGATAAATTAATCACATCAAACCTCACATTGAATGCTGACGGGGCTCAGTGAGCCCTACAAGAAATGCCCCATAATTGCTGGGACACTCCAACCCTAAGACTTCAGAGACTAACGTGACTGCTCATTTATTCGTTCACGTGGTAAAAGCACCAGGCATATCCTATATGTCAAGCACTTGGCACTGAGGATGCATGAGGCACGTTCCAGCCTTCTCAGTCTAGATCGGGGGGGTGGGGAGTGCCCCTCCTGGGACCTGAGGACACCCCCTCATCTGAACACCCCAGAGACCGAAGTGTCGAACCTGCCTACCCACTCCTGGGCCCCACCCCCATCCCCGGCCCGAGTTTCCCCGCCTCCTCGGGCCCCGACCTCCCCCACTCTCCCAGCCCAGGAGCTCTCAGGTTTCCGTGCAGCCCCTAGATACACGGCCCTTTCAAGTCCTCCGACTTCTTTCAGCCCAACTTCCCACAGTTTTCGGTCGAATACCCGAAACCTCTCTAGAGCACCCCACAGCCCTTACCTCATGGCGTCCTAGAGTCCGAACAATGGAGGCCACACCAACCGCCCCTTTCCTCCGAGGAGCAGACAACTGGAGAGGCGGCCTGCCGGCGTGTCCCAACAAACTCCGGCTTGATTGGCTCCCGCCGTACTCCGCCGCTTGTGCCTATTGGTTTACTTTGGCAAACCGGCTTATGAACCAATGAAAAGCGCCTACTGTGTCAGGAACTAGCCAATAAGAACGGATTTGACAGTAACGACTTTTGCAGACACTAGGGGGTGCTGTGTAAATAAATCAGGATGGGTAGCATTCAGAGAACTTTCTGTACAGTTCATGGAAAATTATTTTTCGAAGCAGCAGAGTGGCGCAGCGGAAGCGTGCTGGGCCCATAACCCAGAGGTCGATGGATCGAAACCATCCTCTGCTATCGGTGTGCTTCTTTGTTTTTCCTTCCTAACAGTTTTAATTTTAAATTTCTTCAATAAATGTAACAGCCATACTCCTACGTTTTCCTCTCTCAAAAATGCAGGCTTTAGAAGCTGTTTTTGCCATCAGCAAGCGAAATGGAACAGGAAGGGACTTTATGTGACTGTGAACACTACACGTTTGGATGTGGTTCACAGAGGCTAGAAACTTTAGGCAGGAGAAGCGGTTTTGAGTATGTATATTGATTGAATCGGAGGGGGAAAATACTGATGGTGAGGGACTAGCAGGGAAACTGAGACAGCCTTTGCAAAGAGAGCTCAGAAAAAGAGCGCAAGGGAAGTGACAGGAGAGAAGGACCAGACCCCCTGCCATTTGCCCAGTTTCCCCTCATTTCTCTTTTCCTCACTCTACAACCTCTCTGGCGGATTTCACCCTTATACGAAGTTTCACAGCCACAGATATGGATATACTATGGTTGCATTTACATCAAGCATATTACTATGTGCTTTTCGTCCTTCTATAATCCTGTTTCTCCCCCTTCTTGCCTTGTTTTGCATTGATTACTATTTATTATTCCTTCCCTGCCTCTGTCAATTGGGAGTTACACACTCTTTTTCTACTCTTTTAGTGGTTACCCTAAAAATTACAACGTGCCTCCTTGAACTGGCAAGGTCTAATTTTATGTAATACTTTTACCCTCCTCGTGAAAAATGAAGGAATACTTTAATTCCATTTGCCACCGTCACTCCCTCCAGAACTATATATATTGTTGTGTAACTTTTTAAAGTACTATATTGATACTGATATACTAATTGTAGTATTATTTACTACAGCAAAATGCACAGATCTTAAGTCCACAGATCGATTAATTTTGAGTAATGTATTCTGCCCATCACACAGATTAACATAAAGAACATTTTTATCACCTCAAAAAATTCACTCATACCCCTTTGCCCTTCCCTTAGAGACAATCACTATTCCAATTTCTATTATCATAGATTAGTTTCGTCTATTCTTCCCATAAATGGACTCACACCCTATGTACTCTTTTTTGTCTAGCTTCTTTTGCTTGACACATTTCAAGATTCTTCCATGTTTTTGCATTTATCAGCAATTTGTTCCTTTTTATTTCGGAGTAGCATGCCATTGCATAAATATTTCACAGTTTGTTTACCCACTCTCCTGTTGATGAATTCAGGACCTCCAACTGGCTGAGACACAGGCGAGCACATCTGGGCTCTTTCCACTTTGGAGCCATTATGTATAAAGCAGCTATGACCATTTTTGTACAACGTTCTTGCGGTGAGATGCAATTGTTCCTCTTGGGTAAGTGTAGGTGTATACGTTTACAGAATTTAAATTCTGTGTATATGTTCAATCCCACAAGACATTAATGCTTATTAATTAAAGCAGTGGTCGTTGAGATTTGCCATTTTTAATGCTCTTTATTCCTTCCTGTATCCCCAACACTCATCTGGAGTAATATTCCTTCCGCTTGAGAATTAGTGCCCTTCTGCTGGTGGCTAACTTTCTTGGTTTTGGTTTTTCTGAATACATCTTTATTTCACCTTTGTTTTTGAAGGACATTTTCTCTAGATATGTAATTCTAAATTGGAAGTCATTTTCTTTCAGCACATTTATAATATTATTTTACTATTTTATGGCTTCCATTTTTGCTGTGAAAAAAATGTTGTTAATCAAATGGTTGCTCCTCCGAAGGCAACCAATCCTCTTTTTTCTGCCTATTTTTAAGATTTTATATTTGGTTTAATTTCCTGCAGCTTCACTCTGATGGCTCCAGGTATGGATTTCTTTTTTTTCTAATCTTGAGATCTGCTGAACTTCTTGAATCTGTGGCTTGATGTATTTCATTTATTTTTTTAAGTTTCTCAGCCATTATCTCTTTAAATATTGCTTCTACCCTATTATTTCCCCCCCTCCTAAGCTCCAAATAAAGGTGTGTCAGACTTTCTCATGGTATCCTTTATATCTCCAACCCCCTCTTTTATATTTTTCATTCCTTTGTATCCATGCTTCATTCTGAGTGGTTTCTTCTGTCCTTTCTTCCAATTCGTTACTTACTCCTCAGTTGAGTCCAACTTGCTCTTAAACTCATGAATTGGTTCTTAATTTTGGCTTTTGACTATTTCAGGTCTGGATTTTCTGTTTACTTCTGGTTTATCCTACTCCTAGGTTTCCCCTAGGAGTGCAGCCTTTCAGGATCCTAACCCTAAATAGGAAGGTGGTTTACCTAAGTAATTACCTCTGGGGACATTTGGACTCCAAATTTTGTCTCACTTGCCCCACACAGCCTATTTTCTGCCACCAATTTTGGATCAGCGAATGACTCTAGGGTAAAAGCTCTCCTATTGCTGGTCTGCTTTCCTGTCCTTTCATGCTCTCACTGTCTTTTAGTTCGTTTATTTTAAAAAGCATTTCATCTAACATTTTTAGTTGTCTGCAGCTCAGCTTGAGGATTGGACAAATTATTTAAGTCACCATTGTTGAAAGAGAAGCTCAATTACTAAGTTGGATTTCTAGTCTAGTTCTCCTGAGCTCCAGTTCCACTAATCCAATGGCCTATTGGACACCTCCACTTGGATATCTACAGGCACTTCAAAAGCAATAAACTAAAATGGTTATCTTCGCCCCGAAACCTTTCAGCTTCTTTTAGCTTCTCAACTAATGAGTCAATGTCACCTAGATTTCAGTTATTTGTATGTTCTTCCTGAATTCCAGTTGATTCTACTTAAAAAGCATCTCCCTATAGTGAACAAGACCGTATTATACATTTAAAAATTTGTTAAGAGGGTAGATCTCATGCTAGGTGTTCTTAACACACACTCACGTGCACACACACACACACACACACACACACAAAAGGACACAAGGAAATGTTTGGAGGTGATGGAAATGTTTATTACCTTGGTGTTGTGGTGATGTGTTTCATGGGCATGTGCATATGTCCAAACTCATCAAATTGTATACATTAAATATGTACAGCTTATGGTATAACAATCATACCTCAATAAAACTTAAAAAATTTTTTTCCAACCTCCTATCTACCTCTATAGCCTCTGGAGCCCTCGTTATAGAACACAGACATTATGCCTGTCCCACAAAAGCTTGCATGATCTGCCCTCTGCTGCCTTTTCTTGCCTCTCCTCCTCAGTCATTCTTACACCCATAAACCTTACATCCTAGATAGATCAGGGTTGAAAACATGCACTGCTAATGAAGCCAGTAACGCAAATGAGTGAACAGGGTGAATAGGAACCGTGATGAGCTAGACTCACTTCAAAGAAGGAATGGATACTTGGTTCCAGATTATTGTTCATGGAGAGATGCAGGACCTAGATTACCAGCTCTCCAATATTTCAAGACAAGTCAGAATTCCAAATATTCATGTGCCATCTGCTGATTTTAAAATGTGGGCAATTAAATTATATATATAATATACATATATAATATATAACATATATATATTTGAGAGAGAGAATACATGCCAGACAAAACATGCCTGCCGTCTGAAGTTGGTCCATGGGCTACTGTTTGCTCTAGACCATAAGAATATTCAAAATTCTCCTAAATATGTAGGAAACAGACTTCAGTATTCTGCTGTCTCTGCACAGAATACCTTTCTCATCCTCCTACCCTTGTTGAATTATTTCTCGTTGGAGATTTTCCTGGCCCTAATGCAAGCAAAATAGCCCTTATCTGGGCCTTTTAGCAATTTACCTATCTCTCTGTTGTAGTATTTAACTTTATGGCTATTTGTCCCAAATAGAGCTCCTCAAACGTATGGACCATACATACATGATATATATGAGATACATATATATACACACACACACACATATATATATAGTCTTAATCTTTATACCTTCAGCCGGTGCTTAACACGTACTAGGTCCTCTGGAAATCTGCAGTACGGAAGAAGTTTCCTGATCTTTGGTCTTGCCTAGGTACAGGCTTGCAGAGGTTGGCAGCGCAATACGGTCAACGACTTCTGCTGGCCATTAGAGGGCAGACTGATTCCACAGCTCTCCAGCCCCCAGCCCAGCCGTCAAGGGCCCCAAAATACTCTCCCCAATTTACCCCTCCGCTTGTCATTTCCAACACTGTCTCCCACCGCCCCGACAAATCCCATTTTAATAATCCTCCTCAAGACAAACACACACTCACACGCCGGCAGTGACCCTGAGATCACACCTGTTCGTTCCTCCAGCCACCCGCAAGCTCTCCCTCCCCGTTCCTACAGCCATTGGGGAACTAAAGAGTTAACTCCGCCCTTCTACCTGGTCCTTCTTCTCCGCTAATCCGCTCAATCTGTAAACCGGAGGAGGGGGTGAGATCCTAGATGGACTGGTTACGGGGACCCTGGATTCATCTACTTTAACGCCTTTTCCAGAAACCGTCACCCTCCCGCACCACCCCGACACACATCCAAACACACACTTTTTCCTACCAAGATCCCAAACCAGCACCTCTTTCTCTCTTCCCCAGACGGAACCAGGTAGGAGGAGAGGGAAAGGTGGGGCGCAAGAGGCCCTCTGTTGTTCCCACACACTTCTCTATTCAGTTCTTCCCGACCCCGCAACAGAGCCCCTTCTACCCGTGCCGCTTCTCGGAGGAGGAAGAAGTTTGGCCACCGAGAAGCGCGAAGAGGGTCTAAAGGAAAGTGCGCAGGCTGAGACTCGGAAGAGCCCGCGACTTCGGGGCGGGGACGAAGGAGTTAAAGATCCAGGATTGGTTCTAAGGTCACGGAGTCTGGGAGGGGAAGCGGCCGGGAGGGAGGGTTCGGAGCTTGGCTTGAGTCCTCCCCAGTCCCCCCCGGACTGCCGGAGACTTGGGCCGGCCGGACGCCCCTTCTGGCACACTCCCTGGGCCAGGCGCTCACGCACACATAGAAACACTCACACTCTCCTTTCCCTCCCTGGCGCCCTCTCCCATCCTTCTCCACGGAGCGCTCGCGCTCTCGTTTTCTCTCTCCTAACACACACACACATACACACACACACACACACACACACACACACACACACACGCTCTCGCTCACACTCGCGTCCTCTCGGCCCCCGCGCTCTCCTCGCACCCACCTGCTCTGCAGCGCCCTGGGCGCACCCCTCCGTCGCGCGCCCCTGGCGCTCCTGGCGCAGACTGTCACAGCTAGAAGGAGCAGCGTGCCTCGGGGTGAGCGCCCCCGCCCCGCTCGTCCTCCCTCCCACAGGGGCGCTCCTGGTGCCCAGGACGGGCCGCTGAGCCGGAGGGGACGCCAGAGGCCATGGTGGGAGCGCTTGTCCGCCTCGGTGCCCGCTGAGGCCATGCCGCGCCCCGGCTGCCCCTCCGGCGCCCGCCTGCGTCTGCTTCTGCTCCTGCCGCCGCTGCTGCTGCTCCCGGGCAGCTACGCGGGCAACCTGACGGTGGCCGTGGTGCTACCTCTGGCCAACACCTCGTACCCGTGGTCGTGGGCGCGCGTGGGACCGGCGGTGGAGCTGGCCCTGGCCCGGGTGAAGGCGCGGCCGGACCTGCTGCCGGGCTGGACAGTCCGCACGGTGCTGGGCAGCAGCGAGAGCGCGCTGGGCGTCTGCTCCGACACCGCCGCGCCCCTGGCCGCCGTGGACCTCAAGTGGGAGCACAACCCCGCGGTGTTCCTGGGCCCCGGCTGCGTGTACGCCGCCGCCCCCGTGGGCCGCTTCACTGCGCACTGGCGGGTGCCGCTGCTGACCGCCGGCGCCCCGGCTGTGGGGTTCGGGGCCAAGGACGAGTACGCGCTGACCACCCGCGCCGGGCCCAGCCATGCCAAGCTGGGCGACTTCGTGGCGGCTCTGCACCGACGGCTGGGCTGGGAGCGCCAGGCTCTAGTGCTCTACGCCTACCAGCCCCGCGACGACCAGCCCTGCTTCTTCGTGGTGGAGGGACTGTACATGCAGGTCCGCGACCGCCTCAACATCACGGTGGACCACCTGGAGTTCGCCGAGGGCGACCGCGACCACTACACCATGCTGCTGCGCACCGTGCGACGCAAAGGCCGAGGTGAGACACGGGCACACCCATCCGGCCGCTTTGCCTCCGGGCCTTCCCCGGGACATCCTCTCTCTTCTCCGGGCCAGACTTCTCCTTCCCGCGGCTCCTCATTCCTGTCTCAGCCTCCTCCGCCCTTTCCACCTCTGAGTTTCTATTTCCCTCTCTTTCTCCATGCCCCCCCCCCATCCAGTTCCTAGGCTCTCCTCTCTTCTCACCTCCGCACTCCCCCACCTCCTTCCCACCGGTTCCTGCGGAGTTAACGGGAGGGAGAAAATGCCTCCAGCCACCATGACACTTAGTAGGGCCCCAGCTTAGTTCCTATCCCTCATCTCTCCCCCATTTTCCTTCTCTTCCCAGCAGGCTTCTTCCCTCCTCCAACTCTCCTCCCCGTGCTCCCACACGCCCTCTCCTCTTCCAGTCCCCTCTCCAGCTGGCCCTTCTCTGCTCTCCCCCGCTCCTGACCTCACCTTGCCCACCTTTGGCTCCATTATTCCCTCTCTCCCTATCTGGGCTCCTTCCTCCTCCCTCTCCCACCGCCTCCTCCCTCCCTTCACCTTCCTCAGGCCACAGCCCAGACTGAGCCAGGAGTTCCACTTAACTACCTCAGGGTCTCTGAATTTCCTCCCCTGGGTGCCCCGGCTTCAGTTCCCCCTCCACTCCCTGACACTTAGGCTCTTCTCTCTCTCTCTGACCCCCCTTCCTCCCCAGTTGTCTACATCTGCAGCTCCCCAGACACCTTCAGAACCCTGATGCTTCTGGCCCTGGAAGCTGGCCTGAGTGGGGAGGACTATGTTTTCTTCCACCTGGACCTCTTTGGGCAAAGCCTGCAAGGAGCACACGGCCTTGCTCCCCACAGGCCCTGGGAGAGAGGGGATGGGCAGGATGTCAGTGCCCACCAGGCCTTTCAGGTGAGTGTTCAGATTGGAAGCCCAGGCTGTGGGGCTCTGGGCTGGTGGCACATTATGTCTGGGTCCTGGGTCCCTCAGTGTCTGAAAGGATTCCAGAAAAGAGGTTCTGGATGCTCATAGAGAGTTAGGTGACAAAGGGCAGGGGGCTGGGGCAAGGGGTTATACAGAGGGCCAGGGGACTTCAGAACCAGGAGGCTAAAAAGATGAGAGAATGCCCTTGAGGTGGGATAATGTTCACATCTCACAGACCATCCGGACTTGGAAAAGCCATCCCAGTTCATCCCCTGCTTTGAAGCAGGCAGCACCTCGCGCAGAACATAGGGTCCAATTTGACGTTGAGCAAGTAGAGATGCAGCTCTGGGAGGTGGGCACCCAGGGTACTGGCAGGACTGGAGTCAGCACCCAGCTCTCCCCTCTCCACTGACCCCTTCCTTAGGCTGCCAAAATCATTACCTATAAAGAGCCGGATAATCCTGAGTACTTGGAATTCCTACAGAAGCTAAAACACTTGGCCCATGAGCAGTTCAACTTCACCATGGAGGATGGCCTGGTAGGAGGGGTTCCTGGGACCCTGCAGCGTGGACCTCCAGCCCCCAGTTCACAGCCCTCTGCCAGTCGCCGCCCTGCTCTCTCAGCCATCCCCGTATTCCCAGGTCTCCCCTTCTTTCCCTTCCCACTGTTCCCGTATCTCTCCTGATGATGGAGGGGGGCATTGACAAATTGTTCAACCTCTGAAACTCAAATCCTTATCCGTAAAATGAGGATGCTACGTCCTGCCCTATCTGCCTAGCAGGATTCAGAAGCAGTGATACATGCGGAGCGTCTTAGAAGTAGTAAAATCTCTCTGTGCTGTGAGCGTGTTTTCTCCCATCCTCTTCCAAGCTCCCAGTGCCTCCCATTCCCCACCCCACAGCGCCCCACTCTGTGCCCTTCATACATCCCACCCCAGCCCAGCTCTGCCTGCCCCTGCAGGTGAACACCATCCCAGCGTCCTTCCACGACGGGCTCCTGCTCTATGTCCAGGCAGTGTCGGAGACTCTAGCAAATGGGGGAACGGTCACCGATGGGGAGGGCATCACTCAGCGGATGTGGAACCGAAGCTTCCAAGGTCAGGCACTGGAGGTGGCAGGAATGGGCTACCTTGGGGTGCCCCAGGCAGGAAGCAGTGAGAAGCCCCTAGCCCTGCAGTGCAGGTAGTCACTTGCCCACACCAGTCTCTTCTACCTCTCTTCTTCTTTAGGCTCTTTTCCCCATGTCCCTAGTGCCATCAAGACGTCTTCCTAAGTGCCCAGATCAAAAGATCAACAGACAGAGATGAGGCGTGGGACCCATGAAATTCCACCCTGTCAAAACACAGCCATCTTCCTCCATACCCCCAGGTGTGACGGGATACCTGAAAATGGACAGCAATGGAGATCGGGAGACCGACTTCTCCCTCTGGGATATGGATCCTGACACTGGCGCCTTCAGGGTAAGGCTGTGCCCCCAGAAGACAGTGCCAACTGGGAATGACATTTCACCCTCCCACCGCCCTGGATAAGAGAGATCCAGCCAATCTGGAGGAGCAACCAGAACGATAGGGACACACAGGTGTTATGCTTGGGGAACTCCATGTCTGAGGAGGGAGCACAGTGCTGCTCTCAGGAAACTCCATGTCACCAAAGGCAGGCAGGATCCCCTCCCAGCGGAGACAGACTGACTCAGGGCCAAGATGAATGCACATCATCTTGCTCTATAAGTGCAACAGGAACAGGAAGGGGTTGAGACCACAGGCACCAAGGAGCAGATCATCCAGGGAAGGCTTCCTGGACGAGGGGTGCCTGGATTAGGCCTGGGAATGTGGACCGAGAACACTGCATTTTCCTGTCTCCTGTGTGCTTCAATCCAAGATTATAAACTCCCTGAGTGTAGGGCTGTGATTCTATACAGAGTTTTCTTTATAAAACCTTTAAGTCATTTTCAAGTTTGTCCCCTCTGATAACATGGGGCATGGGTATGAGGCTCTCTGTATCCAGTCACGGCAGGGACTCGTTGAATAGCTGACAGTGCAGACACAGTCCCTGGCAGCAGAGATGGGGTAGGTGGGGGGCAGGATTTCTCCCTTGGACGGGAGGCCTCACCAAGGGCCCTTGCCCACCGACCGCTCCTGCCCTCCCATAGGTTGTTCTGAACTTCAATGGAACCTCCCAAGAGCTGGTGACTGTGTCAGGGCGCAAACTGAACTGGCCTCTGGGGTATCCACCTCCTGATGTGCCCAAATGTGGTTTTGACAATGAGGACCCAGCCTGCAACCAAGGTGACTGCCCCTTGCCTTCCAAGCCTCCATTATGGAGATGCTGCCTCCTTCCTGCTCAGGGAGTCAAATACGTGCTCCTCTCCCACACTGAGGGGGTCCTGGAGAGACTCCTCCTGCCTTTTTCTTCCCTTCATCCATCATCCCAGTTCACTGATTGAATATTTTTTTAACTTTTTATTTTATTTCATTATTATATTACTTTTATTTATTTATTTACTGGCTGTGTTGGGTCTTCGTTGCTGTGCACGGGCTTCGTCTAGTTGTGGCGAGCGGGGGCTACTCTTTGTTGCGGTGTGGGGGCTTCTCATTGCGGTGGCTTCTCTTGTTGCGGAGCACGGGCTCTAGAGCGCAGGCTCAGTAGTTGTGGCCCACGGGCTTAATTGCTCCACGGCACGTGGGATCTTCCTGGATCAGGGATCAAACCCGTGTCCCCCGCATTGGCAGGCGGATTCTTGACCACTGCGCCACCAGGGAAGTCCCTAATTGAATATTAAAAGGTTCTTCAGGGAATTCCCTGGTGGTCCAGTGGTTCGGACTCCACGCTTCCACTTCAGGGGGCCTGGGTTCGATCCCTGGTCAGGAAACTGAAGATCCCACATGCCTGTGCGGTGCAGCCAAAAAAAATTAAAAATAAAAAAAATAAAGGTTCTTCCTCCTGCTGTCCAATGTCGAACCCAAATCTCTCTCGCTGCAACTTGGACTCTCCCCTACAGACCACTTTTCTACCCTGGAGGTGCTGGCTTTGGTGGGCAGCCTCTCCCTGCTCAGCATTCTGCTCATCTCCTTCTTCATATACAGGTAAGCCTTGGAATGAGGGTGGTGATTGAGGCTGGGAGACCTAAAGAGCCAATAGCAGAGGAGGTGGCAGGGACCCAGAGGGAAGAGGGAGGGGTAAAGGGACAGCGCAGCAAGGCCCAGGGAGATGGGGGAGAAAAGAGACTAAAAAGCCTCAGGACACCTGGAAGAGAGAAGGAGGAGGGGACAGAGGTGGAGTGGCCAGGGAGGATCCGGGAGATCCAAGAAGGAGCAGATCTGTTGGGGGCATCGCAGGGTGTGGATTCCGTTTATCCTCCCTTCCTGCTGGTACAGACCAGATGGGAAGCAGTGGACCAACACCTGTGGGGTTGGGCCTATATTCGTTGAGCAGGGATGAAGGCTCTGCTGTGTACCAAGTGCTGAACCCAGAGTGGAGGAGAAAGAGAAGGAAGCCCCACTCCTGCCTTCCAGTGGAAAAGTTAAAGACAGAGGGAAGCAGGGAGGGAGAGAAGGAAATCAATGCTGGTCAAGCATATACTGTGTGCCAGGCACTTCCACACACAGTTTTTCTTTTCATTCTTGTAACAATGCTTTGAAATAAATGTCGAGGTCCCCAATTTCCAAATGAGGACATTTAGACATGAACCTGAGACTCAGAGAAGTGGAGTGACTACCCCAAGGTCCCCAGTGAGGCAGAATTTCACCCAAGCCTCCTGACTGTCAACCAAGCGGATGTTAATTGCCCCACCCATCTCTTAGCAACTGCAGTGGTCCCAGGGCTCTGAGGAGAGGCTGCTGAGCACCCCCCAACCCTGGGTCAGGGGCTCAGACATGGACTTAGGTGCACATTTCATGCCTCAGAAAGATGCAGCTGGAGAAGGAACTGGCCTCAGAGCTGTGGCGGGTGCGTTGGGAGGACCTGCAGCCCAGTAGCCTAGAGAGGCACCTCCGGAGTGCAGGCAGCCGGCTGACCCTGAGCGGGGTAAGAACTCCGGTACTGGGGGGAGGGGGCAGAGTTGGGAATGGGCGTGTGGGTAGTGCCTGATGGGTAGGGTAGAGAGCAGGCTTCTAGTCCCAGCCCTGCCTTCAATCGCTCTATGACCTTGGGCAAGTCACATTCCCTCTCTGAGACTACCGCAGGTAATGATTACATCTACAGAGCTCCCTCACAGGGGTCTTTCAAAAGTTAGAGATAGCATATGTGAAAATACATTTTATTTTATTTGTTTGTTTTTTTGTATAATCATCTGAAAGTTTCTGCATACTTTTTTTTTTTAATTGGGGTATAGTTGTTTTACAACGTTGTGGTAGTTTCTACTGTACAGCGAAGTAGTAGAGTTCCCTGTGCTATACAGCATGTTCTTATTAGTTATCTATTTTATACATATCAGTGTATATATGTCATCTCACCCCCCACGCCCCACCCCCCTGAAAATACTTTTTTTTTTTTTTTTTCCGGTACTTGGGCCTCTCACTGTTGTGGCCTCTCCCGTTGCGGAGCACAGGCTCCGGACGCGCAGGCTCAGAGGCCATGGCTCACGGGCCCAGCCGCTCCGCGGCATGTGGGATCTTCCCGGTCCGGGGCACGAACCCATGTCCCCTGCGTCGGCAGGCGGACTCTCAACGACTGCGCCACCAGGGAAGCCCCTGAAGATACATTTTTAAAAAGTAAATAAATGAGGAAAGGATTTTATGATGTGGAATGAGAGGCAGGGCAACACAAAGATAAGGCAGGGTAGTGAAGACCAGAGCTCAAGCAACCAGGATGGAGAGCCGGGTCCATGGGCTGACCACCCCTCCTGCACTCCGTCCCTTCAGAGAGGCTCCAATTACGGCTCCCTGCTGACCACAGAGGGCCAGTTCCAAATCTTTGCCAAGACAGCATATTATAAGGTGGGTCTGGGGAAAGACCACTGGTCCTCAGGACTGGGGCAGGGCTTTCCTATGATGGAGGACTGGAGACGGTCTTAGCACAGGGGTGGGCTGTCAGGGCTGGGCCATCCCCTTACAGTGACAATCTCCATTCCTCACTCAGGGCAACCTCGTGGCTGTGAAACGTGTGAACCGTAAACGCATTGAGCTGACGCGGGAAGTCCTGTTTGAGCTGAAGCATGTAATGTGGGGAGGGAGGCAATGGCCTAGGGAAGAATCTAGGGACACAGGGGAGGTTGGCCAACAGAATGGGTATGGAGGGACTGCAGGGTATCCTAGGAAGGGATGAGCACTGTAGCCCTGGGATGGGCCCCTGTGTGTTGTGGGTACGAGCAGGGGAATCATAGATGGGAGAAGGGCTGGAGATTTTGTAGGGGCTCCATTGGATAGGCTTAGGAAGCAGAGGGAGTAGGGAGCAGGTTCTGGGGAAGGGTTCTTTAGAACAGGAGTGGGAATCACCGGGGAAGGTCCTAGAATGTCTGCAGAGAATGCATAGGGACTTAAGGAGAGTGAGGGGTCCCCAAGGGTGGGGGCCACTTGGCAAGGAGTGAGGTCTCTGTCAGGCTCTGATGCTGGCTCTCACCTGCAGATGCGGGATGTGCAGAATGAACACCTGACCAGGTTTGTGGGGGCCTGCACTGACCCCCCCAATATCTGTATCCTCACAGAGTACTGTCCCCGTGGGAGCTTGCAGGTGAGGCAACAAGGGAGTGTCAGGACAACTAGGTCTAGCCCCGGGTCTGCCCCTGACTCAACATAAGGCCCTGGGCAAGCCTCTCCTTCTTTCTGACCTTTATTTTCCCCATCTGTAAAATGGGAGTGGGGGGAGAGTGGTGGCACTGGAGTAGACCCAAAGCTTTGTCCCGTTCTGCCAGTTTATGTCAGTGGAACCCCTGCACTCCTCCTCCTGGGGGCATGTGCAGGGTATAGGGCTGACTCTCACTGCCCAGCAGGACATCCTGGAGAATGAGAGCATCACCCTGGACTGGATGTTCCGGTACTCGCTCACCCATGACATCGTCAAGGTAGGCCCAAAAGGGCCCCCTGGGTGTTGGGGGAGGGGCCAGGCAGTCTTCTCCCCTGGCTGTGGTTGGTTGGAGGTCTCACTCATGCCTGAGACCCCTGCCTCCCCAAATTTCCCAGGGTATGCTGTTCCTGCACAATGGGGCCATTTGCTCCCATGGGAACCTCAAGTCATCCAACTGCGTAGTAGACGGGCGCTTCGTGCTCAAGATCACTGACTACGGGCTGGAGAGCTTCAGGGACCCGGAGCCCGAGCAAGGACACACCCTCTATGCCAGTGAGCCCCGACCTGACTCTGACCCCTACCACCCCCCCCAGCACAGCCCAGTGGGGATGCTGATGCCTGGCCTATGGTGGGCTCGGGCCCACCTTTCCTGACTCCCTGCTCAATTCATCATCAGTAGAAAGCGGAGTCAGACGAAATGGTCTCAAGGCCCCTTCTAGCCCTAGCAACCCCTGTGATGTCTCCAGATCAGTCCCAGTCACATCCTCTGGGACCTTGTTTCCCCTCATCCCTTAGCTTTGGGGCCCTTCACCCTGTGACTCCTGACCTCTGACCTGCAGAAAAGTTGTGGACAGCCCCTGAGCTCCTGCGAATGGCCTCACCCCCTGCCCGGGGCTCCCAGGCTGGTGACGTGTACAGCTTTGGGATCATCCTTCAGGAGATTGCCCTGAGGAGTGGTGTCTTCCACGTGGAAGGTTTGGATCTCAGTCCCAAAGGTGAGAGGACCGTGCTTCCCCCAATGCTGCCACAGTCAACTAACCCCAGCTCCAGAGAGAGGGAACCCTGGAAATGCCGCCACCCTTTGCTCCACTGCTGCCAATGACCCTGAACATGACTAGCCCAGTTCCCTGCAGGGCTCCCCTGCCCCGTGCCCTGGTCCTGGACCTCCCCACCCCGTTTCTCAACAGGCCCCCGGCTGAACCTACCCCTCGGCCTCTCTTCCCCCACCACACAGAGATCATCGAGCGTGTGACTCGGGGCGAGCAGCCCCCCTTCCGGCCCTCCCTGGCCCTGCAGAGTCACCTGGAGGAACTGGGGCAGCTGATGCAGCGCTGCTGGGCCGAGGACCCGCAGGAGCGGCCACCCTTCCAACAGATCCGCCTGATGCTGCGCAAATTTAACAGGTCGCTGGCATTAGTCCTGAATCCCCCCAGCCTCCTCTATCCCCCACAGCGACCGCGTGCCTCACACTTTAAGTCTTATCCCTGTGGTGGCAGAGCCCACGCACAGCCCCCGCATACACAGCCTGCTCCAGCCCGGCACAGCCTCGCAGCCCCCTCTGTGAATACTGTAGGACCCGGCTGGTCTCACAGTCCCCTACCTCTCATACCCCGCTCCTCCAGCGGCCCCTACTCCATCAGCCTTCAGTGGCCGCAGAGTAAATGGCCTCCCACCTCCTCCCTACACCTCTCTGCCCTCCGTGGGAGCTCCCACCCGGCCCTTTGATCCCCTTTCCCAGTGTGCCCCTGGGGGCTGGTTCCTCCAGGCACACCCCTCTGCCAGCCTGTGTGCCCTCACTCCGTTCTCAAGTGGTCCCTGTCCCTTTCTGCCTCTTCTACCTCCTTCTAAGCCACTTGTGTTCAACAAAGATGTTCAAAATAGCCAATATGTCTGAAGCTTGAAACTTGACCCTGGGGTCTCAGGGATGAATTGGACTTTCCTCCGACCCTTTTCCCCTGCCGCCCCCATCCTGCTGTGCCCCCCAACCCTGACTCTCGCCAGGGACTCCACTGCAGTGGGCTGACATTAAGCCTGGGTAGGGTGAGAGCCTGGGGGAGGCGCTTCAGGGTAGGGCGTGCCGCTCCTCTCTCACCACCACCCCTTCCGCCGCCCCTGTCCCCAGAGAGAACAGCAGCAACATCCTGGATAACCTGCTGTCGCGCATGGAACAGTACGCCAACAACCTGGAAGAGCTGGTGGAGGAGCGGACCCAGGCCTACTTGGAGGAGAAGCGCAAGGCGGAGGCCCTGCTCTACCAGATTCTGCCTCAGTGAGTGCCCGTGCTTGGTGCTCCCGCCACCCCTGTCCCAGCCCCACCTCACCTTCTGATCCTGCACCTGTCCCTGACCCCTCAGCTCAGTGGCTGAGCAGCTGAAGCGTGGGGAGACGGTCCAGGCCGAAGCCTTTGACAGCGTCACCATCTACTTCAGCGACATTGTGGGTTTCACAGCCTTGTCAGCGGAGAGCACGCCCATGCAGGTAAGTCAGGCACAGCCCCAGGTGTCGGAGCAGCCAGGTGTGCTCGGCTTGGCACCTGCATCCCACAGGCCTGCCTTCTGGTTCCGCTTTTCCCACCCGAGCCCAGGTGGGGCCCCGGGGCCCCTTACTCCCCACCCCTTTTGGCTTCTCTTTTCTTCCAGGTGGTGACCCTGCTCAACGACCTGTACACTTGCTTTGATGCTGTCATAGACAACTTTGATGTCTACAAGGTGAGTAAAGATGGGAGGGGACAGACAGACGGATGTGGAGGGCAGAATGACATAGTCTTAAGCAGGAAGACCAAGAGACGTGGACAAAGACAGTGTCACAGGGAGGTGTCACAGGGAGACCCAGGAACAGGCAGAAAAACCGCGCGGGGGCTGGGGGATGAGCGAACACAGTGGCTGGTAGATGGGGGGTGGGGACAGGAAGGCGGTGCCCACAGTGTGGGGGCCGCACCGGGAGAAAGTTCCAGTCCTCAGGTCCGGCACCCTCTCGCGGCCCTCACAGGTGGAGACCATTGGTGACGCCTACATGGTGGTGTCCGGGCTCCCAGTGCGGAACGGGAGGCTGCACGCCCGCGAGGTGGCCCGCATGGCCCTGGCGCTGCTGGACGCGGTGCGCTCCTTCCGCATCCGCCACCGGCCCCAGGAGCAGCTGCGCTTGCGCATCGGCATCCACACAGGTGAGGCCGCCGGAGGGGCGGGGAGGGGGCTCCCACAGGCTGGAGCTGCAGATGAGAGACGAGCCGGCCGCGTCGCCACCGCTCCCCGTGCGCGCGAACACCTACACCTCTGGGCTCCCACCGACAGCAGGTCCCACCTGCTGCCTCTCCTGGAGCGCTCTAGCCCCGTCCTATGGCCACCCTCCGTTCCTCCCACCCACTTCCCTAAACTGATGGGTTTCCCTCACTGATGGGCTTCCGCTCCCTCCAGGACCCGTGTGTGCAGGTGTGGTAGGGCTGAAGATGCCCCGTTACTGTCTTTTTGGGGACACAGTAAACACGGCCTCAAGAATGGAGTCTAACGGGGAAGGTATGCTGGGCCCCCGAGGCGGGACAGGGAGGGAAGGGTGGCTGTGGCTGAGGAAGGCCCTCCTGGCAGTGGGTGCCTATCCAATCCATGTTCTGTCTCCTCCCAGGCTCCCTTCTCATAAGGGTTCAACCTGGCCACATCACCTTGAATCTAATCAGAGACTCAGGTCCCAGCTGCGCCCTCTTGGCAAATGATTGAAAAGTCTTTCCAGGCCAATGTCCAGCAGTTCCCAGCTGGGAACTACCTTTAGGACCCTCTTGGGTGTGGTAAAAAGGGCTCCAGAGCAGCCCACTTGGGTGTGAATCTCAGCTCTACAACCGACTCAGCTGTGTCAGTTTGCTACACCTCCCTGAGCCTCTGTTTTCCTCACCTGGAAAATGAGAATTAAATATCTACCTCAGAAGAGTTACGTGAGAAAGTCATATAACACGACTAGCAGATAATTGTCATTCAACTTTTCTGAGCCTTAGCTGTTTATCTTTTTTTTTTAATTAATTAATTTATGGCTGCCTTGGGTCTTCGTTGCTGTGCGCAGGCTTTGTCTAGTTGTGGCGAGTGGAGGCTAGTCTTAGTTGCGGTGCGCGGGCTTCTCATTCTGGTGGCTTCTCTTGTTGCAGAGCAGGGACTCTAGGTGTGCGGGCTTCAGCAGTTGTGGCACACGGGCTTCAGTAGTTGTGGTTCGCGGGCTCTAGAGTGCAGGCTCAGTAGTTGTGGTGCACAGGCTTCGTTGCTCCGCGGCATGTGGGATCTCCCCAGACCAGGGCTCGAACCCATGTCCCCTGCATTGGCGGGCAGATTCTTAACCACTGCGCCACCAGGGAAGTCCCTGTTTAGCTTTAAAATGATGCCTGTCTCAGTGTTCTAAAAAATAGCCCAACCCCTGGAACACAGTAGGTACCAAATAAATGCTTGCTCCCACCTCTTCCCTTGGGCTTGCTTCCTGTTGATCTTCTGCCTCTTGCTGTAGTCAACACAATTCAATTCAGTAAATATTTATTGAGCAACTACTGAGTACCAGGCCTTGGAATACTAAGACGACCCAGACCAAAGCTTGCTAGGGAGTCCACGCGGACCCCAGCTAAGCCTCGTGGTGGGCAAAGGGCTTCTTGGGAGCCCAGAGGGGGTCTGGTTCAGCAGATATTCCCTGGACACTGTGTTGAGGGCGTCGAGGTGGAGAAAGCTTCTCACTGAGGTTCAGTCCTCAAGGAGCACATTCTCAGAAATCGTTTAACAGCAGAAAAGGGCCTCTGCGATGCAGACCCCAGGAGTGGTAGGGGCGAGTTCAGAGGGAGGTCAAAGAAGGGCTGTGGGGAACAGCAGTCAGGAGTCAGGAGTCTGGGCAGACCTCAGCAGATTTGGGCAGGTCTCCTCCCCGAGGCCTGGGCTCCCTCAGCCCTGAAATGAGGGTGTTGAGTTAAGGAACGATGATAGCAAACACTCGTATAGTGCCTCCTAAGTGCCAGACTCTTTTAAAATGCGTAATGAATAATGTTAAATTTAATCCTCACTAGAAGGCTTTGAGATGGGTCCTGTTGCTATCAGCATTTTGTAGAGTAGGAAACTGAGGCCCAGATAGTTTATACTACTTCCCCGAGCACGTGTCCAAGCTGGGATTCATCCTAGGCAGAGCAGGCTCCGATGTCTGAGCTCCTGACCACTACACTCTATTGTCTGTCTAGAGCCTGGTGATGCGCTGGAGTGCCGTCTGATAGAACTTTCTGCAGTAATGGAAATGTTCTATGCTGTGCTGTCCAATATGGTAGCCTCTGAGGCATTGCATTTTTCACTATATTTCAATTACAGTTTAAATAGCCACAGGTGACTAATGGCTTTCATGGTGGACAACACAGTTCTAGAGTTCTTAGGGAGAGGCCCGTGTAGTCAGACACTACGTGGAGGGGGTGGGACTTTGAATTAGGAGGCTTTCTGGGCCAAAGGAAGGAGGGAGAGCATCTTTCTAGCCCCACAGTCCCTGATCTCCTGCTCCCATCTCTTGCTTCTCTCATCTCCCTTCTCCTACCCAGCCCTGAAGATCCACTTGTCTTCTGAGACCAAGGCTGTCCTGGAGGAGTTTGGTGGTTTCGAGCTGGAGCTTCGAGGGGATGTAGAAATGAAGGTAGAAAAGGAAGTCCCTACCCTTACCACCCCTTAGGGTCCCCGAAGGGCTTACCCTCCCCCAGGCCCCTTCTCAAGCAGCCAGCCCCACTCCCAACATTTGGGAAAGTGGATGAGTCACTCCCCACCCCAAACTCCTCTTTTTCCCTCCAGGGCAAAGGCAAAGTTCGGACCTACTGGCTACTGGGGGAGCGGGCGAGTAGCACCCGAGGCTGACCTGGCTCCCCTCCTGGCCTTCCACACCTCCCTTCCCTGTGCCAGAGGTGACAGAGAGGTGCCAGGCCTCAGCCTCGCCTGCAGTATCCCCACCATTGCCAAAGAAGTAGTTTGAACAGCTCAGATGTGCAGACCCCAGTGGAGACACCAGACATTACCTCTGAAAGTGGACTGGTATTGGGGGAGAACTTGGAGCTCACAGGACTGGACCAAAACTCACAGCCATGCCCAGGGACACACACACACACACGTAGGCACACGCACCCACTCTCCACCCTGACTCAGGCCAGGCCAGGCTGGGACATGGCTTCCTGGATCCTCCTGCCCCTCCCTGTGCCCTCTCCCCTCAACCGTGCTACACTGTGACTTTTATGGGGAGGAGGAAAAGGCAAAGGGATTATAGGTGAATCAAGGGGCTGGGGGGAGTCCACATCTGGGCCTAGCCCAGATGGGCCACAAACACCACCACCCCCGTCCCCCACCACCCAACCTAGGATGCAATGCACAGGGGAGAAAGGGAAGGACAGAGGGCTGTGGGCTTGTGTGCCTTGCTTCTCCTGTGAGTGGAGACCATTAAAATCTTTATTCCAGTGACAGTGTGTTTCTTGAGGGAGAGCGGGTTGCCAGAAAACACAGTCATATTCTCCATCCTGTGCTTCAAATAAGGTGTTTCTCAAGTTGGAATGCAGTATCTGAAAAAGGCTGCAGTGCCCCTTCCGTTTTGAGGAGCCAGTGTAACAGCCTGCGAATTACCCCAGCAGTGCTGGTGCTGTTGGTCTCAGGACCCATTTACTCCCTTAAAAGCTACTGAGGGCCCCGAAGAGCTTTTGTTTATGTGGGTCATATCTATCAGGATATTCTGTATTAGAAATTAAAACAAGTCTTTATTAACTCATTTAAAATAACTATAATAAACCCATCACATGTTCAGTTTTCACGGCTTTATCAAAGACAGTCTTAAGAGAAACTGGCTTTTTTTGAAGACCACAGTGACTAGTTTGGTGCTACTGCCTTGATTTATGCTAAGACACCAGCAAGTTTTAACCCCACTGTTTTTGCACCATCAGTGCAAATATCAACACAGTCAATAAGGCAAATAACATAATTAGTAGGAGTGTGAAAATCTCGTGTGTGTGTGTGTGTGTGTGTGTGTGTGTGTGTTTGTGTGTGTGTGTGTGGCTTGAGGGATCTTAGTTCCCCGACCAGGGATTGAACCCGGGGCCCCTGGCAGTGAAAGCACCGAGTCCTAACCACTGGACTGCCAGGGAATTCCCATGAACATCATTTTGACCTCATCCATCCCCTGAAAGGATCTTGGGGACCCACAGAATCTGTGGACTGCGCTTTGAGAACTGCTCTGTTACCCAATGCCCAGCATACAGTAGGACTATAAGGAGTGTGGACTGAGTGGGGAGTCCTGGCATCTGCCCCAGGAGGCCTGGGAGCCAAGAAGCAGGGGTGAAGTGGGAACATATGGATCCCTTTTGACCTCAGTTGAAATGTGGGAATTGTCCACCTGCCCATCCACCCCCACACCAGTGTGGACAAATGTGAGTGATAGTTTACAACATGACTCTCAGCTGGGCTAAGGGCCCTCCTTTCCCTGCTCTAGCCACGCACCCCACCCCCTTCCTGAGCAGGCAGGCAGGAATGCGAATGCGGGGGAGAGGTGGCTGCAGCTTCACCTCCCCCATGGGGAAAGAAAGTGCCAGACATTTCTTCAGTACCATCCATCAAGTGCAGACAGGCCCCTCCTGCGACCTCCCCAAGCCTCTTTCTGGAGTCCACGCCCAGCGCCCAGCGGGACTGGAGGTCGGTGCGGGCTATGGAGAGCTTGGACGTCTGCCTTCGGGACAGGGCGCCCTGATACACAAATGGTGGTCTGGAGGTGAAGAAAGGATAATTCGTTCTCCCTTTGTCTAATGACCCTTCCTGATGTCCTGTGCTCTCTTCCCACCCTTTTTGGCCTCAGTCAGATTTGATTTATTGGGAGAAGGAGCTAACACAGTCAAGTCCTCAGCTGGGGATGAATAGCTCTGGGAGGGCCTAACAGAAGGGTGGTTGCCTTGGTAACCACAGCACACCCACCTTCCTGGTGGGCCCTGGTGGCCATGTTGACTCCCAAGCCCCCATTCCTCCTCGCAGGTAGTGGCAGTCCCAGAAGGGAGTAGAAATACTAGAGAACTGTGGGACCTAAGAAGTCAGATCAGGGACTTCCCTAGTGGCGCAGTGGTTAAGAATCCGCCTGCCAATGCAGGGGACAGGGGTTCCAGCCCTAGTCCAGGAAGATCCCACATGCCGCGGAGCAACTAAGCCCGTGCGCCACAACTACTGAGCCTGCGCTCTAGAGCCCACAAGCCACAACTACTGAGCCCGCGTGCCACAACTACTGAGCCTGCGTGCCACAACTAATGAAGCCTGCGCACCTAAAGTCCATGCTCCACAACAAGAGAAGCCCGCGCACCGCAACAAAGAGTAGCCCCCCTCGCCGCAAGTAGAGAAAGCCCGCTCATGGCAACGAAGACCCAATGCAGCCAAATATAAATTAAAAAATAATAATTAAAAAAAAAAGATCAGGCTGGAGGCTGGGATATCTAGAGAGACTGGGGTTTGGGGAGGGGAGACTGTAAGAGATGAGGTGGGGAAGGTGGGGAAGGTGGGGAAGGAGGGGCGGGTAGCTGATTGACTGAGGAGCCCCAGTAAGACAATTGTAGGAAATTGCCGGTCAGATCCTTCCGGGGCAGCCTGGCTCCACTGCGGGCACTTGGAGGGGAGGGGGCTGAGGGAGTGGGCGTGAGGAGAGGCCCAAGGAGTCGATGACTTCAGCAGCTCAAGAACTTTCACTGGAACTGAGGAGATTTCCTTCCGGAGGAAGGCCCCCGAAGCCAGGAAGGACTGGGAAAGCCATTACTGAGGGGAGGTGTGGGGGGCTGGGGTGGGGGGCGGTGTTCTGAGGGTAGCAGTAGCGCCCCTCCTGCTAGCCAGGGAGACGGATTTGCGCCAGAACCTCCGCCCACGTGGGAGGGGCTGTCTAGCCTCGCTGAGTGTCCCAGGCTGTCCTGCGTAGGTCTGGGAGGGTGGGGGGCAACAGGGTTTCCCTGGAGTATGATAAGAATAATAACAACAGTAATCATTGGCATTCGATTGTGCCTTGCAGTTGACAAAGGCTTTCACATACATTATCTCATCAGCCCACATGACACCATTGGAAGGGAAGGGCAGGGAGTGCAGCTGAGGTAGGAGGGCCCAGCTGTGGTCCAGCTGTGGGTAGGAGGGCCCACTGTAGAGAGTGTGCAGAGGGAACCAACCCTGTGCAAGGCTGGAACCCAGAAAAAAAAAAAAAGCTGATAGAAGGAGACAAATATCCTCCCCCTACCCCCTCTTTTCTCTATATCAAAGAGCTTGGGTAATTTATTTATCATAACAGTACATTTAGTGATAATTTTTTTTTAATGATTTATACCTTTCAGGACAGATCCATGGAATCTAATTAGCAGTGGAGGCCGGTTTGGCATCCTGAAAGTCATTTTTTCATTAAATTGCAAGAGCTGTAAAAATACAAAAATAAGTAAATTAACCATAAA
This sequence comes from Stenella coeruleoalba, assembly GCF_951394435.1. NCBI lineage: Eukaryota > Metazoa > Chordata > Mammalia > Artiodactyla > Delphinidae > Stenella > Stenella coeruleoalba. Next base: position 110,527,324 of record NC_137169.1, read on the forward strand.
GAAAAACCCTAATGCTGTCCAGGGAGATTTAATCTCATTGAGCTGGAACACAAGAAAAATTCCAGGTGAGGTGTTTACCATCAAGATGCTGATGAATTTGGGTACTGGTGAGGATGATGAGGCCATAGGAAGAGAGGAGGTGCGGGGGCAGGAACCCTGATAGTGCTAACTCCAGGTTTAGTGAGTGGGACCAGATAGGGAAAAAACCCATCCACCCAGTTCCCTATCACACATGTTGTACCAGTGAGTGGGTAGGTGGGCTGATTGCCCTTTAAGAACCTTTCCATAGCAAAGATTCCATAACCAAATACATCTGTTAATCACTGTGGTGCCCCTTCTGGACTTGATACAGACAGCCCACTGTTACTCTCTGCCTTTGGCTTTCAAATGTGGACTGCACATGGCATACCTTCACTGCTGATAATGTCCTATGATCAGGTTGGCTTATGTTTTCTCAGCCCACCAAACTCCCAGCAGGCCAGAACCAGGCCAAAATTCCACATCTCAGTATTCAGAACTGGAGTAATTTCAAACGTCTATCAAGTGAGAGGCAGTGTGATGCTGAGTAAGAGACTAACTCTGGATTCAAACCCAGCTCTGCCACCTATAATCCATGTGGCTTTGGGCAAATTTCTCAACTTCTCTAAGCCTCAGTTTTCTGCTCTAACACGGGAATGGTCATAATAAGACCTACCCCACAGGGTTGCCTGGAGGATTATAAGAGGTTTTTCCCACTACATGCTTAGAACACTGAAGGGCAGGCAGTAAGAACTAGTTGTTTACTAGTGTTATTAAGAGTCTACATTATGCAAACCATTATGCTAGATGTAAGGAGTTCCTGATGTCCAGGGAACAGTTGGAAGCAAAATGCAGCACATGATTAGACCCCTCAATGAGAGGTAAGATCTAAAAATCTTAGAAGAAAAACTAGGGGTTATGCACTCCAACCGCTTATCCAGGGCTGAAATCCTTTTAAAAACATCTGTGTAACTTCCATGTTCTATTGGAAAACTTTCAGGGACTTGGAACTAAGACCATTCTATTTTTGAACAGCTGTAATTAGAATGTTCTTCCTGATATAAGAAGATGGAGATATTTCTATCATCAGAATTGCTTTTGAGGAAATCATCTTTGTTTATGGACAGGGAAGCATGCTCATTCTCCTTCAGCTGCCACCTAAGGAAGGCACATCTTGTTGGATGAAGGGTCCTTTGTTTTGTTTTTTTTAATTTATTTTTATTTATTTATCCTTGGCTGCATTGGGTCTTCGTTGCTGTGTGCGGGCTTTCTCTAGTTATGGCGAGCGGGGGCTGCTCAGCAGTTGTGGCACAGGGGCTCAGCTGCTCCACAGCATGTGGGATCTTCCGGGGCCAGGGCTCGAACCCGTGTCCCCCGCATTGGCAGGCAGATTCTTAACCACTGTGCCACCAGGGAAGTCCCGGGTCCTTTGTTTTGCTGAGCCTGGAGCTGAGTTTTTATATAAATTGTGAAGCTCAGGACGAGCTTGTCTGATAAATCACTTGTGTGACAGTTGAAAGAAGCAGCAAGGGTAGAGGTATTCCAGTAGCTGAATTGAGACTTTGCAGACCACCTATAGCTAATAGAGATTTAAAAAAAAAAAAAGACTAGTGTGATGGGAATTCCCTGGCCGTCCAGTGGTTAGGACTTGACTTCCCTGGTCGGTCGGAGAACTAGGATCCCACAAGCGCCACCAAAAAAACCCAAAAAACAAAAACTTGTGACTTTACTGTTTTCTAGAAATGACACACACTTCTATAAAGAGGTACAGAGAAGATTGTGCCTTGTCATAGAAAAAGCCATCATGGTTCAGTGGTTAAGAATCCGCCTGACAATTAAAATTCTGCCATTGAATAGTTATTGTTAACATTTGATGAACATCATTCCAATATGAATTAAAAATTGTTTGGGGGGCGTCCCTGGTGGCTCAGTGGTTGAGAGTCCGCCTGCCGGTGCAGGGGACACGGGTTCGTGCCCTGGTCCGGGAAGATCCCACATGCCACGGAGCGGCTGGGCCCGTGGACCATGGCCGCTGAGCCTGCGCATCCGGAGCCTGTGCTCTGCAACGGGAGAGGCCACAGCAGTGAGAGGCCCGCGTACCGCAAAAAAAAAAAAAAAATTGTTTGATATTGGGTATTTAATACAAATTCCCTTTATGTTTATGGAAAGGCCAATCTGCCTCTTACTACCTCTTCCACTGGCCCTACCACTGCCATTCCTAGCTCTGTAAAGTCTCCTCTCTCTTCCAACAACAGCTAACCCCTCCACCGCCTCCCCGCATTTCCCCGACTCCCCCCCCCCCCGCCCCATATTGGAGTCTTAGCCATATAACATCACTAGTTTCTTTAGAGATTTCTCTAAGATCTGACTGCAAACTCTGTACCATTCTGGGTGAGCTCCTGTGGGTTCACCTGGTTCGTCAACCTCCCTTTGACAGCCTGCCTCCCTGTCAGGAGCAGAATCATCCAGGTGCAGTCTGAGGAGTACAGAGATCAGGCAACTCTCACCTCCTTGCCTCTGTCACACAATGGGCTATTATGGAACTTGTGGTCACACATACCTCTCCCTTCCCCCACCTCCACAGTTTTTCTCACATTGCTGCTGTTAATCCAAGTCTCTCCCACCTTGTACTCTGTTAAATTTTAAAGTGAAAAATACCCATTTTACTAAAGATTTCATATAAGAGATGAAGAAGAGGAGGGTTATGTCACTAAGAGCACAGTGTTTCTACCTAAATACTCATTAGACAGGCTTACTGTCTCCTCAGAGTCCCTCTCCAGCTGGCCCCCAGCCAGGATGGATCCAGGTTTTGTGGGGCTTGAAGTTTATACAATCTGGTAGGTCCTCTTTGAGAAAGAGAGTATAGGGCTTCCCCGGTGGTGCAGTGGTTAAGAATCCGCCTGCCATGCAGGGGACACAGGTTCGAGCCCTGGCCCGGGAAGATCCCACATGCCGTGGAGCAGCTAAGCCCACGCACCACAGCTACTGAGCCTGTGCTCTAGAGCCCTTGAAGCCTGTGCGCCTAGAGCCCATACTCTGCAACAAAAGAAGCCCCTGTGCACCGCAATGAAGAGTAGCCCTGACTCACCTCAACTAGAGAAAGCCCGCGCGCAGCAACAAAGACCCAATGCAGCCAAAAAAAAAATCAATAAAATAAATAAATTAAAAATTAAAAAAAGAGAATACAAAATTAGGTATGAAATATTTAATTAGAATGTGAAGATAAATTACAACAAATTTAAAATTTTGAAAAGCTTCCAAACATACCAAAACCTAGAAAAATAACTATCTTTTTTTTCCATTATGCTTTATTACAAGATATTGAATATAGTTCCCTGTGCTATACAGTAGAACCTTGTTATTTATCTTTTTTTTTTTTTTTTTTTTTTTCCGGTACGCGGAAAAAAAAGGCCACTGTTGTGGCCTCTCCCATTATGGAGTATAGGCTCCGGACGCGCAGGCTCAGCGGCCATGGCTCACTGGCCTAGCCGCTCCGCGGCATGTGGGATCTTCCTGGTCCGGGGCACGAACCCGTGTTCCCTGCATCGGCAGGCGGACTCTCAACCACTGCGCCACCAGGAAAGCCCTTTTTGTTTTTTTGACTGAAGCATAGTTGACTGACAATGTTGTGTTAGTTAAGGTGTGATTTCAGCAAAGTGATTCATGTATATATGAATATATATATAATATCTTTTATTCCTTTCTATATCCTTTCTATTGTTGATGGACTTTTGGATTATTTCTAGTTTTTTTTTAAAAAGACTATTTTTTAGAGTAGTTTTAGGTTCACAATTGTTTCTAGTTTTTTGCTGTAATAAATAATGCTACTGGCCACACCACTTGGCATGTGGAACTTCCCTGATCAGGGATCAAACACGCCCCGCAGTGGAAGCGGAGAGTCTTAACCACTGGACCACCAGGGAAGTCCTATGAACTTTCTTATACATGCCTTTTAGTGGACACATACACTAATTTCTCTTGGCTGTAAACTTAGAGTGGAACAATTATGTCCTGGGACAGGCAACTGTTTAACTTTGGTAGATACTGTTCAATGGTTTACTAAAGTAATTAGACTAATTTCCACACCATCCAGCAGTGTATGATAGTGCCAATCACTGGACATCCTCACCAACACTTGGTATTGTCAGTCTTTTCATTCTCGTAAGTGTTTAGTGGTATCTCATAAGTTTCTCTTTGAAATTTTAAAAAATTGAAGTAATTTTTAATTTACAGAACTGTTGCAAGAAGGGTACAAAGAACTTCTGTACACCCTTCAACTAGATTTACCCATTAACATTTTACCACATTTTCTTTATCATTCTCTTTCTCTCCCTTTCTATCTACCTATCTGTATACATCTATATATCTATAACATAAAGGGATAGGATTTTATATATATAAGTATAAATATACATATTAATATATTATTTTAGATACGTATAAATTATATATGACATTCTCTTACATAACCATTAGTTATTTGTCAAAATCAGGAAATGTACTTCTATCTAGTCTATAGCATGTTTTCAAATTTCCAATTGTTCCAATAATGTACATTATAGAAAACATTTTTTTTTCAGTCCAAGATCCAGTCCAAGATCACACATTACATATAGTTGTCATGTCTCGGTATTTTTTAATCTAGAAGAGTCCTTCAGTGTTAGGTCTAAATGACCTTAACATTTTGGACAGGGCAGTTATGTTTTAGAATGTCTCTCAATTTGGGTTTCTCTGATTCTTGCTTAAATCATTATTACTATAATTTTTGTCAAATGGTGATTTTTTTCATTGTAGTTTTTTAAAATTATTTTTTACTGTGGTAAAATACATGCAACACAAAATTTGCCATTTTAACCATTTTTAAGTGTGTAAGTCAGTGACATTAATTACATTCACAATGTTGTATAACTATCAACATTATTCCCAAAATGTATTCATCACCTCAAAAAGAAAGTCTATAACCACTAAACAATGATTTCCCATTCCCACCTCCCCTAACCCCTGGTAACCTCTAATCTACTTTCTATTTTTATGAACTTGTCTATTGTAGATGTTTCATATAACTGGAATCATGCAATAATTATCCTTTCCTGTCTGGATTACTTCACTTAACATATTGTTTTTAAGGTTCATCCATGTTGTAACATGCATTTGCTTTGTATTTCTCTTATTACTAATGATGTTGACCATCTTTGCATGTGCTTATTGGCCATTTGTATATCTTCTTTGGGCAAACATCTATTCAAGTCCTCTGCCCATTTTCTAATTGGGTGGTTTGTTTTTGAGTTTTAGGAGTTCTTTATATATTCTGGATATTAAACCCTCATATGACATGAAAATATTTTCTCCCTTTCTATGGGTTGTCTTTTAACTTTCTCGATAATATCCTTTGATGTACAAAAGTTTTAAATTTTAATGAAGCCCAGTTTATTTCTTTTTACTTTTTTTGTTCATGCTTTTGGTATTATATCTGAGAATCCATTGCCAAATTCAATGTCATAATGCTTTTTTTTTTCTTTTTTTGGTGGGGGGCGGTACGCGGGCCTCTCACTGTTGTGGCCTCTCCCGTTGCGGAGCACAGGCTCCGGACGAGCAGGCTCAGTGGCCATGGCTCATGGGCCCAGCCGCTCCGCGGCATGTGGGATCTTCCCGGACCGGGGCACGAATCCGTGTCCCCTGCATCGGCAGGAGGACTCTCAACCACTGCGCCACCAGGGAAGCCCTTCACTAATTTTTTAATATTAATTTCAGGAACTCACATTTATCCCTGTTTGTTTTAAATCCTTTCTATTGGGTTGGCCAAAAGGCTCATTCCATTTTTTTCCGTAAGATGGCTCTAGTAGCACTTAGTTGTCTTTAACTTCATTCGAAACGATTTTGTTAGATTGTATGTGACAGCTGTCATATCAGTCTGCATTTAAAAAAAGACTTATCAAAATTGGTGAATTTTTATGTAGCCATTTTAATATTGACGATGGAAGAACAAAAGCAACATTTTCGGCATATTATGCTTTATTATTTCAAGAAAGGTAGAAACGCAACTGAAATGCAAAAAATGTGTGCAGTATATGGAGAAGGTGCTGTGACTGATCGAACGTGTCAAAAGTGGTTTGCAAAGTTTCGTGCTGGAGATTCTCGCTGGACGATGCTCCACAATCGGGTAGACCAGTTGAAGTTGATAGCGATCAGATCGAGACATTAATTGACAACAGTCAACGTTATACCACGCGGGAGATAGCCAACATACTCAAAATATCCAAGTCAAGCCTTGAAAATCATTTGCACCATCTTGGTTATATTCATCACTTTGATGTTTGGGTCAACATAAGTTAAGCAAAAAAAACCTTCTTGACCATATTTCCGCATGCGATTTTCTACTTAAACGTAACGAAAACGTTCCGTTTTTAAAACAAATTGTGACGGGCGATGAAAAGTGGATACTGTACAAGAATGTGAAACAGAAAAGATCGTGGGGCAAGTGAAAGGAACCACCACCAACCACACCAAAGGCTGGTCTTCATCCAAAGAAGGTGATGGTGTGTATATGGTGGGATTGGAAGGGAGTCCTCCATTATGAGCTCCTTCTGGAAGATCAAACGATTAATTCCAACAAGTACTGCTCCCAATTAGACCAACTGAAAGCAGGACTCGACAAAAAGTGTCCGGAATTAGCCAACAGAAAACGCATACTCTTCCATCAGGATAACACAAGACCGCATGTTTCTTTGATGACCAGGCAAAAACTGTTACAGCTTGGCTGGGAAGTTCTGATTCATCCACCATATTCACCAGGCATTGCACCTTCAGATTTTCATTTATTTCAGTCTTTACAAAATTCTCTTAGTGGAAAAAATTTCAATTCCCTGGAAGACTGTAAAAGGCACTTGGAACAGTTCTTTGCTCAAAAAGATAAAAAGTTTTGGGAAGATGGAATTATGAAGCTGCCTGAAAAATGGCAGAAGTTAGTGGAACAAAACGGTGAATACATTGTTCAATAAAGTTCTTGATGAAAAATTAAAAATGTGTCTTTTATTTTTACTTAAAAACCAAAAGCACTTTTTGGCTTTTAACCCAATAGTATAAGGCCTAGGCATGTAAATAAGCACATTTTTCATTATTAAATATCTTCTTGTTCAGTTCATTCCCTAATCTCATTAACAACCTTTTCAGTGCAATCTGGCAATCCAGTCTATTAGCTAGTAGTCTCAGCTTTATGTTTTTCTGTATATTTTATAAGCATGCCTTTTTAGTCTTTACCCAGATCCTTTCTTTAATTCATCATTCTGTCTGAGGTAGGGAGAAATCCTCCATTATCACAACCCAAAAGCCTCTCAGGATTATTAGGCATTGGGTTGTTTTTCTCCCTGATGGAGGAACTTTCTGCAGCACTGTGAGTCTTTTTATTTTTTCTTGATTCTAGGGCCTTATTATTTGATTCTTATTAATGATAACTATAGTTTCCCCTGCCTCCAAAAAAAAACTTTCTATTTGTAATCTCAATTACCTTCAACACAGGGTAGATTTTGACAAATGGAAGGTCTTTTGTTCTAGAAATCAACTAGGTGGGGGCAGGATCAGGGAAGAGCTCAATTTCTTCAGAGGAGAGGAGGAGAATATTTTGAGGTTGTTAAATAGAATAAAGTAGATTTCCATGTTTTGATTTTGGGGAAAAAATTGCCAGGATATAAATGTTAATTGAGCAAGAAGCAAGAAATTGTAAAACATGATTTTATTTTTGCTAAAAACCAAATGAAAACAACCAAAGAAATAAACTGTGGATATGTGTTTATGCATGTTTGAAAAAGTAGGGAAAGATATACAACAAATTAGTGACACTGATGACTCAAGAGAAGTAAGACTGGAGGGGTGAAAAGGAAAAAAGAAGGTTCACTTCAACTTTAATATTTGAATTGTTATGAGTTTTTATTATTGGCATTGTTTTTTTTAAATGATAGGAATTTAAGGTCTTGGGAGACTATATTGATTAGGTAGGGATGAGTCAGATAGGTTTACTAAGGATTTGGGAAATTTAGAAAGTGCCTGAGAGGGTAGTTTAGTAAGATTAGAGAAGTGGCAGAATGTTCAATGGATTAGAATCCATTGTAACCCCTAAAGATATACCATATATATATATATATATATATATATATATATATATATATATACATATATAGGCTAGAGAGGAAGAAATTCCAGAGATTTTTTTTTTTTTTAATTTTTGGCTGTGTTAGGTCTCTGTTGCTGCGTGTGGTCTTTATCTAGTTGCGTGGAGCGGGGGCTACTCTTCATTGAGGTGCGCGGGCTTATTGCGGTGGCTTCTCTTGTTGCAGAGCACGGGCTGTAGGCATGCGGGCTCCAGTACTTGTGGCACGCAGGATCAGTAGTTGTGGCTTGTGGGCTCTAGAGCGCAGGCTGGGTAGTTTTGGTGCACTGAGCTGCTCCGCGGGATGTGGGGTCTTCCCAGACCAGGGCTCCAACCCGTGTTCCCTGCATTGGCAGACAGATTCTTAACCACTGCACCACCAGGGAAGCCACCAGTGACATTTCTAAGAAAAAAAATCAAACAGCCTTTAGTGACTGAATACGGGAGGAAAATAATGAATGTCAAAAACAAGCTTCCACACTGGGCTTCTGGGAGCAAATGCTGACACGATCACAGATAAGGCAGGAGGACAATATAGGGCTTCCAGAAGCCTTTCTAATAATGAATCCATGCACGATTCTAATGAATCAGTGCACGATTCTAGTACACAGGTGGGTCCATGAACTTTTTTTTTTTTTTTTTTTTTGGCAACGTCCGGCTGATAAGTGCATTTGCATGAACGCATACACTGGCTTGTGTGACGTACTCTTAGCTCCGGGAGCTGGCTGCACACCATCCGATGACACTTGCTCTGGGACTGCTTAAGGGTTAGGGCTCCACTTCCTACGAATTGATACTGAATGCACTATCAATTCGTAGCTAGTCTTCGGGTTTCCCAAAGCTACCTAGAAACAGCGCCGGGCTCCCGTACCCACCCGAGCTTCCGAATAAGGGAGGAAAAGAGGGCGGAGGCCAGCGCCGCGCACGCGCTTTAATACACGCAGGCGCAGCCTCTCTCCTTCCTGATAATCTCTCACAGCCGCCCCACCTCCGGGAAGTAGTTCCGTCCCGCCCCCCGAGTGCAAAGGAGGGATGCTATTGGGCACACCGGTTGTCCATCAGGACGGTCTCTCTTCTGCTCAATACCATTGGCAGCCCGGGAAAAGGCCAGCGGGCCGCCGTCGGCCTACCCCTTCGAGACTCAGCGTCACCGCGGAAGCCGCTATTGGCGGAGGCCAGGGACCGCGACTGCTCACTTCCGGCGCGGGCCTCCACGATTCCTCCCCCTCCCCCGCCGTCGCCCTCGGTCTTCCCACCCCCCGCCCTTCCACCATGGCCGCGTCTGTGTGGTGTAGGGAGAAGCTGGTCCTCCTATAGCGCTTACTGCCTCACCCTCACTCCTGGGGGCCGGAACCAAAGGAACCTCGCTCCCCAACCCTTGGGGCACCAGCCAGGAAGGTTTCCTACCCCATGCTTCAGGGGCAGGACTCCTCTTTCCCCCACCTCCTGAGGCAGAAACTTAGGGTTTTCGCTGCTTCTCTTAGGGTCAGAAGCCAGAAAGGGCTCCTCTTCCACTTCTTCAGGACAGAAGCCTCTCCTACCCTTCCTGTAGGGGTGCAGACCCTTACCCCAGCATACTTAAGAGCTAACGGTGTTTCCTCAGCACTGCCACTCCAGAGGCAGGACCTGGAGGCCCGTCTGCCTTGCCTTCTGCACGGGAGCGGCCCTTCGGAGAGGAGGGAGGAGTGGAGAGGCCAGGGAACCTTTCCTTCCCCTCCCCCACTTGTCCCTCTTTCCCCCCAGTCCCTGGCAATCCCCAATTCCCCCTTTCTAGGACTTCCCATCCATCCACTCCCTGGCCTTTTCCCGTCTCCCGGCTGCAGCCATGGAGTTACAGAAGGGAAAGGGGGCGGCAGCAGCAGCAGCAGCTGCTTCGGGAGCAGCGGGAGGTGGAGGAGGAGCGGGAGCAGGAGCCCCAGGAGGGGGGAGGCTGCTACTTGCAACCAGTTTGGATGCCAAGGATGAGTTAGAGGAGGTAGGTGTGGGGGGGTGGGGAAGGGAGTTAAGAAATGGGGTTGAGGAGGGAAACTGGAGCGAATACGGGGTGGGGGTGGGGGAGGAGGCCTTCACGTGTTTTCTAAGACAGCACAAACACTGCTACAGACTTCCTGCTTGTGAAGGAGGAAGTGTGGGCCAACTTCCTGGACAGGTCGAAACAGCAGCTACTAGTGTGAAAATGGTGGGGGGGTGTTGATGAGGAAGGGATACAGCATCCAGATCAACTGAATTTGTCTTTGATATTCCTTTCCCATTACAGGCCACAGCTATTATTAATATTTACCCTGTTTCATCTTAGGTCATACATTGAGTTGAGATGTAACGTATGTATGTGTAGGTGTCTGGGGGGCTGATAGGAGCTTGCAGTAGACCGTGGACCCTTCCCGTTAGATAGTATTGACTTCATGTAGACACCATCAATTGCCGGTGATGTTAACTGGGCATTGAGAATGAGTGAGGACTTAAGGAAAAGTGAGTTGTGTTTTGTTAGGTAGTGGGGTGAGGTGCGGGGTGAATGGGACCTAGGGGACTCTCCTTCAGAACCAGATAGCACACACACAAAGGAGAGAACACATAGATGCTGAGAAAGAGGGTAGGATGAGGCGATGCAGTGGGCCTGAATGGGGATTTTAGACTACTGAATAATTGACCCGACCCTCCCCGACTTGTTCCTCTTGCCCTGTCCCTGACAATCCAGAGTTGATCATTTATCCCTTTCCACTGCTATACATGAAAAGACATACTTAGGAATATGAGACCCAGAAGTGGGACATGATTGCTGGACTGTTTGTAAGACCTAATGCATTCAACTTAGTGGTTATCCAGGGACAGGATGAGTAAATTATTAGGCTCTGGCTCTTCACTGGCCATTTCCCTGCTTCTGACTTTGTCTCTGCTCTGTATCAGATGTTAGAGGGTGGTCAAGCAGATAGGTGCAGTTCATAGTTTAAATTTGAAAAAAATGTTGGTGCAGATACAAGATGGTGGAACATACATGCAAAAAAGCTTTGTGAATCAAGGAGCGGCTGGATAGCAGCTTTGTGAATTATCCATCGCAAGTGTCTGTTTACAGACCGGCTGGCTTCCCATCATGCTTCTCCCCCATAATTCTGTGTGCATTTAGATGAATCAAAGTTTGTTTTCTGCTGTTGTTTTTATCAGCTAAGGTAGATATAATTAGGAACATAAACAATACTTCTAAAAGTAATGTATTCCCAAAATAAATACAAGTGACTTTGCCAGGATTGCCTGGTAATTTAAATTATCTGCGTTTTTAGAAATGGCCACTGTCACTGTCAAAGTATTTATTGAGCCCTGTGTTCTATCTAGCACTGAAACTCTAGAATTGTAGCAAGAAAGTCATTGACTACCTTTGATCCCTACACCAGTTGGGTAGAGGGGAAGAGACCCCAAGGGTGGCGAAACGGTTTATTCCCCACCCTGATTGCTGGAAAGGTAGTCCTGCTCTAATTTGTACCATAGCATCCTGTTCTTCTGAGTAGTGATACGTTTGCTAGTAAGCGAAATGATATGGCAGAAGGGGACCACAAAAGAGAGGAAGCATTTATTGTCTTGCTTTTTTGGACTGTCTTGAGAGTGAACTTTTAAACTGTTTCCAGAGAGAAGGGGGAGGGAGGGTCTCCTTTTTTTTTCTGATATCCTTTGTGGTGTAGATGTTTCCCAGAATGTGTCGGCCTCCCCTCTTTCCTTCTTTGCCCTTTGTTCTTTGCATTTGAATTTTCCAACAAGTCTTGCCACTGCTTTTAACCCCATGTATTTGGTTCCCACTAGACCAGAGTGTCTCTAAGGTCAAGACTTACTGGTTTCTTCCTCTGGGTCTCCGCACAGATCTCTGCACACGGAAGTTATCAAAACCTGGTGTTGACTGATCTCAGCTTGTTCTGGCTTGGTTATTTTCCAGCATAGGCCCACCTATTGCCCAGGAATACAGAGGCGGTAGCTTCCTGACCAGATATATACTTACTCTGTGCTGAGTCTGATAGGAAAATAGAATGAGGAAGACCCAAGGCCTGCCTTCCAGAGCTTATCATCTGAAGACTGAGTTAATACGCTCACAAGAAAGGTAAAAACAAAAACCCAGCGAGGGTAGTGAAGAGACTGGAGTCATTACAGCTGGGAGTGATGAGAAAGCCCCTTAGAGGCCTGGAGAATGAAGCACTGGTGAAGAGCATCCCAGGCAGGGACTGTGGCTTTTCTACCCAAGGGAGCATTTGTTGTATCCTTTCTTCTCTTTGGCCCTGTTCTTCTCTTTGAATGGGGAATTCTTGCCCACCCCCATCCAGATTTGAGGAATGAGATGAAAATAGTGCCAAAGATTGGAGGGGTTTAAAACATGTAGCTCCTAGTTTCACAAGGCTTCAAAGCTCCCGGTCACTCCTCTGTGGAGAAGGACCCTGTCCACTTTGAAATCAGGCTAAAAGCAGAAGCTGTGGCCCAAACAAGTTAGAACTTCCTCTTAAGCTATGGACAAGTCTCAGGGTTGCATCTGGTTAGAGGTATGTCCCTTCCAGGTTTTCTCCAAGGAGTAATTCACGTCCAGTCTGTGAAGATTCTCCAGGGAATGGGCTTTGAGTCATCTCTAATTTTTTTCCCCTTAAATCCTAATTTCACATAAAAGTGACTCTTGGTTGTAGAATACTTGGAACCCAGTTTGTTCAGTAGTTCTTTACTAATGTGGGTCCTTGGGGATTTTGTAGGTCAGATCATATCTTCTTTTCCTTAAGCCTTTGGATTTTAGTCCCTCAAGGCCACTGACTTCCCGTAGAGGGGCAGTATTTAATATACAGGTTTTTTTTAATTAATTATTTTTAGCTGCGTTGGTCTTCGTTGCTGCGTGCAGGCTTTCTCTAGTTGCGGCGAGCGGGGGCTACTCTTCGTTGCAGTGCGCGGGCTTCGCATTGCAGTGGCTTCTCTTGTTGTGGAGCACAGGCTCTAGGCGTGCGGGCTTCAGTAGTTGTGGCTTGCCGGCTCTAGAGCGCAGGCTCAGTAGTTGTGGCGCACGGGCTCAGTTGCTCCGCGGCATGTGGGATCTTCCTAGACCAGGGCTCAAACCCGTGTCCCCTGCATTGGTAGGCAGATTTTTTTTTTTGGAAGATGTTGGGGGTAGGAGTTTATTAATTAATTTATTTATTTTTGCTGTGTTGGGTCTTCGTTTCTGTGCGAGGGCTTTCTCTAGTTGTGGCAAGCAGGGGCCACTCTTCATCGCGGTGCGCGGGCCTCTCACTATCACGGCCTCTCTTGTTGCGGAGCGCAGACTCCAGATGCGCAGGCTCAGCAGTTGTGGCTCACGAGCGTAGCTGCTCCGCGGCATGTGGGATCTTCCCAGACCAGGGCTTGAACCCGTGTCCCCTGCATTAAGCAGGCAGATTCTTAACCACTGAGCCACCAGGGAAGCCCAATATACAGTTTTTAACAAAGTGTATGTTCACCTGGCCGAGGGAGGGGAAACTGAGAGGTTAGCAATCCTCAGACTTCAGTCTCCAGCTTCAGGTGTATACTTGCAAACTAGAAGACCTCCCCGCTTTCTACCCCCACTCCATCTACTGCGCTGTCATGGAAACCATGGTCAGGTAATTTTAGTACTAGAAAAATTATTTTAGAAGCTCCTAGAGATGGTAAATATTTACTCAGCTCTGAGGTGCCGTTGTGAAGGGCTTACTCTGAACAGAGTCATTCTGCCAGCAGTTGTTGGCAGGTGCGTGTGTGATTCCATCTTTACAAAGGGCCTCTGGAGACGGGGGGGGGGTGGGGGGGGGGTGGGGGGGGGTGGAGAGGGGTACTGCTGGTTGATTGTAGGGATCTGGCTTCCTGCAGCCCTCTTTGAGGGGATGTGGTCCTTCAATCATTCTGAATGATTTGTAATTAGTTCTCCCATCTCTGTTTGGGAAAGTAGTTTCTGTAGTTCAGGAAGAGCAGCATCTTTTATATACTTCTACTGCCTAGGAAGGACTGACCCTCACATTTCTTTCCTCATTGCTTTTATCCACGCCTCCAAATTCTGGACTCTCCCACTTTCTACATCCTTAGCTGGGCCTCACTGTTCCAAGAGGCCACTTTTATTTCTTGACCGGACAGTGACCCATAGAGTTGACTCAGGCCTCTGAGTGGAGCTCAGAATATTGAGGAGGGACCTAGAGAAACCTGGTTTAGTCCAAGGTCTCTGTGTTACATCACAGCTAGAAACTAGGCCAGCCCATAGGGCTGTGTATCCAGCTTTGTGTGAGGACCTTGGTGCAGGGTCCATCCATCAGGCCTCCTCCCCTCTCCTGTTACTCTTCTCTCATAGAAGGCAAAAGTAGGAGAGGAAGCTTTGCAGCCTGGTCAGGGACTTACCCACGTCCTGTAGTAGGAGGGCTCAGTTTTCAGGGATCTTTGAGGGCATGCCATTAGAAGTAGTGGCAGGGGGCGTTGGGGGGCTGTCTGGTCCTCATGGACTTAGTTGTGTGATCGCTGAGCTTTTTCACAGATGGAATAGAGTCTAATTCAACTGAGGCTACCTGCTAGGTGCTTTCATGTATGTTATCTTGTTTAATCCTCAGAGCAACCTTGTGATATAGGCTTTGTCTCTATTTTTCAGGTAAGAAAACCAGGGTATTATAAGTAAAGGATTAAATAAGTCTCGGTAAGTTAGGTAACTCACCTAAGATTAGCCTAAGGCTTGCCAGTGGTGGAGGGAACCTCTCTTCCTTGTTTGTCAGTTGGCTCCTCAGCCAGCTGCTCTTTTGACTTCCCTCGCATCTCTGTTGATTCCACAGAGATTTCTTCCTTTTGGTAGGAAGTAATATCTAGGGTTTTAGGATGCTGTGCTGCTGCTTGCTCACCGTCTTCCTCCACTCTGAAACTGTTTGCTAACCCAGGCCAGATAAGCAAGGCCTCCCAGAGCTCCCAGCAAGAACACCCTGGATTTAGCAACTGGAGGAACTGGTCCTCCAGTCATTGATAACTATCTTAGGAGGAGAGGGATAAGATTTAAAAAGAGAAAATACAACCTGAGGTTTTTTTCCTCCCTCCCCCTATCATATAGGAGCTGGGCTAGGTAATGATGGATCTCAGAGTTTGTGGGAGAGGTGGGTTGTGAGATTTACAGCTCAGCTTTCCTGTGATCTCACAGCTCCTTTTCACAAGTACGCAGGTGCTGTTGATTAAGGCTCAGCGCGCTTATCTGACCTAATTTGGAGGATAGTCAGACCTGATGCTGGGTAGTGATGTTGTCAAACCTGGGTGGCTTTGGGCCTAATTTAGGTTGAATTTTTGTGGCTATGGGAGCTCCTTGTCTTAACACTCAGTTCTGCTTTGCTCTTAGGTAGGGACGGACGTAGACAAACTCAGGATGATGGTCAAAGGAGAAACATGGTGGTCTTTCATTCCTAGACCTCTTTCCTGTTGCCCTTATTTGTCGGTTCTTGACAATGTGGTAGTTCTCAACAAGATGTTTTGTGATGACCTTTAGGATTGGGGGAGGTAAATTGTCTGCCTTTGTCCCTGTTTTGCTAGCATCATTATCACTGGGAATTGGTAAGTGGTTTTCTTAAACAGTTTTGGGGTTAATCCTCAAGATAAAATTTTAAAAGACTCAGGAAGTAGTTTAGGTGGTAATAATGGAGAGGCTCACTGACTTAAATGAGATACATTTTGTCAATATTTTCTCAGTGTTTAGTATTAAATGCTTTGGAACAGGATCAGTGACTTAAGATCTCCTTAGAAGGTTGAGCAAATGCTGTCTTAGAGTTAGCCTTTGTAATTAAGAAGGGTCCTTGGATGGACTTTAATGCAGCTCTCCCCACCTTTGTTTGACTAGAGACCCAGGAAGGTTTTAGTTTGGCCTTTTGTTCTTCATTAGTCCTTTTCTTTCCTACACTCATTTTTATTTTAAAGTTTGTTTTTATCTTTTTGGAGGGACATTTCAAACATAAAAAAATAGAATAGTATAATTGCCCTGGAGCCATCACTCTGCTTCAGTACTTATCAGTACATGGCAATCTTGTCTTATCTCCCTTTAGTCTCCTCTGGATTATTTTGAAGCAAATCCAAGCTGTATCGTTTCATCTGTAGATATTTCATATGTATGTCTGTGAGAGATGGACTTTTTTCTTTTTAACATAGCCACAGTATCATACCTAAAAACATTAACAATAATTCCTCAATGTAACAATATACTCATTGTTCAAACTGACTGTCTCATAAAATTTTTTTTTTAAGGTTTTTTCCTTAAGTTCCTCAGGTGCTTTATTGTTTGTTTTTTGTTTTTTTCCCTGTGGCATGGCTTGCGGGATCTTAGTTCCCCAACCAGGGATTGAACCTGGGCCCACAACAGTGAAAGTGCAGAGTCCTAACCACTGGACCACCAGGGAATTCCCATAAATTCTTTTTATAATTGGTTTTTCAGATCAGTAATCAAACAAGGATCACACATTTGTTGCATTCAGTTGATATATCCCTTTAATTTTTTAATAACTATTTTATTATTATTTTTTTTTTTTGTGGTACGCGGGCCTGTTGTGGCCTCTCCCGTTGCGGAGCACAGGCTCCGGACGCGCAGGCTCAGCGGCCATGGCTCACGGGCCCAGCCGCTCCGTGGCATGTGGGATCTTCCCGGACCGGGGCACGAACCCATGTCCCCTGCATCGGCAGGCAGACTCTCATCCACTGCGCCACCAGGGAAGCCCTAATAACTATTTTAAAATAATTTCAAGCTTAGAGAAAAATTGTAAGACATAGAACTCTCATATACTCTTCACCCAGATTCACCAATTGTTAACATTTGCTGCATTTGCTTTTTCATTATCTCTCTATATACATGTTATTGTTTTAATGTTTTGAGAGTAAGTTGCAGCTGCAGTGCCACTTAAGATTTAAATACTTCCGGGAGTATTTCCTAAGAACAAGGATCCTCTGTTACATAATACCTGTTTTATTTTTTTTTTTGCGGTACGCAGGCCTCTCGCTGTTGTGGCCTCTCCTGTTGCGGAGCGCAGGCTCAGCGGCCATGGCTCACGGGCCCAGCTGCTCTGCGGCATGTGGGATCTTCCCAGTCTGGGGCACAAACCCGCGTCCCCTGCATCGGCAGGCGGACTCTCAACCACTGCGCCACCAGGGAAGCCCGATACGTTACTCTTATAGTACATATTCATATTTTACCAGTTGTCCCAATTATGTCCATTATAGCAGTCCAGGATCACACATTGCATTTAGGTGTACTGTCTCTTTAATTCTTAGTCCTATCTCTGTCCCTCACCTTAAACACTTTGATAGGCCAGTTATCTTATAAATCTCTCTCAATTTGGGTTGTCAAAATTTCTTCATGATTAGACTGAGATTATTCATTTTGGGCAAGAAAACCATAGAAGTGATGTTTAGCCTTTTCAGTGCACCATATCAGAGGCGCGTATGTCAGCTGTCAGTCTGTCTTGTTATTTGGGATATTAACTCTGATCACTTGGTTAAGGTGGTATCCTTCAGGATTTCCTACAGTTATTTTCTCTTTGTAATTAGTATTTTGAACCTATGTAAATATTCTCTTGTGAAAGTTTTGCCTCTGGTTTTACCATTCATTGATGATATTTGCCTGAATCAATTATTATTCCTGTCATTCCTTCTGCAGTTTTAGTTGGCATTCCACTGTAAGGAAGAGCTTTCCCTTCATTTATCATGTATGTACATATCTATCAGCACAGACTCATGGATTCTTATTTTATTCAAGGGGTTGAAATCGTAAGCCTCTTTTTTTTTTGGCCACACCTCGTGGTTTGTGGGATCTTAGTTCCCCTACCAGGGATCGAACCCAGGCCCCGGCAGTGAAAGCACAGAATCCTAACCACTGGACTGCCAGGGAATTCCCTTAAGCTTCTTTTAATACATGGGGTTCTCCCTCCCTGCTTTTTTCCTTGCAATTTAAATGTTAAAGAAATCAGGAAGCCTGTCATGATTTATACATTCTGGACTTTGCTGACTATATCCTCATGGTGACTTGACTTGTAAACTGGTAGTTAGGTCTAGAGACGTGATGAGATTTAAATATTTAAAAAGCTTTATTGGGGGCCAGAAGTACATCACAGGTGGTGGTATGGAGCACTCTGAATTTTTTCTCACCCCTTCACAGAGGTTGGAAAGATGTATGAGCATTGTGACATCGATGACTACTGGTGTCTCAGAGAGAGAGGCCAATGACGCCCTCAATGCCTACGTGAGTATAATACTCTCCCCGTACCCATTTCTGCTTCTTTGAAAGCTTTCAGACATGATCAAAAAGATGGAAAGAAAAAAAAAAAAAAAAAAGATGGAAAGACTTCAGTGGTTAAGAACTAGGGGGTTGAAGTTAAGGTCTTGGTTTCCTGAACCAGGCTTCCCAACTCCTCTCTTTCTTTCTTTTATTTATTTATGTACTTTTTATACAGCAGGTTCTTATTAGTTATCTATTTTATATATATTAGTGTATATATGTCAATCCCAGTCTCCCAGTTCATCCCACCACCACCCCCCACTCCTCTCTTTCTTTCTTAATGTGGGAATCCCATCTGTTGGAGCCTTAGGTGTCTTTGAATAACAACTTTAAAAAATAACTCATAGTTCTGTGGTGGCTTTTTTCTTTGTAAATCATTCTCACATATTTGATCTTTTGCATTTCTTAATCAGTCTGTGAGGTTGAAAGGATTCAAAGTAATACATGTAAAGGATTTAGAGTAGTTTCTGGCACATAGTGAATGTTCAGTAAATATTTCTTACTTATTAGTAGTAATTATTCTTATTATGTCTTCACCTTACAAATATCAGGGGTTCAGTGATTTGCCCAAGGTCTTGACTTGGTAGGTGCACTTGTTAATCCATGAGTGACTCTTTGTAGCTCCCTTTCTACTAAAGGCTGTTAAGGTCTGGTAAAGGTGTGGAGTAGGGTTTTGTTTTTTTTTCTCATTTTAAACACTCTTTATTTTCTGCCTCTATCCTTCATCAAGCCTTGGAGAAAGCAGTATGGGTCCATCCTTTCCCTCCACCTCTCTCCTAAAACAGATGCCCCATCACTTTTAGGAGAAGGGAATCATCAGATTTAAGAGCTGATGATTCTCCTTTGCAGATCACTCAAGAGTCCCAAATTTTCTGGGAGCAGCTGTGCTCAAGAACTTCCCTCCTGTGAGTGACAACTAGTTTTTTTTTCCCTCATATCCCAGGTATGCAAAGGCCCCCCACAGCACGAGGAAATCTGCCTGGGCCTCTTCACGCTTGTCCTCACCGAACCTGCCCAAGCCCAGAAGGTAAGACTCCCTTCTCTGGACCCACACTCCCCTCTCAGATATGATCTGAGAATATGGTAGAACTTATGGTTTAACTGGAATAGTACCACACCCTTTGACCAGGGCTAGATCATCTTGTTCTCCAAATATAGTTGCAACTCCCTTTTCACTCAGTAAATTGGTCACTCTGACTAAAGTCCTTTCTCTTTTTCCAGATTCTGAAGCTAAAAGGCAAGAAAAGGCAGTTGTGAGAGTGAAAAAGCATTTAGAGAGTTTTAAATTGTAGACTTAGGGGCTTCCCTGGCAGTCCAGTGATTGAGACTGCACCTTCCAATGCAGGGGGTGTGGGTTGGATCCCTGGGCCGGGAGCTGAGATCCCACATGCCTGGCAGCCAAAAAACCAAAACATAAAACAGAAGCAATATTGTAACAAATTCAATAAAGACTTAAAAAAAAATTGTAGATTGATGAGTCAAGGCTAAAAGAGGTGGGATTTAATCCAGAGAAGAGCACAAATATAAGCAAGTCTGTTGAGAGTTCTTATCCAGAAGAGCGTGACTTGTAGTTTGCAGGTTTTATCAGTGCAGGTGAACAGAAACCAGGTTTAACATTGCAGCAAGTAGGATTTAAATTAGACAGCTTGGGAGTTCCCTGGTGGCCTAGTGGTTAGGATTCCAGGCTTTCACTGCCGTGGCCCAGGTTCCTGAAAGCCACGCAGGGCAGCCAATAGATAAATAGATAGATAGGTAGATAGATAAATAAATAAGTAAGACAGCTTAATGTTAGGTGAGGCAGTAATAATGTAGTGATTAAGAGTACACTGGAAGAAAAAAAAAAGAGTACACTGGAGTCAGACTTCCTGAGGAATACCGTATGAAAATTAGTTTGGGGTTCTTCACAAATAGAGGAGTCTCCTTTATGTGGAATGGTTTAAGAGAAGTCCTTCCTGAGGCGAGGGACTGAGCAGGATGATCTCTTTGGATTCCATTCTTTCTATAAGAAAGGAGCAAAATCCTGTCTTTTGCCTCTCTAGATTTCCACTTTCTTTGTCCTTGAATCTTGCATGATGGTTTAGAAACATATGTCTGGTATCTGGCATTAACTGCATGGCACTGACAAGAGAAGAGCTTGGAGAGGGGGAATTCACTGTTCTCCTTGCCCCTTCCTTGAACAAAAGGAGTGTGGAAGGAAACAAACATGCTCTATGTCCAGCATTGTGTTCGGCTCTATCCAGACACATTTCATTTATTTATTTGTTTTTTCTTGGCTGCGTCTGGTCTTCATTGCGGCACACGGGATCTTCGTTGTGGTGCACGGGCTTCTCTCTAGTTGTGGCATGCGGGTTTTCTCTTCTCTAGTTGAGGCACTCCAGCTCAGTAGTTGTGACGCGCAGGCTTAGTTGCCCTGCGGCATGTGGGATCTTAGCTCCCGGACCAGGGATCGAACCTGTGTCCCCTGCATTGGAAGGCGGATTCTTTTTTTTGTTTTTAAATATCTTTATTGGAGTATAATTGCTTTACAATGTTGTGTTAGTTTCTGCTGCAGAACAAGTGAATCAGCTATATGTATACATATATCCCCATATCCCCTACCTCTTGCGCCTCCTTTCCACCCTCCCTATCCCACCCTCTAGGTTGTCACAAAGCATCGAGCTGATCTCCCTGTGATATGCAGCAGCTTCCCACTAGCCATCCATTTTACATTTGGTAGTGTATATATGTCAGCGCTACTCTCTCACTTCGCCCCAGCTTCCCCTTCCCTCCTGGAAGGTGGATTCTTTATCACTGGACCACCAGGGAAGTCCCAGACACATTTCATTTAATCCTCTCAAAAAGCCATGTGAAACTGGTGGCTTTGTTCTCTTCCCCCAAACCACTCCCAGTGTACCTGTAAGAAACCTGGAGGTCAGACACATTGTCGTTTGTTCAAGGAAAACCAAGGGAAAATCATTCCCAAGGACAAGGACGGATGCCCATGGTCCCCTGGCCTAGCTGTTGGAATTAACCTCAGGGGAAGGACTTACGGGCGTGGCAACCTGATGTGTTTGTACTCCTGATGCCAACTGGAGCAGGATCTGGGGTGAGGGTGGGTGGTAGGGTAGCAAGTATTCACAAGTTGGTGAATGGCCTTGGGAACCAATGCCCTTGGTTTCCCAGGCCATTTCTGGGCTGGGACATTGTTGAGTTAAATTGGCATTTCAGGGACTTCCCTGGTGGTTCAGTGGCTAAGACTTCGCCTTCCAATGCAAGGGGTGCAGGTTCGATCCCTGGTCAGGGAGTGGAGATCCCTCATGCCTCGCGGAAGCAATATTGTAACAAATTCAATAAAGACTTTAAAAATGGTTCACATCAAAAACATCTTTAAAAAAAAATTTAGCATTTCATTTTCATACTGAATTTATCATCGAGATCCTTGAAGACAAATGAATGTCTCCAATCTAGTGTTGTTAACCAGTAATGTGATCCAGCCTAGCCCCTCTATTTTAAAGAAAGTGTTGGCAAAGATGGCGGTGAAGGGTTGGGGTTAAGGTTTAGTTTTCTCTCACGTGGTGGGTTTTTATACGTACAATTAAAATCTTATTTAGTCATCTTAGTGCAAATTCATCTTGCCCGCTGGTTTTATTTGTGTTTCAGGTGAGATCTGAATCAGCTAGGGTACATCAGTAAACTTCAGTGAAGGGGGCAGGGCCCTGTAGTATTTCTAGCTCTTTGCCTGACCTGGCAGTGAGAGGCCACAGGGCTGTGCATTATAAATGCTTATTATGTCATGAATTTGGCCATCCAGACATGACAAGGAACTAGAGCACCTTGTCTTTTTTTTGCTCTATGACAGCCCCATGAGGGTGGCCCCAGGCCCTCACCTTGGGTCTCATAGTTGGTTGATAGCTGCACCAGGATTATGTGCACATGCTGGAGGTTTCCAAGTACATCCCCTACCTAGGAGCCTTCTAGGCTGACAGGCCCCCAGGTCAGGCCTTTTCAGACAAAGGGGGTGGAGACAGGACTTAGGAGGATACAGTTTTTTTGTTGTTGTTTTTTGTTTTTTGCGGTATGCGGGCCTCTCATTGTTGTGGCCTCTCCCGTTGCGGAGCACAGGCTCCGGACGTGCAGGCTCAGCAGCCATGGCTCACGGGCCCAGCCGCTCCGCGGCATGTGGGATCTTTCCGGACCGGGGCACGAACCCGTGTCCCCTGCATCGGCAGGCGGACTCTCAACCACTGCGCCACCAGGGAAGCCCAGGAGGATACAGTTTTAGGCAAGTGAGGAACTATCAGGCACTGACTCATTCAGAGGCCTTGAGCCAGGTCAGAGTATGGTAGAAGAATCTGTGACCTCTTACTGCTTTAATCCTTCTCCCTAAAAGGGTGATTATCTTACAAAGTACTTTCTGTACTGCAAAAGTTTTAGGTAGGAGTTACTGATGAGGACTGATCCTAATGCATTGTTTTAGGCTTCAGTTTAAAACAAGGGGAGTGGGAGGTTCCTTAAAAAACTACAAATAGAACTACCATATGACCCAGCAATCCCACTACTGGGCATATACCCTGAGAAAACTATAATTCAAAAAGAGTCATGTACCAAAATGTTCATTGCAGCTCTATTTACAATAGCCCGGAGATGGAAACAACGTAAGTGTCCATCATTGGATGAATGGATCAAGAAGATGTGGCACATATATACAGTGGAATATTACTCAGCCATAAAAAGAAACGAAATTGAGCTATTTGTAATGAGGTGGATAGACCTAGAGTCTGTCATACAGAGTGAAGTAAGTCAGAAAGAGAGAGACAAATACCGTATGCTAACATATATATGGAATTTAAGAAAAAAAAGTCACGAAGAACCTAGGGGTAAAACAGGAATAAAGACACAGACCTACTAGAGAATGGACTTGAGGATATGGGGAGGGGGAAGGGTAAGCTGTGACAAAGCGAGAGAGAGGCATGGACATATATACACTATCAAACTTAAGGTAGATAGCTAGTGGGAAGCAGCCGCATAGCACAGGGAGATCAGCTCGGTGCTTTGTGACCGCCTGGAGGGGTGCGATAGGGAGGGTGGGAGGGAGGGAGACGCAAGAGGGAAGAGATATGGGAACATACGTATATATATAACTGATTCATTTTGTTGTAAAGCAGAAACTAACACACCACTGTAAAGCAATTATACTCCAATAAAGATGTTAAAGAAAAAAAAAAGGGGGAGAGTGTTTCCTAAGGGTTTATTTGGAGTTAATTCTGTCACTGGAACAGAAACCTCAGGGTGGGTTGGAGATTCTGCTGTTCCTACATCTCCATGGCCTGAGAGGTGGGAGGTGGGGATCCTGGAGAAGGTGGTAGTGGAAACTGAGTCTTGAACACATCAGAAGCCTGCTCTGGGAAGGCATGAGCTGAGCAGCCGCTGTCAGTGCTGGCAGGCAGGTTCAAAGAGTTAGGACCAGCTCTCTGGGACTTCTTAGTAGGTGGAGCTAAACACGAGAACTTAGTTAAGGAGAGAGCAGTCAGGTATTGGTGGAGAGTGGAACATGCATGGCGTGGATCTTGTTCCAGTTCTACCTTCTTAACTTGCGTTGGCAGCTCTTGTGTTTATATTCTTTGAGTTTATTTCCTATTTGATGTCTGAACTGAATAGCTGGGAGCAGGCCTGGCTGGGGGACTGCAATGTGGTGGGAGGCTAAGTTGGAGGCCTTAGCTTCTGTGCAGCCTCTCGCTGTCAGTAGATACAGGTGATAGGAAAGGGTTTAACATTGATGCCAGGTTCCCTCTTCATCAAAGGTCAAGTCCAGGCCCTGGCAGTTCTTGGTTCATGCTTCTCTCAGCAGGCAGCTCCAGAAAGAAAGCTGGGGGCTATGAGGGCCTAGGCTGGAATATCACTACTCCCAACACAGGACAGATACGCTACCTCAGCACCATTCTGTCACCTCTCCTTTCTTTTGAGAGAATACCTCTCCTCTGTTTCCCACTGAGTTTTTTTCCCCATCTACTTATCTTCCAAGCCAGGCAGCAAACTGGCACAGAGTTTGGAGAGACAACTGCAGCATCAGGAATATGATACTCCTGGTACCATGAGCTGCCATGTGTTACCAGCAATTGTGGTTGATAAGGTCCCAGATGGAGCATGGAATTAGGCAGACAGAATCTGCTTGCTTCATCTGACCCTGTGTCTCCCGAGGGGCTGTCCTCCTTCCCTGTCCTGGGTCTCTTCTGCATTTCTGGGATTTCTGCTTTTGTTTTGAACAGACAGGGCTCCTCTCTGTTCTCCTCTCTGCTCCTCCACTACTGATTAGTAGTGTCTCTATCTTTGGCCTGACATAGGTTTCCCTTCTGCCTCTGCTTCCCTCAATCCTCTGCCCATCCTGTCACTCACTCCTCCAGGGGAGGCTCCAGGGCTGAACCACATTTACTGACCGGCACTTGGCAGTAGGTCACTGGGTTCTCTTATCTCTTTCTTGTTCCCTTGCTTGTACTGTTGATCTCCCAGCCCTCCTTCTGCAGATGCATTCAGAAGATAATCAAATTCTCCTTTGGGTTTGAAAAGTTTATGGCACATGGGGGAATCTCTAAGTGTTCGTATTTTTATCAGATAGATTGTTTTGACTTAAGGACAATAGAGGAAGTGGAAGTAGCAATAGCTAATCTCTTAGGAGTCCCTAGACACACCAAGGCCAGGGAGCAGGGGTCTTGAGGAATATCAGCACTTCTCTTTTGAATGCTTAGGATGAACGAGTTTAGAAATGTAGTAGTCACAAAGCCACTCTAAACGCTTACCTACATCCCCAGCAGCCTCGTTTCCTTTTAGTTATTTCTAATGGTGGTATGGGGTGGTTAAGAGCATGGAGGGTAGAGTTGCAGTGCTGGGACTTGAGTCTTCCTTTTATCTCTAATGTGACCTGGGGCAAATCACTTTGACCTCTCTGTGCCTGTTTCCTCATCTGTAAAAACAGAGATGTTAATAAATAGGGTGATTATGTGATTCAAATGCAATAAAGAGAATATAAAGTTTGTGCACAAGGCCAATGCATGTTCCCTATTATAATTGCTATTATCGTTGATGCTGTCCTTGCTACTGGCCTTCTAAGGTTGTGGGATACTGCCTATCTAAATTTTACCCTTTGTGCTGAGACCCGGACAGCGTAGAACTCAGCAGGCTAAGGAGATTGCTAATGAGGTCCCCTAAGATGGTCCTCCAGGAGTCTGGTCTCTGTAGAGAGACAGGGTGAGAAAAGCTCTAGCGGGAAGAGAAACAAGAGCTCTCAGAGGAAATTGGCATGCTTTCCCTCACCTCCCCCAGAGTTGGGTGTGCTTAAAACCCCTCCTTTTTTAATACTTGGCAGAAGCAAAGGGCAGCCCAGAGAAAAGTAGAAAGGTGTTTAGTTAAGGAAGTTTGGTTTGGTTCTGCCCTTTCTTTCTGGGGTCATGGTCTCTGAAGCCTCTTTCCTTAATACTCCTAGCCTTTTACTTCATCTGGCTGTGTCAATACAAGTCTAAAAATCTCTTTGAGATCCTTTCCAAGCTATTCAACCAAACCCATTCTGCAGTGACCTTTTACTGGCAGATGAAAAGCAGATGGCCTCCACCTGTTTTGCTCAGCTGGTGGCATCAAACAGTATGACGCTTCCTAAGAAGGGAGGTAGGGGACAGGGAGCCTTTCTTAGCAGGCTTTTCTGCCTTATTAGAGTAGGTCAGTCCCTTTTCCCCACCCTATGTGACGGAGCAAGGGGTAGGCTTGGGGTGGAAGGATGGCATCCAGAGTGGAAAGTCTTTGCGTTGGTGGTACAGTGGTGAACATAGCTGCCTTCCAGAGTGGAAAGTCTTTCATTGCTACTCATATCGCATTGGTGGTATTCAAGTTGGAGAGGCCAGGGGGCAGGGGGCCCACAATGAGTGGGATCAGGAGCCTGTCCTCAGCTTGCTGGCTGCTCACAAACCTCACTTCTCACAGTGTTACCGGGACTTGGCTCTGGTGAGTCGTGACGGCATGAATATTGTCCTGAATAAAATCAACCAGATACTTATGGAGAAGTACTTGAAGTTGCAGGATACCTGCCGTACTCAGGTAAGGCCAGAAAGAAAAGAGAGATCCAGCTCAGAGACTTAACAGAATGGATCCTCTCCTAAGGGGAAGGGAAGGAGGAATCGGGGGTAACATACCACTACCTTTGTACACCTAAATTCTAATGTGATTGGATTAGCCCTTTTCTCAAATTCACAGGACTTTCTCTTCATCTGTCTTTTCCTCTCTCCTTTAGTTGGTGTGGTTGGTACGGGAACTAGTGAAGAGTGGGGTTCTGGGAGCCGATGGTGTTTGCATGACATTCATGAAGCAGATTGCCGGTGAGTTGGATGGCAAGAACGTAAAGAAGAAAGGAGAGCAGCCCAGAGCGTAAATCCAGGCAATGGAGAATGATTAAGTACCTGAGGGACTTGATTCCTGGATTGCTTAGACTCTTTCCTTTTGACCCAGGCATCTTCTGGCCACGTATGTTGCAGAAAGAAATTGAAAAATTACTGGGGGCCTTTTGAAGCAATAAGTCTTGCCTCCTTTTCCTTCCTGCCAAACTCGAGGCCTGGTATAAAATAGTTGACCTATTGTAACCAGTCCTCACTCTGGGGTTTCGTGGCATATTGGATCAGGAAGAATCTGGAAGGAATGGGGAGAGAAGTAAGGGCAAAATAATTGGTTCTCATCACACTGTACTTTCAGAAACCCAGGCATCTTCTCTGGCTCCATCTCAATGTTCTGAACACTTGGGGCCAGTTTGAGGGACGAACTGTGTCACAGAACAGACCCTGACATTTAGGTTTTGTTATCTTCTTGGCATCAGTGACATCTGTCTGAGCCACTGAATATCCAAGAGGCCTGCCCCTGCTACTTCTATCCCCAAAATTACATGTGTTTGTTTAAAAATGACCCTGCCTCTCTATCTCACCATTGCCCCTTGGTTCTTTGCTTCCTCTTCAGGATTTTGTACAACACTGATGCTCCTGTTGTGACGTGTATAAACCTTAATCTATGTGATGTGTGACTCTGTGAACATGGAATTTTTAAATTAGGACCTGGGGCAAGGCATAGCATTGTTGTACTGGCTGTTTTTATCCACTCTCCTGGTACTTTCTTCCCTGTTTGGCTTCTCCCAAATAGGGAGTCCCCACTTCTCATCCTAAGACTTTGGTCTGGCATTACTGAATGTTTAATTCAGCCCCAGGAAGTTTCATAGCAAGCACTCAAGACGGTGATACCTGGAAGCAAGAAACCCTTGGCCTGTCATGAGCCTGACACAGGATTTGGGACATCCAGTGGCTGGACCGCAGCTCTTGCTAGCCACCTGCACTTCTCAGGCCCTGTCTGAAATACCATCCTTTCTTTCCAAGCATGGGCTTTTCATATCTCCTTCCCAGACATTCCCTTTCAGGGGTCAAAGTATTCCCATTCCAACCCCCTGTCTATGGAAAAGTAGCAGTTCTGGTTTCTGGAAAAATCCCAAACTTTGCCTTCCCTTCTCTCTGGAGTCAAAGGGGGAAACTTTAAAGTGTGACAGAACAGAAGACAGTCTTTCCAGCACTCAGAACATCAGTGATGGGATAACCGTTAGGGATGGACCAGTAGGATGGTGAAGAAGTGTACTGGATTAGCTGAGTCACTAATCAGAGCCATTCTGATTCTCTGTTTTCTCCCCCTTTGATCAGGTGGGGATGTTACGGCAAAAAATATCTGGTTGGCAGAGAGTGTTCTGGATATCCTGATGGAGCAGAGGTAGAGTCTATCGTGAAGGGTGGGGCAAGAGCCAGATATGGCCTCAGTGGGTGTGAGTGTGGGGAATGGGGATGCAAGGGTTGTGTGAGGACTGTTAGTGGCCCAAGAACACCTTAGGTTAGAGGGGATGAGGTGGGGGAGGGAGAGACCAGTGTATTTGTGGCAAGTGAAGGAATTAATGCCATGGTATGGCTCAGGGATGAAGGAGTGGGAAAGAAGGTCTTTGCTAAAATCTCTCGGAGCCCAGGAAAAACTCGTTTCATCTGATAAGGGTTTATTTTTGATCCAGACCTCCATGGAATGTTTATCTTTTGGGGGGAGGTGGGGGAGAATGAGCTCAGCAGAGTAGGGCCAGCCAGCCACCCAGGCCTGGCAGGTACCCCTTTTCTCCCTTCCAAGACTATCCATCCTACCCATGCCCCCCTTTTGTTGAAGTGGCACAGGCGGTGGTGGGAGTGAGGAGGCCACTGAGACCAGTGGTGCAGAGGGCATGAGGCTTTCCAGCTGATTCTTTCCCTTCCCCATCAAAGTAAAGGACCAGAAAATATGAGGGCTGTTCCATATATGAACTTGTTTGGGGGTGAGGCCTACCTCTGAGTCCTGTGGCCTCAGTCTTCCTGTTGCTTGATTTCAGAGTCTATTCTGGGAGAGGACACCAGAGTAGTCACGTGATTGAGAGGGCTGATAACCTCCATATTTCCGATGGTTTAGAAGAATGGACCTCCTCCCTTATTCACACTTGTGAAAGAGGTGGCTGTGTTCTGTGCTCTGCCGGAGCTTGCAAGCTGGGCCAGGTCTGCCGAGCAGTGCCACCTAGTGCCCTGGGCCTGGATGCGCAGCTGCAGGTGCGGCTGGCGGCACTTCTTCCGTCTTTGGTACCAGCACACAGCACATGAGATCCTAGTGGTTTCTTACCAGGTCTCTGCTTCTCTTAGGTCGCTGTACCTTCCTAACGCCCTGGGTCAGAGGGTTTCACTTTCATCTCTCTTTCTGTTCATTACCCCATCCCAGGATTCAGTTACATTCATCACTAGCAAATCTTTCTAAAAAGTGATTTTTCTCATTTTGTCCCTGGTGCCAGATACCTCCTGTTCCCATACCTTAAAGCAGAATTCCACTCATTTGGGCAGTTAGAGTGCAGTCTTAGTGTACAGGTGTCAGATAACTGCCCTACCTTTTCTCCTGCCCTCCAAAAAACTCACATCCTTTGATGCAAGTGAGTCCCTAGAAGTTTAAAACTGTCCTCTTCCACACCTTCCCTGTCACTCCTTCCCAAGTGTTTCTAGGGCTATGGAATTAAAAGATAGCAGGTGTGGGAGGGAGACCCATCCCTGTGTCCTTGGCTGCTGCTTTCATTCTGTGGAAGGAAAAGGCCAGAGTCTCTTAATTAGGTGGCTTGAGCACTTTTCCGGAATCAGGATGTTGCCTGGTTGGATTAATTAAACTCCCTGTCTTCTTCCTCTGGTTCCCTGTCTTCCAGCAGGGGTGCCAAAGCCCTTAAAAACTACTTGCTTGGGGGAGAAAGCTCCCCAGTTTTGGTGCTTTGAGCCAGCATTGGAGTCTTCGTAATCTCCCCACTGTGTCTTAACACCCCTTTTCAAGCAGCAGGGAACGCACAACTCTTTCATTTCCCCCTTTCCTCAGGGAACGTCTAAAACTCCCGGGAAAATAGGTTTGCTATCCAAAATCTCGTTCTTCTTTTCAGGTTATGATTTAAGGCAGGTGACTCATTGACTGGGAGTGTGGGATCAGTGACTAGAGAGCAAGCCAGGGGAAGGTTTGTGACATGGTGGGCTGCTAATGACAAGCTGACACTGTGTGTTCTGAAATCTCCAGGGTCCTGAAAGGGTCTTGGTAATCCCCAGAGGTCCTTGGGCCACACTTTACGAACCACTGACTGAGGGACACTTCCAAACCTTTTTCTTTGTAGTCTGAGCCAGGCAGAAGCTCTGGCTTATCTCTGTCCCTTGTACCTCGACAGGGCTTGGCACACGATAGGCATTCAGTTAATGTTTGAGTGACGGAGTCAACAAACAAAATTATTTTACTGGAAGCTAAGTTCTTACGTGGTAGAGAGATTGCTTTTATTTAGCACTTAACCTTTATCGGGCACTTGGTAGAGTGGGAGGAAGTTGTCCCTACCGTAGCCAGTTAATAGTCCAAGATAGTTAACGACAGCAGGAGTGGCCAATTAAGGAACCAAAAACTTACTCCCAGTGTTAGTCATCAAACATCTGTGAGGCACTGGAGCCAAGTGTGGGGGTGAATTGGGAGGGTCTAGACGGAGTACAGGTGCCAGTGTCTTCCCTCCCTGCAGGGAATGGGTATTGAAGAGCAGCATCCTCATTGCCATGGCTGTTTACACATACCTCCGCCTCATCGTGGACCACCATGGGACCGCCCAGCTGCAGGCCCTGCGGCAGAAGGAGGTGGACTTCTGCATCTCACTGCTTCGGGAGCGGGTGAGGACAAAAACAGTGTGGGGAAGTGAAACCCAGCATGGGACACCTCTTTCTGTTCTGTGTGGTGACCTGGGGTCAGAGGTGTTGTGTTGGAGAGATGGAGGTGGCTCAAGGTCGGTTGTTTTTTCATCACTCTAAGGCAAATGAGGATAGAAGGATGGAGAAATTAGTGTGGAGTAGCCCTGGTTCCTGGAATGCTGCCGGTTACGCTGGCATCCGAGGGATTTTCCTGGTCAGCTTCATGAACACTGTTGCACAGCACACCACAGACAGAAGCTGTCTTGTGTTCCCACTGTTAGGTTGTCTCCCCCACCTACCCACCTGGGTAATTGCCAGGATCACGTGGGATTGAGAATTGTCCACTGTCAGATCTCCCAAGGGAGACAGATGCTAGAGTTAAGCTGTCTAATGCAGTGGCCGCTAGCCACATGTGGCAATATAAATTAAAATGAATTGAAATTAGGGCCTTCCCTGGCGGTCCAGTGGTTAAGACTCTGTTCTCCCAATGCAGGGGGCGTAGTTCAATCCCTGGTCAGGGAACTAAGATCCCGCATGCCACACAGCATGGCCTAAAAAAAAAAAATTAATTGAAATTAGGTAAAAATTTTAAATTCAGTTCCTTAGTTGAATTAGCCACATTTCAAGTGCTCATTAGCCGTCTGTGGCTAATGGGTATCCTTCTGGACAGCACAGATAGAAATCATTTCCATTACCATGGAATGTTCTGTTGGACCAAGCAAGTTCTGGGGTTCAACTTGCCAGCCCTAGCCTTTTTGAGTCTTAGTATCCCTTGACCTGGAGTGAAACAATTCTCGGAGGAGAGGGCAACGGATTAATGTGAAAACCAGCAGGGCTTCCGCAGTTTCCAGTAACCTCTCATCCTTGATATCAGTCCCCCACTTCAGCTGTCTTCCCCTGAACAGCTTGGAGCCAACCCTTGGTTCCAGAAAAAATCGTATAACCCCTTCGACCCTCTTTCCTCCCCTGCCTAGAACATGTTGTTCCTTCCTCCCTGCAACAGGTAAACAATCCATGTTTCTATTCTCTTTCCTGTTTCCTGCCGTCCCCCCCATCTAGTTCATGGAATGTTTGATGATTGGTCGAGACCTCGTAAGACTACTTCAGAATGTTGCCAGGATACCAGAATTTGAACTGCTTTGGAAAGATATTATCCATAACCCTCAGGCCTTGAGTCCTCAGTTCACAGGTAAGCAAGGGTTGGGGCAGCCTGTCCTTGAGAGGTGGTGTCGAGAGGGCAGAGGTTGGTGGATAGGAGAGCGTTGGCAGTCAGATTGAGGAAGCTTGGGACTGGGCAGTCTCTGCCAAGCACAGCTGGGTGTAGGAACGGCAGGGCACACAGGCAGTTCAGGTGCTTCCCTCCCAGACAGCCCCTACTCGGCAGGCTCCAGCTGTCATTTAAGAGAAAGTGAGACAGAGAGCTGTGATCCTCCTCCTCCTGTCCCGGCAGCTCTTTGGCTCAAGAGGGGAGCTGATGACCGGTTTCCAGCTTCACTGAGTCTGTCAGGGGTGTCAGAGGTCAGCTTGTGAGACTGAGTCAGCAGAGGGGCTGGAATTTGTCCTGTAAGCGAAGGCTTCTCCCCAGGAGCACTCATGCCTCTGAATTCCAAGGATCCAGCTTGGCCAAAATCCTCTTTGGGGGAGGAAAAGAGTCTCTGTGTGCCTCTGCCAGCAAGGCCCTTTACATTTCCCTTCCCCTTCCCAGGGTCCTCATGGTCTAAACAGTGACTGTGCAGCTTCGCCCACCCCGCGTCCAGCACGCACGTGTGTGTGCGTACGTGTGCACACATAACATTAGTGCAGTAGTCAGGAAAGGAGAAGAAAGCCCTGGTTTTACCTTATGTTGTACTGCTCTTATACTGAACGTGTATTGAGTTGTTTCGAGTGCCTGCTGTGTGCTAGGCTCATGTATGTTAACTCATTTAATCCTCAGGACACCCCTGTAAGATGGATATTTTACTTTCCATGTTTACAGGTAAAGCAAATGAGGTTCAAGGGGATTAAGTAATTTGCCCAAGGCCACACAGCTAGTAAGTGTCAGAGGCAGGATTTGGATCCAGGTCTGTCTGACTCCAGAGCTCGTGCTTATGCCACAACCCACATTGATCCCAGGACCCAGTGATGGGACGGTCAGGAGCAGGAAGAGAGGCTAGGGCTCCCCGTATTTTCCCCTAACTTTCCCACATGTTGCCACCTGGAGTGAAGTGAGTAGGGGGCTCTGGATGGCCAGTAGAAGAAAAGAATGAATATATCTTGGTCCTGGGGATGGTGGTTGGTTGGAGCAGATCATTCAGGTGCTGGTTAGAACCCCAACTTATACCTGTGCTCGACCTCTTGGTCATGTCTTAGAATTTCCCCATGAGCAAGACCACTGGCCATCAGTACCTGGCTCAGGTTGCCCACCTGCTTTCTATTC
Organism: Stenella coeruleoalba; assembly: GCF_951394435.1. Lineage (NCBI taxonomy): Eukaryota > Metazoa > Chordata > Mammalia > Artiodactyla > Delphinidae > Stenella > Stenella coeruleoalba. Next base: position 110,560,377 of record NC_137169.1, read on the forward strand.
CTTCTGGTCCTCAGCCTTCTCTTTTCTCTTCCCTTGCACCCTTGGTTCAGGTATCCTACAGCTTCTTCAGTCAAGAACATCTCGAAAATTCCTAGCATGTCGTTTAACCCCAGACATGGAGACTAAGCTCCTCTTCATGACATCCCGGGTAAGCTAACCTACTGCAGCAGGAAGAGAAGCTGCAGGTGCTGGCCTAGGCTTCTTCCTTCAGCCTGTAGACGTCTTACGCTTGGTTACTGCCGGGTGGAGGGGTGGTCAAGTGTGTGATTGGGCATGGAGCTAAGAACTGGGGATACAGTGTTGAGCAAGGCTTACAATTCCAGTTCTTGTGAAGCTTTCGGTTTACCTACAGCAGTTATTAAACCAATACTTGTATACAAATAATGTAATTTACAAGTGTGAAATGTGCTATGAAAGGGTAGAGTGAGAGGCTCATTCTGGGAAATTAAACTCACGGTTCCTCTGGGTGAACCATGACCTCTCAGGAAGAGAGCTACGGCCTTTTGGTTTCCAAACATGGCTGAATTATGGCAGCATTGCTTGAGGAGCATGTTAAAAATACATCTTCCTGGGCTTCCCTGGTGGCGCAGTGGTTGAGAGTCTGCCTGCCGATGCAGGGGACACGGGTTCGTGCCCCGGTCCGGGAAGATCCGACATGCTGCGGAGCGGCTGGGCCCGTGAGCCATGGCCGCTGAGCCTGCGCGTCCGGAGCCTGTGCTCCGCAACAGGAGAGGCCACAGCATTGAGAGGCCCGTGTACTGCAAAAAAAAAAAAAAAAAATACACCTTCCTGGGTCTTACTCTCCCAGAGAATCTACTTGTGGAATCTGTATTTGTAACAGACTTTCCAGGCAGCAATCCCTCTGCAGCCAGTCTGGTGTTAGGGAACCACTGCTCTAGCCAACTTACGGTTTCCCAAGTCATACAGGAGAACTGTCTAGATCTGGGCTGTCGCATGTGGTAGCCACTAGCCACGTGTTGCAATTTAAATTAGTTAAAATTAAATATAATTTAAAATTCAATACCTCAGTTGGAGTAGCTACATTTTAAGCGCTCAATAGCCACCATCTAGAAAGTTGTATTGCAGAAAGTTCTATTGGACGGTGTTGGTTTAGTGTTTTTTTGCTTTTTTTTTTTAACCTTTCTGCTCTCTATTTTGGTTGAATTGAGAATAGAAGAGGAAATCTAGATCTTTCCCCTTAGGGTTGCTATTTGTATCCACTTAGAGTCTGTTTAGGGGAAGGACTTGATGCAAGGTTTGGAGAGTCTGTATGCTTTGGATAATGATCCTGTTAGGTCATTCAGCCTCAGGAAGCTTTCAGTCAGTGCTGCGGAGACAACATTTTTTTTTTTAAATCAAGGAAGATTTAAATCAGGATGTCTTCCCAAAGGCAGGGAGACTTGAGAGACAATACGAATTAATGAATAAGTTGTGGGAAGAAATTGAGGTCTAGGTCAAGCCTAGAGTTGAATGGTGCTCATTTCCCTCTGTCCAGAGACCCCACCCTCCCTTCCCAGCTTTCTTTCTAACGTCCTCTTCCCCCAGGTGCGGTTTGGTCAACAAAAGCGATACCAGGATTGGTTCCAGCGCCAGTACCTGTCAACCCCAGACAGTCAGTCTCTGCGCTGTGACCTCATTCGCTACATCTGTGGGGTTGTCCACCCTTCTAATGAAGTGCTGAGTTCAGATATCTTGCCCCGGTGGGCCATCATTGGCTGGCTTCTGACTACATGCACGGTGAGGGGCTGGGCATGGGGTGGAGGCTGCTGGGTGGTGAAGGGCCCCTCTTTCCCTTGTGTCTCACACTTCCATGCTTCTTCCTGACCCTCTGGGCCACCCGACCGCTAAGGACCCTTCTTTCGCTCTCTTCTTCCTGAGTGTCTCAGCCTTTGCCCCGCCTCCCTTAGTGTCTCTAGAAGCTTACTTACACTTTTTATTTCCCATGTGGGTTTAGGGTTGAACAGGTTCGTCTATACCTTTACTGCCAATCTCCAAGCCTGGGTTTCGGAGGCATCCCTGTCTTTCCTATCAGCTTCCAGAAACCACATGTGATTATTCCTCTGAATTGTTCCTGACTCAGATTCAAGTCTTGTGTTCCTTAGACCCTCACTTCCATGCCTTTTGGCATCAGCTCTGGATACTTCCCTTCTCCAAACATAGTGAATCCGCAGTGGAGCCATTTCCTTCCCAGCGTTTCCTCCCTGTGCCCGGGGTGGGAAACTTGTTCTCTGGCATCTAGCCGCCCTCTGACCTCTTCTGACAGAGTTCCCCCTCCCCCGTCTGACTGGGTCCTTGGAATGTGCTGATTCAGATATAACAACAAGCTATGCCTAAGGGTCTTTCCTTCAGGAATGTGCCTGGGGAGCTCAGCACAGGCAGCTGCGGGGCTAGTCTGAGTGTCTCAGCTCAGGGGTGATCAGGGGACCGCCCCGCTAGGCCCAGCTGTTCTCCCTGTGGGATCAAGGATGTGTTCTACTGAATGCGTGAGAACCCAGGCCATTGGTTGGTGAGACCACAGGGTACTCACACTCATATACAGATTTGGGTGCCTTCAACCCTGCGGGGGGTTCTACCCTGTCTCACTAGAAACTGTATTTCATGGATGGAGCAGTCATGTGGGCCCTGGAATCTGCCTTGAGCTTCTGAAGGAAAGGGAGCTGGTTGATGAAACTAGCCCTCTTTTTTCTTCTTTTTTTTCCAGTCAAACGTCGCTGCCTCTAATGCCAAGCTGGCTTTGTTTTACGACTGGCTGTTCTTTAGCCCAGACAAGGATAGCATTATGAACATAGGTATGTGACCAAGACCAGGCAGCAGCACTCCCCATCCCCCAAGCCCTGCTGCCTTGTCTCAGTGATAGCGGCCATAAATCTGAGGGCAGCGTGGTGTGGAGGCAGCTTATCTGGGAGCAGTTCCGTTGTTCCTCATCACTGCTCCCTTGACCTAAAAGGAAAATTGCTTTGATGAGGCTAAGCGATCATTCCACCCCCTTCGCCCCATAGCCTTAGGCTTGGGCTTGAGTGGGGAGGGCCCAGGCAGAGGAAGAGGCTGTGCTAGCTCCTGCTTCTCTTCTCCTACTACCTCCCTCCTCCAAGCTGAATGCTGGGGACAAGAAGGGAGACGAGGGCTATGAGCTGTTTTGGGGGTTGTCTGCTTTTGGGTCTGCTCAGCAGGACGAGGGGGGCGGGGATAGACATAGCTTTCTCTGGAGCCATTCATACATATTGATACCTCATTTTATGGAGGTGGAAATAGACTGTCTGATGTGGGGGGACCCTTTAATTCCACATTCTCCAGAGCCAGCCATCCTGGTCATGCATCACTCTATGAAGCCCCACCCAGCCATCACTGCCACACTCCTGGACTTCATGTGCCGTGTAAGTGCCATAGGCCTTTTTTCCTCCCCATGCTGCCTGAGCAGAGTTAAGTGTGTGTCCCTTCTAACCTTGTAGGTCAGTGCATAGGTCTTCCCAGTGCCCCTTGACTGTGGGAGCAGAAGTGGGTCATGGCCATGGGTCCTATCTCCCAAGTTAGTGAATGCTTCTTTTCCTCATTCCCACTGTCTCCAGTTGAATCTTTCCATGTCTCCACTGGGTTTCTCAGCTTCAAGGATGATGACTCAAGGTAAAATCTGGTCTCCTTGAGGAGCAGCTAGGTTGAGTAAGAGTTTCCCATTTTAGCAGCACAGGACAATCAGGAACATTCCAGTCCTTTCTGCAGCCATACTTCCCAGTGTCTCCTGATTAAAACCAAAGCAGCTTTTTAGATCTAGTTCAGCAGAACACTCTGGATGGAAAGTCCTGTGCTCATTCGCTCCTCCTCTTCTTCCCTTCCAGATCATTCCCAACTTCTATCCACCATTGGAGGGCCATGTGCGGCAGGGTGTCTTTTCCTCACTCAATCACATTGTGGAGAAACGGGTCCTGGCGTAAGGACTTTATGTGTCTGTGGGGCAGGGAAATGGGTTGTTGTCTCATTTTTCACTAGGTCGGGCACATCCAGATACTGCTGTACCACTGCTGACCCTTTCCCTCAAGAGGTATAAAAAGTACTGGCTCCACCGCAGACTGCTAGGCATATGTCCTCTTGACTCTTAGAGGAATTTCTCTCTTGCAGAGGGCACCAAATGCCTTCCCTGTGCCCTGGTGACCCTTCCTAAGGATCTGAGTATGGCCCAATTGTCCCAGTTGGGCTTAAACCTATTTGCTTAACTCCATGTTGCGTTAGAAGTGAGGCGCTCTGATATTGACCTTCATTCATGTTCCCCATTAGGCATTTGGCTCCCCTATTTGACAACCCTAAATTGGATAAGGAGCTGCGGGCCATGCTGAGGGAGAAGTTTCCTGAGTTCTGCAGTTCTCCCAGCCCACCTGTGGAAGGTACAGACCCATCCATTCCATCACCTGTTTCAAAAGAGGGATGGAGACATCCAGGGTGCTCAGACTAGAGCCCTTGTTTAGGATGTCATCCCTGTGTAGTGCTCTACCCTGTGACACTGTCCCATTCAATTTTTCTTTCCCTAGTTTTTTCTTTTATTCATTTTTGTGTCATCTTCCTTGGTTCTCCCTCTCCATCTAATCTTATCTGCTTTTCACTAAGCTCTCTTGCTCTCTTAACTCCAATTTTTTTCTCTTACTAACCTCTCCTCAGTAGGTAGAAGGGCTTCATGGAATGTGTGTTTATCTCACTTAAGCTTTGCCCATCTCTTCTCTCTTCTCAGCCCCAGGTCCTGGCCTCTGATGAGAGGCTGTCATATTGGGTCTCAAATCTTGCTTCCAGTTCCAGACACGCACGCACACGCACGCACGCACGCACACACACACACACACACATACACACACACACACACACCCTTCCTTTTCTGTTTTGGGGTAAGGGCTTAAGCCAAGCAGAGCTTCCCAACTTAGTTTTAAATTAAAGAGCACTTGGGACTGTACCTGGTCTTAATCTACTCGCTGATCCTCAGCTGAGCATAGAGGAGGCAGGTTCTGTGCTGCTCTCATTCCTAGCAAAATCCCCACCAAAAGCCCTGGAGGGTTAAGGACAAGATGCCTGTCCTTCCAGAATTCATATTTCATTTAGGTCCTGAACTCCTTTTCCTCCCACTTGTCCTTTAGTCTCCCTTTCCCAGGAGCATGGGACAGAGGAGGCCATCAAATAATGCCTTGTCTTTCTTTACTCCCAAGTCAAAATTGAGGAGCCAGTTTCCATGGAGATGGACAACCACATGTCAGACAAGGATGAGAGTTGCTATGACAACGCAGAGGCAGCCTTTAGTGATGATGAGGAGGATCTCAACAGCAAAGGTGAGGCTGGCAGCAGAGGTAGTTCAGGCTTGTGTCAATCCCGAGAGGACTGGTTGGCAGGAGCAGCCTCTCTGCAGTCTCTCTGTCATCTTTGCCTCTGAGTTAGTTTTGTTAACAGAATTCCTGGATGAGACTCCAAGGTGCAGAACCCTGCACTTGGCACTGAAGCAGGAGGGTAAAAAGGAGAAGTGGTCCCTGCCCTCTCTTGCTTCCTGAGGCTAGAACACGCACACGCTCAGGGAAGTGCTTCAGGCACTCACAGCTCTGAGTGAACGGTGCACACGAGGCGCATGTCAGGAGGGCCAGACTGTTCAGGGGGCTGTCTCTGCTTCTCGTGTCTGGGCCAAGTGAATTCTTTCCTAAATCACTCTCTTCAGGAAAGAAGAGAGAGTTTCGCTTCCACCCAATCAAGGAGACAGTGGTGGAAGAGCCAGTCGATATCACCCCTTACCTTGACCAGCTGGATGAGTCCCTGAGGGACAAAGTGCTCCAGCTTCAGAAGGGGAGGTGGGTGCCCGCCCTGCTCTCAAACTCCGGAGGTCCAGCCCTGGGCTTCTACCTGGAGCTTAGTGGGGTGGCAGAGTGGTGGGTTTGGAGGGGATGTGGTGGGGGTGTGTGGAGAGGTGGTTGAAGCTGCGTGGGAGATGCCTTCTGCAGTTTGGGTTGGAGGGTGTGGGCTGGGAGGGGGCAGCCATGTTCCCCAGCATCCCAGGCTCTCACTCCAAGGTTCTGAGTAGAAGAGCCTCTGAGACCTGAAGCGCAGGACTATGGGGATTTCCCGTGTCTTTGGCCTCTGCCCAGAGAGCAGCAGATTCTGCCCTGAGGCCTCCTCAGCCACAGCCTGATTCCCACAGAGCTCCTTTGTTTTCTCTGTGCATGGGAGTGTGCTTGAGCACGCTGTTCTGGGTGTGTGTCCTGCCCTCTGCTATCATTTACGTCCCTGAGATTTCCTCTCCCTTCTGCACTGCAGTGATACAGAGGCCCAGTGTGAGGTCATGCAGGAAATCGTGGACCAGGTCCTGGAGGTGAGGAGGAACCCACCCCCTAAGGGAGGAAGCAGCCCAGCTTAAAGCCCCGCAGGCATCTGACTGCCTCCTTCCCCTACTCTAGATGGGTCCCCCTCGGATGGGGGAGGGGCCGGCTGATCCTGGAGGGAGAAGCCGATGAGTTCAGAGGCTCTGGGTAGTGGGGGCAGTGAGGCTTGGGCCTGGGTGGTGATAGTCCCTCCTTGTCTTACCACCCAGGAAGACTTTGACTCGGAGCAGCTGTCTGTCCTCGCTTCCTGCCTGCAGGAGCTCTTCAAGGGCCACTTTCGAGGGGAGGTGCTGCCCGAGGAGATCACTGAGGAGTAAGGCTCATCTTTCCTGACTACTCCCCCACCCCACCCCCACCCCTCGGCCTCAGGGAGCTAGAAGGATGACCCAAGTCCTAGAGGCACCTTGCTGAGGACTTGGGAAAAATCATCTCTTCACTTGTTTTTATTCTCACACATACTGATTCATTTAAACGAGGATTTATTTTTTGCCTGCCAAACAGCGAGCGTACTGGGGCAGTGCCCTAGCACCCCTCCTGTGCGTCCTGCTCCTGCTGCTGCACCCAGCAGCCCCAGCCTTTGCTGCTTCAGGTGGGATTGGACCCTTGCCTGGAACCGCCCTGAAGGGCAAGAATCTCACTTGCAATGACAACAACTAGATTTTGGCTCAGTGTTAGGAACCTGATTTCTCTGTAAGCAAGCCTCCGGGGCAGTGGGAAGTTTAACGTTGGTTAGGAAAGGAGCAGGCTGGCATCTAGCCTCAAGCTGGTTGTCCATAATATCTGCCTGCAAGCCACCCTTCCTCCCCTCACATGGACTCTCATATATCACCCTTCTCTTGTAGGTCCCTGGAGGAATCTGTGGGGAAGCCTCTCTACCTAATATTTAGGTAAGCCTCTCTACCTCATGTTTAGGTCCAGCTGTAGGAGATGCTGCCCTGCCATCCATCCTCCCTATCAGCACACTTATGCTTCTGTCCTGGGGTAATGGGGCTCCCTCTCCAGGAGGAGGGGTATGCAGTGGGCACAGACAGCCATGGCCCCTGAAGTGCCATAGGAGAGTCTCCCCCAGGTAAAGCTGTCCTCTGTACTCCCATCTCCCACTCCAGGAACCTATGCCAGATGCAGGAAGACAACAGCAGCTTCTCTCTGCTTCTGGACCTTCTCTCTGAGCTGTATCAGAAGCAGCCCAAGATTGGCTACCACCTGCTTTACTACCTAAGGGCCAGGTGGGTGTGGTCCCCACGTTTAAGAAGGTGCTGGGAAGCATCCTGGAGAGCCTCTGTCCTATCATACCTGAGTCCCCGCCCCCTTTGCTGTCATCACCAGGGCCTTCTGTGTGTGTGTGTTAATAACAGCTTTAACGTGTATAATTCAGTGGTTTTTAGTATATTGACAAAGATGCACAACTGTTACTACTAATTTAGAACGTTGTCATCACCGCAAGAAGAAACCCCACACCCATTAGCAGTCACTTTCCCATTCTCCCTTTCACCCAGCCCATGCAACACTGATCTGCTTTTCTGTTTCTATAGATTTACTTATTCTGGATAGTTCATATAAATGGAATCATACAGTGTTTGATTTTTCATGACTGGCTTTTTTCACCTAGCCTAACGTTTTCAAGGTTTATCCCTGTTGGTAGTGTGTATCCGTACTTCATTCCTTCTTATGGCTAAATAATCCACTGTATGGATATACCACAATTTATTTACCCATTCACTTGTTGACGGACATTTGGGTTGTTTCCACTTTTTTGTCTGTTGTGAATAGAGCTGCTGTGAACATTCATGTACAGCTTTTTGCATGGACAGATGTCTTCAATTTTCCTGAGTATATAGAATTTTTGAGTCCAATGGTAACTGTTTTTAAATTTGTGAGAAACTGCCAAACTGTTTTCCAAAGTGATGCGACCATTTTATGTTCCCACCAGCAGAGTGTGAGCGTTCTGATTTCTCCACATGCGCCCCAACACTTGTTGGCTTTTGACTATAGCCAGCCTAATGGGTATGAAGGGGTATCTCATCATTGTTTTGATTTGCATTTCCCTGATGGCTAATGATGTTGAGTATCTTTTCATGCGCTTATTGGCCATTTGCATATTTTCTTTGGAAAAATTTCTGTTCGAATCTCTATTTTTTAATTGGGTATTTGTCTTTTTCTTGTGGATTTTTAAGAGTTCTTCAAACATTCTGGATACATGTCCCTTATCAGATGTATGGTTCGCAAATATTTTCTCCCATTCCGTGGGTTGTCTGTTCAGTTTCTTGATGGTATCCTTTGAAACAGAAAAGTTTTAAATGTTGATCAAGTCCACTTTATTTTTTCTTTTGTCACTTGTGCTTTACTCCTATGTGTTTTTCTAAGAGTTGTGTAGTTTCAGTTCTTACATTTAGGCCTGTGACCCATTTTGAGTTAAGTTTTTTGTATATCGTGTGAGGTAGGAGTCTCGGGGTCTCTATGTGTTATTGCCCTCATTGCTCACAGCCCAAAGAGCAGGAGAGAAAGCTTTCTCTAACCTGACCTGAGCCCTCTCTCTCTCTTGTTCTTTACTGTCACCAGATAGTAGCTTCTTCACTAATTGTGGTTTGAGCCCTGTCTGGAACACTGGGGAAAGATGGGGAGAAAGAAGAGTGTCTCCTAATTCCCATAATCACCAAGTCCTTGGGGGGGAGGCAGTGGGGAGGCCATGAGAGAGATTAGCCCAGGGCATCTTGGGCAGCAAAGGGATTCTAGAGTGAGGGTCTACTTAGGAGATGTTTGAGACTGTGGGCTGGGGTCAGGCTGCTGGTTGAGGCCCAACTGGTCTTGCAGCAAAGCCGCCGCAGGGAAGATGAACCTGTACGAGTCATTTGCCCAGGCCACCCAGCTGGGCGACCTGCACACCTGCTTAATGATGGACATGAAGGCCTGCCAGGAGGACGACGTGCGACTGCTGTGCCACCTCACACCCTCCATCTACACAGAGGTCAGCACCTCTATCTGTATCCACGGGGATGGGGCAGCAGTGCCGGCGGGCTCACGGGAGACTGCATTATCTCATGGCACACGACCCTGACCCTCCTCTCCCCATCCCTGCTGGCCTCGGTAGGCCCTTTGCTCCCACACCACAGCCGTCCCCTCCTTCTACCTCTCTTTATCAACTAGAAAAATCTCTAAAACCCCCAGAATTCTTGTTGTGTGAGTTGGGGTCTGGGCCTATACACTTGTCTCCTGTGCTTTGGCCCCATCCTCTGGACCCAGGACAGGGCCCCCGACCAGATCCGTGTTCACGTATCCAAAGCCCTCTTGCCGTCTGATGGCTCACCCTCCAATCTCTCTAATGGTTCTCAAAGACCGGGGCCTCTGTAGTGGAGACTCACCTTTAATTTCCCTGGTTCACTAAGAGTCTCCTCTAGGAACTGGGACATAGGAGGAGGTATCAGCTCTTCCTCCTCTTGATGAAAGTTACCAGGAACAGGGAAATCAGGGCATAACAGGAGGAAGAGTGATGTCAGCCAAAAACTGGAGGGAGGAGGGATGCAGATGCCCAGCTCCCTCCCTGGTGAACTGGCCTCTCCAGAAGGGACCCTGCCTACCCCATACCCTGCACACTCCCCAAATATGTACACTCTCTACACCTTCTCGTCTTTGGCAAGAGTTAGTATAGACTGGATTTCTTTGCTGCCAGAGATGCAAATGCTAATTCTGTCACCACTCCACAGAGAGCTAACTAACCACCATGTCCAGTCCCTTTCAGCTCTAGCTTTGTCTCTAGATGGCTCCTCATTCCTTTCCTTACACATGGCACGTGCGCGCGCGCGCACACACACACACACTGTGTGCACACACAGATTTAAAAACTTGGGTTCTTTAAGGATTAAATTCCCAGCTTCATAACTCTTGGATCTTTGTTTAGGGATTTATATTAGGACCCCATGTCTGGCTAGCCCAGCATCCCCTGAGCATGTGGTAGGGAGAGGCGATGAATTATGAGGTGAAAGCTGAGGCGTGCATTTTGGACTTATGCCCTACTTTCCCTCTTTTTCCTCCAGTTTCCAGATGAGACCTTGCGGAGTGGGGAGCTGCTGAACATGATTGTGGCTGTTATTGACTCAGCACAGGTGAACATAGAGCTGTCAACCCGAGAGGCCTGGGGAAACGGGGTTCTGCCTCCCCCTCAGCCTGCAGACAGGGAGCCTGTGTTCTCAGGCACCCTGCTCCTGGCTGCAGCTCTGTGCACCTTAGGCCCTGGGGGCTGGGAAGGAAAGCGGAGCCCCTGGGAGGCGAGCGGGGGCCATGCCAGTCCTGCTTGGAGTTCCCCTTATTGTCCACATTTTGGGGGCACTCCCGTTCTTCCGGGAAGCCGAGGGGATTGTGTTTTTAAGCTCTCAGTCTGTCTTCCCCTTGGCTCAGAATGAAAATGGTTAGACCATCTCTATTTGACCTTTCTATCATGCATAGGTCCCTACGAGGCTGTAGCTTGGCCTGTGTCCCTTCTCAGGCCTCAGCTGGGGTCCCGTTTCTGCTCCTTCTCTCTGCTCATTTGCCCCATTCATAGATGGGGAAGCGTAGCACTCAAGAGCCCTTCCTCCTTTGCTTTTTTCCTACCCGCACCTGTAATCCCGCCCCCCACGGCCCTTCCCTCAGCACAGGCTGGGATGGCTCAGAGGCCCAGACTACATCCAAGTAGAGAAGCTGCCTGTTCTCCCTCCGCCATCAGGACACAAGGGGTAGTTTTTCTTAACTATTTTTGCTCCGAATAGGCCTGTGTTTACCACTGAAGCCAGTTGCTCCTTTGCCAGTCCCCTTCATCCTTCAAAGCCCCTGGCATCCGTCATGTGCCATTTCCTCCCCATTCCTTTAAGACTAGGTTTTCACTTCCTCTGGTTTTTTCCCTGAATGAGCCCTCCTGCTTCTGCTTCCATACTAGCTTCCTGGCCTCTTTTAGAACCAAATGGGTTCTGCCTTCTTCCTCTTCTCCCCCTTAGCTCCAGGAGCTGGTCTGCCATGTGATGATGGGGAACCTGGTCATGTTTCGAAAAGACTCAGTCCTCAATATACTCAGTAAGTGAGCAAAGCCCTGAGGTGCCCAGGGAGAAGAGAGAGGGGTGGCAGCCCTGTGTATTTTCTAGTAACAGGAAAGCTGGTTCCGGGGCCGAGAATGAGATAGAATGTCATTCCACCCTGCCGTGTGGCCTCAGGCAATGTCTGTCTGGATCTGTTTTTTGCTCTGTGAAAGTCCCTTGGTCCTCCAGCCTCAAGGCTGATGGGACTACAGAAGCTGTATGAGAAGGCTTTGGAACTATGCTTTGTGTGAAAGGGAAAGTTTCTGTAGTCTTAGGATCACTGTCTCCACCCCTATACCATCCCTGCCAGGGGTGCTGATAGTGGATTAGCCCTGTCTGTGTGTGTGTGTATGTGAGAGAGAGAGAGAGAGGGAGATTGAGAATATGAATGAGGTTATCTCTTCTCTGTCTCCTCAGTCCAGAGCCTGGACTGGGAAACCTTTGAGCAGTACTGTGCCTGGCAGCTCTTCCTGGCCCACAACATCCCCCTGGAGACCATAATCCCCATCCTGCAGCACCTCAAGTACAAAGGTGAGTCGGGTTGTGGGTGTGGAACACGGCAGGGAGAGGGCACTCCCAGTCCAGCTGCTGCAAGGCTTAGGCCTCTGAGCTCCTTTCTAGATGAGCCCAGATCTGCCGTCCCCCTTCCCGCCGAAGTGCCAAGTGCGAAAAGGCAGGCTCCCGGTCAGTCGCTTCTGCCCTTTAGGTGTATCCTGCAGGCCTTCTCTGAGCCAGGTGCTAGACTGGGGCTCAGGGGGCTCAGGATTTTGGAGGAGTGGGTTAGGGGCCTGCTCTTCCTGGTTTCTTGCTGATTATCTTTGCTCTTTGCAGTGGCTGTTGGTTGGGGGATGGGAGAGGTGCCAGGATTTCTTCCTGGAATTTTGCATTCCTCTGAACAGCCTCTCCCCTCCCCCACAGAGCACCCAGAGGCCCTGTCCTGCCTACTGCTTCAGCTCCGAAGAGAGAAGTGAGTTCCACCCTCGGGGGCTCTTTAGTCCTCAATCTCAACATACCAAGAGATGCTGCCGTATAAAGGGCTCCTGTCCTGCTCCTCTGGCCGTGTTTTTTCCTATTGTTGACATCTGCTTATTCTACCCTTCCCCCAAAGTGATTTACAAATAAGCAGCTCCCTTGGGATCTGGGCTTCCTCTCGACTTTACCCCCCTGCCCACCAGGAGCTGCCCTCAGAGGTGGGGGCCGGACATCCCCGTTTCCTGCTGCCACAGCAGTTCTAATCCCCGGTGGCTCCTGCTCCCCTCCCCCGTGCTCCTGAGGCCACCACGCGGCTAATCCAAGAGGAGGAAGGGTCAGAGTAGGGGGGTCAGACACCATCCCCTCGCTCAACCTGCGGAAAGCAGGGCCAGCTGGACCCCCGTGCTCCCTGCCAGGGGTGGGGCAGAGAGGGCGAGAAGGCAGAGGCCCCTCCCTCCATCACAGGCACTTTTCCAGAAGCCCCAGATAAATGGGGCCACAGCTGTATATCTTTTCCTTCCTACCTTCTTGCCTTCCTTCCACCTTTTCTCTTCTCTTGGCTGGGAGAGTAGACACGGTCCAGCGCTTCCTAAAGGAGGCGGGAAGGTTGGAGGGCTGCGTGGGGGCTGTGGCTTCCCGCCACCTCCCCTGTACCTTCCTCGGGCTAGACACCAGGGTGGCCCACCCACCCAGTGGGGCAGGGGTTGGGGAGCACGCACACACCACACACTTGTCCTCCTACCTGCCTGGCCGACTTCCTGACTGTCCTGGGCAAAGTGCGGGAGACTTAGTGGGCCTCCCTGCCGACACATGCACGCGCACACACGCACCTTCTACTGTCACAGAAGCTGAAGAGTCTCACTTCTTGTCTCCTGGCTTCCGCAGAGGATGAAACCAGGCATTCCTTGGCCCAAAGAGAAGGAGGAGAGGGATGTGAGAGTAGGAAGCTGCCGCAAGTTGGGGGTGGTGCAGGGATGGGGAGGCCGAGGTCTGGGGAAAAAGCCAGTGGGAGAGCTCCAGGGGCTCCTGTGGCCAGCTGTGTGAGCAGGGCGCCCCGCTCCCCTCGCCCCCAGGCCCAGCGAGGAGATGGTGAAGATGGTGCTGAGCCGGCCCTGCCATCCCGACGACCAGTTCACCACCAGCATCCTGAGGCACTGGTGCATGAAGCACGACGAGCTGCTGGCTGAGCACATCAAGTCCCTGCTCATCAAGAACAACAGCCTTCCGCGCAAGAGGCAGAGGTGGGACCCTCCATGCCAGGGCTGCCCGCTGTCCACAGGCCGGCACCAGGGCCGTGCAGTTCGGTCCCTGCCTGGCTTGTGGGCGACATCTAGTGGTGTGAAGCTACCTGGCGTGCAGGACCACTGTGGCCCCTTCCCCTCCTTTCCTAGTGCCCTGTCTTTGGTCCCTGTTCCAGGCACACCTCCCTTACCCTGCCGGGCCCTCCCAGCCCTCCTATCCCCTTCTCCATATGGGCTGCCTCTGCCTTAAGGAGGGACCTCAGTGGGGGAGGGTGTCTCATTCTCCTGGAGCCGTCACCCCAAGCTCAGACTCTGGCTCTTGTGACCTCCCTGCAGCCTGAGGAGTTCCAGCAGCAAGCTGGCCCAGCTGACTCTGGAGCAGATCCTAGAGCACTTGGACAACCTGCGTCTCAACCTGACCAACACCAAGCAGAACTGTATGCTTTCTGCCCTCTCCGAGCGCATGGCACTGCCCTGGCTCACACCATCCGTGGATCCGGGTGGGGCAGCTCTCAGACACCTCACTGTTCCTCCCTCCCTGTTTTCCCTCCCTCTAGTTTTCAGCCAGACCCCAATTCTGCAGGCTCTGCAGCACGTCCAGGCGAGCTGTGACGAAGCCCACAAGATGAAGTGAGGCTCCTTGCACTTTGGGCCTTGGGAAGTAGTGGGAGAAGGCCTGGGTGAGGGTGGCCTGCTGGGGACACAAACTTAGTGACCAGCAAGACCATGGAGTTGAGAACAAATGGAGACCCTGGCATGGGGTCAGAGAAAAGGATGGGAGGATGGCCATGGGGCCAGGACCCCCACCCTCTGAGAGCCTGTTCTCTCCCTTAGGTTCAGCGATCTCTTCTCCCTGGCCGAGGAATACGAGGACTCTTCCACCAAGCCACCCAAGAGCCGGCGAAAAGCAGCTCTGTCCAGCCCCCGAAGTCGAAAGAATGCCACACAGCCCCCCAATGCTGAGGAAGAGTCAGGCTCCAGCAGTGCCTCGGTGAGACCCCTGGCCGTGCAAGCCATGCACAGGAGGAAAAGGAGAGTTGGGGTGCAGGTAGAGTTGGGGCCAGCCGCTGCCCAGGCTAGTGATTCCCTCCCCTCCATCTCTTCCAGGAGGAAGAAGACACAAAACCAAAGCCCACCAAGCGGAAACGGAAGGGGTCCTCTGCAGTGGGGTCTGACAGTGACTGAGGCCCTGTGTTCCCCATTCCACCCCCAGTTGGACTGCCCTCCCCTCCTTGGTGAATCAGAGGTTAATAGGGGCTGGGGAGATCGTAGGGGCAACACCCTGTCCCCATCCCAGAGCTCACCCTGGGAGAAGGACGAGCTGCCTCCTTCAGCGCAGCCTGAGAAGCTGCCATGCAGCCCCCCAGTCCCTCCTCCCTCCTCTCTGGGGCCTCCAGCCGCATCACACTGCTGCTCCCACTGATAGTGGGGTTCCCACTGAAACCAGAGGCTGTACAAAACCTGGACTGTGGTGGAAGTCTTCAGCCTCCTGCCCCCTCCCCCAGCTTCCCCCAAAAGTGTTTCAGTAGAGAAGAGAAATGGCAGAGGGGCAGCTGGCCAGAGAGGCTAGGATGAGAGTGAAAACTGTGTGGGTGCCCCTTCCAACTTCCCCCTTCAGGTCTTGATTTGCTCTGAACAGGCATTATATAGCTGCCCTCCATACGCCAGTATGAAGTGGGCATTTAATCTGTGACATGGTCAAGTCGCCTTTTCCTCTCCATGGGCCAGATGCCACAAGTGTTTGGGAAGGAACCTGAGAGGGAGGCCACAGCCCCACCTGGAGGCTTGTGCTGGCCTGAAGCTGGCACCTCAAGTCGGGCCAGAGCCCAGGGAGTCCCAGAGACATGTTCCACAGAACTGTCAAATGGTCACATTTCCTTGGTTCTGTCTTTGTTTTCTTTCTTTTTGTTGGCAGAGATAATCGCATTTTAAAAGTTGTTTTTAAATGACAATAAAACAAGCCAGAACCTCTTTTGTGCCGGAGTTGCTGCCCCCACTTACCCTGTGCCCGTACAGGTGGTCTTGATTTAATGGGCACCCCCCCCTTCACAGCTTCCCCTTCTCTCTTCCTGCCCACTTCCTTCTATGTCTGGAGCAGAAGGCTTGGCTTTACTGCCCCAACCTTTTTGCTTCTCTGCCCCCATCCTGGCTGCCACTGGCTGTGCAGGCCAGGCGCTGACCTGGCCAGGCAGAAACTGATGCTGGCACCACCTCCCAAAAGGCTGTTTGTCTTTACCCATCTCTCAAGAAACCAGAGGCTTCCAAAAGCCGGTATTTGTCATACTCTGTGCTTACCAACTACTGGAGGATTAAATGCTTGGGGGTGAGGGAGAGAGTTCAGATACCTGGGAAAAAGAACTCTCTTCCACAGTCTGGCCACTTGCCCATCCATGTGTACCAGCAGAAAAGAGCTCCTTGGCTATGCTTTTGTTCCCCTGCTGTCCTGGGAGGTTGTGAGGGGCAGGCTGAGGAGAGAGGAGTGAAGTTGGGCCGACTGCAGACAGCTCCTCCTGTTCAGCCTGCAAATTTGTCTTTTACAGAATCCAGGTTCTCCCTTCCCTCAAAGCTGCTACTCCTTCCTTTGAACGTTTCAACTCCCGGAGGCCTTTTTTCCTTCCTCGCTCGTTCCCCAGTTTTCTCTGCCGCAATTAAAACTAGGATGGAAAGCATTAGCTGGCTGGCCCCAGTTATTGTACCTTTGCCCAAGGGGAGGGGCTTCCGCCGTGGCCCCTCCAGAAATCTGGCTGTCTGGGCCTCCACCTTTCCCCTACTTCACTCTCGGCTCCCACCCCGCTGGGGTTGCTGCTGCTCCTGGCGGCTGGAGGGAGGGCATAGCTCCGGCTTTCGTGCGGGGACTTGGAGCACCATGTGGGCAAGGGGCCGAGTTCTTCAGTCTCTTTGGGAGAGCAGTGCCACCCTCCTGTCACGGGTGAAAACGGGAAGAAAGGGAAAGATGGACTTGGATCCTAGTGCCCTGGCTCTCTGGCCGGGGGTCCAAAGTCCAGCCAGATGTCTAGACCTCCCTTGAGGAGAAAACCTAAAACGGCCCCGATCCTGGGATTAACAGAAGGCGTGAGCACCGCCCAGGACCTGGTAGGGTGCGGGCTGCGAGTCGTCCGGGAGGGAGCGCGCCTAGGGCGGAGCGTAGCTGTGGGGAGGGCCGGGCGTGCGGGGCCGCCCCCCACTAGTACTCCTCCCGGGCCTCTGCTCTCCGCCCGTGGGGAGGGAGGTGGGGGGCTGGGTGGGAAGAGGCGAGTGCCAGCGCGCGCGCTCCCGGGAAGGAGAGGTCTAAGCACTAGAACCAGCGGCCCCAGGTTTTCAGAAGGGAGTATCTGGGCAGTCTGCGAGCGGCTGGGGCCAGACGGGGCCGAGTCGAGGAAGCGGGCACGATGGCCGCCCTCCTGCTGCTACCCCTGCTGCTGCTGCCGCTGCTGCTGCTGAAGCTGCGCCTATGGCCGCAGTTGCGCTGGCTCGCGGCAGACTTGGCCTTCTCTGTGCGCGCCCTACGCTGCAAACGGGCCCTTCGAGCGCGCGCCCTGGCCGCGGCTGCCGCAGACCCGGAAGGTCCAGAGGGGGGCTGCAGCCTGGCCTGGCGCCTCGCGCAGCTGGCCCGGCAGCGCCCCGCGCACACCTTTCTCATTCACGGCGCGCAACGCTTTAGCTACGCGGAGGCCGAGCGCCAGAGCAACCGGGCTGCGCGCGCCTTCTTGCGCGCGCGAGGCTGGGACGGGGGGCCCGGCGGCGGCGACAGCGGCGCGGGGGGCGCCGGGGAAGGCGAGCGGGCGGTGCACGGCGTACGAGACTCGGCGGCCGGAAGCGGAGCTGCGCGGCCCGTGCGGGAAGGGGATGGCGCGGCCCCTCTGGCACCTGGGGCCATCGTGGCGCTGTTGCTCCCTGCCTGCCCAGAGTTCCTGTGGCTCTGGTTCGGGCTGGCCAAGGCCGGCCTGCGTGTGGCCTTTGTGCCCACCGCTCTGCGCCGGGGTCCCCTACTGCACTGTCTCCGCAGCTGCGGCGCTCGCGCGCTCGTGCTGGCGCCAGGTAAGGCTGGAGCGCTCGACCGACGGGGGCGGGGCCAGCCACAGAAAGGGGCGTGTCGGAGGGGCGCAAAGAAGGAGTGGGCTGGGAAGGAGGCCAGGGGTTCGGAAAGGGTGAGGAGACGGGTCTCTGGGTTCGCGAAGGGATAAAGCTGGGTCACTGGTTTCCCAAGGATTTCCGAAGACTTGGGCTCCAGGTCCCAGACCCATGATGGCGCGTCCGTACCGTACTCTTCAGCCTCACTCGGGAGCTCTGCGAGGTGGGGGTGGGGGAACAAATGGAGTAAAGTGTGGGGAAGGCTTCTGGGTAGCGGTAGAGCTGTGGAGCTATGCTTTCCCGCCCCATCCAGAGTTCCTGGAGTCCCTGGAGCCTGACCTGCCAGCGCTGAGAGCCATGGGGCTCCACCTGTGGGCTGCAGGCTCTGAAACCCATCCTGCTGGGATCACCGATTTTCTGGCTGAGGCCTCCGCTGAAGTGGATGGGCCAGTGCCCGGGTACCTGTCTGCCCCCCAGAACATAATGGACACGTGCCTGTATATCTTCACCTCTGGCACCACAGGTGAGGGCTGGACACGATATTTACCTCCAAGAAACTGAAGACAAGGAAGGCAGGGGCCTGGGAATAGGAACTGTGACCTCCTCAGCTCGTAGTCCACTTCTCCAAAGCCCCCAGAGAGGAGGCTGATCCCAGCGGCCATATTTTCTGTCTCGCCAACCCTCCCACCCCTCTTCATTTCCCCACCTCTCCGAACTTACCACATTTCTAGGACGACCTGGCCTGCCTTCTTAGTTTCAGCCTTGCCTCTGCCACTTTCTGTGGGAAACCCAACAGGGCCAAAGCGGGAGACAAGCCTTGGAGCTCAGACCCTTCCCCTGATCTCCCGCTCCCCCCAGGCCTCCCCAAGGCTGCTCGGATCAGTCATCTGAAGGTCCTGCAATGCCAAGGATTCTACCAGCTGTGCGGCGCCCACCAGGAGGATGTGATCTACCTTGCCCTCCCACTCTACCACATGTCTGGCTCCCTGTTGGGCATCGTGGGATGCTTGGGCATTGGTCAGTCTCCCCCACCCCAACCCCCCGTTCAGCCCTCCGGCAGATGTTTATGCCAGCAAACATTTATTAAGTACCTACTGTGGTGTGCTCACCTGGGGATGCTTCCTCAGTCCTTCAGGGTAGAGAATCCAGAGGAAGGAGGCAGGGCCTCCTCTCCAGGAGCTCCTGGTTCAATGCAGAAGCGTCACTTGCATAGACCTACAGGCTGAGCAACTAGGGCGGCCATGCAGTTCACAGAACTCCAGGCGCCAGGGGAGGGGAGGGCCATGACTGTCAGCCCAGGAAGAGGCAAATGGAGAAGAGGGTTGTGGCTTGGGGGCAGGGTTCAGACGATGGACTGCTTGGGGATGGGAGGTAGGGAGAGGGCATTAACGGTGGGAAAGGATGAGGGCCAACTTGGCCTTTGGAAAGTGTGAATGTCACAGCCAGGCCTTTCCGGGGAACTACAGTACAGTGACGGCTGATGCCTGAGAAGGAGGGGGTCAGGACTCCTCACGTGACCCCCCACCCCCCAGCTCTTAACCTCACCTCCTTCCTTCCTCCTCACCCTCTCTGATTCTGGCAGGGGCCACAGTGGTGCTGAAGTCCAAGTTCTCAGCTGGTCAGTTCTGGGAGGACTGCCAGCAGCACGGGGTGACGGTGTTCCAGTACATCGGGGAATTATGCCGATACCTTGTGAACCAGCCGCCGGTGCGTGGGCACAGATCCTGGGCAGAGCCACGAAGGCAGGGAGATGGGCAGTTGGCAGGGGACACTGAAACGGTTGTCTGGGAGTTAGAGGGAGAGGAAGCAAGAAGAAAATGGAAAGGGAGGGTAAGGAGCCTGGGCTGGTAGGATTCTGGTGCTTAGGGCACCTCAAGGAGGTCACGGTGGAAGTGGTGCAAGGAGAGTGGGAGACAGGGCTGCACCTGGGGGAGCTGGCATCTTGGTGTTGAAGCTCCTGCCCCTCCCCCCACTTGTCTCAGAGCAAGGCAGAACATGGACATAAGGTCCGGCTGGTGGTGGGCAGCGGGCTGCGACCAGACACCTGGGAGCGCTTTGTGAGGCGCTTCGGGCCCCTGCAGGTGCTGGAGACGTATGGACTGACAGAGGGCAACGTGGCCACTTTCAACTACACAGGACAGCGGGGTGCTGTGGGGCGCGCCTCCTGGCTTTACAAGGTGAGTTACAGGAGGAAACTGGAGAACCTGTGGAACGTTGGGGGGCTGCTGGGGAGGGGGCTCGTGCAACTGAAATGACCCAGTGCCTGGGTCTCCCTTCCCCCAGCATGTCTTCCCCTTCTCTTTGATTCGCTATGATGTCACCACAGGGGAGCCGATTCGGAACACCCAGGGGCTCTGTGTGGCCACATCTCCAGGTTTGTGTCCAGGCGGGGTGGGTAGGGGTGGTGGAGCTGGCTGGCAGAGGAGGATTGGACTTGGAGAGTGTGGTGGGCGGCGGCCCCCTGACCCCAGTGACTCTACCAGGTGAGCCAGGGCTGCTGGTGGCCCCCGTGAACCAGCAGTCACCATTCCTGGGCTATGCTGGGGGGCCAGAGCTGGCCCGGGGAAAGCTGCTGAAGGATGTCTTCCAGCCTGGGGATGTTTTCTTCAACACTGGGGACCTGTTGGTCTGCGACGACCAAGGCTTTCTTCGCTTCCACGATCGTACTGGAGACACCTTCAGGTATCTGCCCCCAACTCTCTGATTTCTCTCCTGGGCATCCCGTCTCTGTGACCCAAACCCTCTAAACCTCCACTCCCTAATCTGCCCCAACCCAGCTTCTCACCTAAGCTCTCATCTCCAGCCTCCTAAACACGTCTTCCCCAAGACCTTCTGGCACCTCGCCCTCATCCCTGACCTCTTTCTCTCCCCACCAATCTCATTAGGCCCTGACCCCTGACTCCCAGTTTCCAATTTCTGCTCTCTGGCAGGTGGAAGGGGGAGAATGTGGCCACGACCGAGGTGGCTGAGGCCTTGGAGGCCCTGGATTTTCTTCAGGAGGTGAACGTCTACGGAGTCACTGTGCCAGGTGCCCGGCCATGGGGCGGCGGGGACCCGGCCCACCACCCTGAAGTGGTATTCCTTGGGCGCAGGGAGCATGAGGCCTCGTGGTGGTCAGCTACCACGGCTGACCCTGCCCCCCACGCCCACCAGGGCACGAAGGCAGGGCTGGGATGGCAGCCCTGGTTCTGCGTCCCCCCCACTCTTTGGACCTTGTGCAGCTCTACGTCCGTGTTTCCGAGAACCTGCCACCTTATGCCCGGCCTCGATTCCTAAGGCTTCAGGTAACCAGCCACTCCTGCCCTGACCCTTTACCTCACCCCGTATATCTGCAGCAGTCAGTGGCTCCCAAACCCCACAAAGGGACCCCCACGTAATACATTCTGTGAAGAGAAAGAACAGTTCCTTCCCAGACACATGCTTCTCACCCCCTCCATCCTCCAGGCCTGGCCCCTTCTCTTCCCTGTCACCCCCTCCCCTAAACCCTGACCTCATCCCCCCCTCCCCCCAGACCTGCCCCTTAACGAAACTCAGGCGATTTCCCTGAGCCACTGGGGCAGAATACCCCTTCCTTCAGCCCCCTTTGACCCCTCCCCCTCCCCAGGAGTCACTGGCCACCACAGAGACCTTCAAGCAGCAGAAGGTTCGGATGGCAAAGGAGGGCTTTGACCCAAGCGCACTGTCCGACCCCCTCTACATTCTGGACCAGGCTGGGGGCGCCTACCTGCCCCTCACACCTGCCCGGTACAGTGCCCTCCTGGCCGGGGACCTTCGCATCTGAGAGCCTCCACACCAGTGTGCCTGAGGGAGGGACTTTGTGGGGTGGGGTTATTGCAGGTGTATCAGCCGCCGTCAGGGATCTCTTCTATACCAGGTTTGTAATCTTTATTTTGTAATAAATGTGGCCAGAGCCCATCTGGCTCTGTCTTTCTCATCTACAATATTCGCTTCCCTGTCTGTCTGTGGAACTGCTTTTCCCGCAGACATTTTCACCCGCCCGGAGCCACAGGCGCTCCTGCCCTGACCATGTGGCCTGAGCTCAGTGTCTGGACCTCAGTGTTTTTCCTCTCAGGTGACCCCGTGTGATCCTTGTCCTTGGAAAACCCCTGATGACTGATGTCTGTCTGTGCTTGTGGATATCCTGTCCCAGTTTCACTCCCTGAGTGCAGGGCCCCCACTGCTCTCTCTGGGGAGCCAGAGGACCCAAGGGATTGGTTCAAATGGCCGAAGTGGACAGAGGCACAAATGCTACCCCTGTGGACAGCCAAAACATCTCCACAGACTCACGTGTGGTTGGGGCCTGGGGAAGGGTCTCAACCGGGCAAAACAGAGGTTTGATTTTGGGTTAAAGGAACCTCCCTCTCCCCTCACTGGCTGGCTTTGATAAGGGTGCGGCCACTCAGCCCCCCACCTCAAACGTTCCCGATTTTACCCACTCTTAGTTCTATATTCCCAGAAATAGCAGCCCAGGGTGGGGCCCCTCAGGTTCTGGGGAGACTTTGACTGAGGCCCGTCTTGGAGCAGGGCTCAGAGTGCACGTATGCACGTGGTGGCAGAGGGATGGGGGAATCAAAAGGGAAAAGTCCTGTCCTTGGCCCCTAAATGAGGCGTCAAAAAAGTTAGTCAGGGGCTTCCCTGGTGGCGCATTGGTTGAGAGTCTGCCTGCCGATGCAGGGGATGCGGGTTCATGCCCCGGTCCGGGAGGATCCCACATGCTGCGGAGCGGCTGGGCCCGTGAGCTATGGCCGCTGGGCCTGTGCGTCTGCAAAAAAAAAAAAGTTAATCATCAGGGAGTTCCCTGGTGGTCTAGTGGTTAGGATTTGCGCTTTCACTGCTGTGGCCTGGGTTCAATCCCTGGTTGGGGAACTGAGATCCCGAAAGCTGTGTGGCCAAAAAGAAAAAGAAAAAAATTTTTTAAATAAATAAATAAAACTATGATTCAAGATAGGTTAAAAAAAAAAAGTTAATCATCTAAAAGCTTGCAATGCTGAAACTGCTGCTTGTCTTAGAACTAAAACCCCTCCCCCTGTTTTAAGCTGTGGGTCCTCAAAAAATTCTACTACATTCCCTTGGGTTATCTTTCCCCTTCCAACCCCTCTCCCCAACCTGAGAGGTCTGGGAACGCACTCCATCACCAATTTTGGGTCCTTATGGCTAACCCTTCTGTTCCAAAACATACACCTTGTCCCACCCTCCACCAACAAACCCAGTTCAGCGTCACCAACAGACTAGAGGCACACACAATCCCTGTTTCATTTGGTCGAAATCTGTGCTGTACAATATGGTAGCCGCCAGCTGCATGTGCCCAGTGAGCGCTTGAGATGTGGCTGGTCTGCAGCAAGATGTGCCGTGAGTGTGAAATGCACACCGGGTTTTAAAGACTTAGCATCAAAAATAAAATAAATTTCAGGGAATTCCCTGGCGGTCCAGTGGTTAGGACTTGGCACTCTCACTGCTGGGGCCCAGGTTCTCAATCCCTGGTTGGGGAACTAAGTTCCCGCAAGCGACTCAGCCAAAAAATAAAAGAAAAAATATTTCATTAATAATTGTTTATATTGCTTACATGTTGAAATACTATTTTGGATGTATTGGGTTAAATAAAATATATTAAGATGAATATACTTTTGTAAATTTGGCTACTAGAAAATGCAGAATTACATATCAGCCACGTTATATTTCTACTGAAAAGCGCTGGCCTAAGTCCTGTCCCCAAGTCTCCCTCTGCAAACACACAAATACTGAGTGTAATATGTCAGCTGTCCCTGTTTGATGCCTGCTTTTGTGCAGCTGCACTTTAGCAAGGACAGTGAGAGGAGGGGCTTCTGTTCCAATAGGCCGATCCAGGTGGCTGGGCCTGGCACGCTGCCCTCCAGAGTCGTAGCTCTTTGAACCAGCTTTGTCACAGAGGCTACATAACTAGTGCTAGAAATTGAGAGCTGCAAGAACACACAGTTTGGATCCGAAAGAATTAGGTTTTCCGTTTACCACAATTAAAAATAAAGTAAAATGCACTTTAAAAGAATTGTTTTCCTACCCTACCCAAAAAAAATCCAGTGAAATAAAATAAAATGGAATTATGAGAAATTTGCCAAGATCAAATAGGTTGGTCCTCAGGTGGTGAGTTCCCTTTCTGAGGAGTCTTGTCCCTGAGACTTTGGACGCTGGAGTGGGAGGGTGGTGGAATCAGAGAACTGTCTCACCCCATCCTCAGACCAAGGCAATGGTCTCAGCTTTGCGTCTGTGGATTCCCCGGGCTACTTAGGCCACGTGTCCTTGACAAATACCGGGCACTGTATTTTACCAGTGTAAAAAGGCACTGACGTAGGCAAACCACGCTGTCTTTTTACAGCCCGTGGCTAAGAATAGTTTTTATGTTTTTACATGGCTGAAGAAATCAAAAGAAGACTATTTCATGACATGTATGGGATTCAGACTTCAGAGTCCATGAGTAGTTCTATTGGAACAGGCCACGGGCATTCCTATACATACTGTCTATGGCTGCTTCTGTACTACAGAAACAGAGTTGAGTAGTTGTGACAGAGACCATATGGCCTGAAAAGCATAAACTATTTACCGTGTGGCCCTTGACAGACTGCCCACGCCTGCTCTAGGGCCTCATCCCTACCCCGCAGCCGGGCTGCAGTTTTCCCCGCGCGCAGGGACAGGGAGTGTCAGGAGGAGCCCCCCGGCGATGCTTGGTGACCGCTCCCTGTAGGGCTTGGCAGAAAGCTCCCAGGACGGGGTGCTGCCTGAACCGATTATGTGGGGAAAGGCAGTAACGCGCCCCTAGTCCTGCTCATTCCCGAGCGCCCACGCGCTGGCAGGCTCCAGGTGGCGGCTAAGCACACTTGCGGAAACCTAACCTGGGCCGCAAGCAGGGATTGGCGCCGGCTGACTCGCCGCAGCCCACGTCCCCGCGCACGAGGGAGGCGGGGCAAACCGGGGAATGGGAGGAGTCATCCTGCATGGGCGGGGCGAAGCCCCTCCGCGCCTTCCGACGCAGAAAGACGCCTGCGCACTGCCACCGCCCCGAGCTCCCGGTAAAATTAAGAGAAGAACGGAGGGGCAGGGTCAAGGTAACTGAAGTTCTCTTTGGGCCTCTAGGGAACAAGTGCGGAAACTTTTTTTTTTTTAATTGAGCTATAATGCAAGTGCCATAAAATTCACCCTTTTAAAGAGTAAAGTTGTATTCATAGAACATAGCCACTATCTAATTTAGAACATTTTCATAACCCCCGAAGAAATCCCTACCCATTAGCATTCCTCCGTCACCCAGTTTCTGGCAACCACCAGTCTGCATTCTGTCTCTATGGATTTGTCTATTCGGAACATTTCATATAAACGGAGTCATATATGTGACCTTTTGTGTACTAGTGGCTTTCACTTAGCGTAATATTTTCGAGGTAGGTTCATCCCCGTTGTGGCGTGTATCAGTACTTCTTTGCTTCTTATGGCCTAATAATATTCTCTTGGAGGTATATACCACAGTTTGTTTATCTGTTCATTAGCTGATGGAATTTGGGCTGTTTCCACTTTTTGGCTATTTGAACAGTACTGCTGTAAACATTTGTGTACAAGTTTTTGGACAAAATATTTTCAATTCTTTTGTGTGTATACCTAGAAATGGAATTGCTGGGTTTTATAGAAACTCTGTGTTTGACTTTGAGAGGAACTACCAAACTATTTTCCACAGTGGCTGCACAATTTTACATTCCCACCAGCAATGTATGAGGGTTCCAATTTTTCTACATTAAAAAAAAAAATATTTATTTACTTATATATTTTGGCTGTGCCGGGTCTCAGTTGTGGCATGCGGACTCTCAGTTGCAGCATGCATGTGGGATCCAGTTCCCCGACCAGGGATGGAACCCGGGCCCCCTGCGTTGGGAGCACGGAGTCCCACTCACTGGACCACCAGGGAAGTCCTTCTACATCTTCACTAACACTTTTTATTGTCTTTTGACTGTAGCAGTCACGGTGGGTGTGATATGGTATCTTGTTGTGGTTTTGATTTGCATTTCCCTGATGGCTAATAATGTTGAACATCTTTTCATGTGCTTATTGGCCATTTGAATATTTTCTTTGGAGAAATGTCTTTCCAAATTATTTCCTTGTTTTTTAATCGTGTTATTTGCCTTTTTACTGTTGAGTTGTGAGAGGGTTTTGTTTTGTTTTTTGTTTTGTTTTTATAATGTACTGGACTCAAATTCCCTATCTCATATAAGATTTGCAAATATTTTCTCTCATTCTGTGGTTTGTTTTTTGCTTCCCTGATAGTGTCCTTTGAAACACAAAGATTTTACATTTTGATGAAGTGCAGTTTGTCTACTTTTTTATACAGGGAGAATATTGCAAGAGTTAGTTTTTCCCTAAGGACAAATAAAGATATAAAGATATGTTACATTTCATTTGGTAGTGTACATGTTAGTAGAATTGGTATTATTTGAAACTATGGCATATTGTATAATAATAAACGTTAGGAGTCATTGTTTCCAGAGCAAGAGAAAAGAAGATATAAGTATAAAAAAAAAATAAGTGAAGTAAAAATCTTATAATGGCACTGAAAAAGCCTAGAAGCAACGGACAGTTTGACAACAGTGAGATCTCCCAGCACCCAGGTCCTTGGAGGAAAGGTTGGTTCCAGGTCGGCAGGAAATACTCAGGATGAGCATTGGGGCATCTTGTGCTGGAAAGCAAAGATATCAAGAAATGCGGTAACAGCAAAAGGACACCAAGCTCCCATTGCCTAAGATAGGGCAATCTGAACTGTCAAAAAGATTAATGGAGGCCCTTGAAACACTGAACATACAAAATGTAGCCATTCAGAGTGATACTAAAAGGGGCTAGGAGGATAAAGGGCTAGAGGGGGAGAGAAACATGTGGGGTAGGACACCAACTCCTTACTCTGAATACTGGCAATTAAAGGAAAGAACTAAGCGTTTGTCCCTCCTTTCCTGCATGAATTGTATTTCAGGGTTACCAAATTGTCCTAGTTGATGAGGGAAAGTTCTTTACAAAAGAACTCCAGTTAATGAGTGAGAAAGGAATTATAGAACTGGAAAATTACCATTTTGCAACCCCTAATGAAATTGAGGCAGGAAATTATCATCAATGAATAAAACTATCAGATGAAAGGCTGATGGGGAGTTTTACAAGGGAACGATCAGGTTGTCACCACCTGAAGCCACCACTCAATCTTATTTATTTATTTATTTATTCATTCATTCATTCTTGGCTGCGTTGGGTCTCCGCTGCTGTGTGTGGGCTCTCTCCAGCTGCGGCGAGCGGGGGCCCCTCCTCGTAGCAGTGCACGTGCTTCTCGTTGCGGTGGCTTCTCTCATTGCAGAGCATGGGCTCCAGGCACATGGGCTTCAGTAGTTGTGGCATGCTGGCTCAGTCGTTGTGGCTCACAGGCTCTAGAGCGCAGGCTCAGTAGTTGTGGTGCACGGGCTTAGTTGCTCCGCAGCATGTGGGATCTTCCCGGACCAGGGCTCAAACCTGTGTTCCCTACACTGGCAGGCGGATTCCCAACCACTTCACCACCAGGGAAGTCCCACCACCACTCAATCTTAGAATCACTAAAAGTGGAACCACAAGGCATTGCTTGCCTCCTGAAGAGATGCAGTATGCAGCACACAGCACTGCCTATAAGGTTTTCTTTCTTAAAAGTGGAGCCTGAAGCTAACCAAGCCTCCAGGGCCAATATCCATTTACAGAGGAACATATATAATAACCAAAGAACTCAAACAGATCCAGAATACAGTACTTCTACTGGAAATTTTAAACAGTCTCTTCAACAACTCAATGATATATGAGAGAGGCGGAGTGGGGGCAGGGCTTGCCTCAATTAGATCCTTAAGACATAACCAAACGTAGCCTAGCGTATGGACCTTGTTACGACTGAAAAAAAAAGAGTAAAAAGACACTTTTGAGACAGTTAGGGAAATTTGATTATGGACTAGTTATTAGGTGATATTAAGAAATTATTGTTACTATAATAGGGAAGAAACTATTCTATTACAAGTTAACCACTAAAGGGATGTTGCCTATAAGCTTAGATTATACATAATGGCCCATCTCTGGGAACCCTGCCTTCCAGGAAAAGATAATTAAGCTAAAATACCTTTGATTAGCTCACAGAAAACATCCTGACCAGGCCCACCTGGGAATGGCTTCAAGAAGAGAGAAATTAACACATCCTGGAACCAGGACTTTACTCCCTCCCCCTTAGTATAAAAGAATCCTGAATTCTAATTCGGAGAAGGTGGTGCTTTGGGAAGTTAACCCGTCGTCTTCTCGGTCTGCTGGCTTTCCGAATAAAGTCACTGTTCCTTGTCCCAGCAACACATCTCTCAATTGATTGGCCTGTCGTTCGGCAAGCAGTATGAGCTCGGACTCGGTAAAAAATTTTGGTGAAACCATCTAGGACTCTTGTGCTAGAGGCCAGCCAACGCAGTTGGGGAATTTTTGGGTAAGGCCCTAGCAGCTACCAGGATCACTTGTCCTGAGGATCTTCCCCTCACAGTTCCCCAAAATGGCACTGGCTGCCCCAGCACTTGGCAGTTGGAGCAAAGAATCAACATCCGGGAGGCGACGGGCTCAATACAGCAGGGTAAGTCGCTCGCTCTGGTGTGCAGCTGGAACTCGATTACCTCTGTTTGGGGCTTTTTTTCTCTGGAATAAGCCAGTTGGTTTTGTATTCGAGTGGGGTACCCTGTTAGAGGAAATAATTGCTGGGTTTTTTTACCCAGTTTGGATCTGGTTCGTTTGTTTCTTTGGATGCTAGCACGTGTGTGCGCCATTTGGTTTTTTTTGTTTGTTGTTTTTTGGCTGCATTGGGTCTTCGTTGCCGAGCACAGGCTTTCTCTAGTTGTGGCGCACGGGCTTAGTTGCTCCGTGGCATGGGGGATCTTCCTGGAACAGGACTTGAACCCGTGTCCCCTGCATTGGCAGGCGGATTCTTAACCACTGCGCCACCAGGGAAGTCCTGCCCCTTGGGTTTTGTTTGTCTTGTATTTCTGTCTTTAAAAATTGGGGAATGTTTCAACTCTCCATAAAGAAAGTCCTCTGGGGCGCATTTTGGATAAGTGACCTGATGACAGCTATGAAGCCATGACTGAGAGGAAGATGATATTTTATTGCAACAATGTAGCCGTAGTACCTGTTAGGATCTCCACAAGGGGTTTAGGCAGGTTTACTTTGGGAGCCTGTGCACCATGTACCCTCACCTTTGCTGTGTTAATTACATTGTTTGTGGTCTCCTGTGTTGTTGGTCTGGATCCAACAGCTCTCCGAGGCGTCACAGTCACATTACGTGGGGTTGAGTTGATGGTTCTTGTGATATGTAAAAAACCCCAAGACCAAACTTGAGGGTTTACTTAGGGTTTTCTGTTCTTTGGGGTTTTCATTTCATTTTGTTTTGGTACCATTTCTCCACTTACAGACTGATGTCAGTGGAGGAAAGGACATTCCCAGGGAGAAGAGAAAGGTTCCACTTGGTTTCTAAAATCACCAAAAGCCCCACCCCAGAACCCAGTCCGGCTGGTGGATGCCAAGGCAAAAGGTATCCTTCTAATGGTTACGGTGGCCTTTGAATGGCTCTGTACCTATTCTGTGAAGAAGTGGGGAAGAATAATGAAATTTTCTTTGTGCAAGCATTTGTGCTGTTACATCAGGGTGAGAAAAAGTCAGACAGTTGTCACTTTGTGGTAAAAAAAACCCAAGGGAAAATCTGTCATGCAGGAAGAAAAGAAAGGGAATGAGGGTGAGGGTATGTTGCTCCAACCTCCGGCCAAGCTGGCTGTCCAGCTGCTCCAGCTGTTATGCCAACATGTCCACCCCTTCCACCGCCTCCCATTCCTATCCAGCCCCAGTTCCCAACGCTGGGGCTCAGGAAGCGGTCAGACTGTCTCCCCCTCCCTACAGGGCTCAATTAGAAAATCCTGTGTTTAGTTCCTGGGGCACAGGGACCTGGTTTGGTAACACCATCTAAGACCCGACCGGACACCCAGTTTGGGCCAAGAGCCACTCCCAGAGCAGGACAATTTTCCTTACGCAGTTATTTAGGGGATCTAAATGCAAATGGCCAGCCGGCTATGTTTCCACGGGCTTTCTCCACCTCAGACTTGTCTAATTGGTGACCCCTCTTATAGGGAGGATCCTCTAGATGAAAGGAGAATGGTCACTGGTAAGGCCCGGTAAGAAGCATACCAGCTCCACCTAACAGACCCAAACGGTACACCTGAAGCCCACTTGGCAGTACCCACAGCTGAACCAAACTGGGACCCCAATGAGGGAGGAATGCCCTTATGAGAGCACTGCCTTAAATGCATCTTGGCAGGACTTTGAAAGGGGAACCAAAGCAAAAGAGTTTGAACAAAATTCAAGAAATTCAGCAAAAAACAAATGAATAGTTACCAGCTCTACAGACGTTACACTCTTGCAGATCCTGAGACCCCTGAAAATACTAGAATGGTAAATTTATCCTTTTCTGGGCAAAGCACCTCAGATATCAGGAGAAAGCTGCAAAAATTAGGTGGTGCTTTTTTTTTTTTTCTATTTTTCGGCCGTGTGGCCATGTGGGATCTCAGTTCCCTGACCGGGGATCAAACCCATGCCCCCTGTAGTGGAAGAGCGGTGTCTTAACCACTAGACTGCCAGGGAAGTCCCTAGATGGGTTCGTTCCCAATGTACCTTCTCAGTTGGTAGCATCAACAGGGAACAGTGACAGAAGAAAGAAGAGGCAAAATGTAACACCACTCTTCTGACAGCAGCATTGGATTCCTGGAAGGCGAGTAACCCAAAGAGAGGTGAGCCACCACTGGGGAACAAACAATATGCTTACTGTAAGGAGGAAGGACATTGGAAAAAAGATTGCCCTAGGCTAAAACATAAGAAAAAGAATGAAAAATCCAGAGCCTCTCATATTGTTAGGGAACCATTGACCAAAGCCGCCTGCCTTGGTCAGGCACGATGGATGATAACAACTTGTCTCACAATAGGAGGTTCCGATAAGGAACATGGTGCTGCCCCAAAAAACTAACTGGGAGAATTCGGTAAGGGGCCAAAAGTAGGGAAGAGATGCCAGTCCGTAATATTGTCCTGCCAACGTCCCAGGATACTTCTCACTGGAATCCATCTTGGCTGAGAGATGCGTGCCGCACGAGGAAGGACCCTGAGTCAGGCCAAACATGGGCCAAGCAAGAGGAATGGCCAGAGACAACCTGGAGACTAACCCCATCACCATAACACCGGAGACTGCGAGCCACGTGGCAGAGCAGTCCTCCTAGTTTCCCTTACCCTGTGGCTCTCCGCCCCAGCGCCCCTTCCCAATAAAGTCTCTTGCTTTGTCAGCACGTGGGTCTCCTCGGACAATTCATCTCCGAGTGTTAGACAAGCACCCACTCTCAGACCGTGGAAGGGCGTCCCCCTTCCTGCAACAATGAGGTGGAAAGAGAGAAACACCCTGATTTAATGGAGTGGCCCAGGGGCTCCCTTGGACTTGAGGCCCTATCGGACTTGAGGCGCCCAATTCCAATTTCACCACAGGAGCCCCAGGTGAAATTGACAGTGGGGAATGAGCTGATTGACTTTCTGATAAATACAGGTACAGCAGCCTCTGGTGAGTGCCAAAGCGGCACAGAAAACCTCTCAATCCATCCCAGTCACTGGAGTCTCCTGAGAAGTACAAAATCGTTCTTACTACCTCTAGAATGCCAACTAGGGGACCTCGATGTCCCTCACCATGGAAAAGGCAACTGGTTAGCTGGCCAAGCACAAAGAGGGCAGCAAAGGAAGGTGGTTATCAAGCCATGATAGGATCACTTCTCCCACAGATTGACTTGTCAAAATACCAGCTGGTGTATTCAGAAAAGGACAAAGAGAGGACCAAAGAGTAGGGTTTCATTCTGATCACACCTCGCCTGACTGGAAATGTAGCACACAAGGAACTGTTTTGATCCCTCAGGCCCTCTTGGACACTGTGCTGCAGCACATTCCTAATGGTACCCATTATGGGAGAGATGCCACCTTACAGTGGAGTCAAAACTATGCAATGGGGCCTAACCTACAAAAGACCAGCCAGCCAGTCACTCAGAATTGCATGATTCGTGCTAAAAATAACCCAAGGAGTGCTGTTAGACCTCCCCGGACAGGGACCCAACACAGAGAAACCTGCCCCACCAAGGACTGGCCAGTAGACTTGACTGCTTTGAGCTGCAGGAAACTTCAAACACCTGCTGGTGTTTAGACCCTGTCTCAGGATGGGTGGAAGCATATCCCATCTGGACCAAAAAAAAAAAAAAAAAAAAGCCTCCAAAATGGTTAAAGCTCTCCTTAAGGAAATTATCTCCTGATTTGGATTAAATCATTACCATGAACTGGAAACTACATTCATCCTGGAGACCACAATCAATAAGAAAAACCGAGAAAATGAATCCTGCCTTAAAAAGGAGCATTGCTAAAATATGTCAGGAGACTAATTTAACTTGGGATAAGGTCTTGCCAGTTGCCCTGCTACAGATCAGAGTGGCTCCCAGAAGCAGACTTAAATTAAGCCCCTTTGAAATATTGTATGGTACGCCATTCCAGGTGTCTGCCTGGGCAGAAGAATGTATAAATGCTCTGAAAGACCTAGCAGCTGTCAATTATGTTAGAGCTTTGGGCACTACACTAACCTCTGTTCCCGAGTTTACCTCCAACAGCTCTGCCTATCCAACTGAAGCAGCCTTACATCCTTTTCAACCCAGGGGAGACTTGAGTCCTGCTTACAACTTGGAGAGAACAAGGGCCTGAACATCAGCTGCTTGCAAGGTGGACAGGACCACATGTCGTATTACTTACCGTGCACTCGTCTGTCGGATTAGCTGGGGTAAAGCCGTGGATTCATCACACTCGGATTAAAGCAGCACCACTGTCATCAGAAAACAACCCAACTCCTGAGAAGCCTGGAGAGCAATGGGTTTGTGAACTCTTTGAAGGCTTAAGGTTGCTCTTTAAAAAAAAAAAGGTATTGAGACTGTAACTTCATTGTAGCTGGAGAAGGGTCAACCTACTTGTTTAATCTTACTCAAATGAATAGCACAGGAATCTTGTATAATTATGGCACGGTCCGAAAGTTAAAATTAATAGGTATGTACGGGCAACTGGAACCAAAACTCCAAGTCTGACTACAAGTTAGACAACAAAGGGCTAAGGGGTTTCATCAGGTTCAAATAGTTGTCCATAAAAAAAGGAAAGAGGAATGTGCTACTGACTAAACGATTCTAATTTCCATTCCATAATCACCTCTTTGTAGGCACAGTTCAGCAGAGTAGAGCGGTCTTCCTCCCTTTTCACACAGGACTGTGGAATGGGTCGTTGACAGTGGGGAACTATAATAGGAAAGGACCTTATAATATCAATAGAATACAAAGTTAATCACTAAAGGGGTGTTGCCTATAAACTTAAATTATACATAATGGGAATCCTGCATCCCAGGTAACGAACCTTAAGGTAAAATACCTTTGTTTAGCTCACATTCCCACCTGGGAATGGCTGCAGGAAGAAATTGACATATCCCCTCCGGAGTCTGGCTGGAACCAGGACTTTCCCTCTCCCCTTTTAGTATAGAACTCTAACTAGGAAGATGGTTCTTTGGGGTGCGGGTCTGCCACCTTCTCAGTCGGCGGGCTTTCTGAATGAAGTCTTTACTCCTTGTCCCAACATCTCACCCACTTGCTGCGGGGCAGGCCAGCCAATCCAGAGCAGGAGGTTGAACTTGGTAACATTGCTTTTATTAGATATGATAATGCCATTACAGCTACGGAAAAAAAAAAAAGTGTTTTTCAAAAGATGCACATAAGTATATAGGTGTGCAATGAGATGATGTCCAGGATTTATTTGAAAATGCTTCAACAAAGAAAGGGAAGACTGAGGGAAGATGCGCCCAGCAGAAGGAACAGAGAGTGCGGAGCGCCAGAGACCAGCGAGGACCAAGGCGAGGTGGGGCGGGTGGGCAGCGGAGGGATTGCCTGGGATCAGGTCCTGCGGAAGAAACATCCCACGGTGGGGACAGTACCCCCGAGGGTGTGGAGAGCTCAGTAGGAGAGGGACCGTTCGGGGCGGGGCGGTGTCGGGGCACAGGCGCCTTCCGTGGGCGGGAGCAGCCTCCCCAGGCTTTCCGCCCAGCTCTGCGCAGGAGAGAGAAGGATGTGCACCAGAGCCGAGGGAGGTCGGGCATGGCTTTGCAAGGCTGGCTGGCTCTCCTTTCATCTTCCCTTTACCCCGTGCTGACAGGGAGTGCCGCCTGCTCTGGCTTTGGGCACCCAGCGGGGATCACGTGAAGTCTCTGTCCTGCTGGAGCTCACTGTCCAGCTGGGGAGATGCACAAGAAACCCATGCAGAGGTGAAATGAGGAGTTGGGGTGACAGTGTTGGTGATATACAGGGATCCTGTAGAGTTTTCTACATGCTGTATCCATTTACCACAGAAGTAATGGCTTCAGACAACTCAGAGTTACTGTCTTAGGGCTCTGTAGTTGGACTTCAGACTTGGGTCCCACCAGGCTAAGAGCAAGGTGTTCCCAGGGCTGCATTCCTACCTGGAGGCTCCAGGGGAGAGTCCGTTCCTGCCTTTTCCACTTTCTAGCGGTCACCCGCGTTCTTCGCCTCTCTGTTCTCTTCCTCTCCAAAATGTGCAACAGCAGCTTGGCTCCCTCTCCCATCACATCACTCTGACCTTTCTCCCTCTGATTTCTGCCAGCCTCTTCCACTTCTACGGACCCTTGTGATTACATGCACCCACCTGGGTCATCCAGGATCATCTCCTTCTCTTAAAGTCAGGTGACTAGTCACCTTAATTTCATCTTCAACCTTAACTCCCCTTTGCCATGTAACCAAACATATTCATAGGTTCAGGGATGAGGACATGCATCTCTTCAGTTAAGAGACATGGACCTCTTCATCCGCCTGCCACAGATGGGGAGACAGATGGAGATAGAGAAAGATGGAGGAAGAAAAAAGGGTATGAAAAGAGATACAGATCCTGGGTGAGAGGAGGGTTGTGGAGAGAGAGAGAAAAGAGACACCATCCCAGGTGTGCTAGAGGAGTCCTCAGAAGGATTTCGTCTGCTAGGCGGACCTTCCCAGGAAGTTGTTCCAGGAGAGCCTGCGGCTGTTCAGGGTTGGGCCAATTTTTAATTGTCTGGGAGGGAGGAAAAGAGGGCAGCTCTCAGCCGTTCAATCCTGCCAGCATTTCCTGAGCATCAAGGCTATTCGGGAGACTTCCCTGGTGGTCCAGTGGTTAAGACTCTGGGCCCCCACTGCAGGGGGTGCCGGTTCGATCCCTGGTCGGGGAACTAAGATCCCGCATGCCACACAGTGTGGCCAAAAAAAAAGGCTATTCGGAGCCATATTCCTGGGATAGCACCTCCCAACCCGGGGCTCAGGGGGTGTATGCAAATGTAAGTCTCCTTGGTCGGGGGTTGGGGGAAGCTTTCACCAAATTCTTAAAGGGTCCTGGGACCAATAAAGTTAACTCCTGTCTTGAGGGTTATCAAATGAAGTGCTTAGAATGTACCTGGCTGCAGCCACTTTGGAAAACAGCTTGACAGTTCCTCAAAGTGCAGAGTTACCATAGGACCCAGAAATTCCATTCCTAGGTAATGTACCTGAGAGAACTGAAAACACGTCTGCACACAAACTGTACGTGAATGTTCACAGCAGCATTATTCATGATAGCCAAAAAGTGGAAACGACCCAAATGTCCATCATCTGGTGAATGGATAAACAAATGTGGTGTATAGCCATACAACGGAATAGTGTTCAGCCATAAAAAGGAATGAGGTACTGATACGTGTTCACTACATGGATGAACCTTGAAAACATCATGCTAAGTGCAAGAAGCCAGACACAAAAGACCGTATGCAGTATGAGTCCACTTAGAAGAGGTGTCCAGGATAGGCCAAGACAGAAAATAGCAGAAAGTAGACAGGTTGCCTGGCAGGTGGGTAGTGAATGTTAATGGATACAGTGTTTCTTTTGGAGGTGATGAAAATGTTCTAAAATATAGATTGTGGTGGTGGTTGTGCAACTCGGTAAATACCCTAAAGCCATTGAATTGTACAGATTAAATGGGTGAACTTTAAGGTATGTAAATTACCCCTCAAACTGTTCTTAAAAAGGAGGAGGAGGGGGCTTCCCTGGTGGCTCAGTGGTTGAGAGTCCGCCGGCCGATGCAGGGGACACGGGTTCGTGCCCCGGTTTGCGAAGATCCCACATGCCGCGGAGCGGCTGGGCCCGTGAGCCATGGCTGCTGAGCCTGCGCGTCCGGAGCCTGTGCTCCGCAGCGGGAGAGGCCACAACAGTGAGGGGCCCGCGTACCGGAAAAAAAAAAAAAAAAAAAAAAAAAAGGAGGAGGAGTGACTCTTGGCCCTTAAAGTATCAATACAAAGAATTTCACCTGATCATCACAACCCTGAAAGGCGGGCTTGCCCTTCCTCCCATCTTACAGGGGGCGTGTCTCAGAGGTGAGGGATACCAGCCCAAGGCAAGATGGCTGGTTAATGACAGAGCTTGGACTTGAACCCAGGTCTTCTTTATTGGTCCTTCTTTGTCCTGTGGGCCACTCTGGAGTGTGCATTAGGAGGTGACAAGGTAAGTGCAGCAGATAAGGAGACATCTTAGTAGGTGCTGGAGAGGGGTTTTGACAGGAGGAAAACCAGATAGTGGGGCAAGACCAAGCACTGCAAATGCTCCCCTGAGCCACACTCTATCCTAAGCCCTTGCCTCACTTAATCCTCCCAGTCATGGGGAGAGGTTGTTTCTATCCCGTCCACCCCCATTTTATCAATGAAGCCGGCTCAGAGAGGTAAAGTTGCCTACAAAGCGCACAGCTTGTAAGTGATTTGACCACGTCTTCCTGACCTCAGGGCCTGTGATCCTTTCCCTCTCCAGGCTGCAGCTATTCAGGAGGCCACTCCAGGGAAGGGGTGAGAACCTGCATTGGAGGCTTCAGGACAGAGAGATGCAGGGCTGGGTGAGGAAGGCCCAGTGGGGAGGCTGCAGGCTCTCTTCCCACAAGGCAATCTCATTTAGGGGTAGCCCAGGCTCAGTCACCCCCCAGGACTGCGGGGCTGAGCTGGGAGAGGCAGTGTCGGATGAGTTGATTCTGAATGCCTGTGCAGGAGGTGGGGAGCCAGAGAGGAGGCTGAACCTGCCAGGGAGAAGGCTGAGGGTGGGGCTTTGTTCTGAAGAGATGAGGGGCACAGCCTAAGCTGGGCAAAGCCAAGGAGAAAGGGTGAGGGGAAGGGGACTCGGGGAGACTGGGTCAGGGGCCAGACTGCTTCTGGGGGCAGAGGCCTGGATGCTTGTGTCCTTGTGTTCTGCCCCAACTAGATTCCCTCCCCTTGCTCTTTCTCCTCATCCTTTCTCACAGACAACCCCCGCTCTCATCTTTCCAGAAACTTTGCTTTTGAGGGGGAGGCTGCAGTTTAGAGGAGGGAGGTCCTACAGAGATAGTTAGGTCTGAACGTCAGCACCTTCCTGAGTCCCAGGCTCCTCTGGTGGAAGGGCAGTCCCCCACTTTTCCATGTTTAGATGGTCAGCCCGGCGAGGGGAGGGGCCCAGGTTTCTTCCTTCTTATCAGGATGGGGCAATGGAGGCTGGATCCCCACCTCCCTGGCCCAGAAGGCCCCACTCCATTGTCCCAACAAGAATAGAGAGGACAGCTTTGGAAAATGACACTGTGAATGGTGAGGGGGCTGCTGGGGCCGTCACCAAACTAATGGGATGAGCTCCGTCACGCTGGGCCCGGCTCAGCGCCTGGGACGGCGACTCCTCTAGGAGAGTGGGGCTCTGCGCCCCTCCCCGGGACCCCCAGATCAGACCCCAGGCCTCCCCGTTCTGGCCCTGGACCCCCAGAGTTGGTCTTAGGGGAGCAGATGCCTCTCCCCACCCCCAGAACCTCATTCATCAGTGTTTGAGAGGGAGTGAGGGGTGGGTCTAAGGCTGGGAGAAGATTCTAGAGGCTAGGAAAGGGGCGGGCTCGACCCCCCAGTTTTGCCTTCCTCTCACCGGCCCGCAGCCCTCCCCTGTCACCGCCCCAGTTGTCTCAGTGTCTGGGTCCTGGCCCTGAGAGGAGAGGGCAGTGGGGATGGGGGGGAGGGGCTCAGGCCAGAGGCAGAGAGGGACCCGGCTCCGGGAGAGACGGAGCAGGGACAGCAGCCTCCGGCCCGGCCCCCTCAGACCCCAGGCTCCCTGCAGCAGGGCCAGAGCCCCAACAATGTGCCCCCTGAGTGTGTGGGGTGGGAATGCCTGCAGCCTGGGGCCCCCAGGCTGAAGGCAGAAGGCCAGAGCTGCCTGGGGAGCAGCCGGGGCCGAGGGGGCCAGGCCTGTGGAGACATGGGGCCAGGGCTGCTGCTGCTCCGAGACTGGGGGGCGGGGGCGGGGCCTGAGGGCAGTGGGGGGCAGTGGGCGAATGCCAGGTGGGAGAGGTGAACAGAAGGATAAGGGGGAAGACACGGGGCGGGAGAGTTGGGGGGCAAAGTGGGGGAGGAAGGTGCAGGGCGCCGAGCTGATGAGAGCAGAGGCGCTGGAACTTTGTAGGCAAGCAGGGAGGACAGGTATGTATGTACCTGTGGGCAAGAGCTGTGTAGAGGCAGAGACTGGGGGAGCAGACTTTGGCTACAGTCCTGGGGCTGTGCAGTCAGGAGGGGCTGTCGGGCAGAGGGTCTTGGAGAGGCAGGGGTCGAGAGGTCTCCCCGCAGGTGTCCCGAGGGTCCCGAGGCAGCCCAAGCCCTGGGCCTGTGGGCTCTGGCCCCTCCGAGGCTGCTGTCCGCCTCCGCCCTCCGCTGGGCAGGTCCCTGCTCAGCCTCGTAGGCTGAGTTACCATATCCACGCGTGTGCGTGTAGTCAGCATCTAAGCACCTGGGTTCGCAGCTCTGCTCGTGCATTTCTGGGTCCGGGACATTGGTGTCTGTTGCGTATTTGCGACTTTGAGTCTGTAGGGACATCTCTGTGTGACCTGTGTCTGTATCCTCTGCGAGAGTGTCTGGGATGGAGACTGTGTGTGGGTTATGGGGTAGCCTGTGAGGTTAAGCTTTGCAGTCCAAGTGTGTGTCTGTGAGTATGTGAGTGTGCTCCTTCCCTCATTCAGCGGCTGGGGTCACAGCGGTGGGAGAGGAGAGCCAGGAGTCCTGGGAAGCTGACCCTGTGGGCAGACACGCAGATGGGCGGGCGGGGGAGAGAGGGGACGACCTCATTGTCCCCCGGGGAGCACAATGCCCATGCCTGGGCCCCTGGCCTCGCCATTGTGCCCGCGCCGCCCCCTCCCTGTTGCCAGGGCCCAGCTGAAAGAGGCCATCGATCACGGCGGCCCTGCTCCTCAGACTGCAAGGCCCTCCTCCCCCTCCTCCCTTGCTGCCCCCAGGTCCCCCCAAACTAAAGTCCTGCCTCCTCACCCCTCGCCCAGGCCGAGAGGGGCTCAAAACTGAGGGGAGGTGGTGGGCCCCAGGAGGCCGCCGCGTCCAGGCCTCGTTGGCTGTCCCTGCGGGTCGCACTGCAGGCTCTGAGCTGGCCTTCTTGCGGGAGCTGGGGGATGTGGTGGCCACGCGGGAGCGCCCACTGGTGCTGCCGTGCCGGGTGGAGGGTGAGCTGCCCGTGTCCATTTCGTGGCAGCGGGATGGGCTGGTCCTGGCCAACGACAGCAGTGCCACCCTGATGCCCGACGGCTCCCTGCATCTGGCCACCCCGCCCTCCCACTGGAGCCTCCCCTCCTGCGCCCACAAGTACCACTGCGTGGCCCAGAACCGCTTTGGGCGCCTGGTGAGCCGGCAGGCCTGGGTGCAGCTGGCAAGTAAGTGACTGGGCTGCTCCTGTGTGGGCAGGGGAGACGAGAATGTGCAGGGGTACCCACAGACGGCACCCGCGGGGCACAGAATTGCCCGGGATGGGCCTAGGCAATGCCTCCTTGGCCGTTAGACGCAGTGTGCACAGTGCCTAGGGCACCAGAAGAAAAAGTAAATATAATAATGAATATATAATAATGCGTTGTTATTTTATAGTGCTGGATTATATTTGCCTTGATACCAGTGCAAATGTAAAACAGAATTTTAAATGTTGTAGAGGAAGGCAAAGTGCTTATGGCCCAAAGAAATCACAGATGTGAGACTGCAGGGGTGCAAGCGAGGCCGTCAGCAGGGAGTGGCAGCCGTGGGCACAGACGGGGAGCTGGGGCTCTGGGACAGAGTTGCTGGCGGCAGAGCTGGGGGCCAGCTCTCTGTGCTCAGGTGGTCCCTGTGCCCTAGGTCTGTCGCGCTTCCATCAACATCCAGAGTCCGTCGAGGTTGAGCTGGGTGGAGTCGCTTCCAGTGCCTGATCCGGGAGAGTGCTGGAGCCTTCCGTTTCCTGGGAGCACAACGGCACGACCTTGAGTACTGCCAGCCACCGGCGAGCAGCAGCGAGAAGTGGTGGGGTGGCAGGCTATGGGCCACTGCACAGCCGCGGACCCCCGACTCCTGCATCCTCAGGGTGACGCTGCTGCCTCGTGGCATCCTCCACATCACCAGCGTGAGCCGGGCTGACGTGGGCACCTACCGCTGCGTGGCACACAGTGTGGCCAATACCCGCCACAGCCAGGATGCCTGGCTGATCCTGAAGGGTAAGCAAGGACCAGGGGAATCAGAGTGGGCACTGGGCAGAGAGGAGGGTGTGGGAGCTGGCACCACTGGGAGTGGGTGTGGCCGATGTTGTATGTGGCACAAAGAGTTTTGAGCGCCGACTACGTATGAGGACTGTGCTGGGTGTGGGAACATAGCAGTCAGCAGGCGGAACGGGCTCGGTCCATCGCTGGCTTCCCAGAGCTGGCAACTGAGTAGAGAGGGAGGTGCTATGGGAACCCAAGGCAGGGGCCTCTAACCCAGCCTTGGGTTGTGGGCAAGGGCTGCTCAGGGCCTCAAGAGAAAGCTATACCAAGCTGGCTGTTGAAGGGTGAGCGGAGAGAGGCAGTCCAAGGTCAGGAAGGTGAAGAGGGTGGCATTCCTGGCATTGCTTTGTGCAAAAGCACAAGGGTGAGAATAGCACAGTTCATGCAGACAGTTCCATGCTGCTGGACCACAGAATGGGCAGAATTCAGGGTAACAAAAAATTGATGTAGGAAAGGTAGGCGAGGCCCATCATGAAAAGGAGTTTGGACTTGATCCAGAGAGCAGTGGGAGCCCTTTATGGGTTGAGCGTGGGCTCCTGTGTCTCGGCTGGGAGTGAATGCCTGCGTGCGCTTGTGTTTGTAAGTGGTGGGCTTAGATGTACATATGCGTGTGTGTGTGTGTGTGTGTGTGTGTGTGTGCGCACATTTGCATGTTTCCTCCTTGGGGTGAGGATGAAAATAGCTTTGTACCTGAGATGAAACACCCAGAACGACCCCAAATGCAGGCCATGTGGGGGTGGGAGAGTTTTGTGCCCAAAGTGAGGGTCACAGCAGAGCCCCTGAAGAGTTGGCACCTAACAGGAAACGGAGGTAAGACTGACGCCACAGCCTGAAGCTGAGAGGCCACCGGGGATGTGAAGGTGTGCCTGAATCATCCACTAGGGGGCCCCATAGTATAGATAACAAGTGAACCTTGGGTAAGCATCAAGGCAGAATTTCACCAAAGGGTGCTTAGCTTTTAAACTGAAGACTGAAAGGGGAAGAGGGGGATCTGTTGTGTCTCTGCTTTGGAGCTGACTTAGAAACTGAAAGCAAAGGGTGGGGATCAGGGACTCCTCCCTGAGAGCAGAGGGAAGCCTGGGTGAAGTTCCTCTGGCTTCCCACTTCCTGTTCCCATCAACCATCCGGGGCAGGAGGGCAGGGCGGGATGCCAGGCTTCCATGATGATCAGTACTCCTGGCCAAATGCCGGGCTACGGGCAGGCACGGGTTCTCCATCCTGCTGCATGTAGAGGCGGGGAAATGAATGTCCAAGAGAGCTTCAGGCAGCTGAGAAGAAGCAGGTGCCTGCTGGGCGCAGAGATCAACCTGTAACTGAGGGTTCGTGGCTTGCCTATATTTTAAATATCAGGAAAGGAGCTGAGGTCAGTGTAGACTCTTCCCCAGGGACAGGAGCTGGGTACCGAAGCCCCAGCCATTCACTCCTAAAACACTTCCCTGGGGCAGGCCTTACCCTGGGCAGGCGCCAGGGACACAGAATTTCCCAGGTTTTCGAGGAGCTCACAGCGGCAAGAGGGGTATGCTGTCAGCTGTCCAGTGCTTCCAAGATCCAGGCTTGTGTTCTGCCTCCGCCAGTCCCTCTGATGTTGAACAAGCTACTTAACCTCTCTGACACTTGCTTTTCTCATCTGTAAACTTGGAGAAATCACTGCCTTCACAGGCTTGTAGTGAGGATTAAAGGGGACAACGCATTTGGGGCTCACAGTATAATGCCTGGC
This sequence comes from Stenella coeruleoalba, assembly GCF_951394435.1. Lineage (NCBI taxonomy): Eukaryota > Metazoa > Chordata > Mammalia > Artiodactyla > Delphinidae > Stenella > Stenella coeruleoalba. Next base: position 110,602,441 of record NC_137169.1, read on the forward strand.
ACATGGAGAGGTTCAGCCAGGGATGTGTGAAGTGTCATCACATGGACCAGCTCTACATCACTGAACGGTCTGACCAGGTGGAACATGGTCTCCTTGGCCAAGGCCAGGACATTCCAAGACAGTCCACAGCCTGAACTAGAGCTTGTGGAAGGCAAACTGAGGAGTGCCTGGTACAAAGTAGACCCTCAGTATATGATGGTGGGATGAATGGATGAATGAACGGAGAATGGGTGAAATACTATTCTAGGCCTTGAGGCAGATTTGAAGATGTGGAAGACTTTATACCAGTCCTTGAGAAACTTTCATTTTAGAGACAAAATTTTGTATGAGTTTTTTTTTTTTTTTAATCGTGCGGCTTGTGGGATCCTAGTTCCCCAACCAGGGATCAAATCCAGGCCCCCTGCAGTGGAAGCGCAGAGTCCCAACCACTGGACCACCAGGGAATTCCCGAGGAGTTTTCTTTTCTTTTTTAAAAATATTTATTTATTTATTTGGTTGCGCCAGTTCTCAGTTGCAGCAGGCAGGCTCATTTGCGGCTAGTGGGCTTCTTTAGTTGCAGCATGCGAACTCTTGGTTGCGGCATGCATATGGGATCTAGTTCCCTGACCAGGGATCGAACCCCGGCCTCCGGCATTGGGAGTGCAGAGTCTTAACCACAGCGCCACCAGGGAAGTCCCCAGAGGAGTTCTTAATAAGGGACATTTATGAAAAGGTTAAAGATATGTTGCAAAGTCTCATAAAATACAAAGTGGTAAAGCAAGAATGGGGGTGACTGGATAAAGGAAAACAAAGGCCTGTTTCCCCTGTTGTTCACAGCTATTTGTTCCCAGTGTGGGAATAGCGCCTGGCGTACGGCAGCCCCCCAGTGATGATTCGTGGGAGAGGGTGGCATAAAATGAAGACCCAAAGAGCAGTGTATTTCAAAAAACATTTGCATCCCTTCTGAGCAGTTGAGACACGCTGACTTCTCAGGGGGGCCTGGCTTTCTTTCTGAGGGAGGGGTCTCCTGTCAGTTTTGTGGGTGACTTAGGGAAGGGGACTAGGCCCCTGGGTATCCCCCCAGGGTACCCCCCTACCTGGCCAGTTCATGTACTGACACTGCTGCAGGCCCTCCAGGGGCACCCTGTAGCGGGGCATGCTTACACCTCTCCTCTTTCCGCCCCTCCAGTTTAACTTGGGGCCTGCTTAGTACGCCAGAGCTGCTTAGCCCTGATACAGGCAGACCTCGGAAGTATTGCAGGTTCCGTGCCAGACCACAGCGAATATAACAATAAAGTGAGTCACAAATTTTTTGGTTTCCCAGTTCATATAAAAATCATGTTTACACTATACTATATCCTATTAAATAGCACTATGTCTAAATAAACAATGTACATACCTCATTTAAAAAATAGTTTATTGCTGAAATTGCTAATCATCATCTGATAACGCAGGATTGCCACAAACTTTCAATTTGTAAAACAAACCAAAAAGAACGCAGTATCTGCAAGGCGCAATAAAATGAGGTACACCTGTACTTACTGCCATAGGACCTTGGGCAAGTGATTTTCTTTATCTGTAAACCAGGAGTAAAATAGCACCTGCTCTGGGGTCTGGTCACTTGAGGACTAGAAGGGTCCTCCGGGAGCAGAAGTTTGTCCTGGGTGCAGGGGGAGAGTGCTGCTGCCTGATCCCTCGATTTGCTATTTCCACCTCACAGTGGGATCCCCACGGCTCCTGCAGGAGCCCGAGATTCTGTCTGGACCTCAGAACCTGACGCTCACGGTACACCAAACGGCAGTGCTGGAATGCATCGCCACAGGCCACCCACGGCCACTGGTCTCCTGGAGCCGCCTGGGTGTGAAGCCACCCCGTCCCACCCCGCCTCCTGGAGCCCCCAGCACTTTGCGCTTTCGCAGCTCTGACCCCTCGTCTCTCTGTAGGTGGCCGCTCCATCGGCGTAGAGGGCATCCAAGTCCTGGGCACCGGGAACCTCATGATCTCCGATGTGTCGGTCCAGCACTTAGCCGTCTACGTCTGTGCAGCCAATCGGCCGGGAACCCGGGTCCGACGCACAGCACAGGGCGTCCTGCTCGTGCAGGGTGAGCCCCAAGGGCCAGCCAGGGAGGGTGCTGGGGGGTGCCCCATCCCCCCATGGGAACCCTAATGGGGAGAGGGGCAGGGGCAGGAGGAAGGTGAGAGGCCGGGCCTCATGGCGCCCTCCACCTGCCATTGCCTGCCCAGCTCTGCCCAAGTTTGTCCAGTGGCCACAATCCTTGTCCAGGCCTCCAGGCAGCAGCACCATCTTCACCTGCATGGCCCAGGGTGTCCCCGAGCCCCGGCTGGCCTGGTTGAAGAATGGGAAGGGGCTGAGTCCCGGGGATAACATTTGGCTAACCCACAGCAACAAGTACCTGAGGTACCCCTGTCCCACCCCCTCCACCCTGCCTGACTGCCGATGTATCCTCACCTGCCCCAGGCGTCCAGCCCCACCTCCTCACAACACTCTCTACCACCCACTCAAACCCCCTGCATCCACCCCCACCCACGGGAGGCTCTGCCCTGCCTGCTCCATACAAGCAATGTCCACACAAGGTGGTGTGTCCTTTTGCTTCTGGGCAGGTCTGTGGGTCTCACCACCAACCAGGGCAGGGGACTTGGTGGGAAGGAGCCCCCAGTGGCTACGTCTGTTTTTCCCTTAGCACACTGATGCTGGCGGGGATCTCAGCAGAGGACGAGGCCATCTACCAATGCGTGGCAGAGAACAGCGCGGGCTCCAACCAGGCCAGTACCCGCCTGGCTGTGACAGGGGACCCAGAGCCACCCCCTGCCCCCAGGGGTCTGCAGGCAATGGCTCTCTCCACCTTTGCCATTCAAGTGTTCTGGGAACCACCGCCCTACAATGGGGACATCACTGGCTATGTGCTGCACCTCCAGCCAGTTGGAGGTGGGTGTGGGTGGGTAGACGGGAATCCCTGACCCCAGCCCACTTCTCCCCTGACTGGGGGTGTCCCTGGGCAAGTTTCTCTCACTCTTAGTGACCCCCAGACCTGTCTGGACACTGCCCGGGCCTCTGGACCTGTGGTCCTCTGGTACTTCCTTCTGCTCTTCAGTCCCTTTCTCATCCTGGCTCCGACTTCTGCAGCCCCCTTCCCTGCTCTCCTTGGAGACCCAGCTGAAGCTTTGTGCCCACTTTGTGGGGGTGGGGGATGTTTGTAGTGAGGGAGAGGGATGCTGGCTGCCAAGCTGCTCTGCTTCTCAGAGCCAGCTGGCCTGGAGCTCCAAGAGGCCGTGGGCAAAGGCACCTTTGAGCATGTCTTCTCCAGTCTGGAGCCTGACACGGTCTACTCTATCCACTTGCGGGCCTACTCAGCAGAGGGTGCCAGCCAGGACCCTGCCTCCATCCACGCTTCCACCATGGGCAGCAGTGAGGGACACCCTCTCCAGCCTTGTAGAGCCCCTGGCCTCAGACAGACAGGGCTGCCAAGCAGCTCATCTCATTTCTCTGCAGCCCCTGCTGCCCTTGGCTTCTCCACCGAAGTGCTCAACGCCACCTCTGTTCAGGCCTCCTGGGAGCTGCCATCCCAGCTGGGGCCCATCCAGGGCTTCAAACTCTTTCACTGCAAGCTGCCCGCTGCCCATTTTGAGGGGCCCCTGCTCCTGGCTAGCACTGTCAGTTCCTTCCTCTACACAGATCTGGGTGAGGCCCTGAACCTTCTTGTGGCCCCTCCTCAGTGTGGTCTTGCCCCAGGCACTGAGCTTCCTGGCCCAGCCAGGCCTGTTCCCTTCACAATCTCCTGCTTCTTGCAGAGCCAGCCGCCCTCTATGAGATCAAGCTTCAGGCATTCAGGGGCAACGGGGATGGTAACAGCAGTGCCCATGTTGTCTCTTTGCGTGAAGTGCCCCTAGCCACCCCTGGTGAGTGGGGTCCCGTAGGAGGGTAGCAGGCCCGGGGTCAGAGCAGGCTTTTCCTATAGGACCTACGGCTGTCAGTCTTCAGGGAAGAGGAAGGGCCTGAGCTTTGCCTCCATCCTGGTTCTCTGACAGATGGCACTGTGTCCAGAGTCCAAGGCTGGGTGCTCTTGCAGCCAGGATGAGAAGAGCTCGCTGCCTGGGGTTGTGGTGGGCATCCACGTGGGCCTGGCTGCCCTCATCGTTTGCCTCCTCCTGGGCTGGAGACATAGGTAAGGGCCAGGATGGCTATATGTGGAAAACTGCTAGGAAGACAGTCTGCACTATGGTGGCACAGGCCCAAAGAGCAAGAAAGGGCTTTTATTCCCTGACTAATCTGTCTTACAAATAAGGACACTGAGGCAGAGAGGGCGGGCCAGTTCTTCTCACAGCTGTGTGGCATCAGAAGTGGGAGGAGGCCTGGTGGGCTGCAGGAAGTGGGGCAGAGAGCACTGGGGCTCCCGAGGCAGAGGGCAGGTGGCAGAAGTGGGCCAGAGCTAGATCCCTGCCATCCTGTGCATGAGGAAGGGGCCCAGCCTCTCCCCGTGGAGTATGGAACAGGATGAAAGGCTGGGACCGATGGATGCTAAGCCAGAGAGAAGCCCCAGACAGGTCAGGGTGCTGACCCTCCCTATCCGGGCAGCCTCTTCTGCAGACAGGGGTCCCAAGAGTGCTGGGCAGTGCTTCAGACTGCCTCTGACAGAGCTGGGGGCTGCAGAGGCCAGGCTCCGAGTGGAGGGAAGCCAGAGGAGAAGACTGAACTTATCACCCAGGTGAGGGGGATTCAGGTGAGGGGGATTGGGAAGGAGAAAGTAGTGTGCTTTGAGGCTCTGGGGCCGAAGCCTGATCACCGCCTTCCCTCTCAGGTGACCGTGGAGCAGCCGCCCTTAGCCTAGGGCCCTCCAAGTTGGCTCCCTCCCAGGTGCCACTAACTCTGGCCCCACCAAAGAATCTACATCACCTTTCCCTGCCACCCCGGAGTCAAGAAAGAACCAAAGGTCCCTAAGCCCCTCTCCGGGGAGGGTCAAGTCTGACCATAGGGCGAGAGAAGAGGTTGTGATTTCTGTTTCTCCCTTCTCAAGAAATGGGGAAATCTGTGTCTTCCCCCACACACCAAATAACCTCAAACTAAACCATGTCAGGTGGGAGTTCTCTCCAACCCATTAGTCCTCCCTCAAAACCCCATCGAATATATCCTCTTGATCCAAATATGAACTACCCAAAGATATATAGCTTTAAAGCACCGCCCCCCCCCCCCCACCAAGAAGGGGACTCAGGGCAAGGGGCTCTGTCAGCAACTCCATCTTCCAACCCGAACCCCCAGTCTGAAATCTGTTTGTCTCCTCATGCCTAAGCTGGCGTCTGACCAGGGACAGGCAACCTGCATTCCTGGTGGTCTAAATAGGCAGGTGGACAAAGGGGCTGCCAAGTTCCTTGCCCCCTTGTCCCAACATGAGAAGAGTTCTGAACATCTAAGCTCACACACGCTGCTTCTCTGAGCAACCAAATGCCCATCTCCCCCTTTCCAGAACCAAAGCATTGACCCCTTTTGGGAGGCATGCATGCCTCCTCATTTTTCTATTTTTGAAAGGAGATATTAGTTTGCGTTGAGGTTCTGGTGGCCTTGAATCCCTTGTAGAATGAGCACAGATGCTGTGGAGCACCCCACACATCTATTCCCCTCAATTCTAGGTGTCCAAAGACCACCTCTTCCCCACTCCTCCCTCTGACCTATGGCCCTCCTGGCCTCCTTGTCCCTCCTCGTCCAGCTCTACCACAAACCTAAAACCAAACCCCAGGCTCTCCCTCAATCTGCCTCCCTCCAAGGCTGTCCAGTATTGTGCCCAAAAGGGGGTAGGGTCTTGGAGGAAGGAAAACCCAGGTCTTAGGGGGACCCCAAACACTGTCTCCTCTGTGCTCTTGTAGGATGATGCTCATACCAGTGACAAGACCTCCAGCAAGGCTGGGCCCTGCCCCTCCCCAACTGCACAAGGGGCGTAAGCAGCTTTAACTAATAAATGTGGCAGGGGACCAAGAGGTTAAGAACAGCCCCAAACTTCAGGTCCCTGAGGAAGTAACATCCTCTCCTCTGGGTGGGCCTGGTCTAAGAGCTTTGTTGGAAATAAACCAAAACGGAAAAAATAAATTAGGATCTGGTTAATGTTCTGGATTGAAAGGAAAACCTGGGGAAGTGGGGGTGATGACATGGTAAGACAGAGCGGTTCCAGATCTTTCAGGGCATGTTGCACTGAGGCTGAGGATCTACATATTCTGCAGTTTGCTAAGGAAAGAACAGTGTGAGCTGTTTTAAGGTCCCCACCGGGAGAAACCAGCATGCTACAAAGGATTGTTACTGGAGTCTAGAGCAGTGTGATGAGAAGGGCCAAGGACAGCTAGGGTACACCTCTCCTTAGGACAGGATGGAGATCCAGCCTCTGGGTTAAATGCAGCCTCCTTACGGATACCTTTAGACCTTACGTCATCAGGTAATTTAAGTGGGGTCAGTGGCTTCCAGAACACTGGATCTATATAAAGGTGAGGGGAAGAAGAATACAGAAGTAAGGGCTTTAAATAATCAACACAATTGAAGAAAAGGGCACAAACTAAAGGTACCCCATTGACTGGAGGGGGTATAAGTCATAGCTAATCTCCAGATCGCCCCTAAAATTCTCCCACCAAACTGCCCCCCCCCGCCCCCCATGACTAAAGCACAAGCCACAGGAAAGTTTAGAAACCATTCCTTTCTTTATTAAACATAGCTTGCAAGTGATAAATATTACAAAGTTTTTTTTCTTTTAATCCTTTCTCCAAAAATTAGCTTATTATTTGAATCTGTCACTGCTGAAATGCTCAGCAGCATCTGAAACAGATGGGAGTGTATTTGCCTTTTTGAAAACCAGTTTCTATTGGTCTTAGTTTTTTCATTTTAATTCCCAAACACAATGCAGAAAATTAGAGTTTGTTTTTTGTTTTTTGTTTTTTTTTAAAAAAAGGAAACTTAAAGAGTTGTGCAAAAGGGTCTTGTTCCCCTCCCACCCACCCCATTCAGAGAAGACCATTCCCCATCCCACCTCCCTGCTCCCCACCCCACCACCAATCTATCCTTCCACCTTCACCAGGGCTTCACCCACCATCCTATACCCTCTCCAGGCTTTACCAGCCAAGACCTAGAGTGTGGGAGTACTCAGCCCAGGCTGTGGGGAAATTGGGCCCCTGAAGGAGACAGCTATTCAGACAGCTGCCTTTAGGGGGTTTAGATGAGATCTGAGGGAAGGAGACAAGATGTAGACTATATCTGACCTCTCCTACCAAGAAGTGAGTAAAGTTCTGCATCCTGTAGCTCACAAAGGGTGTGAGTGACCACCAACCTGGGGTATTCAATGGTCAACCACCCTTGAGGGCAGCTGCTTGTGAGGTGGGGCTTGGGGCCTGGTCCCTGCCCTTGGATGACTAGAGACATGAGGGCAAAGATGTCACAGGTTTAACTGATGTCCTAAACATCACTCTGCTGCCTTTCCTAAACCAAAAGGAACAGTAGGGGCCTGGCAGCTCTCCAAGGGTACTGGTCACACATTTACCCACTTCAACACTAGTCACTTTGGTTTCCTCCATGGGTTTTCAGCCCAACACTTTCCTCACCTCAAGTTGTTTTGTAGGTGGGGAAGGAAGCATTTTAAATTTGGTGGCCAGATGATCTCCCCCTGTCTGCCATCACTTCACAAATAAGAAAACTGAGACCCAGAAAATTAACTCTACCAAAGGTCACATAGCAAGTTAGTAGGAAAGCTTGGGACTAAACCCCAGGTCTCCAGACTGTGCCACCACCCACCTCCCTTTGTGTTGTGGTTCTCTTTACTCTCCACAGTCCGGACTAAGAGCCTTAGCTTTTGCAGTAACCCAACCTCACCCCAATTTACAAAGATGGATATGGCTCTCCCTAGGGGAGACTTTCTTAGGATGACTTGTTAAAATCATTTCTATCATCCCATGACAATCCACCCTCAAAGGCCCATGAAACTAGCTTCTTTTTTGGGGTTGGAGGAAATCCCTTGCATAAGAAAGCTTGACACTGAATTTTGTTATATAGGTATATTGTATATATGCTGATGCAATCAGAGGAAAAAAAACAGTGCAAATACAATTACAATTCATAATAATACTTGGTTTCAATGCCCCCGGGAACTGCCCCATTCCTCGGCTACCTCCCAACCCCCAGCACTTCCCCACAGTATCAACCTAATGCTGGGGGGTAGGGAGGGTGGGCAGGTTAGGGTAGGGAGTGGGCTCTGCCAAGGCAGTGCTGGTGACCCGGAGGGACTACTCCAGGGTGGGGAGGCAAGGCACAAATTAGGGGTGGGTGGTGGGGGAGGTGGCATCTCTAAGGAGGGATGGGGTTGGGGCAGCTGCCAGTCTCAGTGTGCTGGGCCCGGCCCACTCCCCTACCCACCCTCCACAGCCCTGCCTCCCTACCCCCGCCCCTTCCCCAGAAACCCTTTTGCACGGATCATACACAAACGGGCACATTACAAAATGACATAACACAGTTTCACAATATCCATGGCTAGGGCTTTTTTTTCTCTTTTTCAGTTTTTTTTTTTTTCTACACAATGTACAATTCCTTTTAAATGGATCAAGAAATAGCTTATATACACGAATGAGTCCTTGTTATAACATCTCGGCAGCAAATATCATAAGCTAATGAAGGTCTTGTTGGAGGGGAAGGGAGCCTAGGACTGGGGTGTGGGGTGTGGAGAGAAGGTTATGCCTTCTGGAGAAGTGGGGAGAAAAGGGAGTGGCTCGGGAAAAGGAACAAAAGTAAAATATCAAGAAGCATCTTTACAAAGCAGTTCTATAGCTAATTCCTTTTAAAGGGGAAAGGAAAGGTAACCAAAGCAGGAAAACATTTATCTCTGTGTCTTAAAAAAAAAATTGTCTACCATACATACATCCAAAAAATGTGGAAAAAGTACTTATTCCAGGGATGAAAGAAGTCCAGATGCTGTGGTCAAATGACAAAAAAAAAGAAAAAGAAAAAAAAAAAACCAATAAGGACCTCTGTCCCTCAGTTTTACCCAAGCCTTACTGCTTATCCACCCATATCAGGCTTCTAGAGAGTAAGCCACTGTCCATAAACTACTACTACTTTTAAAGCCTCTGGGGATGGAGGAAGCCAGGCAAAACTGGTGGGATCCTCACTCTAGTATCACCCTGAGCTTCAATGCTCCAGGGGTAAAATAACTCTGAACAGAGGGTCTTTCCTCCTATCTTTAGGGCATGAGGTTTAGTGTCTATGGGGCCCAAGGCCTGGGGATGGACAGCAACAATAGACTTGGAGGGACACAAGGCAATCAGTGGTGAAAAAGTAGAGAAATGAGGAAAACAGAAGGATGAGGGAGAGGGAGGAAAGGGAGGAGGTGGAAGGCTAATACTTTACCATGATTAGGGGAACCTCACCCCTGTCACTAATCCCTGGGAAGGGTATGAAAATGGGGAGAAGAAAGGGTAAGAAATCAAACCTCAGCGATTGAGCAAAGGGTCACGGAGCTATACTAGTCAACAAGCAGCCTCTGTGTAACTGACCCTGAGGGGATAAAAACAGGGAAGACTCCATCCTCTCCCCTATCGCCTCAGCACCTTGGCAGGCACTCGACTACAGGCTTTCCTTCCCCATCATCCCCCATTCTCGACACATATTACTTCCAAGCCCCATTCAAAGGTGGCCTGGCTCCCAGGGAAGGGACTCAGCTCAGGGCAGGGACACCCCCCAGCCAGACGGTATTGCACATTCTCTGTTCCTTACTTTTAATCTCAATTGACAAACTTGGGTACCTCGTACCTCTGAGCACCTCTGAGCTGGGGGAGGGGAGACATAACAGAAATGGCACTTCATCATGGGGGCTGGGGGGGGAAGAAGCTAGACAGACATGCCACAAGGCAAGATGACTTGCAGGGAAAATATTTTTTAAAAAGCTTCCAATTTTGTGGAAGAGGGAAAAGCAAAACCAAACGATTTATCCAGTGCTTTCAAAGCACAGAGGGCAAAGGAGAGATGTAAGAATATATCTTTATATATATATATATAATTTTAAAATAATCCCAGACCCAGTTCCACTAACCCCCCTCCCTCTCCCACCACTTACAGTCAGGGGTTCCACATTCCCCAGAAAAATACTCGAAACGACCCCATCACTACCTGTTACTAGCGTCTAGCTTCCAGATCATTTCACCACTGGGGGAGCCCAGACACAGGCTGCATCTCTGCTCCTTTATTAAGTGCTCAATGAATTTGGGGGAAGGGAGGAAAGAAAAAAAAGCCAGGAAGGCCCGTAGGGCCAGTATAATCACCCACAGTGGCTCTGGAGTATGGGGAGTAGAGGCCAGTGTGGGGGGAACTGAGCCTGATTCCAGCTCCTTCTCCCATCCCCTCCCCAAACTTTATGGGGAGGATGTGCAGTTTGTGTGTGTGTTAATTTTAAAAGTGCCTTCTTACTTTAAAAAATTATTTAATTTTAAAAATAAAAGTGGGGGACCTTCCCCAGGTTGCTTTCAAGGGTAAAATGTTAAACTCCTCTCTTCATACCTCTTTGCTGAGAGTATCCCTTCCTTGAACTCTGGCAGCTTCTACGGCTGGAGAGCCAGGTGGGCATACACTATGAGGAGAGCAGAAACCTCTACCTTTAAGGGGCTTCCCTTACCTCAAAAACAGCCTGGTCCCCTCCCCCTTCCCCCACAGTATGGGCAAATGGGATGCTAATCTCCCCAATCCCCAGAACAGCAACATTGCACAATTCAATTCATTCTCTACATTAGTAGCACTTAAGAAAAAAATAAAAACAAACAAAAAAGCAAAATTTATAGAATTCTGGGGAGAAAAAAGACAACATCTACTTGTATAGCACAAGTCCAGGATTGGTTTTGACATGAATTGTCTGGCTTTGAGCGGTTGGCTCTGCAGTTAGTGCAGCAGGGTCAGGGCAGCGCTCCAATCTGTTAGGTGCCCTCACCCTCATCTCCTGGCGCTCAGAAGGTAAAGAGACAAATGGGAAAGTCGCAACTGTTGGGAGGGAAACCCCTCTTTCTTTCTTCCTCTATTTCCTCCCTTTGACATTTCACTCACTCATGTCCATCCAATGTCCAGGACACACAGCAAAGTCAGGCTAGGAATAGCCACTCCTCTATATTACAGATGGGGCTGTGGTTACCAAGGGCATATTAGGATTTAAAAAAAGAAAAGAAAAGAAAAGAAAAGAGACAGGGATGGGGGAGAATTTTACAAAGAAAATAAGATGAAATAATTTGGGGCTAGTTGGCCTGGAATAGACTCCTGTGTCTCCACTGGGGTCAGGAGACCAATCTCATTCCCCCAGCATCCAGAAGGCCAGGACCTGGTCTCAGTCCTCCTTGGCTCAACATTATGCTCATTGTCACGCCCCTTTCTCCCCCTTCTTTATGGGTCAATTCTAGGGTGGTTACGTTTTAAAGCTTCTCCTTCCAGGCTCTTTCCCCTCATTCTTAGAGCCCAACTTCAATACTCAACACTGCCTCCAGAACTGTGCAGCTCAGAGACACCCCAGAGCGGGTGTGCTATTCCTCCTTGTTTGATGCCACCACCTCCCCCTGACCCTGGGGTTAAGTGCATTAAAAACTTCTGCCCCTAACACTCCCAGTCATGTCCTACTTGGCAGTTGGGGACCCTACTGCAATGCTCCTATCACTTAACTGAATATCATTTGTGTTTACCAAAAAAAAAAAAAAGACGAAAGGAAAAAAAAAAATATTGGGGGGAAAATAGAAAGGTTTAACCGTCCACTGAACAAAGGGACGACACACAACATCATTAAAAATGATAATAATAATTAAAGCATAAAAACAAACTTTAGAAACACACGTCAGAGGGCTTGGATTTCTCCCCAGGACCTCATTCTGACCTCTATCAGAGGCAAAGATCCACCTCACTGTTATAGAAAACTGAAGAGAGAAAGTGGCAGAAGAACAGATCGCAGCAGTGTGAAATAAAGAGGAGGTGGTGGGGCAGGGCGTGTGTTTTCTTGTTGATTTCTACTGTTTGTCTTCTGTTTTTCTGTTTTGTTTTCCGTGTATGGTAGGCACCAGTACAGGCACTGCATGCGACGGAAGTTGGGGGCAATGGGAGAGGAGAGGAGTAAAGGATACAAGGTTGGGGCAGTACAAGTGGAACAGGCGTTATTTCTGTCCACTGATGGACTGCGATATAGACCGGGGAGGGATCATGTCTAAAAGGTATTCCCGCTGTCGGTCTGCCAGACTGGGGGCTTTGTGTCCTCCAATACCAGTGTTCAAGTATGCAATGTTGACACCTAGACCCAGGAGACAAAAGTGGAGCGCAGGTATTAAAAGAGGAAATGACACCTTCTTCCACACTACCCTGGGGCTGCAGTGGTGGAGATGCAGAGGAAACAGAAGTTGTCTACATCTTTGCAGACTCAGTTAAGCTTTATTTCAGTAGCAACTACCCACCCTGCTCCCAAGCTTTAGGAGAGATCTTCCCAAAACTTCAATCCTACCAGGAATAATAAACAGTCCTGATGGTACAGAAGAGTCAAAGAAAACAGTGGTGAAAGGAAAATAATCAAGACAAAGAGGGAATTACTGAACCTGCTTTGGTTTTGGGCCTGCTGACTGTAAAGAATCATCCCTGGGTCATTCAAACTGGATCAGGACAGTTAACCCTGCTATTCTGGCCAAAAGAGATCAATAACCACATGCCCACTAAGAGGGCACACTAGACAGGACTGTGTCATTTTCACCACTAAAACCCTAGTGTACAGTGCCTAGCAAGTAATATGGATTTAGCAAACCTTTGCCAAATAACAAGAGTGAAGGGAGTAGGGCCTAAAGAAAGAGCAGAAAACAAAAGAAAGAACAATTCACCTAAAGGGGCTGCTAAAGAATTGCATACTAATTAGTCAATCCCTGAGAAAAGTTCTCAGATCAACCCTTCTTACCTGGCATACCAAGGAGGCCACCTGGCACAGACAGCTGGGGTGCCTGTGCAAAGTTGGAAAGCATGGAACGGGCAGACGTGGGTATACCACGCTGGAGACTGCTTTGGGGCTGTGGAGCCTGCAATGAGGAGGAGACAAACGATCATAACTTTACCATGATGGAAGGTGTAAGGGGGAGGTAAGGATATGGGAGTACAGAAGAGCAGTATGATTTTCGGCAGAAGAAAGGACAAATTGAGATAAATGGCTGACAAAACCTCAAGAGAAATCCTCACCTGTCGAAGCGTATGATGTCTCATTATGGTCTCTTGTTTACTGACACTGGACACAGCTGGAGCCGTAGTGGGGGAGAGTGCTGCCTGCTGCTGTAATCGCTGTTCAATTTCCTGTTGGGAGTCATCAGGTCAAGTTGGGCAGGACAGCACCCAATTTCCTAACCAGAAAACCTAGAGGTCTTCTTATCTCTAATGTTGCCAGCTAGTTGGAGGGATATGGAAAAGGCAAAAGAGTTTGGTGGGGTAGGTGAACTAAGATCTCTGGGTACAAGTAACCTACACACTTCAATGATTAGGAATCCCTCTCTCCAAGAAAGCTGGCTCTCAGAAGTTGGCTGGAGAGATCTGGGTGTTGGCGATGAGCTGCCTAATGTAATTAATTAAGGCTGATGAGTTACTAAGTTTTATTTTTCGACTCTTGTCTACCCATTTTCCAGGAGACCCATGATGCTACCCAGAGGGGTCTGATGGGTGGTGGGGTGGAAAAGAATCTGAGCTTCCCAACACATCTTCCCCACTCCAAGATATTCTCATTCTATTAATACTATATGAGAGTTCACACACTCTAGCAACCACTAATCTTCATTGGGCTACTTTATAATCTACCCTTTCCTTTGTCATTTCTTTGTCAAATATGGACTGCAGATAATTACTTCTCTCAAAGAGATTTCTAGTACAAATATAAATCCCTCTCACCAAAATCCATTTGTTTAAGGAAATGAAATCAAGAATAGAGGAATTATTTAGTACTACCAGGGAAAGCCAAGAGTCTCAAGCCTTTTGTCCCTTTCCCTTAAGCTCAGCCATATGTCATTATGCTCTAACCCAATCAGAAACAGCCAAATGGAAATGGGAAAGGCAGAATGGTAAGAAGAAAAAAAAGGGAACCCAGACCTCTAGGTTCTAGGAACTTAGATGCAGAAACCTAGATCACCTGGACTGTGGGGATCAGAGAGACAACTCCTCTAAACTAGAAAAAACTGTCTTTTGGAAAAACCAAACCTGGGCAGGTGGCTGGTGAGAAGTAGTCAGAATTCTTACCTGTTCCTGCTGTAGGGCTTTAACAAAAGCATTTTTCAGTCGGTTGGTGTGTTCTGCCTTTAGAGCCTTCTTCTGGTTGGAGGTCATACATTGCTCACATAGAATCTTACCATTCTTTTCTTGCTTCCAGTGAGGGGTGAAATCTGTGCGGCACTGGGCACAAACAAAGGGTTCAACCCGCAGGAGTGAGGCACAGCTTTTCCCTAGATGCCAACAAAAAGAATAATCAGTGGTTTCACATTTCCTCTGTATCTCCTCTGTTTCTTTTCATCAGATGATCTTTTTCCAGGAGTTTACTCTGCTGAATTAAGAAGGAGCCTCTATAATTTATAAAATACTTTTATTTCATTTGATTGCAACATCACTTCAGGGAATTAGACAGTACCATCCCCATTTACAAATAGGAAACTAAGTCTAAGAAACATAGCTCCAAAAGACAAAACTGGGACAAGAACCCAAGTTTTCTGATTTCCTGTTACACCACACTGAGAAGAAAATGTGTGTCAATTCAGTCAAAGGGCTCCACCTAATTCCGCCAGTACTTTTGCTTCTTAGCATCTCTTTACCTCAGTCTACACTTACTCTATCATATACATTCATAATTTTTACCTATCAGTGTCTGAATTATTCACTTTGTGATCTATTTATAGCCAATACTGAGCCCTTTAGGCACTTTCCTCAGGTGTTCCCCTAAGTCCTTATGTTTAGAAATTCAGGCTTAATAACTTTTGTCAGAATAGACTGTGTGATGTTATTAATACTTTATAGTTCAGTGTTGGCTTACAGCTTTTATGTGGTCCTAGTTATCTTTATCAGTCTATTTTCTCAACTAAAAGCACTCAAACAGCAGGGACTGAATATAATAATGCAAGCACAATGCCACATAAACACTAACATTAAAAATAAGTGTTCTAGTCTTCAAATTATGCATGCATCACGCCAGACACATTTAAAAGAGCTAACGATATACTGCAAAAAACAGACAAGATATACAAAATACACAGCAAAAATATTAAGTCTAAGATACACAGACACACAAAAAGCTTTTTGATACGCTGCTCCTAAACAGTTTCCGAATCAGAGACAGGAGGTGGTTTGGCAATAGTAAAGAGAGATTATTTAATATTACACAGTACCATGCGATACTCTGCCCATATCAATCAGGTTTGACAACTTCTTGTTTAGATTAAAAAGACTGACCAACAAATAGCCTTACCTTGGCTGTCGATGACACTCTGTACGACTTCTTCCAAGCCTACCATGTAGATGAACTCACTATTGGCTGCACTAGGCAGGAAATGAAGCAAGGGAGCAGGTGGTTTAGGGGGTGGAATCTCCAGGAGTGTCTTTTCCAGCTGTTTGCGAAGAGCCAATTTGGCTGCAGCCTGTGAGTTGGCAGCATCAGTCATGGCGCTGGGGCTAGGAAGTGGTGAGGACACCCTGTTCACGGTCCCTGGCTGAATATGGGAGGCAAGGTTCATATAGATGGCAGAGGATGTTGTACGCTGACAGGGAACAGAAGAACTTGACTGCTGAAACAGATTGAGTATAGGGGTCAGTGATGGTATGTGGGAGAAAGAACCAATTCTTACTTTCGTGGCAGAGAACACTATCTGATCCTAGTCTGAACTACTTAGCTTCCCTCAAGCTCAGAAAAAGACATGAGGTGTCCAACTTCACTGATAAAGGACTCTGGCATGTAAGAAAGGAGAATGATAGTGGCTACGAACTAAAACTGCTGAGAGGGAGACTTCTCTGGTGGCACAGTGGTTAAGACTCCGCGCTCCCAATGCAGGGAGAACCGGTTCAATCCCTGGTCAGGGAACTAGATGCCACATGCATGCAGCAACTAAGGAGCCCGCCTGCTGCAACTAAGACCCAGTGCAACCAAATAAATAAATAAAAATAAAACTGCTAAGAGAAAAATAAAGATTTGGGATGCTTTGTCATACATCCTTTATGCTTCTTATTCCTTAGATCCCTCTATCTCTTTCTTCTAGGCAGATTTTAGCTTACTGCTGCTCTGCTGCATATAACATTTCTTCTCTACTACTAAATAATTCCTCAGTGTTTCCACTTTGGGGACCACTGTCAACCCACCAAAATTACCTTTGTTGTCCTAGAGTTTCTCAGTGTCCCAAAACTTAAAATCTATGGTTGTTTCAACAGGGAAAGCAAATAAAAGATTTCTCTGTTTCCCCATGAGGGCTCCCTCTTACCGGTTGGTAATTGATGGCGGGATTCATATTGGGTGTTGTGGTGCGTACAAGGCCAGGCTTAGGTGGGCCCCGCTGACCCTGTAGCTGGGCTGGGTTTGGCGCAATCACACGTTGAGACATTAACATGTGTGGGAGGGTGGTATTGGTCGCTGAACGGATAACACTGTGACCCTGAAGGGGAAGAAGAGGAAAAGATATAGTCATAGCGGTAAAACGCTTCACAAAATGCCAAAGAGAAAACACTGCCTGTAATACATAGCTAAGTAGAAACACAGAAACATAGTCAGACTTGGTAATTTTGTGTAAGGATCTATGGGGATAAATCTACCATCACTATAAAACCTGATTAGTGGTTAGGAATTCCCTAGCTTCTTTGGTATAAACTATTTAACCCTCTATGGAAAAGGGCTAAGCTGGAAACCTCTGGAGAAGAAAGACTACGGTGGGAAGATTAGTTATTCATCTTTCTACTGCAGACTAAATCATGCCATTAAGGACCAAAAGGACCATCTATGGTAATAACACCTCTATCAAGGCCAGGTTCTTCTATGATCTTACAAAAGCCCCAATACAGAGACAGGATAACAGGGCCCCCTGAAACTAAGATCACACTATGGGCCACATACCTGCAATGTCCTCAAATTCTGTTCAACCCCTTGTGCCCCAGGCCGGGATGGAAGCTTGGAGAGGCCTTGCTGTCCCACATGGGCAGGAGATGGCTGAACAATAGATGCTGCATTCTGTACAACTGGAGTCTGGGAGAGAGAAGAGAAAATGAGACAGTGGAAAAGGCTAATAATCGGAGGCAGAAATTTGGTACACTTCTAGACTTTCAAAACTCCTTGTCAGTCTGAAGCTCCTGTTGACCAGGAGGGAAAATAAGAAAAACAGAATCACTGTTTTCTTGATTAAGGCCCAAGATTAAAAAAAAATCACTATTCCTAGAGACTAAAAACCATGGAACCAGAGAAGAATGAGCCACCCAGCTGAATCTACCTGGGGCAGCCCATTCTCAAACCAGTTTTTCTTTGCTTTCTGCTAGTCCCTTATTTCTCGGGCACAGTACCTTCTGGACGACATTCTCTTTCTGTAGCTGACTCTGTCTCAGTTTCTTTAACAGCACCAGTCGGGCTTCTTCCAATCTCAGCTCATCTCTCAGCTGCTTGATGAGCTGCTGCCGTTCCTCAATGCCTTTCCCCTGAGGAAACATGGAGACTATCAGCTATGGTAGCAGTTACTCAGAGTCCTTTCCTGCAAGATGATCTCTTCTTTTAGGTCCCAAACCTCCACCTTCCACAAGAAGCACAAGGGGCAATGGAATTGTTATCTTTGCGTCCCTAGCACACAGTCTGGCACAGTGCCTGGTATTCAGTAGGTACTCAAAAACTGCTTACAGAGTGAAAGAAGAGACCACATATAAATGCTAATTAACCAGATTCCTGGCAAAATAGAAGAACAGCCAAAGGGAGATATTGCTTTCCTTTAAAATAATGTTTCTCAATCTTTTAAAGCCATGTTTCCTCTAGAAATACATGAAAACTTAGGAATTCCTCCATATTCCGAGACCCAGGATAGAGTATAGAATGTATCCTTCTAGCTAAGAGTTTACTTCACATGACTTGAATTATGAAGTTTTCATTTTCCAAAGAAATTATATTGAATATGCATTTTCAAACTCTCTTCTCCACTTGATTCTAATAGTTCCCTCTAAAAGGGCACACCCTTGAGGCTGAGAATCACATATGAAGAGTTTCATCAATGGGTAGTTTTTAGATCCAAAAAGTAAACACTAAAAAACCAGACATGGGAGTCTCAGGGAATTAAAGAGAATAGTAGAAGCAAGAAATGGAGAAAGGAATCTTTCTTTTCTTTACCTTAAACATCTCTAGGTTGGCTGCTTTGAGTCTTTCTTCCATTCGGGAGCTGGAACGGGGACTGGAAGCCTCATTATCAGACAAAACAATGATGTCTGGGGAGGGAGTAAGCCTTCCTCGGTCTGGCTCACTAGACAAGAGAAGAAAAATTAAGGTACTTCCAACAGTGAAAGTTCATAGAAAAGTTCAGAAAACTTTTCTACACTGACCAAAGAAATCCAAGGAAACTTAAGTCTGTCCTGATTCACCCAGGGAAAGAGAGAGACATCCAAATCAAAGGATAAAATAGACACCAAGATGTAAGTGACGACAAAACCTCAGCAAAAGTATTTTTCCCATCTAAATTCCTTACAGAAGATGCAGACAGAAAGACACTGACTGGCTTTAGGAATGGGAAAAAGAGATGAGTGTTTTTGTCACACTGATTTTAATCAAAATTCCAAATGTTTTCCTTATATCTCAGTCTCCTTTTGGGTTGTCTTGTTAGTTACAGAGAAGGTCAAGAAAGAAATGGTTAGCTTCACAGGGGAAGAAAGACAAAGGCAGTAGAGCCTACTTGTCCACCCCAAATACAGATGACACACTGCTAAGGAGGCAACCCATGATACTGATAACATGGTCCTGCCTGTCTGATGATCTACAAAAAAGGAGGTTACATGACAACTCCTTTGGCAGTCTATCCTGTCAAGAGTTAAGGCCAAAAGAAGGTACTGTTGTCAATGGCCTGAGAGAATGGACAGTGCTAAGTATAAATGTCTACAGCCTTCTGGAGGACTGAAACTTCAGAATTAAATACATGGGACTTGCATCTACCTGCAAGTTCTACTTAGCATCTTCCCTCAGAAAGAAACTATCTAGAAATAACTTTGAAATCTAAATCTTCCACACTGGCTATGCCTTATGGCCAATCCTATTTATTAGACAACTCTGGTTTTGGTCTTCCTGGAGCAAGCCTTAAGAGCATCTTGTCCCTCTAAAATCATGAGAAATGGCACTCACTGCGTAAGACCTGGATAACAAGAACCCTGCAAATTCTAATTGCCGTAGGTTCCCAAGTCAGCGGCCATAACCTCTAACTCTCCTCTGATTTCTTAACTCAGAGTTATCTTCGCTGACCCTACTTCTTTGAGATTTATAGTGTATAGTCAGGAGTATGTAGGTCTAAAACAATGTGTTCTTAGATCTTATTTAAACAGGTAACTCAAACCTTTTATAACCACAGATCTTTATAGTCCTGAGAGTCTCTGACCATTTCTCAGGGCCCCTTGTCTCAGGTACTGTTGGGACTAGGATGCCTTTTGCACAAGGCACCCTGGATGGCTGGGACAGGCATTCAATTCCTCAACAGGGTAAAACTGAGTTACTAAAACAACCAAATTTAGCTGAGGAAATAAAGTAGGGAGACAGTCATAATAATGACCATCTTGGGAACTACTAAGTTTGTCTGGATCGCTCTATAACCACTGCTCACAGACACAGCAAGCTGAGAATGTAGGCTTACAGAAAAAGAAGTCACTAGAGGGAGAAAAGAACCTTCCATTCTCTAACCCCAAGTTCCTGGAGTAATGGTCAGGCCTAAATGAAGAGTTTTAATTTTTACTTATCATTTCTATATTCCCTCATGCCCCCCCTTCCCCATCCCTAACAAGAACATGGGTGAACAACTTTGAGGTCTGGTAGATTTCTACTTCTTCTACATGATTCCCCAATGCTTACATTGACAGTCAGAACTCTTTCCATCCTGGTCCTGGCTGGATACACACCTCACAGATTATTTCTAACCTAAGGAATTCTTCCTTGCTCAAATGAGTGCCACCTACTGCTAAGGACTGTCCAGCAACAGGACAAGCAGAGACATTCCTACATGGAGATTTTGGAATTGAGCGACATTTATAAGGAAGTAGTATCTGAGAAAACCCTAAATGATATTTTATTCCCAGATATAATGAGACTCACATTAGATAGATAGCACAGGTAAGGCAAAGCCCAAGTCAAGTTTCATTCTTCAATTTTTTTTTTTTTAACTTTTGACCTGGAATTCTGGCCTCATTTATTAAGCTTTTCCGGGGACAGAAATTATTTTGCTACTTTCCCAAACACATATATGATTTACAATATTTGGTGTTCTTAAGTATGAAACCCTACCAATTAGATAATATTAAAAGCCAGACTTGCTGCTGACATCATTTTGTGACTCAGACTGGCAAATTCCCAGAAATTATAAAACTCCTAATCCTTATCCAGGTAGTAAAAACAAAACCAGAAAGAAAACTGCCACGTCCCGACAGCATTCCAAAACATAAGCAGTGTTGGTTTCATGCATATCTTATTTCACAGATATCATAACTTGCCCAACTGATGGCAAAAAAAAAAAAGATATTTAGGCAATTATGGCTATCACGTCAAGAGCCCTTCCTTCTTTCTGCTTTTAAATTCCAATTCCCTCCTCCTTTTTTATCCACATCAAATAAACCATTGTTCTCCATGCTGAGCAATCTATCAGTCTAGTTCATTCTTACAATAAGCTTGAGGCTAAGTGGAAATAGCTGTCAGTATATCTGGTCTGGTGAAAGGGAAGAAGAACGACAGGGGAGATAGGGCCCATTTTTTCACGCAGAATGGGTATCTAGATGGTTTACATCAAGCCTCTTTTCCTGGAGACCATTAAAAACAGTTCCCAGTTTCCAAAGAATCAAGTTCATGAACAAAAGTTCATTCCTCTAATAAAATTAAACACACTGGTAGTTTTCAGGGTACTCTTTTCAATACAGAATTTATCTGTGATACACTGTAATTCCAACAGAACTGAGATCTTATCAAAATGTGTAACAATGTTTCTATGAAAAACACATTTTCAGTTCCAATGTGCATGTAAGGAATCCACCTAACATTTCTCCTCTTCATTGTCCCCAGTGAAGTAGGATTAGTCATTTGCCCCAGAAGGTTAAGGGTGATTATGGGGCAAGTGGGTTACTCAGGTGCATTATCTCATTCACCCACTTTTCTTTTTTTCTAAAAGGATCTAAGGATTAATCTACTTTCATAATACTCTGCTGATACTATGTATAGCTCCCAAGAATTTTTCTCTTCTTCCACAACCACTAGAGAACTTACCTGAAGTTTCCTAAGGGTTTTAATGCTATTACCAAGAACAATGTTCCCCTACTGGGTGTGGTTTAAAAAAATAATTCTGGGACAATACTAATAAGTAAACATTAAAAGGTAGAGAAAGAAACCCAAGTAAGATTGTAAACCATTCCTTCCTTTTTTCTTCTTTCTGCATCAGTCCAGCTTCTTAAGGATCCTGCTTTAGATCAGTCCTAGGACAAAGTCAGCAAGGTCAACTGGAGGGCAATTGAACAGTGAAGAGTAATTCTCATGTCTATCAGGTGTTTCTGAACCATGAATAAACTGAATGTTCTTAGAACTAGGGTTGTCTATACTATGATTCATTGTTCAGGTAGACTCTAACCTCAGCCAGTTCTAGGTACCTCTTTATATTGTGTTCTCCACAGTTCCAAGTACTCAACCTTGACCAAGACCTGTGAAAACATGTGCTTGTGTGCTGTGTGTATGAAAGAGCACAAGCATGAGGGTACTCATATAAGTGAATGTGTATGCACATATGGGGCTTGGGGAATGTGGCACAAATGAAGTAAGAATGTAGAGGATTAGCATATAAAGTTCCTTGTTAACACAAGAAAAGACAGGCCCATGCTCTTTGATGTAATAAAAGCTGGGTCTCCATAATAAACACATCCCTAAAACTCTTGGGATGATCTGAAGAAAAGACTGTTCTTCCTCCTAAAATGGCCATAAGATTAGAGTGAAAGTGTATATTAACTCGCTTCTAACTGGGGTATCAACTCTTAGTGCCTCCTTTATCCAGAAATGGCCACTTTATCTTAAGGGTAATAATTTTTGGAGGCACCTAGTTTCATCTAGAAACAAGAGGAATTCACGGTCAAGCCAGATAGCACAGGTACGTCTTCATTCAAGAAGCTTTAAGTTGAAAAACACCCTCCTCTCATTGGAAGTCATTCATTTTTCATAGGCTTAGTTTATGATGAGACCCTATCTATGGAGGCAGCTGAACCAAGCCATACCTCCGTCTAGCACTCATATCCACAGGCTCATCATTGATGTTTTCTTTGCCTGGCCTTCCAGCAGTCCTGTTGTCTCCATGAGGCCTGAGATTCCCATTGAGCTTCTCTTCATAGCCCTTGACACCACTGCCATCCTGTTTGGTGGGTAACTCATGTGGCACTTCAAGATTTGCCAAATCCTTCCGTTTGAGCAGTGCCAACATTTTCAGACGTTCCATGGCCTCATGCCCCTCCATTTTGAGTCGCTTAGCCAGGACATCATCTCGCTCATCAGCTGGGTCCAAGCTCCGCTTCAACAGATTCAGGCGAAGAGCATCCTCTGTCATTCTATCCATCCTATGGAAAGAAATATACAAGTGCTTTATCAGAATAAAGGCCCTTAAATAGTCCATAAGGAAAGAAGAATCATAGGTATATACATGGAAGGTCAACATTAAATGAGCTAACATTCTACCCTATAACTTCCTAGATGATCTATATTAAAGGAGATTTCATCTCTCAACCTCAGCAGTGAAAGTAAACTTCAAAAGCTTTCCAGTCACTGAGGCCTTACTGTATAGATGCCTGAAACCAAATACCATGCTCACCTGGATAGTCCATTAAGAGCCTACATCTCTCAAAAAAGTAAACATTCTTTTGTGACTGGCTTTCTGTACATGCATGCTCAAAAGTCAGATGCTTTGGTTTTAATTCTCATACCAAATTCTTCTCCTGGAGAAGACTCTTTTATGAATGGGAAGTTCCTCAGGTCACTCATGCATATCTTTAATTGGCCTATATTACTGATGGAGACCAAGGGCATCTAACAGGAAGCCTCAGTTGTCTGCATACAGCGAGGGTCAGAGGGGCCCATTTATCTGCCCTCAATTCTATATAAATTCAGTATCTTGGCTTTGGTTAATGAAGAACTCAGGCTGATAAAAGGTAATATTTTCTTTACTCATACAGCAAAATTATTACAGACAAGCTAATAATCATTTGTCCTTCTCATTTTGATTTCTTACACTAACAAAATCTAGACACACAATTTCACCAGCACTTTTTAAATCCAGGGTTATCTTCCTGGTAGGAAAAAGCAATGTGACACTGGAAAGAAAAATTTTTGAGTCATCAGAACATAGGTTCAAACTGCTACTTTTACAAGGTCAAATATTTAATAAGTTACTTTACCGCCCCAAGCCTCAATTCCATCTGTAGAAGTGGGCACTTGGAAGAGGGCTCAACGAAATTTAATTCCTATACCCTCAGGATATGACTACTACACCTAAGATACAAGATCAGGCTTGATAATTCATAGATTCAAGTAGTAAGACAGAGAAGATTACCAATGTTAATTGGTGCTCTTGCGAAGAAAAACATGTATACACTTGAGACATCTTCCTTCCTGTAGTGCAGAGTAAAATAAGAGCTATCTGATTTTCTTCTAGTTATAATGAGGAAAAACAGTAACCAACAAAAGAATTTCCAGCAAGAGGAAACAGACCTTTTGGAGACCAGAGAAAAGTCAGAACTCAGATCTCTGAATTTTCAGGTAATGTTTCTTAATTCTCTCTCTTTTTTTTTTGGCGGGGGTACGCGGGCCTCTCACTGCTGTGGCCTCTCCCGTTGCAGAGGACATGCTCCGGACGCGCAGGCTCAGCGGCCATGGCTCACGGGCCCAGCCGCTCTGTGGCATGTGGGATCTTCCCGGACCGGGGCATGAACCCACGTCCCCTGCATCGGCAGGCGGACTCTCAACCACTGCGCCACCAGGGAAGCCCTCTTTCTCTTTTTTAAAGAACAGTTTTGTTGAGATATAATTCACATATCATACAGTTCACCTATTTAAAGTGTATGATTTCAGTAAGGTAGATAGCTAGTGGGAAGCAGCCGCATGGCACAGGGATATTGGCTCGGTGCTTTGTGACAGCCTGGAGGGGTGGGATAGGGAGGGTGGGAGGGAGGGAGACGCAACAGGGAAGACATATGGGAACATATGTTTATGTATGACTGATTCACTTTGTTATAAAGCAGAAACTAATACACCATTGTAAAGCAATTATACCCCAATAAAGATGTTAAAAAAAAATAAATAAAAAATAAAGTGTATGATTTAGTGGTTTTCAGTATATCCACAGAGTTGTGCAACCATCACCACATCAGTATTAGAACATTTTCATTATCTCCTCCTTAAAAAAACCCATACCCATTAGCAGTCACTCTCTTCCCCCTTCACCTCTATTCCCCACTAATTTACTTTCTGTCTCTAAATTTGCCTATTTTGGACTTTTTTTTTTAAGAGCTCTTTATTGGAGTATAATTGCTTCACAATACTGTGTTAGGTTCTGTTGTACAACAAAGCGAATCAGCCATATGCATACGTATGTCCCCATAACCCCTCCCTCTTGAGCCTCCCTCCCATCCTCCCTATCCCACCCCTCTAGGTCACTGCAAAGCACCGAGCTGATCTCCCTGTGCTATGCTGCTGCCTCCCACCAGCCAACTATTTTACATTCAGTAGTATATATACGTCGATGATACTCTCACTTCACCCCAGCTTCGCCCTCCCACCCCATGTCATCAAGTCCATTCTCTATGTCTAATTCTTTATTCCTGCCCTGCAACTAGGTTCATCAGTAACTTTTTTTTTTTAAGATTCCATATATATGTGTTAGCATACAGTATTTGTTTTTCTCTTTCTGACTTACTTCACTCTGTATGACAGACTCTAGGTCCATCCACCTCACTACAAATAACTCAATTTGGTTTCTTTTTATGGCTGAGAAATATTCCACTGTATATATGTGCCACATCTTCTTTATCCATTCATCTGTCGACGGACACTTAGGTTGCTTCCATGTCCTGGCTATTGTAAATAGAGCTGCAATGAACACTGTGGTACGTGACTCTTTTTGAATTATCATTTTCTCGGGGTATATGCCCAGTGGGATTGCTGGGTCGTATGGTAGGTCTATTTTTAGTTTTTTAAGGAACCTCCATACTGTTTTCCATAGTGGTTGTATCAATTTACATTCCCACCAACAGTGTAGGAAGGTTCCCTTTTCACCACACCCTTTCCAGCATTTATTGTTTCTAGCATTTTTGATAATGGCCATTCTGACCGGCGTGAGGTGATACCTCACTGTAGTTTTGACTTGCATTTCTCTAATAATTAGTGATGTTGAGTATCTCTTCATATGCCTCTTGGCCATCTGTGTATGTCTTCCTCGGTGAAATATCTATTTAGGTCTTCCGCCCATTTTTTGGACTTTTTTTGCGGTACGCAGGCCTTTCACTGTTGTGCCTCTCCCGTTGAGGAGCACAGGCTCCGGACGCGCAGGCTCAGCGGCCACGGATCACAGGCCCAGCCGCTCTGCAGCACGTGGGATCTTCCCGGACCAAGGCACGAACCCGTGTCCCCTGCATCGGCAGGCGGACTCCCAACCACTGTGCCACCAGGGAAGCCCACGTTTTGTTTTTTAACATCTTTATTGGAATATAATTGCTTTACAATGGTATGTTAGTTTCTGCTTTATAACAAAGTGAATCAGCTATACATATACATATATCCCCATATCTCCTCCCTCTTGCATCTCCCTTTCACCCTCCCTATCCCACTAGCATTATGTTTTTAAGGTTCATTCATGTTGTAGCATATACCATTACTTCATTTTTTTATGGCCTAATGATATTCCATTGTATGAATATATAATATTTTGTTTATTCATTTATCAATTTATAGACATTTGGTTTGTTTCCCTTTTTTTTTTTTGGCCACACCATGTGGCAGGTGGGATCCTAGTTCCCCAACCATGCCCATGCCCCTACAATGGAAGCACAGTTTTAACCACTGGGGCAGCCAGGGAAGTCCCCCACTTTTTACTATTATGAATAATGCTATGAACTTTATAGCATTTATACAAGTTTTTGTATGAACACATGTTTTCAATTCTCTTGGATATATAACTGTGAGTAGAACTGCGGGGTCCTAAGGTAACTCTCTTTAACATCTTGAAGAACTGTTACGCTGTTTTCCAAAATGGCTGCAATGAGGGTTCCAATTTCTCCATATCCTCTTAATTCTCTTTTAACAGCTATAGATATGAAACATATTATAGCATATATAAACATTCTTTAGCTGCAGGATCCCCAAAGATTTCTTATTTTGACATGTGTTACTTCTGAAGTGGTTTACCTCTGAAAAATACCCCCAGATGGAGTGACTGGAAAGTTGAATGCTACAGAACATCAAAAGTTAAGCCCTAATTCCACAATAACAATGTCTTGGGTAATTTGATCAACACCTCATATTGAGAGTATGATTGAGAATACCATGAGGAGTTGCAGATGGTAAAAAGTCTGTCACTCAACTAATTATATACCTAGATGAAAAAAGTACTTTAGAAAAGTACACAGCAAAATATATGAGTGTATATTAACACAATACAGTGTTCTAAGTTTTGAGATAAATTATATTTATGAGCACTGAAAGTATATGACAAAATGACAAAATTCAACAACCTGGAGCTGAATGGAATTTGGGATGCCACCATTAGCTTGGCTTCTTCAACTGATAGT
Organism: Stenella coeruleoalba; assembly: GCF_951394435.1. Taxonomy (NCBI): domain Eukaryota; kingdom Metazoa; phylum Chordata; class Mammalia; order Artiodactyla; family Delphinidae; genus Stenella; species Stenella coeruleoalba. Next base: position 110,629,427 of record NC_137169.1, read on the forward strand.
TATATGAGTAGCTGAAATCAGTTCAAAAAATTTCCCCTTTATTATAATGACATAAATGGGTACACTGGAAGTTGGGAGAAACCAGAACCAGATATTTGAATGTCTGAGGTAAGTAATCTTTCTCAATAGATGGCTTGAGAACTCTGACCAAAATTTCGTTGCCCACTCTTGACTTTACTGGCCCAACTTTATGTACTCATAGCCATGCCTGCTTCAAAATCCAATGAAATATGGATGAATCTTGAAAACAATCATACTAAGTAAAGTCAGCCAGACACTGACTTTACTTAGTCAGAAGGACAACTATTTTATGGTTCCACTTATATAAGGTACCTAAAATAGGCATATTCATAGAGAAAAAGCAGAATAGAGTCCATCAGTGGCTGGGGGTGGAGAGAAGGTAGTAAGGAGTTATTATTTAATGGGAACATCGCATGTCTCTGTGATGAAGAAAAAGTTCTTAAATGGATAGTAGTGATGGCTGCACATTGTGAAAGTACACAAAGCTGAACTGTACACTTTAAAATGTTTAAAATAGTAAATTTTATTTTATGTATATTTTGCCACAATAAAAAAAATCCAATGTAACAGAGACTGATTAAAAATGGGCAAAAGTGATCTTTTGGGGATGATCTAAAACTTGATTGTAGTGACAGCTGCACAACTCTATCTATCTATCTATCTATCTATCTATCTATCTATCTATTTATTTATTGTCTGCGCCACGAGTCATGTGGGATCTTAGTTCCCTGACCAGGGACTGAACCCACACCCCCTGTATTGGAAGCGTGGAGTCTTAACCACTGGACCACCAGGGAAGTCCCTGCACATTTACTTTAAAAAAAAAAAAAATCAGGGCTTCCCTGGTGGCGCAGTGGTTGAGAATCTGCCTGCCAATGCAGGGGACACGGGTTCGAGCCCTGGTCTGGGAAGATCCCACATGCCACAGAGCAGCTGGGCCCGTGAGCCACAACTACTGAGCCTGCGCGTCTGGAGCCTGTGTTCCACAACAAGGGAGGCCGAGATAGTGAGAGGTCCGCGTACCGCGATGAAGAGTGGCCCCCGCTTGCCGCAACTAGAGAAAGCCCTCGCACAGAAACGAAGACCCAACACAGCCAAAAAATAAATTAATTAATTACTTTAAAAAAAAAATCACTGAATCATACACTTAAATTATACTCCAATGAAGTTGCAAAAATAATATTCAATGTAAGTTTGTCACACACAAATTCCTCTCCAAAAAGTAAAACAAAAATTCTGTAAAATGAATGTTGTATGTTGCCTTTTAATGCCTAATCCAACTTTTCTGTTTCTTCTGGGCTGCAAATAATAACTAATATTTCTTAAGTACCTACTTAAAAGTCAAACATGCTACTAGCTACTAGGCACTTTATTATGTATTCTTATTTAAATTACCTCAACAAGTTACTAAGTGGTACTATTTCTACTTTAGAGGTGGGAAAAAGTGTCAAATCAAGTACCCCAAGACTGCAAAGCTTTGGATAGTGAATCTCGAATTCCAACGCAGGTCTAGCTCACTTCAAAAATCTATTATACATTTTACAGCTATTTCAAAAAAAAAAATCTATTACACAGTACATCTCGCTACTCAGAGAAAGAGAATCTTAAGAAGCAGTGTTGTGTATTCATGTATTTGCACATGCATCTAACACATCCATTCCCCCCCAGACATTACATATATACTATGTGACAAGTTCAGGGTTAGGTACTAGGAGTAAAGGTGAAAAAAGACCAGGTCACTGTCTTTAACAATTTCATTCTGATAGGAGACAGACGTGCATATAACTAAAGTACTTAGATGTTACATTTCCTCTGCCTTCCCTATATCCTGCTTTTCTTCCTCATAATGAAGAGAATTCAATTCATCCAGAGGCAAAAGTTAGAAGCCTGGAAATCATCTTTGACTTTTCCAGACTCTTAAATCTAAGTCACCAAGTCCTATCAATTCTATTATCTTCCTCTGAATGAGAAAATATGTAACACTGGTGTGTTGCTTTGGCAGCCACCTTGTGACCATGAGGGAAGGCAGCTTGCAGATAAAGCAGACACTGTGCACAGTAGAATACTGAGAGGAGAGCTAATTACACAGCTGTGCCATCAGATCAAACTACTTTGAAGCTAGTCCTGTTACACAGACCAATAAATTCCTTTAATGTTTAAGCCAGTATGAACTCGGTTTTCTGTTACCTAAACTGAAAATATCCTAAAGAATAGATAACTGTCAGAAGTGCTGAAATGAAATCAAAGTGGAGATATCCAATAAACAGGTGGATACGAGGCACACAAAGAGAGCCAGAGTTCAGGCCAGAGCTGGAGATAAATATTTGAACAGGTAAAGGAGGTAATTGAAGTAATGTACAGGGATGAGTGAAACTGTCCAGAAAAAGAAATGAATATATACTCAGAAGGAAAAGAGCCAAGGATAGAACCTTGGGCAGTACCTACATTTAAGGATTGGCTGGTCAGAGGAAACTAAGAGAGCTAGTGGAAAACTAGGAAAGCATGACATGTCAACAAATTAAAGAAGAGTAGTTAATTGTGTCCAACAATTTACAGGAGAAAAATGTCCAGCTTTAAATTTACTGTTGACTGTTGTAAAAAACAAGAATGGCCAGATGGTGACAAAGCTTTAGATTCATGCTTGTCAAGTTTTTGACTCATTGTTAGCCCCAAATCAAAATACAGGCCTGCAGCGAAAACTTTTAGAAGATTCTGAGAGGGAAGAGGAGGGATAGAGGTGAGTAAAATGAATTAGTATCTACTGAGCTGCCTTTTATTTACTAGGCAATGTACAAGGCCCTTTAATTTATTCCCTCATTTAATCACATTAGAGAAATACTAATTTATTTTTAGTGAATTAAACTTTACAGATACAGTTGAAGCACTCTGTGTCACTTCCCCACCAAACCATTCTCTATCCTCCCTTCTTCCCTTCCCAGAGAAAGGCATTATGATGGATTTGTTATCATTCTATTACATATATATGTATCCATAAATAGTACATAGTATAGTATTTATTTATTTATTTGTTTGTCTGTTTAGGCCGCACCACACCTAAACAATTCCCTAGTTCATGTATTTTTAAAAGTAGCTCTTGGGAGACTTCCCTGGCCGTCCAGTGGCTAGGGCTCCGCGCTCCCAGTGCAGGGGACCTGGGTTTGATCCCTGGTCAGGGAACTAGATCCCACATGCTGCAGCTGGGATTCCACATGCCGCAGCTAAGAGATTCCCGCATATTGAACTAAGACCCGGCAAAGCCAAAAAAAAAAAAAAAAGTAGCTCTTGTATGTATCCTTTTTCATTTTGCTTTTCAATGTTTAATTTTTTAATATTTAAAATTTATCCAAGTAAATACATGAAGCACCAATTCATTTGTTTTAACTGCTGTGTAGAACTCCACAGCAAAAATATTTGATTCAGTAATCATTCTCCAATTCAACATTTAGGCACCAATATGTTGATGTTTAAACCAATGCTGTGATTTCCACTTCTGGCCAAGATTCTGTAACACAGGACAGATTTGCCCTCTCACCTGAAATAACAAAAAACCTCCAGACAAAATACATGAAACAAGGTTTTCAAGACACTGGACATCAGGCAACAAAGGATAGTGATCCCAGAGGGACAGGAAACAAATGAGGTGAGCTCTACAACTGCACTCGTTTTTGCCATAGGAGAGTTACTTTTTTTTTTTTAAAAAAAACCCTTTTATTTATTTATTTTTTGGCTTCATGGCACGTGGGATCATAGTTCCCTGACCAGGAATGGAACCCGCACCCCCCTGCAGTGGAAGCGCAGAGCCTTAACCACTGGACTGCCAGGGAACTCTGCCATAGGAGAGTTTCTAGGACATAATGTGGGGAGGGGGAAATGAGGCAGAGCCAGGCAGACTCCTGAGTTCAAGAGAGGGCGATGGGGCTTCCCTGGTGGCGCAGTGGTTGAGAGTCCGCCTGCCGATGCGGGGACACGGGTTCGTGCCCCGGTCCGGGAAGATCCCACATGCTGCGGAGTGGCTGGGCCCGTGAGCCACGGCCGCTGAGCCTGCGCGTCATCTGGAGCCTGTGCTCCGCAACGGGAGAGGCCACAACAGTGAGAGGCCAACATATTGCAAAACAAACAAACAAACAAACAAAAAACAAAGAGAGGGAGATGAGGGTGTAAGCGTATAGTGAGACTAAGGGAGCTAGATTTCAAAAAGGACAGAGTACCATAGAAGTAAGAACTGCAGAAAGATGGCTGCCGATGCTCCGCAACGGGAGAGGCCACAACAGTGAGAGAGGCCTGCGTACCACAAAAAAAAAAAAAAAAGAGTAGCTCCTGCTCGCCACAACTAGAGAAAGCCCGTGCGCAGCAACTAAGACCCAACACAGCCAAAAGAAGAATAAAGAGAAGAAAAGAAATAACAGTCAAAATGAATAAATGATGAAAACTATAAACCTACAAATCCAAGAACTTCAACAAACCCGAAGCACAAGAAACATGATAAAAACTACACCAAGGGACGTCATAATCAAATTGCTCAAAACTACTATAAAGGGACTTCCTTAGCTGTCCAGTGGTTAAGCCTTTGCCTTCCAATGCAGGGGGTGTGGGTTTGATCCCTGGTCTGGGAGCTAAGATCCCACATGCCTCACGGCCAAAAAAACAAAACATAAAACAGAAGCAAATAAGTAGTGGTACATATATACAATAGAATATTACTCAGCCATAAAAAGGAACGAAATTGAGTCATTTGTTGAGACGTGGATGGATCTAGAGACTGTCATACAGAGTGAAGTAAGTCAGAAAGAGAAAGACAAATATCGTATATTAACGCATTTATGCGGAACCTAGAAAAATGGTACAGATGAACCGGTTTGCAGGGCAGAAGTTGAGACACAGATGTAGAGAACAAACGTTTGGACACCAAGGGGGGAAGCCGTGGTGGGGTGGGGATGGTGGTGTGCTGAATTGGGTGATTGGGATTGACATGTATACACTGATGTGTATAAAATTGATGACTAATAAGAACCTTCAGTATAAACAAACAAACAAAAACAATAAAAAAACAAGCAATATTGTAACAAATTCAATAAAGACTTAAAAAAAATGGTCCACATCAAAAAAAACACATGATTACATGTAAAGATAAGGATAACATCAAATTTCTTGCTGGAAACAATGCAAAAGAGAAGACAGCAACATCCTTAAAATACTGAAAGAAAAAAATCTGACAATCTAAAATACCATACCTATCAAAAAAATACCATTTAAAAACAAAGATGAAATAAAGACTTTTTCAGTCATTTTAAATTTCCTTTATCAATGTTCTCCTTTACAATTTATATTTATTTGTATCTTAAAAAGTTCCCCTAATTATGGTCTCAAAGCTTATTTTGTCTGAAAACTATATACATTGTTCTACTATAGGTAAAACAGATAAGCAACAAGGATTTACTGTATAGCACAGAACTATATTCAGTATCTTATAATAAACTGTAATGCAAAATAATCTGAAAGTATATATGTAACTGAATCACTTTGCTGTACACCTGAAACACAATATTGTAAATCAACTATACTTCAATTTTTAGAAAAAGTGTTATTAACTATAGTCACCATGCTGTACATTACACCTCCATGATTTATTTTATAACTGGAAGTTTGTACCTTTTGACCACCGTCACCCATTTTTGCTCCATTTCCCCCCAGCCGCCCTGGCAACCACCAATCTGCCCTCTGTATCCATGAGTTGGGGTTTTTTGTTTTGTTTTGTTTTGTTTTGTTTACATTCAACATATAAGATCATACAGTATTTGTCTTTCTCTGTTTCACTTATTTCACTTAGCATAATGCCCTCAAGGTCCATCCATGTTGTCACAAATAGCAAGATTTCCTTCTTTTTAATGACTAATCCACTTTGTGTGTGTGTGTATACACATATATATCACATTTTCTTTACCTATTCATCCACTGATGGACACTCAGGTTGCTTCCATGTCTTGGCTATTGTAAATACTGCCACAAAAAACATGAAGGTACATTATCTTTTCAAGTTAGTGTTTTTGTTTCCTTTAGATAAATATCCACAAGTGGAGCTGTTGGATCATATGGTAGTTCTAGTTTTAATTTTTTTGAGGAACCTCCATACTGTTTTTCAAAATGGCTGCACCAATTTACATTACCACCAACCGTGCACAAGGATTCCCACTTCCCCATCCTCGCCAACACTAACTTCTTGTCTTTTTGATAACAGCCATTCTAACAAGTGTGAGGAGATAACTCACTGTTATTTTTTGGGGCTTTTTTTGTTTTTAATTTATTTTTGGTTGTGTTGGGTCTTCGTTGCTCTGCGTGGGCTTTCTCTAGCTGCAGCGAGCGGGGGCTACTCTTCGTTGCGGTGCGTGGGCTTCTCACTGTGGTGGCTTCTCTTGTTGCGGAGCACGGGCTCTAGGCTTGCAGGCTTCAGTAGTTGTGGCATGAGGGCTCAGTAGTTGTGGCTTACGGGCTCCAGAGCGCAGGCTCAGTAGTTGTGGCGCACGGGCTTAGTTGCTCCAAGGCATGTGGGATCTTCCTGGACCAGGGCTCGAATCCGTGTCCCCTGCATTGGCAGGCAGATTCTTAACCACTGCGTCACCAGGGAAACCCTCACTGTGGTTTTGATTTGCATTTCCCTGATGATTAGTGATGATGAACACCTTTTCATGTACCTGTTGGCCATCTGTAATGTCTTTTTTTTTTTTTTGGCCGCACGTCTCAGTTCCCCAACCAGGGAAATGAATCCATGCCACCGCAGTGAAAGACCAGAATCCTAACCATTAGGCCTCCAGGGAACTTCCCCATCTGTATGTCTTCATGACCATTTATTCTTACTCTCCCCTTCACTAGTTTCTACTGATATTCCTAATTCTAACTGTATGCATGCCCTTGGGCTCAATCATGTACCTTTTCTTTATTTGCACTCACTCTCTACATAATCTCATATATTCCTATGGCTTTAAAGAGCAACTATATGCTAATTTCAAAATTTATATTCCTGGACCTCACCTCTCCTCTAAAATTCTCTTTATATATTCAACTGCCTGTTATCTCCATTTGGATGTCTAACAGGCATTTTATGAATTTATGTCCAAAACTGAATTTCTGAACTCCTGGGATAAAAACTTTTTCTTCCCCTAGTGCTTCCCACCTCAGTAAACGACACTGCCATTCAACCAATTGCTTAAATCAAACTCTTCGGAGTCATTCTTGGTTTCTCCTTCTCACACCCTACATGCATTCCATCTGTAAATTCTGTCAGTACTCCTTTCCAAATATATTTCAAATCTGACATCTTATCACCACTGTCATGTTATTATTCTAGTCCATGCTATTGTCACCTCCTGCCCAGACTATTGTAACTTTTTTAAACTCTGCTTCTGCTCTTGCCCTTCTCAGTCTATGTTCCACAGAGAAACAAGAGTGATCTTTCTAAAATTTAAGTGAGATCATATCACTCCTTTGCTCAAAATGCTTTTTAATGGCATCTGTAGTGGTTTACAAACACTGTCACCCCAAATTCTTTGAAATTCCTCATATCAAGAGGTGGTGGTGGTGGTGGTGGTGGTGGGGAATCTGTGTCCCCTTCCCTTGAATCTAGGTGGGTTTATGACTGCTTCAACCTGTAGAGTATAGCAGAAGTGATGTTGGGTGACTTCTGCCACTGGGTTATAAAAAGCAATGCAGCTTTTGCCTTATCCTCTGGAACACTGAAGTCTGGAGACCGTTCGAACTGCTTTCTAAGAGGTACAACTACCTTGAGGCTGCCATAGTGTGAAGAAGCAAAGCCTCAGGGAGAAGTCACATGTAGACACTTCAGTTGACAGGCCTACTCTTCAAGTCATCTCAGCCCAGGGCACCAGACATGTAAGTGAATGAACCCTCAGATGATTCCAGCCCCCCACTAATACATCTTCCCCACTTCTGCATCTTCCCAGCTACAGCACCATTCACTAGAGCAGAAACAAGCAATCACCACTGTGCCCAACCTGAATGAATTACTGACCCACAGAATCCAAGAGCATAATAAAACAGCTGTTTTAAGTTACTAAGTTTTGGGGTAACTAACTTGTTGCACAGCAATAGTAACCAGAACAGCACTGCAAGTCTTTATCATAGCCTATAAGGCCCTACATAATCTGGCCCACTACCATCTGACTTTGTATCTCCCAATACTCTCCCATAAACTCCCTTTCCAGTCAGTTTAGTCTCCTTGATCTCCCCTGATAGCCATGTGGCTTGTTCCCTTATTTCCTTCGTATCTCAGGGAGCCTTTTCCTAATGCATCTATTAGGGAAAACAAACAAAAGATAAAAACACAGCACCTTTCATCATTACTCTGTCACCCCCTTATAAAACTTTATTCTTCTTCTTGGTAATTACAACTGCCTGGCCTATTATGTTTATATATGTTGGTCTGTTTCCCACCCACTAAAATATAAGCTCCTTGAGATAGTTTTTTCAGTGCCTGGCCCATAATATGTACTAGATAAATACCTGCTGAATAGAAGACCATAATCTGTACTTTTTAAGATATTCAAGATATTTTTTCAAATCTGTCTCCAAAGTACTTTTTCTTCTCAAATCTTTGTATTTAATAAATACATTTATTTTATGGACTATAGCCAATGGCTCTATTATCTGAAGTTTTCAATTCCTGCTGCTTATTGTATCTGTGACTCTTGTTCATGGTAAATGAATTGTTTTCTTGTGCTTTTTGTCTTTTTTTTAAGAGCACCTTGTCTTCATTGGGACTTTATCTGTAGAAATCCTGTGTGGTTTGCATTGTGGACCTGTTCCTCCAGAGCAGTTTTTCACGTGCTTCTGCCAGTTACTGCAAGGATATAAAGCATTCCGAATAATTTTTTATATTTATTTCTCAGCTTGGGGATCTCAGACAAAAATAATTTAAATCCATATGAAAGTAGCCTCATACTTAAATTTTCAGGGGAGATTCCCACCCACCCCTAGTCAAAGCCTAAGCTGAGACCGAAAAGTTTTCTTGTTTCCTTGAACTAGGGGATGGAATTTTTTATGGTCACCTCCCTTCCCTGAACATGAGTCTTTAAGGATCTTGGCTTTATAAGGGGATTCTCATCTCTACCTCCGTTCCACACAGGCCTAAACTTTGTCTATGGACTCCTCATGAGCATTAAGACCAAGTCTTTTAGGGACCTCCCTGGTGGTCCAGTGGTTAAGACTCTGCACTTCCACTGCAGGGGCCCCCGGTCGGGAACTAATATCCTGCACGCCTCACGGTGCGGCCAAGAAAAAAAAAAAGACCGAGTCTTTTGGTTACTGAAACTAGAAAAGCCCCCAGAACTGCCACAGCATTAAGTCACATGCACACTGCTCATTTTCAGTTCCCTTTCATTCATGTGGTTCCTGAGAATTTTCCTTACTTCTTTCAGGCTCAGCTATGTGTTTTAAAACAAAAAAAAAAAGTTTGTTTTACAATATTTTATCCAGCATCACTAGGTGGTGTTTTGCAATGGAATTGCAAACGGTTTTAGTTATATGGTCTGCTATACTCCAGAGTCAAAACGATGGTCTGGAAGTTCAAAATTTATTTTCATAATAACTAGCTCAGTATCCTTTCAGAGCAGATAGGCCACCCAGCTTAAAATAAACAAAACAACACCAAAGACTACTAACTGCAAAGGGAAAAACACACCTTAACAACAGAAAGATCTTGCTATCACCTTAACCCAGGGACCAAACTTGGCAGTGTAAACAGTGAGACAATCAGATATTATGTGCCTCCTGATGTGATGCATTATGAAGTACACAGCATCTTCCATGAGTATTTTTGCCAAAAACATATAAACTTTACACTGAAGTCCAGTTTACGGGACATACAGAGTCCGAGAACAAGCTAAATGATACCATATGGAAACAATCTAACAAATCTACAATGAAGAACATGTTGCAAATAGACTAGTCTGGTCTCTTAAAAAGTTGATATTAAAAGGGGGGCGGCAGGGCTTCCCTGGTGGCGCAGTGGTTGAGAGTCTGCCTGCCGATGCAGGGGACACGGGTTTGTGCCCTGGTCCGGGAAGATCCCACGTGCCGCGGAGCGGCTGGGCCCGTGAGCCACGGCCGCTGAGCCTGCGCGTCCGGAGAGGCCACAACAGTGAGAGGCCCGCAAACTGCCAAAAAAAAAAAAAAAGGGGGGGGGGGCGGCACTGCAGACTGTTCTAAATTAAGAGACACTTAGAGACATACCAAATGCAAGGTATGATACTTGACTAGATCTTGGTTTAAAAAGAAAATCTACAAAAAGATATTATGAGGAACAACTGGGGAAATTTCAAATGGACTGGGTATTAGATAATATTAGGGAATTACTATTAATCTTGTTAGGTGTCATAATGGTATTGTGGTTGAATAGAAAATTGTCTTTCTTGTTTGGGGAAGCAAATTACCACAAACTTAGTGGTTTGAACAGTACAAATTTATTATCCTACAGTCTGGAAGTCGGAAGTCTGAAATGGGTCTCACTGGACCAAATTCAGGGCATCAGCCGGGACTCTTTTAATTTCTCCTGGAGTCTCTAGAGGAGTATCTATTTTTGTGCCTTTTCCAGCTAGAGACCACCTGCTTTCCTTGGCTCGTGGCCATTTCCCCATCTTCAAAGCCATCAATGTTGGGCCCACTCCTCATGTTGCCATCTTCCTCTCTTTTGCCTTTTTCCATTTTAAGCATCCATGTGATTACACTGGGCCCACCTGGATAGTCCAGAATAATATCCATATTTTAAGGTTAGCTGATTAGCAACCTTAACGCCATCTGCTGTCTTAATTTCCCTTTCCCATGAAACTGAACATATTCATTGGTTCTGGGGATTAGGCGATAGACATCTTGGGGGAACGGGCATTATTCTGCCTAACACTTCAATCTTAAGTATTCAGAGGTAATGTCTAAAGCTTACTTTGAAATGATTCAGCAAAAATATGTATATGTTACTACCTATCAATGAGGCAAAACATTCACTGTTGACTCAAGATAGTAACATAGCTTTTCATTGTACTATTCTTCACATTTTTTCTACATATTTAAACATTTTCAAAGTTTTAAAAAATTGAAAAGTTTAAAGATTGTTTTAATTTAAAAAAAAAAGATAAGCCGAACAGAACAGACTCCTTTTTCAAAAGGAGGCCTTTAACCTGGCTACAGAAAACAGTAATGTGGATATATTTAATACGGACAGTGTGTGACATTCAATAGAGCAGCACTATTAAGGTGAAGTGCATGTAGACTTCCCGATACTGTGGATATGGTTACCAGCTGGGTCTGTAAGGGATTAAGTTGCTCTTTACATGTAGATGACAGGGTCCCACCTGAAAAGTGAGATCATTCCGCGTTAGTTATCACGGTCCTACTAACTGCCTTGGAAAAAAGACACATCAGATGAGAAATCTGGACTCCTTATGTCTTGCTTTTATATTTAAAAAGGAACAGTAGCTTTATAATATTTTTATAAATATAACTTAAAAAAAATATATAGGGGCTTCCCTGGTGGCGCAGTGGTTGAGAGTCCGCCTGCCAATGCAGGGGATACGGGTTCATGCCCTGGCCGGGGAAGATCCCACGTGCCGCGGAGCAGCTGGGCCCGTGAGCCATGGCGGCTGAGCCTGTGCATCCGGAGCCTGTGCTCCGCAACGGGAGAGGCCACAACAGTGAGAGGCCCACGTACCACACACAAAAAATAATAAAATAAAATAATATATATATACACATATATATACACACACACATAGCTCTGGCTTGCCTTTGCTACAGTGTCCTTTCATAGAACAAAGATTCCCTTTTCAACTGTAGACACTAATAAAACTCGTTGCAAGTGATAAAATTTTCATGTTAATAAAATATGTAAAGATTAATCACCAAGTCCACTATATTCATCTATTCAAGTCCAAAAAGGACTTGAATAAAAGGTAAAAAGGAAAAAAAGTGATAGAGGGAGAATTCAGACTACAGAAGTCTATGGGGTTCAGAATGGGATAATCCTAGTAAATAAATCCTTATGACAATTATAAACAGGAAGTGCTGAAACATCACCCCTTCTAACATTTTAAGAAGAGGCAATTCCTGGTTTGCTTTCTGCCACTGGGAGGCATCAATCAGCTACAGGTCTACTAAGACCTGTTCACGCCCATGTAATATTTTAAATAACTCCAAATCAGACAATCCAACAACACAGAAAGAAGGCTGGAGGAAATGAGAACCTCCATCTCAATGAAGGGATCAAGTGAAGATTTTCCTGAAATCATTCAAACAGTTCTGAAGTACTGAGTATGTACACAGTAGTAAGAAATACAAGTAATTCAAGGATGAATTCAAGGATCATACAGTAGTTGAGAAATCTGGAGATGTGTTTACCCTCAGAGAAGAAGTGACCTAGTAATAAGAGTGCTATGATATGGATGCTTCAAGAATAGAATCTAAGGGCTTCCCTGGTGGCGCAGTGGTTGAGAGTCTGCCTGCCGATGCAGGGGACACGGGTTTGTGTCTGGTCCGGGAAGATCCCACATGCGGCGGAGCGGCTGGGCCCGTGAGCCATGGCCGCTGAGCCTGCGTGTCCAGAGCCTGTGCTCCGCAATGGGAGGGGCCACAACAGTGAGAGGCCCGCGTACCGCAAAAAAAAAAAAGAGAATCGAATCTAAGTCTCAGACTAGATAGTTGACTTCTTCCCACTTCTTGCAAGATTCTTCTTGCTTCTGCCACATGAGTTACACAATGTGAGGAGGTATCCTTTCCTCTATCAATCTTATTCTTTCTCTTGTATTCCATATTTATAATAGATACCATCATTCCTTTAATCAAGTTAGAAACCCTAAAGTCATGTGAGATGACTCCTTCCTACTTCATTCAAATAATTTTTTCATAGATTCTAATATACATAATTTCCTCTATTTTAACCTCTGATATCAGGGCATATCTTACAATCAATGGCATCTAACAACTGACAGTATTTCTTCTTCCTTATTGGTTCATAAAATACTGACACATCTTAAAACCAATGGCATCTTCACGTTTGCAGCAACAAGGATGGACTTAGAGATAGTAAGTCAGAGAAAGACAAATACCATATGGTATCACTTACATGTGGAATCTAAAGTATGACACAAATGAACTTATTTACAAAACAGAAAACAGACTCACAGACATAGAAAACTTATGGTTAACAAAGGGGAAAGGGGGTGGGGGAGGGAGAGATTAGGAGTTTGGGATTAGCAGATACAAACTATTATATATAAAATAGGTAGGGGCTTCCCTGGTGGCGCAGTGGTTAAGAATCCACCTGCCTATGCAGGGGACACAGGTTCGAGCCCTGGTCCGGGAAGATCCCACATGCCTTGGAGCAACTAAGCCCGTGCGCCACAACTACTGAGCCCGAGTGCCACAACTACTGAGCCCGTGCACCTACAGCCTGTGCTCCGCAACAAGAGAAGTCACCACAATGAGAAGCCCATGCACCGCAACGAAGAGTAGCCCCTGCTCGCCGCAGCTAGAGAAAAGCCGTGCGCAGCAACAAAGACCCAATGCAACCAAAAATAAATAAAATTAATAAATTTTTAAAAATAAATTAATTAAATAAAATAGATAAACGAGGTCCTACTGTATAGCACAGGGAACTATATTCAATATCCTGTAATAAACCATAATGGAAAAGAATATGAAAAAGAATACATATATATGTATAACTGAATCACTCTGCTGTATACCAGAAAGTAACACAACATTGTAAATCAACTACAGTTCAATTTAAAAACAAATATCAAAGGCATCTTAGATTCCATGAAATACAATATTTACGAAATGCCTAATATTTATTATTAGCATTTTCTAGGCACTCATGGACTTAACATTCTAGTGGGGAAAAGAAACAATAAACAAATAATACGGGCAGGTAAAGCAGTGATAAGTACCTTGAAAATATTTAAGCATGAAAAGGGGATAGAGCGTCAGATCAGGGGAAGAGACTATTCTTAAAAGCACAGTTGGGGGACTTCCCTGGTGGTCCAATGGTTAAGAATCCACCTTCCAGTGCAGGGGACTCGGGTTCGATCTCTGGTCGGGGAACTAAGATCCCATATGCTTCAGGGCAACTAAGCCTGTGTGCTCTAGAGCCCAAGCACCACTAGAAAGCCTTCGTGCTACAACTACTGAGCCTGTGCGCCACAACCAGAGAGAAGCCCCCATGCCAAAACAAAGCGCTGGTGCACCGCAACGAAAGATCCTGCATGCCTCCACAAAGATCCCGCGTGCTGCAACTAAGACCCAATGCAGCCAAAAAAAATAAATAAATAAAAAAGCATAGTTGGGAAAGTCCTATCTAAAAAGATAACATTTGAGTTAAATCCTGACTTAAGTGGAAAGTGAGCTATGCATATATATGGGAGAGAATATAACTGGTACAGAAAAAAGCAAGAATGCTGCTTGAGACAGAATGGTGCTTAGTATTATGCTAGAAACAGTAAAAAGGTAAAGATGAAGTGCCATATCCAAGAGGGAGAGTGGCAAGAAAAGAGGTAGGAGAGGTAATCCTGCGGCCAAACCAAGTATCAGGATATACCTTGAAAGAAGAGCCAACAGAAATGTTGGTGTACTGGATGTGAAGTATGAAAAAGAAGGCAGTCAAGGATGACTCCAGGGCTTTATCATGAATGATGATGCCTTTTATGAAAATGGTGAATAACAGCATGTTTAGAGTGAAAAACAAAAAGTGTATTTCTAACATGTTAAGTTTGAAATGCCTATTAGACACAATCTAGAGTTAAGAGGAAATGTTTGGCTGAGGATACATATTCAGGAGTCATAAACATATAGACAGAATTTAAAGTCACGGGGGTAGACAAAATCATTTAAGGAGTGAATGTAAACAGAGAGATGGTATGAGGGCTGAGCTCTGGGGTACTCCAACATTTATAAATTGAAGAAAATACCTAGCAAATAAGATTGAAGAGTGGTCTGTGAGGTAGGAAGAAAACAGGAGAGCTTGGTGTCCTGGAAGCCAAGTGCCTTTTCCCCCAACAAGTCTAAATATCTCTAAAAGACCTAAATGTCTCTGCAGTCTCTCCATTCTTTCCAACTTTCCTGCCATTCCGTAATTCAGAATATCATCTTTTCTCTCTTAATCTATAGCAAATATTTTAAAAGATCTTGTGGTCTCAGTATCTAAGGTGTCCCCCGCTTCATCTTCCATATAGCCAGTAAAGTGATCTTAAAAAAAAAATCTAATCTTATCATCCCATCCTTAATATCAAACACTTCCCATTATCTACAACACTAACACACAGGTCCCTACATCAGCTCATCCCAATTTACCTTTGCAACCTTATCTTCTACTACTCCTGCCCTCAAGTATCTCATGCGCTAGGCACACCTACATATTCTTTCTTGCTTCCAAGCTTTTCTATGTGCTATTTTCTTTCCCTAGTAAATCCTCCAACTCTTACTTTAAGACTACATAGAGACATTTATGAATACGGTGAAATATGTCCTAGTTTGCATGGGACAGTCCCAATTTATACCTGGTGTCCCCTCCTGATTAACAATATTCCTTTCACCTTTAACAGTGTCTCAAAATTAGATGGTCATCCTATCTATGAAAACTTCCCTGTTCCCTTAGGCAGTTTTTTCTTACCATGTGTTCTCAAACCATTTTGAACATGTCAGTACGTGTCTCATTATTGAATTACTTGTCCTTTTCCCTTAAAAAAAACTGTGAGCTCCCAGAAGTCAGGAACCTTATGTATTATTCATTTTCTTATCTCTTGCACCTAACCTGTTCATAAAAGGCAGTCAAAAGTTCCTGTTAAAGGAACTCCATCTTCTGCAAACACTCTAAGAACAGGAGGTAGTCAGAGGAGAGAAAGGGTATGGTATTGGGCAGCAAGCCTGAGACTGGGAGCCAGTTGGGAGAAGGGGTAATCTGCTCCAGGATTAAGAGCACAGGACCCATACATGAGAAGGATAAGAAGCTTCAATTCAAGAGGGCCTGCCTCCAAAATGTTTCCAATCTATTAGAGAAATATGTTACGTACTTTCAAAAAGTTTTTATCTCAGGCATTACAAAGAAACATTCCAAACTTACATATTTAAAAAATATAAGTATGCTACTTGAGTTCAGAAAAAGACTGCACAAGTCTAGGAAAATGTTTATGAAGCTGGAATTTTGTCAGCTCAGCATACTGCCAACCTTATGTGACAAATATATAACTGAATAGTAAGCTCCTTGTAGTATCTCTATATCCCTAGTTGCTGAAAAAGTCCCTGAACAATAATAAATGTTCAATAAATGTTTGATGATTAATGTAACTTACATTAGTTTTTTTAGTTTGCAATGTACTTTTACATACATTACACTTTATATGAAGATAACATCCATATAAGATAGGCAGAGTAGTAAAACTGTCTCAGTTTTATAGATGAAGAAATCAGGCTTCCTGGGATTTGTAGAAGAGACTAGGTTTCTAGCTTGCCAGTTAACACAAACTCATCTTCATTTTCTGAAGAGCAATGCTACTCAAACTGTGGTCCACAGACTGGTGCTGGTCCATGAACTGTTTGTTACCACTCTGCAATAAGATTAAGCATAGAGGTTGCGAGTAAACATTAAGAAACTTTTATTTTAATTTGACAGAGTAATTTTATGCCTGTTGAATCTAACAATACAAAATACTGGGGTTGTATTTGGATATCTTTTTTTATCCCCCTTTTCCAGTAATTCATCTCACTATATGTACAAAAGTATTGGTCCATGCTATATTAGAAAACCAAACAAAAAAAATTTTTTTTAATTAATTAATTAATTTTTGGCAACGTTGGGTCTTCATTGCTGCGTGCAGGCTTTCTTTAGTTGCAGTGAGCGGGGGCTACTCTTCTATGTGGTTGCATGGGCTTCTCGTTGCGGTCGCTTCTCTTGCTGCGGAGCACAGGCGCTAGGCGCACGGGCTTCAGGAGTTGTGGCACGCGGGCTTCAGTAGTTGTGGCTTGCGGCCTCTAGAGCGCAGGCTCAGTAGTTGTGGCGCACAGGCCTAGCTGTTTTGTGGCATGTGGATCTTCCAAGACCAGGGATAGAACGTGTGTCCCCGGCATTGCCAGGCAGATTCTTAACCACTGCGCCACTAGGGAAGTCCCAAAATTTGTTTTTTTTGAAGGTTTGGAGAAGTATCACTAAAGAGGGTAATGTAGACCAATGTGTCACTCATGGATGGAACTCAATAAATTTAATTTTGTCATTTTTCTTTTACTTTAAATCCATGTTTCTCTAAGTATCATTTTAGACCCTACATCAGAATTACTTCAGATATGTGTTTAAAATGTATCCTCCCAGGGCCATTTCAAAGTAATGAACTGGAATTTCTCAGTGAGGAGCCAAGGAATCTGCATTTTATCATATTTTCCTGGTGATTATTATCACTCTATATAGTTGAAGAATGACTGCCTTAAACTTTCACAAAAGAAACAGGGAAGTAAGTAACCTAGGGAGTATATAATTAAATAAAGGAATAGGAGTTAGCCACATTTTTCCAACCTCCTTCAGAGCTTATCTATAACACTCCATTTTTATTTGGGCAAAGTAGAGAAAATGTAGGCTTTCCTTAGGAATATTATAAAAATAATACTTAAAAGAAGAAAACAACAAATTTTTTTTTCATGTTTTATACCAGGGCACTAATAATAATGGGCGGTAGGAAAGAAGAGTTTTGAACAGTTGTGATCTTTCACACTGCTCTGAAAAACATGATCTCTTAGGTACATTTCATACACACATACTCAGGAGAGCCTCTTCTCAGACAAATCATTTTTTGAGTGATATATTCATCACACAAATCTGAAAACAGTTGGGGGAAAGTGCACTTCAACAGGAAGAGAAGTAACATGGTGTGTACTGGGAGCAAAGGGGCAGGGGATATAGGAGAAAGGACAATAACATTTGAGCGAGGCTAAATATCAAAACTGTGGGCTAAGAAACACAGAAACAACACTTCATTTAATTCTCAAAACATTCCTATGAAGTCCGCATTATCCCTATCCTGTGAAAGAAGTAATTGAGACTTGGACTAAATAAACTTGTCTGGGACTTCCCTGGTGGCACAGTGGCTAAGAATCCACCTGCCAATGCAGGGGACACGGGTTGGAGCCCTGGTCTGGGAAGATCCCACATGCCACAGAACAACTAAGCCCATGCACCACAACTACTGAGCCTGCACTCTAGAGCCCGCAAGCCACAACTACTGAGCCTATGTGCCACAACTACTGAAGCCCGCGCGCCTAGAGCCCGTGCTCCACAACAAGAGAAGCCATCACGATGAGAAGCCCGCGCACCGCAAGGAAGAGTAGCCCCCGCTCGCTGCAACTGTAACATTCTGTTCCATCAGTAAAGACTTTTATTCAATTATTGTCTGCCATAGGTACAACATATGAAAGTAGTAGCACACACACCAACTAAATATTTACCATATACACACTCTCATAATCAGACTAGTAAAACCAGAGGTATTTGAATTCAGTGGACTGTGAGGGTAACCGCACTTTGAGGAAACAAGAGCTGGGAGGTGGGCATGAAAGGGAAACAGCAGTGATTTGTAAGCTTTAGGAGAGTCTTACAAAAGTTTTTGGCTTCACAAAAATTTCTCCAGAATATCCCTCAAGGATATTCATAGCTCTGTATACTACATTACTCATAACAGAGAAGGGAGAATGTTATAAGTAGCAGCCTAGCTAGATATTTATTCCACAAAGAGTAGGTCTAATAAAATTTCTGTAATGAAAATTCTTTACTTTAAAGGGATAAACATAACCATACCGATAAATTCTATCTCAATGGAGCTTCTGAGATTAGTAGGCTCATGCCCACTACTTGCAAATGTAAGCTGAATGAATGGCCATTTGACTTCCACCAAACTGGAAGCAAATTGTACTTCCAGGTCCTGGCAAAGATCACAGAGCAATGGTTCTGTTCTGCACATCTCCAAACTACCCTAATGCAAACCAGATAGCTGAGCTCCTTCCAAGCTATCTAATGCTTCCTACTGCCAATTATTCCCAACAATTAACTCCACACTTCCCTAGGATGGAACCTCTCTATTTTAGTTCCCTAAAGGAACTTAAACACATACAAACCAAACTGCAAAACGAATTCCTCAAATGGGGGTAAAAGCCCTTAAGGAAAAACAAAATGGCTACAGAATATGTTAGATGCTACAAAGAGTAAAATTATCTCTGAATGTACCATTTTATTGGATCATCTTAGAAGTTGCTTCCATACAGTCCTAGAGGTAACAACCTCTGGAATTCAACATTTGATGCAACAGAAAAGACTGTGGACAAGGGCTTGAGAAGAGTATGCATCAATGTGCGTATCTGAGCTCTATTAACTATTTCTCATTAAAAGGAGGTTTCGATAACAGGTAACCAAGAGAGACCACCCTTATCTCTGTATAAGACAAAAAGACACAGGACAGATCATACCCTAAATGTTTATTATATTACAATATATCTAGCAATATTATCAACCATAGGTTAGAAATAAACCTGACACAACTATAGAAGACACTGGCAGATTACTACAAATATCACTAAAGCTGTTACAAAACATCAAGCCTACAAAGAAGGAAGCTGGGATCCAAAGAAATCACATTTCACTTTTATCAACTTTCTGTTAGTCAAGACTTACTTCTACAAATTAAAGGTGCAAAACTTACATGTATGACACAGAACTTGTCTTAAGCCATTCTTAGGTAGAATATCACGGGTCCCACTTAAATTGATCTACATTGAAAACAAAGGCACATTAACCCTTTCACCCAAATCCTGATTTATTTTTCTGACATGCATTTGGTTATTGTCTTCCTTCTTCCTCTACTAACTTATAAACACTATGGAGTGAAGGATTTGTCTACTTTGTTCACTGCTATATCCCCAGTTCTGAGATAAGTTCCTGGCACTTAAAAAAAAATCACTCAATGATTACCTGTTAAGTGAATAACTGAGCCCTTCATTTGCATGCTACTTTGGTAGTGGACAATGGAGCAAATGAGACTGAGCAAATGCTACACAATTTTAACTTCAACAGCAGAGCTGATTCATTTCTGCTATTTCAGGATTATTCAGCCTTCTTACTAGATGGAGACTTTTGATGATTATTCTCTATGTAAACATCTTCCCATTTCTAAAGCAAGAAGCCTCAACCCCCATACAATATCCCCACGCTATTCTAGGTGGTCAGCTAAGTTTTGGCTCCCCATTTTTCATTTGGGTTTGTAGGTCAAGGAGGCAAGGGGATATACCATGCAACTGCCACCCCCTGGGGTCACATTAGAGAAAATTATGTATCAGATACACATATATGGGTAATTAACACCAAGGCACCAAGAGCCCCTAAAATGATTTCTGTGACTAAGATTTAGAGTGGGAAAATAACAACACAGAGCATCAACAGAGAAGGACCTTAAGACCCTTACAGCAGGAGAGAACAGCTTCTCAGCTGGCTTCTTGCTGAATCAATTTATCATATAAATCTGATAAGCCTTCTTGCAGTACAATACCTTCCACTATTACTTACTACCTGGCCCCCTCCACTCTGCCCTCCTAACCAAGTTACTCTGTCCCAATCTTCCAAAAGACAGTTTCACTTCTATATATACATATACTACTCTCCTAGACTTTCCCCTGCCACACTTCTAAGTAAATTTCTGTTCTTTACCTGACAAAACATATTGCCTAGTTAATTAGTCCTATCCAAGTCCAATGTCTTGATACTGTTGCTCACTGCCCATCAAAATTAATCCCCCCGTCCTTCCATAGTAATGGAAATACTGGCTACCTAGCTGTTCAGCTCACTACATTTCCTAGCCTCCCTTGGTGATTGTTAGGCTAAATTCTTGCCTTGCCGATGAAATAAAGAGGAAGTGATGTGTGCTGCTTTCAGCCCAAGAACTATAAAAAGTAGGCAAACTCTTTCATGCTTTTTCCCCTTCCTGCTGGCTGCAACACAGTTTCAAGCCTGCAGACAAGGACAGTACCCTAGAAGTTGATCCCCGATAGTGGTATCAGCATCTCTTGGGAATTTGTTGGATATACAAACTCTCGAGCCCCATTCCAAACCCATGAATCAGAAATTCTGGGGAAGAGACTAGGGACTGTGTTTTATGTTTTAACAAGCATTCCAGGTGACTCTGATGCATGCTAAAGTATAAGAACCATTGTTCTAGGGATCAGCAGGAAAATTAGTATAAAAGAACCTGAGTTCCTGAATTACCACACAAAACAACAGAGCATCAAGAACCAATCACCTTGGGCAATTACATGAAAGAAATACTTTCTATCTTGTTTGCGCCCTTGAGTTTTTGGATCTTTGTTGCAGCTCTTAGGCATACTCTCCCAGTTCTCAAAACTTTTTGGTCTCAGGATCCCTTTAAGAGGACATTCCTAAAAATTAAGACTCCAAAGAGATTTTTTGCTTGTAGTCTATAGCTATCAATAGTCACTGTATTAGAAATTAAAACAGAATTTTAAAAATATTAGTTCATTAGGACTTCCCTGGTGGTGCAGTGGTTAAGAATCCCTGCCAATGCAGGGGACATGGGTTCAAGCCCTGGTCCAGGAAGATCTCCCACGCCGCGGAGCAACTAATCCCGCACGCCACAACTACTGAAGCTCACGCGCCTAGAGCCTGTGCTCCACAAGAGAAGCCACCGCAATGAGAAGCCCGTGCACTGCAAGAAGAGTAGCCCCCACTTGCTGCAACTAGAGAAAGCCCGTGTGCAGCAACGAAGACCCAATGCAGACCAAAAAAAAATTTTAAAAACAAAAAAGAAAGCTGGATTCCCATGTCTGCTGCTGCATTCAATCTGCTGTGATGTTGTTTTAGTTGAAGTATATATATATATATATATATATATATATATATATATGGAGGAAAAAAAACTTTTTTAGTATTTATTACTTATTTGTCTGCATCAGGTCTTAGCTGAGACACGCGGGATCTTTGCTGCTGCAATGTGGGATCTTTAATTGCAGCATGAGAACTTCTTAGTTGCGGCATGTGGGATCTAGTTCCCCGACCAGGGATCAAACCCAGGCCCCCTGCATTGGGAGTGTGCAGTCTTAGCCACTGGACCACCAGGGAAGTCCCCCCAAAAATCTGGTCTTAAACAGATGAGTAGTTAGAAAAAGAAGGGCATTTTTTAAAAATTTAAAATCTTTAATGAATTCATTATTTAAAGAAATTTTTTCAGCTTTGAAATGATTTTAAACTTACAGAAAGTTGCAACAATAGTTCAGAGAAGCCCTACATACTCTTCATCCTGTTCTCCCTAATTTTAACATCTTTTTAAAAAATTATTTTTAAAATTGAAGTATTTTAAAATTAAATTTTAACTGAAGTATAGTTGTAGTGTTGACATCTTACATAACCACGGTACAACATTACTGAAACAAAGAAATGAATATTGGTTTTTCTAAAATTTCTGTTTATTTTTGGCTCTGTTGGGTCCTCGTTGCTGTGCACTGGCTTTCTCTAGTTGCAGCAAGCAGGGGCTACTCTTGTTGCAGTGCGCAGGCTTCTCACTGCGGTGGCTTCTCTTGTTGCAGAGCACGGGCTCTAGGCGCGTGGGCTTCAGTAGTTGTGGCGCACAGGCTTGGTAGTTGTGGTTCATGGGCTCTAGAGTGCAGGCTCAGTAGTTGTGGCACATGGGCTTAGCTGCTCCACAGCATGTGGGATCTTCCTGGACCAGGGATCGAACTCGTGTCCCCTGCATTGGCAGGTGGATTCCCAACCACTGTGGCACCAGAGAAGTCCCCTGAATTGCTGATACAATACGATTAGCTATTCTACAGGCCTTATGCACATTTCACTAGTTTTCCTACTAATATCCTTTTCAGACCCAGGATACAATCCACAATCTCACATAGTATTTAGTTGTCATGTCTCTTTGGTCTCCTTTAACATGTGGCAGTTTAATTTAGTCTTTCTTACCTTCACATTTTTGAAGAGTACTGGCCAGTTCTTTTGTGAAATATATCTCAATTTGGGTTTGCCTGATGTTTTCACATGATTAGACTGAGCCTATGTATTTTTGGCAATGTCACAAAAGTGATGTTGTGGCCTTCTCAGTGTATCATGTCAGGAAGTACATAATGTCAATATGTTGAACTATGGGTGATGTTAACTCTAATCACTTGACTGAGGTGGTGTCTGCCAGGTTTCTCCATTGAAAAATTATTATGGGGAAATACTGGAAGGTTATGCTAAATCCCATTTTGCATCAAACTTCCACCCACTAATTTTAACATCTATAGATAATTTTTCTTTGTTTTTAATATTTATTTATTTTTTAGCTGTGTTGGGTCTTAGCTGTGGCACAAAGGCTCTTTCATTGAAGTGCGGGCTCTTCCCTTCATTGTGGTGCATGGCCTTCTCTCTAATTGTGGTGTGCAGACTTAGTTGCCCCTCGGCATGTGGGATCTTAGTTCCCTGACCAGGGATCGAACGGGCACCCCCTGCATTGCAAGACAGATTCTTAACCACTGGACCACCAGGGAAGTCCTTACAGGTAATTCTTGCCTGCAGCAATTATTACTGTAGCATTTGCCTAATGTTTCCATCATTCTTATATATTTTGAATTTTACTGGAATAAACAGCTGTCCCCTCTTCCCCATTTACTTATTCAAGTATTTATTTATAGCAGTACGGACTTGTGGATATTTATTTTATCCCATGGGTTATATAGTTCCTTACTATCATTACTTATTTTATTCTTCAAACTGTCCCAGACTTGGTCATTGGAAGCTCCTTCAAGTTGACTCTCCATCTTTTTTTTTTTTTTAGCATTTCATTACTTTCTGGTTACACATGATATTTCAGATTCATGTGAGTTTTTTCTCTGCCCTAGTCATTTCTCCAAGGAGCTCTGGTTCCTTTTACTGGATACTGGCACCTAGAAACCAAGAACTGGTGTCATATGTGCTTGCTGCGCTATGGTGGTGTCCTCTCAGAACAAGAAATATATGTATGTGCGTACGAACACATGTCCATGTCTATATCTGTATGTGTGCAAAAACATGTATACAGATTAAAACTCGTGAGTTCATACTGATACCAGAGAAAGGTATTCTAAAACTCTTTTCAATTGGTCAGAATTGTGGACACCTTCATCTTTGATATACTCAAAGCTCAACACACGTGGGCAAAGGACTTGAATAGATATTTATCCAAAAAATATACTAATGGCAAAAAGCACACGAAAAGATGCTCAACATCATTAGTCATTAGAGAAATACAAACCAAAACCACAATGAGATACCAATTCATACCTCCCAGGATGACTATAATCAAAAAGACAGAAAATAAGTGTTGGTGAGAATATGGAGAAAGTGTAATTCTAGTATACTGCTGGCAGGAATGTAAAGTGGGACATCTGCTTTGGAAAATGGTCTGGTAGTTCCTCAGAAAGTTAGAATTATCAAAAACATAGAATCATCATATGGCCCAGGAATTCCATTCATAGGTAAATAACTAAAAGAATGGAAAACAGGTATTCAGGACTTCCCTGGTGGTGTAGTGGTTAAGAATCTGCCTGCCAATGCAGGGGACACAGGTTCGATCCCTGGTCCGGGAAGATCTCACATGACACAGAGCAACTAAGCCCATGCGCCACCAACTACTGAGCCTGCACTCTAGAGCCTGCGAGCCACAACTATTGAGCCCACACGCCACAACTACTGAAGCCCATGCGCCAAGAGCCCATGCTCCACAACAAGAGAAGCCACCGCAGTGAGAAGCCCACACACCACAACGAACAGTAGCGTCCCCGTCCTCCACTCACCACAACTAGAGAAAGCCTGCGGGCAGCAACAAAGACCCAACGCAGCCAAAAATAAACAAACAAAAAATAAATTAAAAAAAAAACAGGTATTCAAACAAAAACCTGTACAAAATGTTCGCAGCAGTACTACTTACAATAGCAAAAAAGGTGGAAACCACCCCCAATGTTCACATGAATGTGAACTGATGAATGGATAAGCAAAATGTGGTATATATTATTCAGGCACAAAAATGAATGAAGTACTGATACATTATACAACATGGATGAACCTCAAAAACATGCTAAGTGAAAGAACACAGACAAAAAAAGTCACATACTGGATGGTTCCATTTATATGAAATATCCAAAATAGATAAATCCATGGAGACAGAAAGGAGACTAGTGGTTGCAAGGCGCTGGGAAATGGAGAAATGGGAAGCAACTGCTTACTGGGCACAGGTTTCCTTTTGGGGTAATGAAAATGTTCTGAAATTTGATTTAGGTAGTGGTTGCAGAACACTGTGAATGTACTAAATGCCACAGAATTATACAACTTAAAATAGTTAATTCTGTTACGTGAATTTTACGTCAATTAAAAAAAAAAACCATAGTCGTTTCTAAAGGTTAGTTGCAAGGGGAAATTTGAAACCTTATCAATAAACTTCATACTGTTACTTTAAAATCCATTGTTTATCTTATACTCTGAATGGCTCTTTTACCCAAGCATGATTTTTTTTACATCATGCATTGATCATCTGGAAAATTCTGGTCCACTAGGTCATGTAGATTTCAAATGCTGACACAGTTCATTATAAAATATATATTTTAAAAAATCACATTTGTCAATACTACCACTAATCTCATCAGAAAAGTATTGATATTTAAGTCCTGGAAGCTGTCAAACTCATGGTTTAATTTTTATTCGAATTTTATCACTGGGCACAAATATAGTCAGTTGCTTTCCCTGAAAAATTTTAAGAATATGTCTGCCAAATACCCAAATCTAAAGATCATAGTTCACTGATTATTCTTTTTTTTTTTTAAATTTTGTAGACTGCACCGTGCGGCATGTGGGATCTTAGTTCCCCGACCAGGGATCAAACCCGTGCCCCCTGCATTGGGAGCACAGTCTTAACCACTGGACCACCAGGGAAGTCCCTAATTATTCTTTCACCAAGTAACAAGTAAAATCAATGTTCTATGAAGAAAGCAGCTAGGTAGCTTGTAGCTTGATTACACTTTTCCTTGAGACAACCATTGTAGCTCAACATGTAGCAAAAGTGCTTTATAAGTCCTTCTCATTTTATCACACAAAATATTCAAAACCCATGTTCTGAAAGGCCAAGATTAAATAAAATTCATTTTTACTGCTTCATCAAGAACATTCTTAAGTGAAACTAGATTTTTTTTTTTTTACCTGCAAGTTTAAACTGTATGGCAATGAAGAATACAATGACTACTAGTACAGTTTGGTGCCACCGCTTTGATTCATACCAAGGCATCAGAGCAGTTTTACTCCCCACTGTTTTTGGATCATCAGTGCAAATGCCAACACAGGGGAAAAGGCAAAATAATGCCTTTGTATTACTATGAAACAGCTTTCATCGCAAGACTCCCTGAAAGGGTCTCAGGGATCCACAAGAGTCCACAGATCACACTTCTATTTTTTTTGTGTTGGTTTCTGCTTTATAACAAAGTGAATCAGCTATACATATACATATATCCCCGAATCTCATCCCTCTTGCGTCTCCCTCCCTCCCTATCCCGCCCCTCTAGGTGGTCACAAAGCACCGAGCTGATCTCCCTGTGCTACTAGGCTGCTTCCCACTAGCTATCGATTTTACATTTAATAGTTGTATATATGTCCATGCCACTCTCTCACTTTGTCCCAGCTTACCCTTCCCCCTCCCCGTGTCCTCAAGTCCATTCTCTAGTAGGTCTGTGTCTTTATTCCCGTCCTGCCCCTAGGTTCTTCATAACCTTTTTTTTTTTTTAGATTCCATATATATGTGTTAGCATACGGTATTTGTTTTTCTCTTTCTGACTTACTTCACTCTGTATGACAGACTCTAGGTCCATCCACCTCACTACAAATAACTCAATTTCGTTTCTTTTTATGGCTGAGTAATATTCCATTGTATATATGTGCCACATCTTCTTTATCCATTCATCTGTTGATGGACACTTAGGTTGCTTCCATGTCATGGCTATTGTAAATAGAGCTGCAATGAACATTGTGGTATATGACTCTTTTTGAATTATGGTTTTCTCAGGGCATATGCCCACCAGTGGGATTGCTGGGTCATATGGTAGTTCTATTTGTAGTTTTTTAAGGAACCTCCATACTGTTCTCCACAGTGGCTGTATCAATCTACATTCCCACCAACAGTGCAAGAGGGTTCCCTTTTCTCCACAACCTCTCCAGCATTTGTTTGTAGATTGTTTGATGATGGCCATTCTGACTGGTGTGAGGTGATACTTCACTGTAGTTTTGATTTGCATTTCTCTAATGATTAGTGATGTTGAGTATCCTTTCATGTGTTTGTTGGCAATCTGTATATCTTCTTTGGAGAAATGTCTATTTAGGTCTTTTGCCCATTTTTGGATTGGGTTGTTTGTTTTTTTGATATTGAGCTGCATGAGCTGCTTGTAAATTTTGGAGATTAATCCTTTGTCACTTGCTTCATTTGTAAATATTTTCTCCCATTCTGAGGGTTGTCTTTTCGTCTTGTTTATGGTTTCCTTTGCTGTGCAAAAGCTTTTAAGTTTCATTAGGTCCCATTTGTTTATTTTTGTTTTTATTTCCATTTCTCTAGAAGGTCGGTCAAAAAGGTAGATCACACTTCTAATACACTTGTTAGAGTAACCTACCAATTCATACTATTTTTCAGGTTTAATGCAAACTCCTTGGCAGCAAATCTCTCCTTTGTACCTCCCTTATTACCCACTACTATGAAATGCCCCAACAGACCATGTAAGCACTGTTATTGCCTAACCAATTCCAAATGGTACTTTCTTTCACCTAACTCGTATCAGCTACGTCAACGGACTTCTTCCCACTATTCCCCAGGCTAAAGAATCCCATTCCTAAAAGCCTGAAACGATTAATTCCTTCTGGTCCATTTAAATCTAGTCTATTTTAATTACTTCCCTTTTGATTTCCAGAACTTGCTTTCTGGTTCACTTTTCTTAAAAAAAAAAAAAAAGGACTCTTGATTTAGAACAGGAGTCTGCAAACTTTTTCTGTAAAGGGTCAGACAGTAAATATTTTAGACTTCGTGGGCTAACTTCTCAACTCTGCTGTTGTAAGCAAAAGGGTGTGGCTGTGTTCTAGTAAAACTTTATTTATAAAACCAGGCAGTAGCTGTAGTTTCTGACTCCTGATCTAGACTCTTCCGACATATATGTCAATCAACCCAGTGTAACTCAGAAGATGCCAAAAGTTTAAAAAGGATATAGTTACAGACTGACTAAAGAAACTAATAGGAACACTGAAAACAGTATACACAAACCCAATAGATAGGAATATTAGTAACAGCTGCTAACACTCAATGAGGTCTTATTATTTGCTAAGCACTGTGCTAAAGTGCTTCACAATGCATTACTTCATTTAAGCCCTTTAAAGGAGGGCTTTAATAATTTAAATAATTCTCCTTTTACAGAAGAGAAAACAGAAACAGATAAGGTCTCATAGTTTGTAAGTAGCTAAGCCTGACTCAAACACAGGTCTTTCTTACTGCACGGCCCGTGTTCCTAATCATCAGACTATGCTGTCTATATTGTCGTTTTTAAAAAAATAATCCTTTTTTTAAAATAGATTTTATTTATTTATTATTTATTTATTTATGGCTGTGTTGGGTCTTCATTGCCGGGCTTTCTCTAGTTGCAGCAAGCGGGGGCTGCTCTTCTTTGCGGTGTGTGGGCTTCTCATTGCGGTGGCTTCTCTCATTGCAGAGCACAGGCTCTAGGCGCGCAGGCTTCAGTATTTGTGGCTTGCGGGCTCTAGAGCGCAACCTCAGTAGTTATGATGCACGGGATTAGTTGCTCCGCAGCATGTGGGATCTTCCCGGACCACGGCTCGAACCCATGTCCCCTGCGTTGGCTGGAGGATTCTTAACCACTGCGCCACCACGGAAGCCCCCTATTTTTAGTTTTTTAATCCAAACTGCTAAGGCAGTAATTCTAAATAAAAACAGACTGTCACTGTTTCAACAGTCTCTTCTATTTCATTGAGTTTACTGCACAAACCTTGGCTCACATCCTTGAATGGAAGAGCCTAGGTGACCTTGCCTTAGATGACACACCGTTCTGTTTAATACACAATAAGGATCATAAAGGCTCCTATGCTTAAATGAGACAAGTTAGGATGTGCTGCCTAAAAAGCTCATGAATAGGAGGTAAGCAGCCCTCTCCCACTATCACCTTATAAAAAATCAGCACAAATATATTATCTTATTATACTAATATATTTTATAATAATATATATTATAAAGAATTATAATAAATCAGCAGAAAAGTTCTGATATATATCAAAGGAAAGCTGCCAGACATTATTTAAAATATTAGAATGGGGAGATCAGCTCGGTGCTTTGTGACCACCTAGAGGGGTAGGATAGGGAAGGTGGGAGGGAGAAGAAAGAGGGAGGAGATATGGGGATATATGTATATATATAGCTGATTCACTTTGTTATGAAGCAGAAACTAACACACCATTGTAAAGCAATTACACTCCAATAAAGATGCTAAAAAAATATATAAAACATTAGAATGAAGGAGACAGAGGTGGTTAAAGGGCATATTTTTCACACATCCTTCAAAACTACTCTTCAGTCACTCCTAAACAGTAACTAGGGCCTATGGGAATTAAGAAAAAAAAAAAAAATCTGTCCATTGATAGAATGTGCTAACTTATGCCTCACTGATTTTAACTACCTAACCGTAGATTATCCTTACTAATCTGCTTCCAGGTACAAAGAGAAAAGTTAAAAGTAAAAGACTGCAAAAGACTTCTGAAACCTATCAGTCGAATAAGCAAGCATCCTATAGATAGAATTAAAACATAACAATACTATACATATGCACCTGCAAAATGGCTGGTTCCCATGGAGGACATTACAAATAATATTCGGTTGGCCAAAAAGTGCCTTCAGTTTTAAAGTGAAAATAAAAGACACATTTTTCATTTTCACCGAGAACTTTACTGAACAACGTATTCACCCTTTTGTTCCACTACCTTCTGCCATTTTTCAGGCAACTTCATAATTCTATCTTCCCAAAACTTTTTTTTTCAATTTTTGGCTGCATTGGGTCTTCGTTGCTGTGCGTGGGCTTTCTCTAGTTGCGGCGTGCGGGGGCTACTCTTCTGTGTGGTGCGTGGGTTTCTCATTGCGGTGGCTTCTCTTTTTGCAGAGCACGGGCTCTAGGCACGGGCTTCAGTAGTTGTGGCTTGTGGGCTCAGTAGTTGTGGCTCGCAGGCTCAGTAGTTGTGGCGCATGGGCTTACTTGCTCTGAGACATGTGAGATCTTCCTGGACCAGGAATCGAACCTGTGTCCCCTGCATTGGCAGGCAGATTCTTAACCACTGCACCACCAACGAAGTCCCTCAAAACTTTTCATCTTTTTGAGCAAAGAACTGTTCCAGGTGCCTTTTACAGTCTTCCAGGGAACTGAATTTTTTTCCATTAAGAGAATTTTGTAGGGACTTCCCTGGTGGCACAGTGGTTAAGAATCCGTCTGCCAATGCAGGGGACACGGGTTCGAGCCCTGGTCCGGGAAGATCCCACATGCCGCAGAGCAACTAAGCCCATGCACCACAACTACTGAGCCTGCACTCTAGAGCCCGCGAGCCACAACTACTGAGGCTGCGTGCCACAACTACTGAAGCCCGCATGCCTAGAGCCTGTGCTCTGCAACAAGAGAAGCCACCACAATGAGAAGCCTGTGCACCACAATGAAGAGTAGCCCCCGCTCGCCGCAACTAGAGAAAGCCCACGCAGCAACGAGGACCTAATGCAGCCAAAAATAAATAAATCAATAAATAAATTTAAAAAAAAAAAAAGAGAGAATTTTGTAAAGACCAAAATAAATGGAAATCCAAAGGTGCAATGTCTGGTAAATACAGTGGATGAATCCGAACTTCCCAGCCAAGCTGTAACAGTTTTTGCCTGGTCATCAAAGAAACATGTGGTCTTGCATTATCTGTTGACTAATTCCGGACACTTTTTGTCGAGTCCTGCTTTCAGTTTGTCTAACTGGGAGCAGTACTTGTTGAAATTAATCGCTGGGTTTTCCGGAAGGAGCTCATAATAGAGGACTCCCTTCCAATCCCACCATATACACACCATCACCTTCTTTGGATGAAGACCAGCCTTTGGTGTGGTTGGTGGTGGTTCCTTTCACTTGCCCCACGATCTCTTCTGTTCCACATTCTTGTACAGTATCCACTTTTCATCGCCCATCACAATTTGTTTTAAAAATGGAACATTTTCATTACGTTTAAGTAGAGAATCGCATGTGGAAATACGGTCAAGAAATTTTTTTTCACTTAACTTATGTGGAACCCAAACACCAAAGCAATTAACATAACCAAGCTGGTGCAAATGACTTTCAACGCTTGATTTGGATATTTTGAGTATGTCGGCTATCTCCCGCGTGGTATAACGTTGATTGTTCTCAATTAATATCTCGATTTGATCGCTATCAACTTCAACTGGTCTATCCGACTGTGGAGCATCGTCCAGCGATAAGTCTCCAGTACGAAACTTTGCAAACCATTTTTGACACATTCAATCAGTCACAGCACCTCTCCATACACTGCACAAATCTATTTTTGCATTTCAGTTGCATTTTTACCTTTCTTGAAATAATAAAGCATAATATACTAAAAATGTTGCTTTTTTCTTCCATTTTCAACATTAAAATGGCTACACAAAAATTCACCAATTTTGATGTCTTTTTTTAAATTCACGTTGATATGACAGCTGTCACATACAATCTAACAAAACTGTTTTGAATGAAGTTGAAGACAACTAAGTGCTACTAGAGCCATCTTACGGAAAAAACTGAGCGAACCTTTTGGCCAACCCAATAGTATAAGAGGATAATATCAACTCAAAAAGGTAATTATTACTTCCAAGAACTAGGGAATCACACAACTTGGAATGAATCTTTATCTAGCCTTTAGGTTTGAGCTAGGCTGGTCTCTGTTGCTGTTTTGTCTTTAGTATTCAACTGACAGGGGAAAAAAATCTCCCTTAATCAAAATGGACATTTGGAAGAGTGAGATCCAGCTACTTGTGGTGGGGAAATAACTGGGGGCAGCCTAGGGAATAAGCAGGCCAGCCACTCTTCTAAGTCCCAACCAGCAACCCTTAAAGTACAACTTCATATGCACCTCCTCACACTTGTATCAACACTCACATATCAAAGAGAAAAATATACACAGTATATTCAAAGATTGTTGTTTGTGAAAACATGGCAAGAACACAAATTCATGGGCCATAACATAAAGAGTCAAAAAGACTGAATTAAGGGACTTCCTCTTGACTGCAGCATGACAAACCTTATTATAGGATAAACTAGTTCAAAAGTTCTCTCTTACTCTAAACTCTCCCTACCCACTTACTGCACATCAGCATCATTACTCCAAATAGACAGGAGCAAAAATAAACTTACATAAAATGACTGTTAACAGTATGACCTTCTTTTATTCACTAACACACTTTATTTTACATTTCCACTTAACACAAGAGCTGTTTCATATATACGTTAACACACCTAAGAAGCACATAAAGAGAAATTAAGAAACTAGGAAAAAAGGTACCATGGTAAATTAGTGGTAAATTGAAATACAATTTCTAAATGAGCTCTTAACGACCAATTAAAGATACAATCACTCCAACTGAATCCCAAAATCGTAACACTTGCAATGTCTGGAAGCTTAGATCTTTCATTTTTCCTTCCTTTCACATGCTGTTTGACCTTCCCTTTGAACAATCCTAACTCTGCAGCAGATGGCAGGGGGAGACTACTGCACTTCTGTAATACACGAAATAAAACAAAAACAAGAAATAAAGAGAAAAGAGGGAGAGGACTCAAAGGAATAGCTAATAGATAGTATTTGCTCTATTACCTGGCCTTTTGCTTCTCCTTAAGAGGACCTCCCCCAGGACTTCCCTGGTGGTGCAGTGGTGAAGAATCCACCTGCCAATGCAGGGGACACAGGTTCGATCCCTGGTCTGGGAAGATCCCACATGCCGCGAAGCAACTAAGCCCGTGCGCCACAACTACTCAGCCTGTGCTCTAGAGCCTGCGAGTCACAACTACTGAAGCCTACAGGCCTAGAGCCCATGCTCCGCAACTAGAGAAGCCACTGCAATGAGAAGCCCGCGCACCGCAACAAAGAGTAGCCCCCACTTGCTGCAACCAGAGAAAGCCCATGTGCAGCAATGAAGACCCAACGCAACCAAA
Organism: Stenella coeruleoalba; assembly: GCF_951394435.1. NCBI lineage: Eukaryota > Metazoa > Chordata > Mammalia > Artiodactyla > Delphinidae > Stenella > Stenella coeruleoalba. Next base: position 110,662,754 of record NC_137169.1, read on the forward strand.
AATAAATAAATAAGTTTCTAAAAGAAAAAAAAAAAAAGAGCACCTCCCCACCTCACCCCGTACCCTTGGCAATCCTGAATGATTAGAAACAGTCTGGAAAAAAAGAAAAAAGTATCTAACAAATTATAGCTGTTAAATTCAGGAGGCATTTCTCTTCTAGTCACCCCTCTTCCTCAAGCACACACACCTCCGAATCGGGGCAGGAAGAAGAGACTCAGAAGAAACTGCTTCACCTCCCAGAAGAGTTATTACTACACTTCACTAGGAACAAGGTCACTACCACCTGGACAGAGAAGCCCTGTCTCATTTTGCCACAACAGAAATATGTGTTTTTTTGTTTTATTTTTTTTAAATAAAGACAGGAAGGAAAAAAGTGTGTGTATGTATATACATCAAAAGGGTATTTTTCTTGCCCTCCCCCTGTTCCTTGTCCATCAGCACAAGTAAGCAGAGATGACGCAGACTTCCTTATATAATAGCCTGTGATTTCCTAGACTGCAGGCTTTTCCCTTTGTGTTCTGTACACACTTACACATGCGAGTGCGCGCACATTCTCATTGCTTTGCAGCCCCTGGCACGATGCCAGCACTCAGTCAGCTGGTTGACTCCATTCACAGAGCAGCATCGGAGCTGACACGGGAAGGGGGGGTGGGTAGTGAGGATAAGGGGGAGCTAGAACCATCACTGCTACAGACAAAAGAAATTTAAAAAAAGAAAAAGAAGACCTTAGCATAACACTCCTCTCACAGCTTCAGCTCGAAGAAAACTAGAATCCAGAGACCATTATAGCAAAAGGATGAAGTAGAAGGGTTGAGGATCCAAACCAAAAGGAGCTTTGTATGAGAAACAATTATCCTGCAACAAATTTTTAAAAGCAACAGTACTTATTACTTCAATCCCATCAGAAACCTCAGCGTATCACCTTCTACACATAGTGAGGAAAAGGCTGTGAAGAACTGAGTTTCTGCTTTTAGAAAAAGGGGAAATGGGCGGGGGGTGGAGCGGGCAAGACAGTTAAATGTACTTACAGGTATACATTTTTCTGCTCCCTCCTTTAGCTGCCAGGAAAGCTGGAGACAAGAAAGGGGAGGAAACAGAAAAAGGAGGAAAAAAAGGAATAAGAGATGGGTTTAGGTTTGTTTGTTTGTTTTGTTTTGTTTTTTTGGGGGGGTTCCCTTCCTCTCTTCTATCGTAAGAGAAGCTCTTTCTATTGCACAGGGGAGGCCTCATACGTGCCAGCCCCCCTGGGAGACCTGCACAAACCCGGTCTCCAAGCGGGCACTGCCCTGCCAATCACATGGCGTACTGTTATATTAAACAAAAGAAACAGGGGGATGCTTACTTTTACCCATGATGCCTAGCGGGGGCAGGAGCGGGGTGGGGGGGATAAAAACCAGCTGTAGCCGGTTTATAACCTCAGGACATGGAATTATCTCTTAATTTTTAAAAGTCATTTGTGGTACAAAAGTCAGTCTCCCCACCCTAACTATCACCCCCATTATTCTGGACTAGTGCCAAACTTTGCCTTCATTCATGAGAGCCAGTTTCCTCTCAAATCATGATGCTTTAACTGTTTAGTTTCCAAAGCCAACATCCAAGACAGGAAATCACAGCATCAATACCAAACCCCAAATTACCAAAAAATGAAGACATATTGGCAACCAAGCTCCTTTTCTTTATCCCTTATTGCTAGTGCTAGGGAACACACTGATAAGAGACTAGATAAATTCACTAAAGATTTTTTTCCTGAAGCTGTCTCACAGGTAGTTAGCTCTTTAGCCCTATCAATTCACACCACTCAGGGCAGTTGAAACCACATCTAACAAAAATCATATAGCAAGGTTTCACAGCGAAGTAGTCATAACAGTACATGCAAACTATAAAAATGGCTTAAAAAAAATGGCTTAGGCCCTTGTAATATATATTTTACAACAATTTCTCCTAATTAACATTTTTTTCGTTTTAGAACAAATGTCTCCAATCACTTTATAAGGAGTTTGTATTTCCCAAGAGTACTGATTAGGGGTCAGAAAGCGGTGGGAAAGAAATCCAAGACAACCGAAGAGGAGGTAAGGCAGTGTAACTGTTTTGGCGGTCTCCTAGCTGGAGGACCTTTACTCTAGGATCTCTGCAAGAAAATAATCTTTATAAACAGTAACAGGGAATGATGGGGGCAGGGGAGAGATTTCCTTACTTTTCAATTGATACCTCTTATCAATATATCACCCAAATACCTGCCTCATTTGGGCCTCTGAAACTCAAATCATAACTGTACTTATTCCATCAGAATCTCTCACAAGGGACTTCCTTGGTGGTCCAGTGGGTAAGACTCCATGCTCCCAATGCAGGGGGCCTGGGTTCGATCCCTGGTCAGGGAACTAGATCCCACATGCATGCCGCAACTAAGAAGTCCGCATGCCGCAACTAAAAAAAAAAAAAAAAAATCCCGCATGCCGCAACTAAGACAAATAAATAAACATGTTTAAAATGCCTTAAAAAAAAAGAATCTCCTACAAAACTCTTGTTTTGCCCAAATATTAAAGCTTCTAGAGTCTAGAGAAGAGAAAAATAATTGACACCCTACCCAAAGATACTAATTTGTAAATAAAAGTTTTCCTGAGCAATCTAATATTAACTTCAATTTTCAGAAAAGGAATACTGAGCTAAATCTGAAATATTGATCACTGGCATAAGACATTCAATAATTTACAAACTACAAAGGAAAACCCTACATCTACATCTACACCAAGCTAAGCTTCAAGTGGTTGATGTTGTACCACCTCAGTCACAATAAGCTGTACTTAATAGGAGCCCATCAGAGGTCTCCAGATCTAGATACTATCATTCTAGGAGATAAAGGAAAACATGATGTCTGTGATAAATGCGGGAAAGGAAATAATCAATTTTTCTCTTAACACATTTCCACAAGAGACCAACTATGAATTTCAAACTGAAGTTCACTAGTTTCATGTTTAATCAGGGTAGGGAAGACTGTCCATCTTTTAACAATCATTCAGAGGTCATGCCCATTTAAATCCATACATTTGACTGCATTTAAACATTGGTCAGCCCGTGTGCCACAACTAGAGAGCCCGCGTGCTGCAACGAAAGATCCTGCATGCTGCAGTGAAGACCCTGTATGCCGCCACAACTAAGACCTGACGCAGCCAAATAAATATTAAAATAAATAAATTTTTAAAAAAACACTGGTTATCAGTGTTTAAGATAACATAAAAGGCTTAGATACAGTTAAGCTGTCGGGAGTGATTACCTTTAGCAAAGAGTTAATTCTCCAACAGTGTACAGGCTAAGACAGTATACTATGTTTACTACAATGCCTGCCTTTATATTAAACTGATTAGTAGTCCAGAGGTACCAGAGATGCTCTCAAACCAACAGGTATTTTTCCTCAGATCCTCAAAAATTAACAACTATCTGGTAGCCAGTGACCCTGCTCTTTTCAGCTAAATCATCATCATCCAAAACCAAAGGTATTTAATTGTGTAAACTGAAAACTCTAAATTTAGAAATACTCCTTGGTAAATGTTATCCAAGTTGTGATGCTCTGAAGAATATCAAATTCTTTAAGAAAAAGGAAAGATCTAACATTCACTGAGTATTTAACACACTAAATATTTATTTAATCCACGCAACAAACCAGAAAAGTGAGGTCCTTTCCCCGTTTTATAGATATGGAAACTAACTTGGTAAAATTAAGAAATTTGAATGAAGTCGGTCATTCAGCTAACTCATTCAGTAGATGCTGGCTCCAATGTCCACACTTGGTCCACTACAGCATGATGACTTCAGCATTTCTTGGCCAAAACTCAAGAGCCCAGTTCACTATGCTTGCTGTGCCAATCTCCATTCTATGCCACTGGACTAAAGAAAATATCAGCCAAATACAACTGAAGTAAAAAATACAAACTCTTTGATTTCTAATCCTAGAAGACTTCATCCAGGACTTCTTCTGAAAGGCTAATAAACATATACAATCTAGATATGTACAAAAGACATCTGATAGATAAACATCTGGGAAGGTCAAATTATAAAGGGTAATAATCATCGTGAGGAAAAAGGTGATTATCTATCAGGAAACAAGATTCAAATTAATTATAACTAAAAGCTGGAAGGTACTCCTAAAAGACAAATATGAACTTCAGAGAATCAAATACTTTTTTAAAAACCTCAGCAATATCAGAAACAAATTTACAAAAACTATTTAGTTCCCCATCTCTGCTCTTTACAAATTTTATAAGTAATTTGCTAAATTTTTTGTGCCAGTTTTTTTTTTTTTTTTTTGGCGGTACGCAGGCCTCTCACTGTTGTGGCCTCTCCCGTTGCAGAGCACAGGCTCCGGACGCGCAGGCTCAGCGGCCATGGCTCACAGGCCTAGCCGCTCGGCGGCATGTGGGATCTTCCCAGACTGGGGCACAAACCTGTGTCCCCTGCATCGGCAGGCGGACTCTCAACCACTGTGCCACCAGGGAAGCCCTGTGCCAGTTCTGATATAATATCCTTGGGCTCAGAGAACAAATGGATCAAAATTAGAACCACTGCTAAGGTTAAAAAATAAGATCTAGTTTTTCTTTTTTTACCCCCACCCACCATAAAAATCTATTTTTTTAAAAAAGCCAACTTAAAAATTTTAACATACACCTAAGATTATTTTGTATAAAATTCACAAGCTATTTATTGGTGTCAAAAGCAAACAAAAAAACAAAACAAACAAAAACCCCCCAAAACCAAGCTAAAGTTAAAAATCCCAAGCTAAAAACCCAAGCTGCATAGCTGTTAGTCCTCTCCTGCAAACTCCTTATAGTTCTGTTTTCAGCGGGTCTAGTCTATTTGGAGAAATCAGCTCATGATTTCGAAATTACTATTACAGTAACAATCAGATCAAAGAAGAGTAGAACCCCATTCATATGATCAATAAGCTTCCATTTTTTTATTAAGTGTAGATAAGCTCAAATAATCAAAATGAGAAGTTAATTCTTAAGGCATGGGAGTTCTTCTCCACATATTCTTTGTAGCAGTACTACAAAGAAAACCATTTTGCTGTCCCAAGCTTGATGCACAAATTGGGAATTACTTCCAGAATAATGCACTGATTTAGTCTTTAAAAACAGGTGATTTATGCTCATTAAGTAAAACAGAATAATTCTTATTTTAATGGGGAAAAAAATCAGTCTTCAATTACTTCAGAGTTATAAATTAGTGATTGATGATACTGAAGTATCTACCACTAATTGGGAGGATGTATTTATTAAAAATTTGGTTAAAGCAAATAAAAACTAACTACACAGATACAGCAGAATATGGACTGGGTCTTCTTACACAGGTACTAAAGAAAATGAGAACAAGATTTCCTGTTCTGAGATAGTATCTAAATTAAGGAGTACTGTTTTTTTTTTCAAAGTAGTATTCCTCAATGTGTTCCGTCCTGGGTTTATAGGAAATAAAATTGTTGTGGTGGTCCAGCGATTAGGACTGGGTGCTTTCACTACCAGGTCCCAGGTTCAATCCCTGGTCGGGGAACTAAGATCCTGCAAGCCACGTGGTGAGGCCATAAAAAAAAAAAAAAATTGTAGAGACGACAAACATCTCTACTGTTCAAGTTCTGCAAATAATAAAAAGTTACTCTTATACCCTACTCTCAGTGACTTAATCAGCATATAGAAGAAGCAAATTACATCCACTATTTCATCTCTCATGAGACATAAAATGTTCCTAGACCAGTCTTTTCTATGAGGATGGTTTACCCTCCCAAGGGCACTGGGGAATTTCACTGTCTATCCCTAGGAAAAAGAAACATGAAAATCATCTAGAGCATTAAGTTAGTATTTAACAACTACAAAATAATAATTCTCTTCCAAAAAACAAAGCAACTCCAGGGGGATCCACAAGGTATCTAACTAGTATAGTCTCAGGGACTTCCCTGATGGCGCAGTGGTTAAGAATCCACCTGCCAATGCAGGAGACACAGGTTTGAGCCCTGATCCGGGAAGATCCCATGTGCCATGGAGCAACTAAGCCTGTGCGCCACAACTATTGAGTCTGCGCTCTAGAGTCCGCAAGCCACAACTACTGAGTCTGTGTGCCACAACTACTAAAGCCCACGCGCCTAGAGCCCATGCTCTGCAACAGAAGCCACCGCAATGAGAAGCCCACACACCGCAACGAAGGGTTGCCCCCGCTCACCGCAACTAGACAAAGCCCGTGTGCAGCAACAAAGACCCAATGCAGCCATAAATTAATTAATTAATTAATTAAATTTTAAATAAATAAATAAATACTATAGTCTCAAATCCCTAACTTATTCTCATCCTTGTATCAGCAGCATGCTATTGATTCCTAGGGACCAGGCCTGAGAACATCTCATTTCTTAATACTTGACTGCTGTTTTCATTCTCTCCTATCTGTACCTTCCCTGTACCTTTATAGGGGTGCCAAGTTCCTTTCAGACAAGTTACATTTAAATGTTCACACACATCTGACAATAAAAATGCAACTCAAGGGACTTCCCTGGTAGTCCAGTGGTTAAGACTCCACGCTTCCACTGCAGGGGGCATGGGTTCCATCCCTGGTCAGGGAACTAAGATTCCGCATGCCACGTGGCACAGCCAAAAAACTAAAATCAACAAACAGACGAACAAAAATTTCAACCCAAACATCCTAAACACCTGTCATCAACTATGTGCCACAGAGAAAAGACATGTTTTACTAGTCAAATTAACATTTTGCCATAGATTTTCTAAGCACATGGATTCTTTCTGACTAGGTTATCCACCAGTGTCTCTCCCTCTCTAGTTTTCAAAGGGGAGAGCTCCTAGTCTATGAGCAGCTTTGCTTAAAGCTTCAGATATTTTACTCTGCATTAAGCTTCTCATCTTTCGCTTCTGTTGTAAAGACTGCTCTTAGCTTTATCACTAAATCACAGACAATGCCTATAACGCATATATTATATAAACACACACGCGCGCGCGCACACACACACACACACACACACACACACAGAGCTACCCTCTATATGCTCATGTTCCATTCAATCTCTGATTTTAAAAGAGCCTCCAGGGACTTCCCTGGTGGTCCAGCGGTTAAGACTGAGCTCCCAATGCAGGGGGCCTGGGTTCAGTCCCTGGTCGGGGAACTAGATCCCTGCATGCTGCAACTAAGAGCCCACATGCCGCAACTAAAAGATCCTGCACGCCACAATGAAGATCCCTCGTGCCACAACTAAGACCTGGCGCAGCCAAATAAATAGACATTAAAAAAAAAAAAAGAGCCTCCAACAAGGAAGAATCTAAGATAAAATAAATTATCACAGCTACACAACTTCCATAAACTTTAAAAATCTATCCTCTACTTTAATAATTACCACACTGAATTCCTCTGCTCAACAGGCTATGCTAGAACTAGATCTAACTATCCATTAATGATCAGAGATGGAGAAATTGCTTTGGAATCTAACCTACTGTCCTGACTGGGCAAGTTAAGAATTCACTTCAATCTGTGACAATCTTGGTACACTTATGAGACAACCAGTTACTAGAATTTCAGGACAACCACCTCATATAACACTAATGAGATAAATGGAGGCCAACATAAAAGGAAAGATTTGGAAAGAGAAAAGTGGTAAATGTCTGATTGTCAAATTTAAATATCTTCAAAGTATGTTCTCTATATTTTCAACATTAAAATTAACAACCTCAGTAATAGTGGCACTTTGGGCCAGATAATTCTTTGTCCTAGGGTCTGTCCTGTGCACTGTAGGATGCTTACTCTGGCCTCTACACACTAGACGCCAGTAGTAGTACCACCACCACCAGTTTTGAGAACCAAAAATGTCCCCATACACAGCCAAATGTCCTGTAGGGGGCAAAATCCTTCCCAGTTAAGAACCATTAGATTAGAGTGAACACCACCAACATGATTTTACTCTCAAAGAGGTCTGTGGCTAGTGTTACCAACAACCTCAACCCTGAAGTTTAACACAAATACTATCAGAGGAAGTAAGAAAAGTAATAGTGTCAAATACCTTTAGGGGTGGGGAAGGATAATGACTAGGAGGGAGCATGAAAAAGGCTCCTGGGTGGAGGTAATCTATATCTCTATTTAGGTGGTCACCTTACAAAACATTTTCTGTATTTATACTACACCTCAATTAAAAAAAAAAGTTTACCAAAAAAACCCAAACCAAAACAGAGGGACTTCCCTGGTGGCGCAGTGGTTAAGAATACGCCTGCCGGGCTTCCCTGGTGGCGCAGTGGTTGAGAGTCCGCCTGCCGATGCAGGGGACACGGGTTCGTGCCCTGGTCCGGGAAGATCCCACATGCTGCGGAGCGGCTGGGCCCGTGAGCCATGGCCGCTGAGCCTGCACGACCAGAGCCTGCGCTCCGCAACGGAAGAGGCCGCAGCAGTTAAGAGGCCCGCGTACCGCAAAAAAAAAAAAGAATACGCGTGCCAATGCAGGGGACACAGGTCTGATCCCTGGTCTGGGAAGATCCCACATGCCATGGAGCAACTAAGCCCGTGCACCACAACTACTGAACCTGCACTCTAGAGCCCACGAGCCACAACTACTGAGCTTGTGCGCTGCAACTACTGAAGCCCACACGCTCTAGAGCCTGCGTGCTGCAACTACTGAAGCCTGCGTGCAACAAAGAATTATCCGGCCCAAAGTGTCACTATTACTGAGGTTGTCAATTTTAATGTTGAAAATACAGAGAACATATTTTAAAGAGCCCATGCTCCGTAACAAGAGAGGCCACCACAATGAGAAGCCCGCACATCGCAACGAAGAATAGCCCCCGCTCGCCATAACCAGAGAAAGCCCGCACACAGCAATAAAGAACCAACGCAGCCAAAAAAATAATAATAAAATAAATAAATTAAAAAAAAACTGATAGGCAAGAAGCTTGGTAGTATTTCCTTGCTTCAGTGCTGCTAGAAATCAGGTGCAAAAGGTACAGAACCAAGACATCTGAGGAGCAGGGAGATGAGTACCTAAATATTTCTTGATGATGCAATGATTTACTCTTGAATTCAAGAGAGTTGACAGTATTCAGGTCCTTCCTTTAGCACACAGCTCCAATTACTCATTCTTTTTTACCTACAAAGCTTTCTAAGATTGATAATCACATCTGAGATTAGGGTCATATATATCCTGTTCACTGAGACTTTCATACCTTTGATTTTGGAAGTTAAGAATGGCCCTTCAGGGCTTCCCTGGTGGCGCAGTGGTTGAGAGTCTGCCTGCCGATGCAGGGGACACGGGTTCGTGCCCTGGTCCGGGAGGATCCCACCTGCCGCGGAGTGGCTGGGCCCGTGAGCCATGGCCGCTGAGCCTGCGCATCCGCAGCCTCTGCTCCGCAGCAGGAGAGGCCACAACAGTGAGAGGCCCATGTACCGCAAAAAAAAAAAAAAAAAAAGAATGGTCCTTCAAAAACCCCTCTAACAAGAAAATCTCTAAGTAGCATTAAAGAGGTCTGCATGAGATCAGGTATGAAATATATTGGCTCCTAACACTAAGACAGTTTGCTTATCCCCAAGCAAAAACCCCACTCAAACAGGAACTGGATTCTCTGCTCCAACAAGTAGGGCAGATAAAAGGGATAATCTGAAACAAAAAGGAAAGTAGGAGGGATCATAGAAACTGAACAGCTTGTGAACCTATAAGAGTGGACCGGAATATTTTCAGACCAAGAAAGCAATTCCTAATACTGACTGAAATATTAACTACAAAGAAGTTTAGAAGATCTTCCTATATCTTACTTGTACATCCATAAATTTCTTAAGAAAAAAAAAAAAAATGTCATCAGACCAGATATTTTATGCTTCATTGCTTTTTATATCCAAGGCAACAGTATTAAGATCCCTTTTTGAAGGGTCTTTTAAAAAAGAAAAATTCATTAACCAAACATTTCCAGTTGAATAAAAAATACTGTAGCTATGGCTTTGAAAACTAAAACAATATCGCTTAAAACACTTTTTATAAGGAAGAAAAAATGAAGAGCACTGATTTTATTTTTCCGTTTCTTCTAATATAATGAGAGCAGAACAGTCTTATGTAACCTGGGGAGAATGTGAACAAGACAGTTACCTCAAATAGGATTACTTGACTTTTGGCGCTGAATGTCTCAGACTACCCAATGGAGTGCAAGGGAAAGATTAACGTTTCTCAGGGAAATAAGTCATGACGTTTTTACAAATAATCAAAATTACATCATGTTGCCCTGAAGTGGAAGTATCTGCATAAGAAAAATTTCTTCTGTAGGGACCTAGCACTATGTCTTTAAAAAACACCAACTAAACTGCAATGGATTCAAAACACCACTACTGCTATATAGGTTAAGTTCCCAAAACTAAACACTTGGCCAAAGTTTAATACACCTAAATGTAAAAGAAGGATTACTGAAAGAGATGTCCCTACTTCAGTGACTTTGTATGTTTGCATATTCAAATATTACATTCCTTTAAAATGCTGCTGCTCTACTGAAAATTGTCGGAAATAATAAACAATAAGCTACCAAAACACCAATCCCAAATCACAAAGCTCTGGTAGGTATTTAAAACTGTCAAATATCCAAGGTTATCAGGAACTTTAATAATAAGCAAGTTAAGGAGTGATTCAAAGGGGGAAAATACATTAGACTTAGACTTACTCAAGAAGATGAGACTACTACTGGGCAACCTTTTTTTTTAAATTTTAAAATATTTATTTATCTATTTATTTATTTAGGTTGTGCTGGGTCTTAGCTGCAGCACGTGGGGTTGCAGCATGCGGGGTATTTGTTGTGCCATGAGGGCTCTTTAGTTGCAGCATGCGGACCTCTTAGTTGTGGCATGCAAACTCTTAGTTGCAGCACGCAAACTCTTAGTTGCAGCACACGTGTGGGATCTAGTTCCCTAACAAGGGCCCCCTGCATTGGGAGCACCGAGTCTTACTCACTGGACCACCAGGGAAGTCCCTGGGCAACCATTTTTAAAACTTCCATGAAAGTCAACATCCGGCTGACTTTTCTTTGATTTGTATGTTCTTTCAAAAAACACAATCTGGGGATAACTACCTCCAACTTATTACAAGTATTCACCAAATAGCAGCTCATCTGCCCAGTTATATCACCATTATTCTAGGAAAAGAATTCATCTATACCACAGATTGGCCTTTTTCTGTAGAGGGCCAGACAGTAAATATTTTAGGCTTTGAGGGCCATATCCTTTTTTTTTTTTTTTTTTGCGGTACGCGGGCCTCTCACTGTTGTGGCCTCTCCCATTGCGGAGCACAGGCTCTGGACGCGCAGGCTCAGCAGCCATGGCTCACAGGCCCAGCCGCTCCGCGGCATGTGGGATCTTCCCGGACCGAGGCACGAACCCATGTCCCCTGCATCGACAGGCGGACTCTCAACCACCGTGCCACCAGGGAAGCCCAGGGCCTTATCTCTGTTGTGACTATTAACTCTGATATTGTAGCAGTGTGAAAGCTGTCATCGACAATATGTAATAAGGGTGATAATTTCCAATGAAACTTTATTTATGGACACCAAAATCAGAATTTTCTATAATTTTCACATATCATGAAATATCCTTCTTTTGATTTTGTTCAAACATTTAAAACCATAAAAAGCATTCAAAATTCTTAGCTCATGGACTGGACAAAAACAAGCAGCAAGCAAAATCTGGTCTACCAGCCCTTAGTTTTGCTGACTCCTGATCTATACTTCTCATTTACTTTTTTTTTAAAATAAATTTATTTATTTTACTTTCAGCTGTGTTGGGTCTTTGTTGCTATGCGCGGGCTCTCTCTAGTTGCGGCGAGCGGGGGCTACTCCTCATTGCAGTGTGCAGGCTTCTCAATGCGGTGGCTTCTCTTGTTGTGGAGCACTGGCTCTAGGTGCATGGGCTCAGTAGTTGTGGCTCGTGGGGTCTAGAGCACAGGCTCAATGGTTGTGGTGTATGGGCTTAGTTGCTCCGTGGCACATGGGATCTTCCCAGACCAGGGATCGAACCTGTGTCCCCTGCATTGGCAGGCGGATTCTTAACCACTGCACCAACCAGAGAAGTCCCCCTCTCATTTATTTTTTTTTCAATTTATTTATTTTATTTATTCATTTTTGGCTGCATTGGGTCTTCGTTGCTGCATGCGGGCTTTCTCTAGTTTCCGTGAGTGGGGGCTACTCTTACTTGCGGTGCGCGGGCTTCTCATTGCAGTGGCTTCTCTTGTTGCGGAGCAGGGCTCTAGGCACGTGGGCTTCAGTAGTTGTGGATTGAGGGCTCTAGAGCGCAGGCTCAGCAGTTGTGGCACACGGGCTTAGTTGCTCCCCGGCATGTGGGATCTTCCTGTACCAGGGCTCGAACCCATGTCCCCTGCATTGGCAGGCGGATTCTTAACCACTGCGCCACCAGGGAAGCCCTCTCATTTACTTTTATTAAACACTTCAAATTCACAAAAAAGTGTAGAGAATAATATAACAACCATTTACTTATCACACTAGCTTAAGAGATATAACATTACAAATAAAACTGAAGCTAAGGGCTTCGCTGGTGGCACTGTGGTTGAGAGTCCGCCTGCCGATGCAGGGGACGCGGGTTCTTGCTCCGGTCCAGGAAGATCCCACATGCCACGGAGCGGCTAGGCCCGTGAGCCATGGCCACTGAGCCTGCGCGTCTGGAGCCTGTGTTCCGCAACGGGAGAGGCCACAACAGTGAGAGGCCCGCGTACCGCAAAAAAAAAAAAAAAAGCAAAAAAAACAAAACTGAAGCTAAGTATTCCAATCCTATTTCTCTCTTCCTTTCCCCAAAGGTAACCACTACACTGAATTTGTTTGTTTTTGTTTTTTTTCTTGCGGTACACGGGTCTCTCACTGTTGTGGCCTCTCCCGTTGCGGAGCATAAGCTCCAGACGTGCAGGCTCAGCGGCCATGGCTCACGGGCCCAACCGCTCCGCGACATGTGGGATCTTCCTGGACCGGGACACGAACCCGTGTCCCCTGCATCGGCAGGCGGACTCTCAACCACTGCGCCACCAGGGAAGCCCTGTGGGGTTTTTTAGTACTTTTACTTTATGTGTGCAGGTATAACTACATAAAACATATCATTTTGCAAGTTTAAAATTTTTATGGGATTATATAATATACATTTGTATATCACTTTGCAACTTACTTTTTTAACATTACCTTTGATAATTCATCCAGGTTGATACATGTAACTAGTTCATTCATCTTATATGGTATACAGAATGCCAACTATGGGATATCACAATTTAGTTTTCTACTTCCTGTTCACTCAACAAATTAATTACATAGTATATGGCAGGAATTGTTTTAGGTGCAAGGGCTACAACAGTGAATAAGGCAAAATTCTTCTCTCCATGGAGTTTACTCTGATAGACACTAGCACTTGCTCTTTACTGATATTACCTCTTTAAAAGTGAAGTCTCAAAAGTGACCCTAACCTAATTTTATCCAAAGCATAAAAGAAAGTGAAAAAAAAAAAGCCATCAATTTTACTTAGTAAATGGAAGAGAAATCCTTTCTCCTTCATTAAGGTTTGTTTAAAGATATTTCTTGCTAAGCTAAAAGAGATAAGAGAAAACTTCAAGAATAAATTTCACCCCAAATATCAAAATCTTTAAGCTTCCAACATCTTAAAATTAGAACCCAGGGCTTCCCTGGTGGTGCAGTGATTAAGAATCGCCTGCCAATGCAGGGGACACGGGTTCGAGCCCTGGTCTAGGAAGATCCCACATGCTGCGGAGCAACTAAGCCTGAGCGCCACAACGACTGAGCCTGCGCTCTAGAGCCCGCGAGCCACAACTACTGAAGCCTGTGCACCTAGAGCCCGTGCTGCACAACAAGAGAAGCCACCGCAATGAGAAGCCCACACACTGCAACAAAGAGTAGCCCCTGCTCACCGCAACTAGAGAAAGCCCGCACGCAGCAACGAAGACCCAAAACAGCCAAAAATAAATAAATAAAATAAATTTATTAAAAAAAAAAATAGAACCCCATTCACAGTTGCCTTCATTTAGACTTACACTACAAACAGGGAGTACTCATGATAAGACATCTGGAGCTTCCAGTTTCTGTTCCTCTTCATTTCCCAAAACCAGTGTCAAGCAATAAGGAAGATAAAGATCAGCAGTGGATCTAAATCTTTTGGTCAACAGAAGGAAATATTATAGTAATCCAAAACTTAATAGAACTGATATTAACAGGCCTAAAAGACAAGTTTTGCTCCTTGGAAATAAAATGACAGACTTCTTGAGTAGGAATTAAACAAGACATCACCACCAACAATAATAAATTAATGAAACAGTCTCCAATGCTCTTTTAATTCCAAAGGAGATGGTAACTTTGAACACATCTCATACCCTTGAATTAGTCAAATTTCCTATCACTGCTTAAGGATGTGTACGAAAACTAAGTTTGTTTCATTTTACTGCTGCCAGTAGGCCATGAATGTGGGATAAAATAAAGAATGTATGTAGGGTGATGGTACCACCAAAGGTAATCCCCTACTCTGGGCAAGTGAAGGCCTACTAATAAGTTCTAAGTTCACTAAACAAAATTTACATCTATTGAATAAAACGAATCACCTTCACCCTAAAAACAGAGAAATGCGATGAAGAAGAAGATAAATAACTGAACAATGAGCAGAAAACTAGTTGGAAAGGAAATGAGTCGTAAGAGGCATTTGGTCTTATTTGTCTTAACATCCCCATTCCCTAAAAACTATATAACCCTGCTGATTTAGCAGTGTTTGGCTTTCTGCCTCTGCCTACTGGGAGTTTAACAAGAACTCCAGTAAGGAGTTTCCATGAGAACAGTCAGCTGGGAACTATATATGCGCCTTATTCCTGAAGTCGTCCTGATTTTAAAAGATTGTGGTGACAAGAAATCAACTTGTCAAAACTTTTACATTTAGACTGACAATTGAGAGGTTTGAAGGACATTTCAAAAAAGTAAAATTTGCTTCTAAAATGCATACTCCTCTTCCCAACAACTGGCTACAGTTACATGGCCAATAATCAAAATCCAAAGATATCTGCATTTAAGGAAGGAAATTCTAATAAGGCACAAAAGTGCTTTCAAAGGCACTTGAAGACAGTACTCATCACTGTCCAGCCACACTACTTCCCTCAAATTTAGATTTAAATTGAGTTGTTTTAGAAACTCTCATAGCCTGTTGGTGTGAATATATTAAATATAAATACAAATTATTGGAAGATAATTTAGTATCTAACAAAATTTTAAATGTGCATGCCCTTTGGTCTAGTAATTGTATGTCTAGGAATTTTACCTACAGATATACTAAAATGTATAAAGATGTATGTAAGATGTTTCACTGGAACCCTGGTTATGACAGTATTCCCACACACTGGAAACACCCTAAATGTTCCTCAGAGGGGACAGATTAAGTACAAATTAAAATATATCCATACAATGAAATATTGCACAGCCACTAAAACAATGACAAACATTGTATAATACACACACACACACGAAGAGTACAGCATAATGCTCAACAATTTTTTTTTTTTTTTTTTTTGCGGCACACAGGCCTCTCACTGTTGTGGCCTCTCCCGTTGCAGAGCACAGGCTCCGGACACACAGGCTCAGCGGCCATGGCTCACGGGCGTAGCCGCTCCGCGGCACGTGGAATTTTCCCGGACCGGGGCACGAACCTGTGTCCCCTGCATCGGCAGTCGGACTCTCAACCACTGCGCCACCAGGGAAGCCCCAATACTCAAGAATTTAAGCGTAACAGTCAAACTTCCTGATTTTGTGTCCCAGCTCGTTTACTGACTAGGTATGTGACCTTAGGCAAATCACTTAAGCTCTCTGTGCCTCAGTTTTTTTAATCTGTAAAATGGGAATGATGACAACGTCTACCTTTAGAGTATTGTGAGGATTAAACAAGTTAATTAATGTGAAGTGCTTAAAATGGTGCCTGCACATAGAAAAGCCCAGTAAATGTTAGTTATTACTAAAAACATATCCAAGGGAACTCCCTGGCGGTCCAGTGGTTAGGACTTGGAGCTTTCAGTGCCGTGGGCATGGGTTCAATCCCTGGTTGGGGAACTAAGATCCTGCAAGCCGCACAGTGCAGCCAGAAAAAACAAAAACAAAGAAACCACATATCCAAGGTATTAAATGGACATGGGCAAACAATTACAATGGCTAAAACTAAAACAACAGAAGTTGGGAAAGACACAGATAGATGGAATAAAGAGAGGTTTTGAAAATAGAATTTTCAGGATTTGGTAAGCTTAACTCACACTCTGACCCAAGCTGTAAAAGGTGCTGATATGTTGTTCCTCCTATGCTGGTTACTTAATTTATAAATACATTGTATCTAGTATTGCAGTTATTTTAATACCTGTCTTCTCTTCTGTACTATGTATCTTCTTGAGGACTGAGGCTGTATCATTTATCTTTACATACTCTACAACACCTATGTGTATGTCTTTTACACAATAGGTGTACAATAAACACCTAATACCTATGAATGTTCATATGAATATATGAATGGTCAGGCTTTTTCAGTTCCCCACAACCAGCCGATTTAAGTGGTTACAAAGTAAACAGAGCTCATGGAAAAGAGACCCAAGTTTTCTCTTTAACTGTCATTTTCTTAAACCAAACCAGTCTAGGAGAGAGAAAACCACCTGGGGTCTATACTCCAGGAAATGGAAAAATAACCCTGTTATCACTGATCAGGGCCTAGGATTTTCTGACATAATTTGGGATTTAGGATTACCGATGAAATTACAAACAGACTTTATGAACTACATAATCAGCATTCCTACAATAAGTTTAATAACCTAGCAGTACTCGAATTATGTTTACTCAATGCTGACTAAGAGAATAATAGCAATGAAAGTTATTAAAGAGCAAGACCTGCAGGCAATAGGAAAGGTATACAGCCATAAAGTCGAATATTCTTTCCCAACGAAGTTCTGGTATCCATGAAAAGATTTTCACCCTTAAAATTTTCATTTAAAGAATAAGTAAATTCTCTACATATAGATTTGAAAAAAATCTCCTATGTTATTAAATGAAAAAAAGCAAGACGTGGAAAACTATGCCATCTTTTGCGTAAAAAGAAAAACTAAAAATAAACTCACATTTGCTTGCATATATATAAAAAACTCTGAAATGATAGAAAAGAAAGGAATAACAATGATGGGGCTTAAAACTAAGCAGCTGAGGGCTTCCCTGGTGGTGCAGTGGTTGAGAGTCCGCCTGCCGATGCAGGGGACACGGGTTCGTGCCCCGGTCCGGGAAGATCCCACATGCCGCGGAGCAGCTAGGCCTGTGAGCCATGGCCGCTGAGCCTGCACGTCCGGAGCCTGTGCTCCACAATGGGAGAGGC
This sequence comes from Stenella coeruleoalba, assembly GCF_951394435.1. Classification (NCBI taxonomy): domain Eukaryota; kingdom Metazoa; phylum Chordata; class Mammalia; order Artiodactyla; family Delphinidae; genus Stenella; species Stenella coeruleoalba. The sequence goes on from NC_137169.1 coordinate 110,680,130, forward strand.
CACAACAGTGAGAGGTCCACATGCAGCAAAAACAAACAAACAAACAAACAAAAAAACTAAGCAGGTGAGAAACAATGATGAAAAACTTTTCACTGTGTATCTTGATTTTTTTTTAAATTTGAACCAAACTTTTAACAATAAATAAAATGTTCCAACCATAACAAACAAATACATTTACAAGAACGAAAGCTATTTGGAGTAACCTTGTTTCTAATACCATAGAGAAAAATACTGTGATCCAAGGAGCTAGGTGAAATTAAAACTCTCCGTGATAGGAATCAGCTGCCACATTATAGTAACAGCATCCCATTCAGTTTAGTTTTATACTGTTTGGCCCAAAATAAAAAAGGATGTGAACAGAAAAACCCAGTCTAAAATTCATATGGCATCTCAAGGGATCCCAAATAGCCAAAACAATCTTGAAAAAGAAGAGGAGTCAGAGGACTTACACCCCCTGACTTCAAAATTTACTACAAAGCTAGAGTAACTGAAACAGTGTGGTACTGGCATAAAGACACATACAGATGAATGGAACAGAACAGAGACTCCAGAAATAAAGCCTTGCATATATGGTCAAATGATTATCAACAAGGGTGTCAAGGCCATTCAATGGAGAAGGGACTGTCTTTTCAACAAATGGTGCTGGAAAAACGGGATATCCACATGCCAAACAATAAAACTGGACCCTTACCTTAGAGCATATACAAACATTAACTCAAAATGGATCAAAGACCTAAATGTAAGAACTAAAAGTATAAAACTCTTAGAAGGAAACAGAGGAGGAAAAAGCTCATGACATTGGAGTTGGCAAAAATTTCTTAATACAACACAAAAAAATAGGCAACAAAAGAAAAAGTAAACTGGATCTCATCAAAATTAAAAATTTTGGGGACTTCCCTGGTGGTCCAGTGGTTAAGACTCCGTGCTCCCAATGCAGGGTGCCCAGGTTCGATCCCTGGTGAGGGAACTAGATCCTGCATGCCGCAACTGAAAGATTCCGCATGCCGCAACTAAGACCCGGTGCAGCCAAATAAACAATTTTTTAAAAAATTAAAAATTTTTGTGCATCAAAGGACACTATCAACACAGTAAAAGAATAACCCACAAAATGGGAGAAAACATTTGCAAATCATATATCTGATACAGGATTAATATCTAGTATAAGGAACTCCTACCACTCAACAAGAAGAAAACAAACAACCCAATTAAAAAATGGGCAAGGCCTTGAATAGACACTTCTCTACAGAAGATATATGAATGACCAATAAGCACATAAAAAGATGCTCAAAATCACTAATCATTAGAGAAATGCAAATCAAAACAATGAGATACCACTCCATAGCAATTAGGATGGCTTTTATAAAAACAAAAATTAAAAAAAAAAGAAAGAAAATAGCCAAGTGTTGGTAATAAGAACATAGAGAAATTGGAATCCTCGTACACTGCTGATGGGAATGTAAATGATACAGTCACTGTAGAAAACAGTATGACAGTTCCTCAAAAAATTAAACATAGAATTGCCATATGATCCAGCAATTCCAATTCTGGGTATACACCCAAAAGAATTTAAAGCAGGGACTCAAACAGATGTCTGTACACTCATGTTCACTGCAGCATCATACACAATAGCCAAAAGGTGGAAACAACCGAAATGTCCGTTGACAGATGAACAAATAAACAAAACGCGGTAAAGTGTGTGTATACACACACACACACACACACACACATAATGGAATATTAGTCAGCCTTAAAAAGGAATGAAATTCTGACACATGCTACAACATGGATGAACCTTGAAGGCATTATGCTAAAATGAAATGAGCCAAACACAAAAGGACAAAAATTGTATGATTCTACTTACGTGAAGTCCTTAGAGTAGTCAAATTTACAGAGACAAAGTAGAATAGTGGTTGCCAGGGGCTAAGGGGAGGAATAACATGGAATTATTTTTTAATGGGTACAGAGTTACTATTTGCCAGGCAGAAAGAAGTTAAAGGTCTTACAACTAGTAAGCAGCAAAGTAGAAATTTGAACCTAGGACTTTCCAACTGCAGAGCTATACTTTTAAAAGTGACCAAAACTCTAGTTTAACCAAAGAAGGAAAGATTTCAACTAATTATGTAAAAATACCCCCAAGATTAGTACCAATACTAGACTATTTTCTCATATCCAGACACCAGAATTAAATGTATGCACAACACCAAGAATGGTTGGTTCTGAAGGAGAACAACAGAGAGTGCAAAGTTTTTCAGAATAACCAGCAAAACCTAATGTGACACTCTAGGCAACACATGAAAGATGTGCTAAGCAGCCCCAGTAACAACAAAATTAAAATGACCACTTTCAAAGGCTTCTTCAGATAATTCTTAAAGCTATAAAACAATGAGTAAAAATCTCACTGTTCTCCTCCAATACACCTCTGTACCATAAAAGTGCCCCTTACACAGTCATCTTCACACTCTCAACCAAACTGAATCTAGAAGACAGCAAAGAAGTCACACATAACTAGAGACACTTCTAAGTTTTAATTTTTGATACAACTTTATCATATTATATTTTACTCCCTCCTGTGAATATTATCAGGTATTCAGCCAGCCAGAATAGAAGGTTTAATCTGGAAATAGAAACTGCTCAGATTCTAACCTTGGTTATACTCTTCTGTGACATCTACCACTTTGTCTCTGACAAAACTGGGAACCTACAATTTAATACCAGATATATATCAAGACTTCGGTAGTATGAATGCAACAGTCAAAACAGTTCATTACAGATGGTACCCCTTCGTGTATAATAATTTATTAAATCTCAAAAAAAAAATTTTACACCACTATTTAAGCTAGAGACATCCTATTCCCTTGAACCCTCAAGGGTTTTCAAAGTTGCACTTGCTATTTTTAAGATGTCTCTGTCCACTGCAAGCACAGCTGTAAAAGATCCTTTTCCAGTCACCCATACTCCTTGAAAGCTTTCAGTTCAAATATTAATGCATTATACAGAACTCAACTGGGAAATAGCTCTCCAAGCAGAAGGTGAAGAGTTAAAAATGGAGGCTAATGAAAACTTAAGACTGAATCCTAGTGCAGTAAGAGACCCATATTCTGGGCTTCCCTGGTGGCGCAGTGGTTCAGAATCCGCCTGCCAACGCAGGGAACATGGGTTGGAGAGCTGGTCCAGGAAGATCCCACATGCCGCAGAGCAACTAAGCCCGTGTGCCATAACTACTGAGCCTGCGCTATAGAGCCTGCAAGCCACAACTACTGAAGCCCGCGTGCCTAGAGCCCGTGCTCCGCAACGAGAAGCCACTGAAATGAGAAGCCCGCACACTGCAACGAAGAGTAGCCCCTGCTCGCTGCAACTAGAGAAAGCCCGCGCGCAGCAACGAAGACCCAACGCAGTCAAAATTAATAAATAAAATTAATAAATTTATATATTAAAAAAAGAGAGACCCATATTCTAGTTTCCATTCACTTGGCAGAAAATATCTGGATTTAATATACTCTTAAGAAAGCAAAACTTTCAAATTCACAATGCACTCAGACAAGGAACTCAGCAAGCATTCTTTACTAACTGAATTATAAAATGAGAAAAGAAGAGCATTAGAGTAACATAATAATTATTCATGGACACTACTACATGAGAAGAGTGTCATACTACTCACATCAGATTTCCATAGAATCTAATATAGGGTCTTCTAGCCAACCTGTCCAGGGCAGTAACAATACACATGACCAACTGCTTCAATCCATTTGATAGCAACAATCAATCTAGCCATATAAATGTTAAAGAGTGGTTAGAAAAGTGCCCCTCCCTCCAAAAGATGTTATTCTCTTGGGGAAATATTTTCAACGTTTTTCACTGGTAGCTCAACCTGTTTAGTGGTGCACACCATTCAGGTAACCTTTATGCCTTTAAAGAACATAGGACAAATTTCTCAAAGTTTTGTTTTAATTTCAAGACTAATGTATCATCTTTAAAGGACCGAAAAAAATCAAAGGTATTGTTCCTTCTTGCCTCTGATCCCCAGGTCTGCCTGCATGACTCACAGAAGAGAAAGAATGGGGGGCTTTACAGATTTCTTAGTGTGATACTACCATCTTTACAGAAAGGAAGGGTTTCTTGCTCCTGGCTCAAGGGATTCTGCTCACTCACAAAGCTGAAACCTTACTCTCCTGCTTCCTAGAACGTTAGATGAAAGAAGGTGGGGGCAGCAGCTCAGTAACAGTTATCCTCCTGAGAACTCACTAAAGGTGAGGGCCAAGCTGGATGAGCTGTGCCATTTGCCTTAGAAGATTCATATGGAAAAAAACCGCAGCCTCCGAACCAGTGAAGTTTCTAAAATATACCTAGTCTAAGGCCACCATACTAGTTCTCTGAAAAACCAGCACACTAAAGCAGTTAATTCCCTCATTCAAGAGTGACAACCCTTCAACAACAACAACAACAACCACCCATGAAGAACTACAGGGAAGCAGAGTATCAAGGTGCAGTACTGTCTTCTCGAAGAGATGCTCTTTCATGGTCAAATAAGCTCCAGAAGCTTTGCATCCTTTAGCCATTCTTTTACCACTCCTAATACACAATGTATATTTAGGCACGCAAGGCTCTGGGACATTATGTTGTAAAGAAATCTGCCTTAACTTAACGCAGAATTTTTCAAAATCCTATTTGACATTATATTTTCATATAAGACCTATTAATATTGAGGAAAACTATCTTTCTTTTGTTTGTTTTGTTTTTGTAAAGGCAAAACAAAACTCTGTAAGAAGCGTTAGGAGAATGGTAAGATCACAACTTTTGGAGTCAGGCAGAGTTGTTCAAATACTGGATTCATCACTTTTATTAATTTTTGAGATTCTAGCAAAATGACAACCTCTCTGGGAATTGAGTTTTCTCATCTGTAAAGTGATCATAATATCTCCCTCACAAGAGTTACTGTAAGAATTTAAATAGCATAAAGCCTTACACAAAGAAAGTGCTCAACAAATGAGTTTATATTTACATTTTAAAAATTCCCTTCAGGGACTTCCCTGGTGGCGCAGTGGTTAAGAATCTGCCTGCCAATGCAGGGGACACGGTTCGAGCCCTGGTCCAGGAAGATCTCACATGCCGCGGAGCAACTAAGCCCATGAGCCACAACTACTGAGCCTGAGCTCTAGAGCCCACGAGCCACAACTACTGAGCCCATGTGCCACAACTACTGAAGCCGGCACACCTAGGGCCCGTGCTCTGCAACAAGAGAAGCCACCACGATGAGAAGCCTATGCACTGCAATGAACAGTAGCACATGCTCGCTGCAACCAGAGAAAGCCCCCATGCAAGAAACACCCAGCGCAGCCAAAAATAAATTAAATAAATAAATAAATAATTTTAAAAATTCCCTTCAAGTTCCAAAAGTTGCAAAAATGCAATTTTTTAAAATCTGAGGGAAAAATTACAGAATCCATGACTGAAATGCTCCCTGAGAAGTGTAATTTCTCAGGATTTTGCAAACTTTTTAATCCACTGGACTGAGAAAGGCTTTAAATTTGCCACATTTAAGATGATATAGGGGGACTTCCCTGGTGGCACAGTGCATAAGACTCTGCACTCCCAATGCAGGATGCCCAAGTTCAATCTCTGGTCAGGGAACTATATCCCACATGCATGCTGCAACTGAGAGTTCAAATGCCATAACTAAGGAGCTGGCGAGCTGCAACTAAGGAGATGCCTGCCACAACTAGGACCTGGTGCAACCGAATAAATAGTATTTAAAAAAAAAAAGAATGATATACAGGAACACACTACACCTACTGATAAAAATGGATATGAACAGAACACATGTTGTAGAAGAGTATTTATGGTTTCAGTGATAAAAAGGGCCTTACATGAATATAAACAAGAAAAAATGAGTTGTGAGAAAAGCTCAGCTTGTGTCAGTACATAATAACTAACAACTGTACAGTGTTTTAGCTTATAAAACATCTTTACATGCATAATCTCATTTGACTGACAAAGAGACCTAGTTAAACAGATAAAGCAGCTACTGATCCTCATTTCTACGCTGAGAAAACTATGGCTTGGAGACTTTAAGTGACTCAACCAAGGTCACACAGATGATAAAAAGAACCAAGACTCCAAACTTGTTCTTCTGCTCCCAGAACATAACAAATAGGGCATCTTCTAAATGTACGCAGCATTTTCTCAACCCACAGAATTATTCATATTTTAAAATACTTTTTGGGTGACAGGCACCATGATAGGCACTGGAGACACAAAAGTAAAAAGACATGCTATCTCTTTATTTCAGAATGTTGTCAGACCACTGGGGGAGACAAGCAATATTTATAAATTACAGTGAGATCAAAGAAGAAAGCATATCTAAGTCTCTTTGGGCAAGTCAAAGAAGGCTTCCCAGAGACAGCAGCATTTGAGATGAAATTTGGTAGCTGATCTGGGAACTAAAAGAACTGTATTTGGAGGACTTCCCTGGTGGCACAGTGGTTGGGAGTCAGCCCGCCAATGCAGGGGACATGGGTTTGAGCCCTGGTCCAGGAAGATCCCACATGTCACAGAGCAACTAAGCCCGTGCACCACAGCTGCTGAGCCTGCTCTCTAGAGCGTGCAAGCCACAACTACTGAGCCCGTGTGCCAAGAGCCCGTACTCTGCAACAATAGAAGTCACCGCAATGAGCAACCCACACACCGCAACGAAGAGTAGCCCCTGCTCACCGCACCTAGAGAAAGCCCGCACACAGCGATGAAGACCCAACGCAGCCAAAAATAAATAAATTTTTTAAAAAAAGAATAAAAGGTTGCATGGTAAAAAAAAAAAAAAAAAAAAAAAAAAAAAAAAAAAAAAGAATAAAAGAACTGTATTTGCTCATGTATAAACTGTAAAGGGAGAAAAGTAAGGCTGGATAGAAAAACAAAGGTCAAGATTTACAAAGGGGCTTTGATATTATGCAGAGTACCTTTAAATGATTGGAAACTATTGAATACCTTTGAGAAGGCCAAGTAGAATAATCAGATCTCCATTAGACTATTCTGAAGAGAATATGATTGAGAGTTTAAAAGGAAACGACTAAAAACAAACAGAACTGTAAGAGATCATGGCAATATTCCAAATAAGAGTTGCTGTGGTCCTGAATTAGGAGACCCGCAACGGAGATACAGAAAAAAGGTATAGATTCAGAAATATTTGGAAAGTAATGGATAAGGGAGAGAGAGAGAATTGACAATGATGCTCTCATTTCTGGCTTAGGTGACTCAATGAATCACAAAATGGGAATAGATGATGAAAATGCTGAGCTTGAGGTACCAATGGAATACTGAGATGGATATGTCTAGCACAAAGTAGACAACTGGAAACAGAGGGCTGGAGTTTAGGAGATGTGATAATATATGTGAATATATATGAAGATTTTTTTCCATAATCAAGTGTTATTTACCATTTCAATGGGAAGGCAATCATTTTATCATCGTTATTTGTATAATGCTTCAAAGTTCAAAAAACATTTTAATATCCTGTATCATACCACATTTCATAGTTTTGTTATAAACAAATACGAAGTTTGGAAAAGTTATTATTATTCCTATTTGATCAAGAAATAGTTATTGAGTATTAACTATATGCCAAACACTGCACTAGGCATTAAACAAAACACCAGAGTAAATCCATGCTTTCACAGACCTTCCATCATACCAGGGGAATCAATAAGCAATAAATGTAACAAATAAGTGTGTTAGAAAGCTGTAAGTGCTGTATGAAAAAGAAAGAACAGAGAAGGATTACAAGTGAGGGGTGGAAGCTAAAGGTGAAATTTTAAATAGGGGTAGGATAAAGTCTCATTGAAAAGGTGACATTTAAACAAAGGCTTGACTGAAGAAGGTAAGAAAATTAGTCATTTGTATTATCTCTGTGGGAAAAACTAGTTATTTCCCACTAGAGGGAAAAACTAGTTATTTCCCACTAGAGGGAATAACTAGTGCAAAGGTCCTGAGATAGAGTGTGGCTAATGCACTTAAGGAACAAGTCAATGTGGCTGGAATGGAGTGAGCAAAAGGGAGGATGACAGGAGATCAAAAAGAGAATAGGGAGAGGCAGATCATGTAAGACCTTAGAGCCCAAGGTAAAGACTGGCTTTTACTGTGCAAGAAACGGGAGTTCAAAAATTTGGAGGCTTGGGAATTCCCTGGTGGTCTGGTGGTTAGGACTCCATGCTTTCACTGCTGAGGGCCTGGGTTCGATCCCACAAGCCACGTGGCCAAAAAAAAAAAAATTTAGGAGGTTTACCCAAAATCCTGTATCAAATAAATGGTAAAGCTAGGATTTGACCCGGGATTTCTAGACTCTCTACGCTTGTGTTCTGCTATTCCAATTTGCCACTTATTAGCCCACAAACTCCCTCCAAGGAAGTCTGAATTTAAATATCCTCAAGAAGCTAACTTTATAACTACCTTCTAGGTTAGAGATGCACAACCTCTCCAATTAACATTTCTAATCCCTCACAACCATAATGAGAATTTACTAATCCTAAAGTCTAATCTAAATCCTAATATCCAGCCTATTTTTTGGTAGATTACAAACTCCACCTTCCCCATAAATGAGACAAGATCAAGAAAGCTTTATTAGGAGGCTTAAAGCATGGCTTTCAGGTTCAAGTAACTGAATTACTTTTAAAAATGTATACTAGCCAGATGTGAAAAAAAAACAAGAGAATGACTCAGGAATGCCAAAGTATTGTCATTTTCCTTAATAGTTTACTGTTAGTATTAATAACAACTAAGTTCACATGTAGTCAAAGAAGCTTCTGCAATTATTATGACTCTTTAAGGTCTGGGATTTGACCATTTCATACCTCAAAATTAACAAAATATGTGTCCTCATTCATCTGTTGCTTTTGGTACAAGCCAGAACTCTTGATAGCGTCTTGCCGGTTGATGGCAACTTACGGCAAACACCAGAGGATTATGAGGGAGACATCAAACATTACTGAGATACCATCTAGAAGTATATCAGACTGGTTAAGCCCTTAATGACCCTGGGTCACTCCTTTCCTACTGAATAAACTCAAACCGTATAGGGATATTTCATATATCCATAAAAGAGAAGGTAAAAGATGGAACATGAAGAAGGAGCACTTCAAATCAAATCTACTCTTCAGAGGCTTTCATCACTACTACGCAAATATAGGAGGCTCTCTGCTTCATGGACTCTGGAGCCACCAAAATCCCCAACCAGTACCTACAGAAAAAACATCACAGGGATTACTGAAGATAAACTATATGGCTAACAGAAGCTTCCCCCCACCAAAGCCAGTTCTTTTCAACAGAAGCTGAATTTCCTTATGTATCCAATTCCCAGGATTGCTTGCTTAGCCAATGCAAGAGAACTGCAACTTCGTGTGGCACTGCCTGATAGGCTGGATTTTTCCTGAGCAAAAGGTGAACAGCTTTATGCCAGGACTAGATTTATAGTCAATCTGACTCTGTGTCTTTTTTTTCTTCCCCTCTAAACTGTCTCAGAAAATGCCTGGCTATTGTGCCTTAATATGTAATGAAGCAGAGCTTTAAGTACTGCAAGTGGTCTGGAGAAGAAAGTCCTTCAGTTCCAGTATGGCTCAAATCATGATTTATCGAGCAATTGTTTTAATCAACCAAAGCTGGTTTGGCTTTTCTCAATGAACTAAATGAGCATCCTGAGCTGAGTGCAGAGGGGCTACTTGTCAGCATGACTCCCAATGAGGTGGCTAACATGGAATAAGCTCCAGAGTCTAGAAACCAGGACAGCACAGCTGCTGTTCCCCTAAATATGCACCTTCAGCTTGATGGGTGGGGGAGGTAAGGAAGGAAGGAAAAATCAGTAAATTGAAACAAGAGGGACATCCCTGGTGGCACAGTGGTTAAGAAGCCGCCTGCCAATGCAGGGAACACGGGTTCGAGCCCTGGTCCAGGAAGATCCCACATGCCTTGCAGCAACTACACCCGTGCGCCACAACTACTGAGCCTGCGCTCTAGAGCCCACGACCCACAACTACTGAAGCCCACATGCCTAGAGCCTGTGCTCCACAACAAGAGAAGCCACCGCAATGAGAAGCCTGCGCACTGCAACGAAGAGTAGCCCTGGCTCTGGGCAACTAGAGAAAGCCCTCGCACAGCAAGGAAGACTCAACATAGCCAAAAATAAATAAATTAAATTAAATTAAAATAACAACAGGCCTAGTTTACATACAACATACGAGATAACGCTTAATCCAGAGGTCCCAGCAGAAGATTAGGATACTATTATTGACACACTGACTCTTCTTCCACACTGCTGTTCTCTAAACAAAACCCAACCTGGAGATCTGGGTGGGGGTGGGGGGAAGGTGGGGGTGGTGGGTGGTAAGGAGAGACATTAGTCCAAAAAAGGGGAGGCAGGCAGCACACAGACTTTTGAATGTACTTTTAAGACTGAAATTCAGAACAGAATTCTCACGTTTCCCTTCCCCACCACCCTACGGCCTTACGCTAAACACGGCAGTAAAAGTTACTGCCATAACTTACATCTGAAGTGCTGATCAGGGAACCTGGTTAACGTTGTTCCTAGACAAGTATTTGAATGTAGCCTCTATTCAGACCCTACTGGGACTGCCTCTAAACAGGAAGTTAACAGACATCACACATAGGCAGGGAAGGCAAACCACAGTGTCAAAAAGATGGATTCTGCTGTCAGCTACTCATCACTCTCACCTCATCAAAAGTGTTCTCAAGTCAGGAATAGGCAGGACAAAAGTCCATAAGCCTCACCTCTTCTCAAACTGGGTCACTCAGCCTAAAGGTCCAGCCTTCTGATTCCTGCTAATTAATACTTATCTACTTCATTCCTTACCATGATGACTACCACTGCCACTAGACTAAAAAACTATATTCCTCTTAAAACGGAACACAGTACTACCAAATCAGTACTCCCATTAACTCGTTATTTATACAGCCCACCTGCTTAAAAAGCCCAAGGAAAGACTATTCTTGACCCAGCCCATTCCAAAACAGTCAGAGACTGAATATCAGTCACAAAAAAGCAGCACCATTTCCAACAGGTGTGGGCCTTCGCTCAAAATATATTGAGCCTGTCCAAAGCACCACCTTTACCAGCTCCAGCAGTAGCCTCTTTCCCAACCAAGCACCAACAGAAATGCTACTACAGGACAATACCCTACCGAGACTGCTCCAACACCAAAAATATGAATCCAAATGGTTATCTCAAGGAAGAGTTTAAATCAGTGTATCAAAGAAGGAGCAGTAAAGTTAGCACTAAACTCCCAAATAGAATAATCTCCAACATACAGACAACAACATATAGACAGCCCGCTGCTGCAAGAAAACAACCAGAAGTCATCTGTACTGGGATGGGGACTGGATGGCTGGAGAACACAGGTGAGAGAGAGAGAGACTTCTTTTCACTTTGTATCACATGCATGCATTGTCTTTTTTAAAAATAATTTTGAGAGAAAAATGTTTTAAAAACTCAAAAGCATCAGCTCTTCTCCCAACACAGATCTGTTAAACCGGCTTTTACTCCAGCTGCTGCAAGTTCAAATCTCTTTCAGTCTGGCCTGAAAGCACTACTCTTTTCCTTTGCTGAAACACACTACGTTAAGCATCTCCCTGCTCTCTTCACACGCACACAAAAGCCCTCTAAATAATCATTTATTAGAAATGAGAAAACTGGTTCTCGGAAGGCTACCTGATTCTCCAGATGACAGCAGCAGAAAAGGCTGATAGCTAGCTCAGTTAGCATCCACATGCCACCCACCCACCATCAATGCCTCCATCTCCACTTCAGGGCCAGCCCTATGAACTAACACCTTGTGTGTGGAGGGAAGTTGATGCTAGGGAAGAATCCAAGGAGGCTACCATACCTTTATGAAGGGGAAAAGTGCCTGGGCCGGCGAATGGCACCGAAAGCTCTGCACTCATAGGAGTGGCTAGCTCCTTAGAGCAGGGAGGCAAAAAGTACTCTAAGTCCGGATTTGGTTTAGTAAAAGGTAAGTTCTAGTTCCATCGACCCTCAGGCACTGAACTGGGATACAGATCCAGTGGGTCCCAGAAGCCCGGCTGAAGAAAGGGGTAGTTTAGTCCCTACAGAAGACAAGTACCCACACAGGCTTAGACAATTCCCTTCTAAGGGAGGACGAGGGAACGGTGGACGATGAAATAAAGGAGTAAGGTTCTGCGTTCCAGATCCCTTCGCCTTAAGAAAGGTAATCATCCCGTGCTTCCTTCACCCTTAAGGATCCCCCATTTGTCCCAACCGCCAGCAAACACAAGACTGAGAGCAGGGAGCGGCCCCCGCACCCTGAGGGCACCACTGGGGGTGGAGAGAGTTAAGGGGGGGCGCGCTAGAGAGGAAGGAGGGGAGCATGGCGGGCCTGAGGCAGTGAGTGAAAGCGGGGAAGGCGGGGGAAACGGGGCGCGAGGGAGGGGAGAAAGAGTAAAAGGAGAAGAAATGAAGGGACACGAGCTGGGGGCGCGCGAGGCCGAAGTGAAAGACCGGGGCGCGCGCGCGGAGCGGGGGGAGGGGATGAGGTGAAGGGGGAGCGCGAGGCGGGGGCGCGCGGTGCCGGGGTGGGGGGAGGGGGACGCAAGGCGGGGGCGCGCGGGCGGGCGTCGGCTCGCGGGCGCTTCCCCTCCCCCCGCCCCTCCACCTTTCCCTTCCCCCACCTCCGCCACCACCGCCTCCTCCCAGCCTCCCTCCCTTCCTCGCTCCTCACCGCCCCCGGGCGGGCGGGCGGCCAGGCTGGCCTAGGCCAAAGCTCCTCACCTGGCGGTGGCGGTGTAACTCCCGGCTAGCTCGCCTCCCCAGGCGGCGGCGGCGGCGTCGAAAAAGGAAGAGGCTACGGCACAGTAGGTTCCGGACCCCGCTGACGGGACCGGGGGCGGGGGTGGGAGAGGGGGGCGGGCCGGACCCGGGCGGGCGGGCGGAGCAGACACTGCGGTACAGACGGGGGCAGCGGCGGCGGCGGCGGCTGCACCGGCGGCGGCGGCACCACACAAACAAGGACGCTGATTGGGCAGCTGCCAAGCGCCTCGACTCCGCCTTCCCCACACGCCACGACGCCCATTGGGCGACCTGAGCCGGCCTCCCCGCCCTCCTCTTCTCGGCCACACCAATAGGAGACAGGATGCCGGGGCTACACCCCACCCTTGAAGAGTGAGTGGCTGGAGAAGTGATGATTGGCGTACCTAAGACCCAATCGTAAACGGAGGAGGGGGATGGTCTAGCGGGGGCGCGTTAATGGGTACCTCGGCCAGTCCCAGACACATCCGGGTCTTCAGCAGCCCATTAAGTGTCGGGGGTCAAAAAATCGCTTCAGGCTGCAACTTTACCTTAGAGACGTTTTGGTCCCCAGGCAGCCGCCGTACCCCAGTATCCCAAAACCGGGATTCCCCTTTGGCCTGTTCTCATTCTTCCAATTCTAAAGATGGAGACTGGCGAACGGCGCTGGGCTCTGTGTTGGATGGTGTTTCATCCCGACAGAATCCAGAAATTTCACGATAGAAGTAGCTTGAGGCGCTCAGGCCTTGCAGTCTATTTGGGGCGTGGCCTGTCTCCATCTGCCAAAGGCCTTGAGCTTCCTGGTCTTCATTGTATCCCAGCATGGTCCTGTCGTGACTGAACCACGACAGGAGAAAAAAAGGCAGCTAGCCAAATTGCTGAGAAATTACGCCGTGCAGAGCCCTCGCAGCTCCTCTCGGGATCTCTTGGTCTGGTCAGGTTCACAGTGAGGGAAACAGCTTCCCACTCCACCGACTCCACTCAAGGCCCAACTCCTGCTAGCCTCCCTACTTCCCAAAAGCAGTTAGGCCCACCTAAACTCTCAGCGTTTCTCGAGCACTTACCACAAGTATTGTTCTTGAGCATCTGAGGATAGGGACCAAGTATCAGAGTCAGTGTGTTGAAGGAATAATAATAGCTAACGTTTTGGGAAAAGAGACTGAGGCACTGTGCTATATATGCATCCTTATTTATTCTTTTAAGAGCTATGCGTGGGTTATTTTATTTATTCCTCATAACTCTATGGGGTAGATGCTGTTATCCCCATTTTACAGATGAGGAAAATGAGGTACAAATCAAATGACTTGCCCAAAGTTACACATGGTAAGTGGCAGAGCTGAAATTTGAATCCAGGTAGATCAAGAAACAGGTTCAGGGGCTTCCCTGGTGGCGCAGTGGTTGGGAGTCCGCCTGCCGATGCAGGGGACACAGGTTCCTGCCCCGGTCCGGGAGGATGCCACATGCCGCAGAGCGGCTGGGCCCGTGGGCCATGGCCAATGAGCCTGCGCGTCCGGAGCCTGTGCTCCGCAACGGGAGAGGCCACGTTAGTGAGAGGCCCGAGTACCGCAAAAAAAAAAAAAAAGGTTCAGAGAGGCTAAGGAACTTGAAAAGGTCAGACAGCTAATTAGTGACTAAGCAGTGGTTTGAACCCAGAAATAACTGGTTCCAGAAGCACTAGAATGTGTTTTTTCGAATCATTTAGAAGTCATGCTGTGCAACAGAAATGAAACTAATGAAGGACATGTCCACAAAAACACAGGTGGGCCCCTGAACACACACACATGCAGAGGCATGCCCCAATTCTAAAGTGGATAAAACACCTTCTCTTTCCAAGAACATGGTCTCTGGAGTCCAACTGTCTGGGTTTGGATCTCTTACCAGTTGTGTGATTTGGGTGCAAGTTACTTAACCTCTAGTTTCTATGCCCTACTTTCCCTATCTTTAAAATGGGAATGCTTGATGAGTACCTAGTTCATAGGGTAATGGTGAGGATTATAAAATATACATTTTAGATGTTCAGAGGGGTACTTCCCTGGTGGCGCAGCGTAAGACCTCATGCTCCCAATGCAGGGGGCCTGGGTTCGATCCCTGGTCAGGGAACTATATCCCACGTGCATGCTGCAACTAAGAGTTTGCATGCCACAACTAAGGAGCCCACGAGTCGCAACTAAGGAGCCCATGTGCTGCAACTAAGGAGCCCGCCTGCTGCAACTAAGACCTGGTGCAAACAAATATTTTTTTTTAAAAAAGCTCAGGATAGTGCTAAGCACATAGTAAGTACTCAGTAAACATTAACTATTATGAGAATTTTCCTGACTTTTCCAACAATTTCACCCTCTTAGCTCAAAATTCAGCTTCGATTGGTATTCTACCTGTAGTACCTGTCTTTTACCACACTGAAAATTATGTCATTTTAATTCCTTCACTGGCTCGGTTATTTCACACACGATAGAAGACCTATTATGTGACTAGATACTCTTCTATGTGCTGGGGATATACAGTAAATGGGACAAAGTCACTGCCCTCATGGAAGGTACAGCCCTCTTTCCCTAACCTGCTGCTTTGTCCATTATCAGTCCAGGGCACTCTCTGCTGTCTGAAGGGCCATTCTTCAAGGGCTGCAAGGATATGAGAAACACAGTGGTGGAAGATACTAGCCTGAGGAAGATACTAGTGAGGCCTGAGAAAATGCCTTTCAGCAAAATTAAAATCAGGCCGTGGAGGGGGAACTTTCAATCTGGAGCGATCAAGCTCCAAGACAGACAGGTAAGCAAGGCCACTGGTGTAGTGGACGTGACTTTGCCCTATGCAGGCTCTGTTCGTTTTCTTTTTGTGGCTAACATTTATTGAGTGTGTTTAGCACTTTATGTAGATTATATAATTAATCTTTGAACAACCTCCCCAATTTGCACATGAGGAAAAACTGAGGCACAGCAGTTAAGTAACTTGTCTGATGTAATAAAATTAGTAAGTGCCAGAGACAAGATTTAACTAAAATTTGTCATACTTGAACCTACACACTCTAAAGTCAGGGAAAAGAAATGGGGCCAGGTAATTTGGACTTATCCTGCCCCTCATACAGTTCCCTAAGCCACAGGACAGAGATGTCAGATGCTGTGGTGAGTACTTTGCTATTGGAATCTGCAGGTACTCTCGCGGTTAAAGAATTCTGTAGTTCCACCCATCTGACTACAGGCCTGTTGAAAAATGAGCAGCATAAGCTGGGAGGCAGTCATCATCGGGGCATTCTAGACCAGGAAGACTGTATGCTCTATTAAGGTAGGGACTGAGCCCCAAAATTCGCTCTATAATTCTAGATGGTTCAGTGCACAGCTGGGCATGCTACACTCAACAGAAACTTATGTTTTCAGGATGGAAGTCACTCAACTTTGCAGAAGGTTGTTGGGGATGATACAGGGAAAGTTTGACTCTAGGGAGTGAGGTCTGATCAGAACCTGGGGTGACATGAGGGTTCCCCTCTGAAGAAGGCATCTCCTAGTCCCTGGCAAAAACAGATGGCATTTCCTAAGCCCCTCCTTTGCAGCTCCTTTAGGACACTGCTCAAGTTAGGATGGGGACGCATCCTCTGGCTTGAAGGTCCCAGAATTCAGAAGTGGTATGGCTCTCTTCATCCACCGATATCCACCCCCAGGAATTTGCGCTAGAGGCTCATGTAAGTTATTTCCTCCATTGACACTCCTGCCCTCCTTCCCCAAGATATTTCTGTTTTGTTGGCTAATTCCCTTTGGTAATTGATTTTGCAGCTCTGTTAGGAGTGTTTCCTGTGTTTATTTCATTATATAGGAAAGAAAGGGAGAACTCCGAGTGGACCAAAAGGATTAGAAAAATGATGCCTGGATGCCTGGCGCCCACACGCAGTGAGCCCCCTTAATCCTTGCCCCTGTCTTCCTGGTGCTGTCCCCAGGTTGAGTCCCTGGTTGGAAGAGTACTGCCTTCAACTAGAGCAACTAAGGAGGCCTAGAATGAGATCCAGGGCTCCCAGGATGCGTGAGAGCTGCCCTGTGGAGGTACTGGAGAAGTTGGGAGGGGGAAGCTGTGGGGAGAGGAAAGAAGGCAGAGATGAGCTCAGGGCCCCCAGAGAATGGAGTCTTTGTGTGGGGTACAGATGAGGGACAAGGGGGTGATTGTGTGGGAGGGCCGGAAGTACCACACAGACTGGCACCACCATAGCCAGCACCGGATTCACCCCTCTCCTGCTCCAAGAACTCCCTGTGCCCCAAGGGACCAGAACCAGACCTGGTCAGGGAAAGCAGTGCGTGCCTGAAGGCAGCAAGGGATGCAAAGGTGGAAAGGAGGATGTGCAGCCAGGAGAAAAAGTGGGGTATCCCCCACCATTATCCCAGACTCAGAGAACAGGAGGCAGAAGGAAAAAGACAGAAGCAGCTTTTACTATATTACATCCAACAAAACTTCGCAAGGAACAATCCTTATTGCACAGTCAGGGCCCTGGGTGGGTGAAGCATTCCCCAAGGTGGAGTGGACAGAAAGGATCAGGACCAGAGGGGCACCAGTTTTTCCTAAGGGGAGGCTGGGACTCCTCTAGCTCCCACCTCCTAACTTTCAAGGAGCTACAAACCACTGGACCACGTGGGCCCATTTCCCTTCTCTTTCTCACTGTCCATAAGAACCTCATAAGCAAGGGGGCTGTGGCTCCAGAATAAATAACTTAAAATAAAATACAAACACTAAGGTAGAAAAGCATGGAGAGCCTTGGGCTCCTTCGGCAACTCTAGGGAAGCGGGACCATCATTGGTGGGGAATGACATCCCTCCCTCCCATTCAGGGCAAAGGCTCAGTAGCTGTGTATCTTTCTAGTTGTTTTTTAAAACAAAAACTTATAAAATGACCAGGGCAGTGCAGATCTGTGGGTACCCTGGAGAGGAGTTCCTGGTATAGGATGAGGCGGAACAGAGATGTGCCAGCTCCCCCCAGGCCTCCTCCAACATCAACATGAGCACAGAGGGCAGGTTGGAGATAGGGGAATTGTGACTTTTGGTAACAGTGGGTCCCTCTTCCTGCTGCCCCCATTCAGAGCCTATGGCTCGGCATGCTTCCCAGCCTATTCCCAACTCCTCTGTGAAAGCAACAGGGAAGCAGGTTATCTCTAGAATCCATTCTCCCTCACCTCCTCAGCCCAGGCTGGAGAAGGAAGCTTAAGGGTCCCTAGCATTCCAGAGGTGCTCCAAAATATTTTCGGCAGTCAATGGCCTTTGGGGTGGGCATCTGTGCCCGCCGCTGCCTCAGTTCCTCCTTGCCCGTGCTGCTGGCCAGCTTGTTAAAGGCAGACTTGTACTTCTTGTCGAAGGCCACTAGGAAAGAAGGTGGAGGTAGGTCAGTATATTAGGATTCCAAGCTTCCACACCTGGTCCCTAAACTCCTCAGCCCCCTGCCTGCTCCCTCACCTATGTCCACGTGGTCCTTGCCCAGAGCAGCCAATGTCAGGAATAAGATCTCACGGTAGATGCCCCTGGAGTGGAGGCAAAAGGGTATAAGTGAGATAAAGGGGGTATGGAGCCCAGGACAGACCAGGGACCTCTCAGATAGGAACACGATACCTCTGCAGGTGCAGGCCAGTGGGAGGGGGCCCTAGAGTTTCCAGCAGGAGCCCTATAGCCTTGTGCACCTCATTGAGACCGACATGGCGCAGCACGGACTCCAGCAATGCTAGACTAAGGGATGCAGGTACTGGGCCAGGCCATACCACCCGCTGGGGGATCTGGCCTGGGTGAAAAAAAAGAAGGTAGCCAGGATTATTGAGCCCTCTAAGTCTGGGACCTTCCCCTTCCCATCCTAGGCCAAATACCAGACTTACTGTGGACCCTCCAGAGCACATAGAGAGGTGGGCAGCTGTTGGGGTCAGGGGTCAGGACATCCCACAGCAGCCGCACCTGCACAGATGCTGGATCAGGCATTATCCAAGGAGATGGGGCCTGCGGGGAGCCAAGATAAAGGAGAGAGGCTCATGGGGTGGGAGGCAGGGGACAGGAAATGGACAGGCGTTATTCCAAGAGACAGGAACATTACAGGACATAGCCAAAGAGAAGAGAGAAAGGAACTCTTGTTCCCCGTGGGAATGCAAGCTCTATTGAGAGCAAGGACTCTGTTTTGTAATCTGCTACATCCCTAGTGCCTAAAACTCTGCCTGGAACCTAAAAGGTGCTCAATAAATATTGGTGCAGTGAATAGAGCAATAAATAGATGAACATTAACAAATTATTGTCTGGGTACCAGGCACTACACTAGGTGCCTTAACAACAGCCCTGTCTGTGGGGGTGGGGGGGCGGCACTTATGCCATTTTACAGATGAGAAATTGTAGCTCAGAGTAGTGAAGTGAAAGGGCCGGGAGTCAAACCAGGTACAACCAACTCCAAAGCCTGTGCTCTTTCTACAGCACTGAAGACACAGAGGACTGAGAAACAGAGCTGGGAGATGAGGAAGCAGGGACCATATCAGGGAACTGACCTGGGGAGGTGGGGGGCCATCACAGGAGGCCAGCACCAGGCATGGCAGAATACTGGGCAGGCGTAGCCGCTGGAAATACCACAGAAGGTTCCAGAAGATGATGGGGTGAGCAGCAGGCAGCTCAGGCAACGCCAGTACCTCACTGCCCTCATTCTCTACCAGCGACTCCAGTTCCTTACGCAGCACCAGGGGGCTCAGATACGCCCATGCCCCACTCTCGACACGCCGGGAGGTACCCTGTCAGGCACAAAGTGGGAGGGCAATGGAGGGCATGTACCATGGCCCCATCCTCAGAGCCACAATTCCCACTGGGCCACCATGTCCAACAGCTTCTGGGACATCCCTTGCCCTCAATGCCTACCTCTCCCCAGCACCACTGGGGCCACCCACAGGGCAACACACACACACACACACACACACACACACACACACACACACACTGCTTGTGCCCCTTTGGCCCAGCCCTTACCCCCACGTGTCCGTTGCAGAGCTGGGGCTCATCCAGGGCAAGGCAGAGCCTGCGGTCACTGAGCACAGGGCCTGGGCCCCCAGGGACAGGAGCATCTTTGCTGCCACTGGCACCAGCAGAGGCAGGCTTGGGGCTGGGGGCACTGCAGCGAGATAGCAGGAGGGTCAGCCCTCGGACCTCCACCTCCCTGCCCCACCCACAGCACTCGCCCTGCTTTGGGCACCTTGGTCGGGAATCAAAGGTCTGGACACTGAGTAGGGGCACAAAGGGGCAGGTGCAGAAGGGACAGGTTGTGTTGAGGTTGGAGTCATCAGGTGCCCAGCCAGCCATGATCTCCTCATCATACACCAGGGAATCACAGGCGCGGCACAAGGAGCAGCTAGACAGCAGGATCTGCAGGCAAGGAGACCCCAGGAAGCAGGCCCCTTTTGGCCTCTAGGCTCTGGAGCCCGTGCTCCTTCCCCAGCCCCTCTCATCTTCACATCCCAGCCCAGGCTCCTCCCACCTCCTCCCCAACCCCTGCCTTTGACAGAGTGCATGGGTGTGGTGTATGTGTGTGTTCAAGCACATCTGCGTGGGAGGGATTATCCTCACTTCCAGGGAAGGTGGCTGCAAGGATCCAGGGGTGTCACTGAGGCGCTCTGAGGAATGGCGAAGGCTCACGCTGCTGAGAGAAGATTCTGAGAGGTCCCACTCACTGCCCAGAGAGGCTGAGCTCTGCCATTACATGAGAAAGCATAGTTAGCCACACCCATGCTCCTCTTCACCCAGGATGCTGGCTTCAGCCACCCCTCAAGGCCCTCTCTGCGCACTCCTGGTTAGCAGCTCCTCCCCAGGCCTCCCGGTGCTAAAGTGTCTGGACCCTCCCCTCACTGGCTACCTCGGATGCAGTGGATCCAGGGCGCTCCCGTGGGCGCAGAAGGCTGTCCATGGGGCTGCGGCGGGCTGGGGGAGGCAGGTCAGGGGGCAGCTCAGGCGGAGGAACACGAGAGGCAGGGGAGCGGCGGGAAGGAGTTAGCAGCTGTTGGAGGCGGGCACCCAGCCCTCTTCGGGGGGTGCTGGCCTCATCCTGATGCCAGCCAGCCTTGGGCACCCACCCACTTGGCCCTTGCAGGGTTTCAGTGGACTGGGTACTCAGGGCTGAGCCTGCGTCCCCTGGGCTGCCTCCAGGTGCCGGCTCCTCCCCGGTCAGGCTCAGGTCTGAGAGGCTTCCATCGTGCCAGGGCACAGGTGATCCCCGGGGTTCCAGCACCCCCAAGGCCTCTATCACTACAGGGCAGAAAAGAATCAGGGAAGATGGAGGCCAGTCCCTCCTCCAGGAACTGAGTAAACACAATTCCTGGCTGTACAGACTCTGGCACCACAGCCCCCACCATGGTGACAGTCCAGGCAAGATTCCCTCAGCGCCTACAGTGCCCACCACAAAGCACCACCCGTCCCTCCTGGCTCTGGCCTTCCCCGCTTTCACTGGCAAGTGGTCAGGGAAGCTGACGGGGCTGAGGGTTGGGGTGTGGGACGAGGGCACTCACTGTGGGCCACGGCAGCCTCCACGGTGGGCTGTGCCCCTCGGGCACTCCCCAGGCTGCCACTCTTCACCAGGCGCCCCGCAGGCGAGGCAGGGTCCCTCAGGCTTCGCCCAGCCCAGGTAGTCTGGCGCTGAAGGGGGCGGGTAGGGGAGGGGCGCTCCAGATAGGGCTCTGTAAAAGATAGAGAGGGGATTGAAAGGCAGCCAGCTAGAAACCCAGCCCCCAGTTCCGAAACAGAGCTCCTTAAGTGGACCTGGATTTATGGGGCTCCTCCCAGGCAGAACTTCATCTCTTTTGTTACCAGCCAAGTATAGTTTATCCACTCTGAGAACGCCCAGTTCCAGCCACTAGGCCAGCCCTAGCTCTCCACGCCTATCCCCCTGCCCGTGTCACCAGCCCCTACCCACCTGTCTGGGAGCCGCCTGCCTCTTGTGCTGCCGTCTCTGCCTCCTCCTCCTGCTTCTGACGCTGCCACCGCTGCCGCCGTTCTCTCAAGGGCTGGCGGAACTGAGCAGCCCCCAGGACCACGTTCCGGAGCTTGGCCCAGCGCAGGCGCCCACCCGGTGTACCAGACGGCCACTTGCCTTCCAGCACGGCCTGCCAAGCACAGTGCCCGTGAAGATGGCCTACTTCCATACCCTGGCCTCAGCCTGACGCCAACTGCCTGACCTGGAGCCCCAGGGACCACCTTCTCCTCCAGACATCCTGCCTAGGACTGTCCTGCCAATGGCTCAGCCGGGAGCAAGAGCCCAGAAGAGACAGTTGGCAGCTGCCACCCTGAGGGGTTCTAGAGGAAGCCAGAAGCAGTGGAGACAACCTGGATCCAGACTCTGCTGTTTATAAACTATGGGCTTTGAAGAAATCGGTTCATTTTTTGGGTCATTAGTTTCCTCATCTAAAAAACAGGAAATAGAGGTTAGTATCATGGTTAAGGGCCTGAATTCAGGAAACATCGGCGTGCCTGTGTGCATCTCCTAACTCCCTAACTTACTCACTGTGGTACCTCGGACAAGTTACTAAGCCCCTGCAACCTCATGGCCTCATCTGTAAGATGGGGACAATAATCATTCCACTTCATGGGGCTGTGGTAAAGATAAAATGATTTGATGTGGGCTTCCCTGGTGGCGCAGTGGTTGAGAGTCCGCCTGCCGATGCAGGGGACACAGGTTCGTGCCCCGGTCTGGGAAGATCCCACATGCTGTGGAGCGGCTGGGCCCCTGAGCCATGGCCACTGAGCCTGCGTGTCTGGAGCTGTGCTCCGCAACAAGAGAGGCCGTGACAGTGAGAGGCCCGCATACCACAAAAAGAAAAAAAAAAAAATGATTTGATGTGGAAAATGTATTTGGAACAGGGCCTGGCATATTGGCTCCCACTATTAGCTATCATCGGGAGGTAGCAGTACTCGCCCAACCTCCTTGTCAGGGGTATTGTGGGTGAAGATCAAAGCGGCCAAGTATGAGAAAACCGTGTGTAGGTGCTAAGGCACTAGAGGAGCACAATGGGTGACAATGGTGACAGGACCTTGTTGGATTGTATGGACCCAACCTCCAAGGAGAGGGGAGAGCGGCAGGTGTCAGGGAGCAGCATCCTTCCCACACACCTACCCGGCACAGGCTGCCATCCCCCCCTCACCCCAAATTAGGTACCTTGTTATAGTAGCCGTAGGTGATGGTGTTGGGCACGATGCCTGCCCGCCGCATGTCCAGCATGACCCGCACGGACAACACGGGCTGCCCATAGTGTGAGCAGAGCTGCATCAACACCCGGTAACACACCTGGGCCAGGAGACATGCAGGATGAGAGCAGACTCACTCCCAACCCAAATCCTCAAGTCTCAGCAAGCACCCTTCTCCAGCCTCCCCAATTCTCACAGACTTCACTGGCCCCTGGCAGCTCCTGGGCTTGCCTCAGAGCCACCTACCCTTCCTGCTGACCCTGCCACCCTGCAGTCTCTACTGCTACACCCTGAACATGTTCATTAATTCAGTGAATGTGATGGAGCTCTCAACTTGTGCCCGTGCTCCCCATCTGCTTTCCACGGTCACCAAGTTTCCCTCTCACAGCTCCCATGCCTGCACAAGCCCCTGGGACTGGGCGCAGGTGCCCACCTCGTCGGGCAGCACCACCTTGCGGCTCTCCATCTGGCGCAGCACCTGGTAAGCCGTTTGCAGTGCCCGCACCCTGGAGGGCGCCGACCGCACGTAGGCAGGCAGACACAGGAACCACAGCCCATAGCAGTGGCCCAGCAGGCACCGGGCCCAGAGCTCAGGCACAGCTGCTGACTTCTGTGCCATCCGCTGTGCGATCTTCATCTCCTAGGTAGGGCAGGGGACACACCTGGGTGAGTACAATGCCAGGGCAGGGCAGGTCTTAAAATAGTGTGGGAGAAACAGCACCCTCCCTGAGGAAGGGTCTGTGTGCTGACAAGGCGGGAGAGATGCTGCACACACAGCCCAGGATCCCCAAGCAGAGATGCCTAGCTTGAGCTCGGGCAGGTGCCCTGGTTTCCCAGAGTGCTCAGAAAATGAAGATGAGGATGATGACAGTGGTAACAATAGCTAATATTTCATGTGCCAGACATAACTGAAACCTTCCAACAACCTTATGGGGTAAATACTATTATACCCATTTTACAGATGAAGAAACTGAAGCAGCAGCCCTTGGCCTGAGCCAGATGCCTCTGGGGGGCCCACCTGCGGGTTACCTGTTTGGTACGGCGAGGGGCAGGACTGCTGGGGGCACTACGGGATGGACCTGGCACAGGCAGAGCCCCGGGTTGCTCTTGAGGAGACTCAAACAGCTCAGCCCGTAGTTCGGGGAACCCATCGTAGCTGGAGGGGCAGAGAGAGGCAACATCAGGAGCAGTCGGCACTAAGTCAGCCCATGGGGCCTCACAACAAGTGAGGGGACAAGAGGCTCTCACCAGTACTGGGGGGTAGATTCACTGCCCTCTGGCGCCGGCGGCTCCTCGGGAGGTGTGATAAAGACAGTGAGCTCACTTCCTGACAGCTCCTCCAGCTCCACCAAGGGTGTTGGCTCCGGCTTCTCCTGCTCTGGGTGGACCTGGAGCAGGATGGTAAGAGAATGAGCATCTCGCAGGAAAGCATAGCCACAGGGAAGGAGGTAGTGGGTCCAGATTCCACCAAGGCCCTGGAGACAGAGCTGGGGGATGGAGTGAGGAATGGGAAGACAGTACGTCTATGAGGCCGGTCACATATGCTGCATAGGCTGTGCCCTGTATAACTCCAGGGGCACCATCCC
Source organism: Stenella coeruleoalba (assembly GCF_951394435.1). Taxonomy (NCBI): domain Eukaryota; kingdom Metazoa; phylum Chordata; class Mammalia; order Artiodactyla; family Delphinidae; genus Stenella; species Stenella coeruleoalba. Next base: position 110,704,666 of record NC_137169.1, read on the forward strand.
TGCCACAGATGAGATGTAGAGTGTTGATACCTGGGATAACAGAGACTGCCAAGAGGAGAGCAGAGGGCAAAGGGCATGAAGAGAAGGGATAATGCCCAATACCTTGTCAACACAAGAGTCAAAGAATTCCAGGGCAGCATGCCGAGCAGAGCCAAAAGAACATTCCTCAATGAACTGCGAGAACATCTGTGTGTGCAGCAGCTGGGAGTACAGCTTGTGGCTGGAGCGTTCTCGGGATTTGAGGAAGCCTGACAGATGAGAATGGGGCAGAGAGGAAGGTTACCAGGGGTCCCTACCACAGGCACCCCCTTCCGAACCCTTTTCTCGGCTCCCTGCCAACTTGGCGTCCAAGGCCATCAAAGTCATCCCCTCTTTGGCCCCTCTGGCACCACTACACCACACGCCAAGCCGAGCAGCTCAGCTACCCCAGCACCACAGTCCCACGGAATCCCTCCCTTTTATCTGTTGGCACCTAGGACCTCAGACTGGGGAGTCTCCAAGGGAAGAGAGTTTCGCCCATGGGGGCGGCTCACCACAGGCGTCACTGTGTCCCCACCAAGCCCAAGGCTTCCCAGAGGGCAGGGCCACAGCTGGTTCATCTTTGTACCCTTATCCCCTCTCCAAGCCCAGAAGAGCATACAGCTCAAAGCTGGTGCCCACAAAAACGTGTGCTGAGTGAAGGAACAAGAAACTGTGTGATTCCTCGTCCCCCCGGGCTTCCCCATGGAGCCCAGCCCCTGGCCACCCCTCCCGTGACCCCCGCCCCAAGCAGAGACAGGGCCCCTTTACCCTGCAGGAAGAAGAGGTTGTCGACATCACGAGACCCCTCAGAGGGGGCCTGGGTGAGCGGGCGTAGGAAGTCCCGGTAGCCCTTGAGCAGGCAGGCCATGAAGCGGAGGAAGGCTCCCTGGACCTCGCGCTCCAGCTGGGCCCGGCGGCCGCACACTGCCTCATAGTCTGTCAGCAGGAATTCCAGGGAGGCCTCCTCCTCGGGTCCAGTATATGCTGGGGACCAGGGCAGCCTGAGAATCAGGGCCAGCACCCGTAGGGCTTGCCTCAACCCTGCCCTTCACACAGAAGTCACTGTTGCTACCCCACCACCGGCAGGTCCTAACAGACCTGGTACCAATAGTAACTAAAAAGTTACCTTCAGGGACTTCCCTGGGGGTGCAGTGGTTAAGAATCCACCTGCCAATGCAGGGGACACGGGTTCGAGCCCTAGTCCGGGAAGATCCCACATGCCACGGAGCAACTAAGCCTGTGCGCCACAACTACTGAGCCTGCGCTCTTGAGCCCGTGAGCCACAACTACTGAAGCCCACATGCCTAGAGCCCGTGCTCCACAACAAGAGAAGCCACCGCAATGAGAAGCCCATGCACCGCAACAAAGAGTAGCCCCCGCTCGCCACAACTAGAAAAAAGCCCGCACGCAGCAATGAAGACCCGATGCAGCCAAAAATAAATAAGTTAATTCATTAAAAAATTAATGTTAATTAATTAAAAAATTCATTAATTCATTAAAAAATAAATAAGTTAATTCATTAAAAAAAAAAAGAATTTACAAAAAAAAAAAGTTACTTTCAGGTAACAGTTTCAAGCCTCCCCAATGACAAGCTCAACCTCCCTGACATATTCAGGAACATTAACGTGACATTCGCTTCCGTCTTGCTTAAACTGGAATTTGAATTCCTCTCACTTCCACCAAATGAAAGCCTAACTCCTCTAACCTCCTCAGGTAAGGTCAGCTCCCCACAGGCCTCCCCAAACTGGAGGTTCAAGGTCAATGACAGTTTCCAGCCTCCCACCGCCACCCACGCTCCTCACTCTGATCCAGCTGCTGGTATAGGTTTGTCAGTGTAGTCAGCAGAACCTTGTAGGGTCTGCGGGGCAGGATCCGAGGGGAGAGGGGCTTCTTTTCCTCAGTGCTGTGAGATAAACAGAAGGAAGGAAGGGTGATGGGGCTCCTCGCCAGCCTCCTCCACGTTTTGCCTGAGGCTCCTTTTGAGCAGGTACACTGCATACACCAGCCCTCTCCTGCCCCCCACCTCGAAACCCCCTGGACAAGACCCAGCCCTCTTACTGGAAGAGTGTGTTGGTATCAAGATCAACACAGATGACATCCACAGGCGGGTCATGCAGATCGAAGTAACTGGAGTGGATACCCACGATGAAGGGCACGGGGGCGCTCAGCACGTCTGCCAGCACTAGCGGGCACAGCGGAATGTAGGGGCACTGCCAGTGCAGCGGGAAGATCATCTAAAGCATCAGGGAGTGAGCACCAGTGAGCAGGGCGTAGGGGCAGCAGGAGAGGGGGCCTTGGCCCTGGGGGTGGTGCCTATTGAGAGAAGCTGTGGGAGTTGGGCTCCAAAGAAGAGCTCCTGACGGAAGCTGTATGTCCTGTAGGTCGTGCCCAAGGGTAAAAGGCTGAGGAACCCTCCCCAAGAAAAGAAAAGTAAGGAGAATCTAGGTAGGGACCGGGGCACCAGAAGGAACACTCTAGGCAAGGCAGTCTGGGCAGGGTAGCACTCACAGAGACGAGGGCTTCGCAGACGCTGGTGAGCAGGTCCGGCCGCAGTGAGTGGACTAGCAGTTTGTGCTCCGTGAGCACAGCCAGCAGCAGTGTGATAGCCAGCTCTGGGCCCAGGCTCTGCAGCAGCTGCAGGAAGCTGGCACCACTGCGGGCAATGCCAAGGTGGGGGAAGAGTCAGCAGGAGGCCTTTCCCTAGTCACTGGGCACAGACGCCACCTGGGCCCAGCCTGCATAGACCTCAACACCTGTGCCCATCTGCCTGGCACCTACCATGTCCTTGGTCATCAAAGCCCCCCCAACCTGGGCACATACCTGAGGGGCAGGGGTGAGGATACAGGCTGGCAGAGGAGCAGGTTGTCATAGGGAGACATCTGGGAGACAGAAGAGCCACAAGTCAGGATGGTGAAGACTAGCCCCTGGCAGTTCTCCTCCTCCCATCCAGCCCCAGCCTCAGCCTCAGCTCTCACCTGCACCAGGATGCGGGGTCTCTGTGGGGAAGGGAAGGGGACATTGTGAATGAAGTGGGAGATGTGCCTGGGGGAGAGAGGGGTCCAGTCAGAGGCAGACTCCCAGTCTACTTCATTCAGCCACATTTGCTCTTCTCCTTCACCTGTCCACAAGAACCTTACTCCTCCCTGAGATCCACCTCGAGAATGGTGTCAGCCATCAGAGCCTCCATTATGTACAGCATTTATGCAAATCAGAAAAGAGATTCCCTCTGGGCCTGCACAGCCCCTGGCCAGGACTTAGCTAGCAAGTGTAGCCTGGATTTCAGGCCCCACTCAGCCCCTCAGCCAGGGGCACTTTTGCAGTGGACCAACTCTCCAGCCACACACTACAGCCCCATCCCCACTCCTCTGCCCACCCAGGTCCCCCCACCCCCAGCTCCAGCCTAATCTCATCCATCTCTCCTGGCCTCCCGAGATCCCCTCATAACCCTTCCCAGTGCCGGGGAAGTCTCGTGCTCACGCTTCCAGGGGCAGGCTGTGGGGGCCTGAGACGGAGTAGCGGTAGAGGAAGGTGAGGAAGGCGCGGAAGGCAGGGAAGGCAGGCCAGCGGGACAGCACAGCGATGGCACGGCGGCTGCGCACAGCTCGGCCCCCTAGTGCCCGGCCCCGCTCCACGGCGCTCAGCAGGCCCAGGGCCCGCGCTTGCCGCTCCGAGAGCCTGGTCCTCGGGAATGCCTCGTAGAACTGCAAGGCAGCACCGTACACCTGGCAGGGGCAGAGGGGCAGTCAGGCGGGCCCTGTGGAGCCCGGACCCCTGACCACACTCTGCACACCCACCTTATCACCAGCTGCACCCGTGAGCACAAAGGTGGAGAAGACGGGCACGGGGTACTTGGTCTGGGCAGGCCAGCACTCGATAGTGGCCCCCATGGGCAGGCAGAAGACGGGCACTGACTCGGGCAGCGGGAACGCCTCATTGTCCTCCTCTGGGTAGCGGCCCAGCAGCTCTGCACCCCCGGCAGAGTGGGGGTACCCAAAAGGAGTAGGGTCAATCAGACTCCAGGGGAAGGAAGCAGGGGATCCCAGAGACGGGCCAAGCGGCAAAGGGGAAGTGAGTTCTGTGGACACTGAAGGTACCAGCCAAGAGGCACCAGGGCAGAGGGACACAGAGGGTCAAGGGGTTGGAGAGACAGAGGGGCTACTCACCTGCCTCATACACCAGCGTGTTGGCCTTGGCCAGGCCCACCTTGTAGCACAGGTACACTGCTGGGCCCCACTGCCCCAGAAATGGCAAGAGACAAGCAGACACACAGCTAACAAAGGTTTCTGGGGTTCATTTTCTCCACCACCCCCACGTGGTCTTTGTCTTTATAACTCCCACTAATCCCAGTCCCCCAAAACGAGAGTCACGCCTCTGGGCCCCGCCCCGCCATTAGACGCCTTGGTCCTAGGATACCCTTTGTGCCCAGGGTCCACACCGTCACACAGAGATGGGGCAGGTCTCAGCTTCTGGCTCGGGGCCCCACTCACCATGCCAGGGTTGAGGTTGCGGGGCAATCGGCAGTAAGTATGAGGCGTGCCCTCGCCCTTGCTGGGCAGCACCAGGCAGAGGTCAGTGATGCCCAGGGCATGCAACCCTGCCCCCTCTGCTGCCCGCCGGTAAGTGAGGTAGGTGCGGGGGTGCCCAGGGCCTGGAGGGGCCAGGTTGGCTGAGTGGCTGTAGGGTGTCGTAGCTAGCACTTGGAAGCCAGGCTTGGGACGTTCCTTCCCCTCATACAACACCCTTGGCACAGAGAACAGAAAGAGATGTCAAAAGTCCAATACAGAGGAGCAAGACCCCAGTCCTGCTAGATCTGCCTACCTAGTCCTACCTACTCAGCCTAGTCAAACCCCAACACCAGGGCCCACTTCTTGCTGAACTCTGCCCTCCAAAATCCTGTGCCCCTCTTCTGCCCTTGGCTCTACTTCTTGATCAGTAACAACTCCTCAAACCTTCCATGGTTCTCAAGCTCATTAATAAATACTAAGAATAAAAGCTACCATTTATTGACTCTGTGCTAAGTCCCTTATATGGATTATCTCACTTAATCTTCTCAACCACGCTATGAGGAGGTATTATTTTCCCCAATTTACAGATGAGGGAAAAGGCTCAGAGGGGCTCAATAACCTGCCTAAGGTCACATAGCTAGCAAGTAGCAGCACTAGTATATGCACCCAAATCTGTGTGAGAACTAAGTACGCACAACTTCAGGCCCTTCTCCCTGGCCTGTAGCCCACTCCCTTCCCATTCCCATTGCACATCCCTCATCCCATACCCCTACCTCTCCCTGCCTCACCCCAGTTCTCCTCCCAGCCACCCTTGGTGCCAGCATGGGTAGGTGCACACACCCCAGCTCAACGAGGGGGGGCCTGTCACGCCCCCTCCGGTAGCAGATGACTGGTTGAGTTCCACCCAGGAGCCCAGCACTGAGTTCCAAGGGGTGGCCCCCGGCAGAAGCCTGGATGCACGTGTAGCCCTGGGGCACCTCCTCGCCCAGGGCCCTAGCGATGACTGCCACATCTGTGATGGGCTCAGCTGGCCGGGGAGGGCGAAGGGGCCCACTGGGTTCAGGAACCCACGTTTCCTCAGGGATGGGCGCTCCGTTCCCTGCAAGCCCAGCTATCACGAAGTAATCCACCAGCCGGGGGGGCCGCTCCTCCGCCATGGCCCCCCCCTCACTCACTGCATCTGGAATGGTCAAGTGGGGGAGAGATGAAGCAAGGAAGGCTGGTGTTGCCGTGGCAACCAGGGAGTCCCCCCTCTTGCTTCCCTCCTCTTCCTAGTCCTTTCAAGGAAAAGCAGGATCAGTGGTCAGCCAATCCTAAACTCTCCCGCCTGTGACATCACCAGGCCCTCACAGCCCACCACAGCTCCTTAAAGAGACCAGGACCCTCCCTCTTGGTGGTACCAGCCCTCTTCCCAAAGAACCCAAACTCCACTCCACCGCACACAGCTAACCTGGGCTCTGACATCATAGTTTCTGTGTCCTTTTTAAAGACTCCACCCCACTTCACTCCCTAACATAACAGAGATCACAGTCTTTTCTGTAATGGCCTGCAATGACATCATTCCTTCTGGCCATGACATCATGCCAACTACAGTCTTTTTATGGGTTTCTGGCCTTCCTACTCTAGTTGACAATCTAAGAACCTCATGAGCCAGCTAATGTTCTTAAAGAGCCCACTTCTAGGTTTTTGTGAGGACTCCACAAAACCCAAACTTTAAGCGTCTTTTTGCCAGACTCAAGTGTCCTTTTTTCCTAACTTAGCTCCACTATCTGACAAAAAAACCACTGCCCTCCAACCTCCAGGATCCTTAGGTATCCCCAGTTAAGTCCAAAGCAGAGTGGGAGACAGTCCCAGAAATCCCCAAGCCCTCCTCCATGGAGCCCAGAGACAGAAACAGGCCCACAACGGGTCTTCAGTAACTCTTCTCACCTGCCTTCATGGCCCAACCCCAGGGAGTAGGAGCCCCAAGGGTCCCGGGGTGCCCCAGGGTGCAGAAGCTGGGAAAGAGCTTGGTGGGTGGCTTGCAGCTGAGGACCGAAGGCGTGGGGGCCGCTTCAGAGGGGAAGGGAGGTGACTTCCTGAAACAGTGGAGGGGAAGCTGCAGCTCAGCGGAAGCCAGCCTATGGGTGTGTGAGTGTGTGTGTGCGCGCGTGTGCTGGAGGGGGGGGGGTACCGTTGAAGGTGCCAACACAGCATCATTCCAAGTTGGAACCTTAGACTAAAGGACCCGGAGCAAGGCAGAGGAGGCTCAGCCTGGATCCAGGATGTACAATCCTACCTAACCTCCCACCCTTGCCAAGAGAAGAGGGGGCAAAGGAAGCTCAGTAGCCAAGCTGGCTCTCCTTAACCTGGCCTCTGGCCTCACACACATACACACACCAACTCCAGCTTAATTTAGTCTCTACATCTGCGAGGTGAGGCCAGGAGTTAGCGTCAGCCTCCTGATTTAGCTCTGGGACACAGCCCCATGCCTCGTCCCGTGCTGGCGAATGGGAGGGAGCCCTATGCCCTATGCCCAAGGCAGCAGGCGGGAGCCATGAGGTTGAGACCAGCAGAAGAGCGAGTGGCCCCCATCGGCAGGACCTCCGCACCCGGGCCTCTCCTCACCGAGCCAGGGAAGAGTCCTGCAGAAGGCAGCCCTTTCTCCCTGGGGAACGCAAGGGGCAGGGGCGCCACTCCGGGTCGCAACGCCCACAAGCCGGGCGGCGGGAAGTTCGCGTTGGGGCAGAGGGCGCGCCGAGCGGGAGGAGGGCGAGGAAGGAGCAGGAGGGCAGAGAGGAGCGGGCGCGCAGGCGGCCGGAGACGTGACGGCAGCAGCGCCGGCCGCCGCGTGACCCGAGCGGAGGGAGGGGTGCTCGAGCTCTAGGACCCGCGGGCGCAGGAGGGGTGCAGGGCGCCAGGGCACTGCTAGCTAACTCCGGGCTGCGCCCTCCCCTCCACTTTCACTTCCCCAGGAGAGAGGAACCGGAACCAGATGTGCAGCGCCGGAGAACAGCTGGGGGAGAGCCCCCGCCCCGCCGGCGCTCCCTCCCTTCCTTCCCCGCCCGCCGCCCCGCCCGGTCCAGCCCCTACCTGACTGCCCCGCGACTCCCCCGCCGGCCGGCCCGCGGGCGGGTGGCTCGGAAGGCGGGTTGGCTGGCCGGCGGGCGGCGCGGCTACCCGGCCCCGGACATGTCGCACCCGACTCGGGCGCCGCTCCCGCCGGGGCGACGTGAAGGAAGAAGAAGCGGCCGAGGGCGCCGGGGCGCGGGGCGCCGTGAAGGGAGATCCGGGCGATCCCAGCGTCCCCGCTGCGCTGCGCCACGCGGGGACTGTGCTGCCGCGCCGCTCGCTCGCGCCGCACGGCCCTTCCGGCTCCTGCTGCGCTGGGGGCCGGGTGCTCCTCCGCGCGCCCCGCTTTCTCTGCTCCCCCCACCCCCCTCCCCCCTCCCGGACCGCGGGCGCCGCGGCTCCCCCCAACCCCCAACCTCCCGGGCCGGCGGCCGTGACCCTGGCAGCGCCTGCCCAGCGCCCGACCGCCTGCAGCGCGACTCCTGGCGGCTGGGAGGGCCCCTTGCACCCAGGCGGCTTCTCACCAACCAACAATTGCCGCAGGACACTGACCCCTGAAGTCTGGGGCGCGCTCCCGTCCCACCCTCGGTCCTACTCAGACGTGGCTTTCCTGCCTGGGTGAAGGCCCTGAAAGCCTAGTTTGCGGAGACCCAGGTGGCTGCCCCTACTTCCAGGTTTAGGGCACACCGCATTCCCTTCCAGCCTAAGCCAGAAGCTCCGAGTTCTCTTTTCTGAAAATGACAAGTTTTGGAAAGAGGAAGAAAGGCCAGCACTGTAGGGTGTGGGAGAGCAGAAGAGGTGGGGGTAATGGAGAAGGGGCACTACTCTTCTGTGCTGCATGGGGGAAGAGAATAGAGGGCAGAAGCTCAGATGGTCAGAGGGCTAGCAACCCAAGCCAGAGAGAGGAAACCTCTTCAGAACAGGTTAGCACTCAAGCATCTGAATGAATGAGTGGAGAAGAGTGGGGAGGGTGAAGTGAATTCATGCATTGTGAGGGGGCAGGAATGAGACCTAGGAGCATGGGGTCAGAGGCTGGCCAGGTATCACTGCTAACTTCCAGGTCCTCTGGGCTTAAAGGGCCATAAAGAAGAGGGAGCCAACCTGAGACCTACCTGGCGTCAGTAGTTTTTAAATCCTCTCTCCTTAGGAGCCTTAGCACTGAGGCCAGCTACCCGGGAAAACTGGGATCATTCTACCAGAAAAATCCAGAGCCGAGAGCTCAGCCAGCAGTCACCTCTTCATCTCCTGACTCACTGCCAGGCCCTCAGGGTTGAGGAAGAGCAGTAACTTGTCCGGCCAGTCACAGCCCCTGTCCCCTGATGCTGCAGCAAGGCCCTGGACAGATGAGAGGGCCCGTGCCCCAAGAACTCCCTCGATCCCGACCTGCATCCCAAACAGCAGCCAACGACACCAAGGGTTTGATATGATTTTTTTATTAACATAATATATTTAATAAAAAATAATATCCACTCTGGCTCTCTCCTCCATTGCAAGGGGAAGAGTGGTGAGGAGGGGCTGGCACTGCCCACCCCTAGGCATCCGGACAAGCCCTGCCTCCAGGGCTCCCCTCTACCCCCTGCTTTCCAACAGGCTCTGACCTCCAGACAGACGGTTCAAAGTTACAAGTGCTTTAGGCCCTCCCTTGAGCTCCCCCAAGCCCCATCCCTTGTGCAGAATTCAGGGGCCACCTGGACAAACCCCTTGCCTTTTCTCATTCTTGGGATCCTCCGTTCATGTTAGAAAGAGGATCTGGGGGCAGAGAGTGAAGTCTCTACTGGCCAGGGGGAAGGGAGGAAAGGGACAGTGATGGGGGACAGGGCCAAGAAGAGGGATGTCGATGAGGTGCCCTCACTGCAGCCGGTCACTGCGGAACGAGTCCTCCACAGCAGGGTCAGGCAGCAGGGCACAGGGGTCGCTCAGCATGTTGAGCCCCTCCAGGCCCAGAGGCTCCATGCGCAGCTCCTCCTCCAGCCCCAGCCCCAGCTCCAGCCCAGCTGCTGACACCTCAAAACCGGGCACTCCAGCCAGGGCCGCTGAAATCTCCTTAGAGAAACCGGGGGAAGGGTCTCCTGTGTGGGCAGAAGAGATGAGTGAGGACCCCATGTCTTGCGAACTCTCCCAAGACCCCCTCAGTCTCCTGCTGTGCCACCAAATGTATCACGCCCTCCTTCCATCCCCCATCACCACCCACACCTCTTACCTGTGAGGATGATGTTAGGCCCTGAGCCATGGCGGGAACAGTGGGTTAAGTTCTGGTGGTTGAGGGCATGGGGGTCCTGGGGGCCACTCACTGGCCCCTCACCGCCTAAAAATCCAGGCCCTTCGGAAAAGCCAGGGGGATCCAGCGCCAGGCTGGTTGATGGGTTCTCCATGCTGAACTGCTCCAGCTATGGACACACAGACAGGCCTTGAGAAAGCAGGCTTCAGAACAGGGTGGTCCTGCCTGCCTTTGCCTAGCTCTGCTAACACATCCTCTTTGCCCAGTAATATTCATACACCTCCCCCTACCCCACCCCGCTTCCCACCTCCACCATGGGAACAAAAGCAGAGACGGCGGGAGATGGCCACAAGCACAGCGACAGAAGTGAGCACGGGGCCCAAAGTAGGTGTGGGCACCGTACCTACTGGGACAGAGCATGCGTGTGCCAGGAAGACAACGGGTCAAAGCAGTAGTCATCAAAGAGCAAGCTGCACGGAGGTAGCTGGGGGAGAGGGGCAGGAGTCGGGGTCAAATGCAGGAAGAGAGGAGCCCCAAGTTGGCGGTACTGTGTTACCTGGGGGCAGGTAAGAAGGCTCTCCCCCACCTAGATCTCCCAGTTCAAAATGCCCCCCTCGATACCACTCAGGCTCTTTTGGCCCACTCCCAGCCCCTCCCCTGCTTCTGAGCTAGGGACCCGGGTACTCACGTTCCCCAGGCTGAAGTCACTCATCGGCCGGTGGTAAGACTGTTGCCCATGCCCACTGGGGCTGGGTGGGTACAGTGTCCCATAGTGCAGCTGCCTGCCTGGGGGCTGCCCACCGGAGGGCTGCACTGAGCAGGCCTGAGAGGGCAGCCCTGGCTGCTGCAGAGGCTTTGGGGTGGGTGGCTGGGTGGGCAGAACCAAACTTGGGGGACTGTACGGGTATGGAGGCAGCCGCTGGTCACTGGGCAGCTTACTGGTGTCCAGGGCGACGCCCTGAAGAAAAGCAAGGAGAAAGGGGGAAGCTTACCCCTCAATGTGCCCCCTGAGAGGAGCTCTTTGTCAGGGCTTCCCACCCTTTTAAGCTGCGACCATTGTCAACACAAACCCAAAAGCGTTCCATTGGGCATCGCTGGGGTGCAACTACTCTCAAAAATGCGTCTCAGGATGAAAGTGACTGAGAGAGGTTAACACAAGGATAATTTTGAATCCACTCCAGGAGTCAACTATTCCTAAACCTTGGTACTTTAACTACTGTTAGTAAGCAACTACTTGTGACACACCTCACAAGGGACTGATCACACAACAGTGACCTTGAGAATGGCTGTTCTAAAGCCTTGAAGAGGCCAGAGGGACTGTGAGAGGAAGGAGGGAGGAAGGAGGGAAGCTAGGCTTTTAGTCCAAGTTCCCAGAGAGCAGAGCCCTTGCTGGCCTGAGCTCAGTCTTTCCTACAGAAAAGGGGACCTGCATAAAGATGGAACATAGAACACACATTCCAGGGAAGAACAACAGAGAAAGAAAGGGAAAGTAGGGGAGAGGAGAGGGGAAGAAGAGCGTTAGGGTGAAAGAAGGGGAGCAGAGAGAACAGAAAAGGGGAGCAGTATGGGGAGGGAGGGAAGAGCTAAGAATGTTGACACTCAGGAAAAAACCCTAAACCAAGAATTTTTAGTAATGGTCCCAACTCTTCCCTAACATGCTGTGTAAACTTGGACAAGTCACTTCCCTTCTGGGCCCCAGCCTCCTCATCTGTAAGATGAAGGGACTGGGCTCCATCCTCTGACAGTCTCTGACTCTACGAAATCTATGAAAGAAGGAGAGGAGATGGGAGAGCGGATGGGACAGGATGGAGGCAGGAGAAAAAAGACAGACAAGGAAAGAAGGATCGGAACAAAAAAGAGAGAAAAGGGAAAGGACAAGCTATCATTTGTCGAGCATGCACCCGGGCTAGGCATGGTGCTGCGTACTTTCCGTATGTGATTTCCTTTGATTCTTACATTGCTGTCCTGGTTTTACAGACGAGGGTGCTGAGGCTCAAAGAAGTTAAATAACTGTCCAAGGAGACTGCTAGTAAGAGGTGGGGCCAGGATTTGAAATCAGAAAACTTAACCCCAGGGTTTGTATTCTTAAGCCAAGAGGAGACAAGGTGGCTAAGAGTGGGGCAGGCAGAGGACGGAGGAATGCAAGGGGATGGATGACAGCAGGAGTACAGGAGTTAAGAAGAGGTATTTGAGGAAAGCAGGGTGGGAGGGAGAGAACTTGGCAGGAGAAGGAAGGGAAGGGAGACAGACATGTAGGGAAGGCAGCCACGCATACCTGAGTGATGGAAGACAAGGTGGGTGACATTGTTGGCGAAAACTGTTTGGGCAGTTGCTGTTGGGACCTTCTGGCGTCGGCTGGGCCCGCGGGCAAACTCAGGGGACTGAGGGGCACACGGCGGTGGCGGGGAGAGGCCCCAGGGGTAGAAGCTGGGTAAGGGGGGGCACCCAGCACCGGAGATGAAGCAGAAGAGGAGGAAGAGGAGGAGGAGAGGGCCGGGGCGCTGAGTGAGGGGTGACCCAGGGAGGTGGTGGACAGTGCATGGCGGGCCAAGGAGGAGGCAGGCAGTGAGGGGTGACTGTGGGAGCCCTGGAGCTGGGGCTGAGGACTGCTCAGGGAAGCCTGGAGGTTGGGATTGCTTAGGGAAGACTGCAAGGATGGGTGGCTGAGAGGTGAATGAAGTCCTGTAGGCACAGACAAAAAACCAGAGATGCCAACATTACTGATGGGAACTGGGCCCCTTTCTGCCCAGAATGGGTAGCAGTGGCCAGACTATGGAAGTGGCAACACAATGTCCTCCCTACTCTGTCCCTGACAGTCAGGATGGCATTGCCCGCTTGGGGGTTGCTCTCCATCTTCTTTCTAGGAAAAGCCACACCTACCAGTTCTCACTGGCAGAAAACTGCTGTGAGGGAATCCTGGGGTACACAGGTGAAGGGCTGGTGTGGGCAGTCACAGGAGAATCCCAAGGTGCTCGAGCCTCCCACCCCTTCGTCCCTCCAGCTAGACAGCACCCCAGGGACACACAGCCAAGACAGCCACTCACCTGGTGCATCATAGCCTGGGCCCAGGCCCAGGCCCCCGCTGATGCCCAGGTGGGTCATGGTGTGGGTCAAATTGGAGGTACTGTTGCCCCCACTCAGGCTGGGGTAGACTGTCTCCTCTGGGTCCAGGGGGGTGGGCAGCGGTGGGGGAAAGTGCAGGTTGGTGAGGTCAGGTAGGGAGCCTCCCGTGTTCATGGCAGGTGGGAGGACAGGCACAGTGGCAGGCTGGTCAGGAGATGGAAAGATGCTGGGGAAGGAGAGGAAAAGATGTAAATGGGGATGGGGGGCAGTGGTCAGGGAAGGGCAGAGATCAGCCCTCCACATTTCCCTTTGCTTCCCTCCTCCACCCGCTCAGCTGACCTCCGAGAGATACGTACTTAATTCCAGGGACTTCACAGGACCGAGGTCGGGAGGAGGATGAGGACAGCTGAGGAAAGAAGGAAGAAGGTGGCAAATGAGGACAGAGCTCAGTGGAGGACCCTGAAGACCCGTCCCATGGAAAGAAGAGGGACAGTGGGCCACGCCTACCTTCTTAGCATCCCATGGTTTCAGCAAATGCTTGTCATCTGGCAAGTTCTCCTCAATAGCAGGGACTTGAAAGAGAAAGACTGGTGATGAGAGGGTTGAAGAAGAAGGCAGGACAGGAAGCAGACGCAAGTGGAAGGGCTCCCACCCCCTGGCCCTGAACAAAGCTCCCAACACCAGCCCAGAGATTCTCTGGCATTCAGTACCCGCACATATCAAATGCGGTGAGGAACACATACCTTTGGAGTCCATTTCGCCATCCAGAAAACCTGCAAAGGATACGGTGGAGCTGGCTGCAGTGCCCACTTGCCTACCTGCTTCAAACAAAAGCTCCACGGCTACTCCCTCCCCTGGGACATGGCCACTTACCTCCCCGGCGGCTGGGCAGGACGCTGGGGGGTGCAGGGCCTGGATAAGTGTCCTGAGGGCTGGGGTTCATCACACTTGTGTGAAGGGCAGAGTCAGAGCTTGTCCTGTGGGGGGAAAAGAGATGAGCTGCCACCTGTGACAGTCTTCCTGGTCCTCATGCCCTGCTCAGTAGGGGAAAACACTAGCTGGGCTGGGACAGGGTGGGGTGAGAGAGCAGGGCCCCAGAAACTACAGATAAGAAGAGATGTGGCCTAAAGAAGGCAAGGGCCATCACCTGTTAAGTGCAGATGGTAGTCGAAACAACTGCCCCTTCTCTGCAGGGAAATTGCCCCAGGGCATTGTCCTGGGATGGAAAAACAAAGTGATGAGGAGGAAGGCTAGCAATGGACCAGAGGGCAGGCATGGGGGTTGGAAAGTGTGGGGCAGCCAAGAGGGCTGGGCACCCAGGATCATCATGCCTCTTTCTTTCTGGTTCTGCTGATATCTGTGATCCGTGAACCCTCTCCCCAAACAACCTAGGAGATCTGGAAATAACTCCTCTCTGCCAGGACAAGCTGAATAGGAATCCTGGAGCCCAGCCACTGTGCTGGGTGTAAGTCTTAGGGATGAGATGGACAGGGGAAGGGTTCAGAAATCTGAATGCCAGAACACTGCACCTGGCACCCACTCTTGACAGGAGGCAGCCATTTTCACCTGCCACCCTACCATTCTCCCCTCCCCCCACACACACCCCAGCTGCCATTAGTCCTACTCTGGCTGGACTGGGAGGCTTGGCCACACGTGTCAACATGGCCAAGACTGGACTCTGACCCACCTACTCCACCTACCCCCACCCCTCCCAGCCCTGCCATTACGGGAGGAGGTACTGCTGAAAGCCTGGCCCAACGGGCCCAAACCCAAGCCCAGCTCCCGCCAGAGACAAGTCAGAGAGTGGGCAGGAGATCCTGCCCGCCCTGGACACTGACCTCCGCCAGCTGGACTCCGGGGGAGGAGATAAGTAGGCAGGACTATAGGGAGAGCTGTCAATGTGAAGAGCACCAGTTAAGGGAAAAAGTGAGGAGGGGGTGGACGGGAGAGAGACCAGATGAGAGAAAAATAACAGAAGGCAGCAGACGAGTTGTTTCAGGAAACAAACACCTTTCTCCTCCTCTACAAGGGGCAACGATAGGGGCAAAGAATGGAAGAGAAAAAGGAGCTGGAAAATATAGGTGAATATCTAGGCAGGGTTTGGGGGAGACAGGTCTGTGGAGGTCTCTGAGACTGAAAGCTATGAACAGAAATGTGAGCAGGAGGGAAGCAAAATCCCTGTAGCATGAGACGTATCACGGAGCCCTGCCTCCAGCAGCCAAGAGCAAGCTGAAGTGAGGACGGTCAGAGATGGAGGACACAGTCTCAGGAGGCGCAGCTCCCTGTCACAGCAGCCAGTGCTGAAACACGCACCAAATGTCACTTTTCAGGGAACCTGGGTGAAGGAGAGCTCCCGCAGGATGGCACTGGACAACACTTCAGGTCCCTTTTCCTACCATGAGTTCCTGAGGAACCCCACCCCATTGCCCTCCAGACTCCGCAGCCCCTCAGTGAAGGATATGTGGCGGGGGTAGCGGCGAAGTGGGGACACCATTCTTCGGGGATCTCGCTGCACCCGTTCCACCAGCCCGTGGTGCCGAGTGCTCCGGGATGAATCCAAAGGGGAGTGGAGGGGGCTCTGCCAAAAGAGACAGGCAAGTCAACAGAGGGAGGTGCGTGAGAGCCTGCGCTCCCCCAGCTGGTGTCCACTCACCTGAAACTCAGCCAGGCCACAGCCAATCTGGTTCACGTTGGGCAGAGAGCCACCATAATGGGAGCTCCTTGTGTATGCCAGTCGCAGTTTTTGGGCCTGTAACTGAGACATGGAGGACAAATGGGAATGTCAGGGAGGGTCCTGAGCACTGTTCCTGTGGCCATCCTTGCCATCCCTGTCTCCAGGACATGCTACTATTGCTGCTGCTTTTAAGAGATCTGCCAGAAGAAAAGCCAGTACTGGGGAGAAGGTCCACTGAGACCTGGTGCAAACAATCTGCCCTAGCTCTTCCTCAGGCTGCCCCCATCAATGCTATCACTAATGCCTGGCATCACCCTGCCAGGTGGAGCCTGATACTCTGCTCAGGGCCTGTCCTAGTCGGCATCAGTCTAAACAGAGTCCCTGAGGGGTTGCCAGGAGCCCCTAGGCTAGTCACATGGGTTAACTCCTGGGGAAGGGTGCCTATTAGGCACCTCTGCTTTCCCTTCCAGATGTGTCCAGGACTAACTGGAAGACAAGGGAAGGGCCACAGGTGGATGCCATAGAGCCATAGCTGCCAGCCTCTTTCCTCCCCACTCTGGAGGGCAGGCACAAGCTCCTGGGCTCTGCCATTTGCCCAGCCTCAGGAAGGCTACACAGAGCCTGTACCTCCCAAACTAGAACAACTAAGGAATGATGGCTCTTCGAACTGGAAAAACAGTGCCAAAACAAAGAAGCATTCTTCTACATAGTCCTAAAGCCCCTGAATTGGTAGGGGAGCCTGGAGAATGGGGGTGAGAAAAGCAGTAGCCCACTCCAGCCTGGCCCAGAGCTGTCTCCTTGGCCTCATCCTCACTTTGGGGAGATACGTCTGGCACCGGAGTAAGACACCACAACCCTCAGCCTGGCATGGTTTTAGTCTGCCTAAAGGTCTCATGTCCCTCTGTGAGAGGTGAGCACCTACTTCTAAGACTCAGCTACTGCCACCCCAGCCAAATGAGACCCAGGGCAGCTGATGAGTGGTTAAGATTCTAAGAGCTTCCAGGGGTCACACCGTTGTGCATAGGGCAACAACAGAATTGACTTTCTGTTCCAAGAGGTCAGTCCAGTGAGTTTAGCAGGCACTATGCTGACCTTTGGGCCACTTCAAGACTGCTACTAATATACATGATAACCCCAGTTTCCAGGAGTATAGGCCCCAAAGGCCACATCTGCCTCAAATGAGACTTCCCAGCTGGCCAGATAACAGGCTGAGCTCCAGGTCTCTAATCCCTAGCTTTAGACTCTTGGGTCCCCAGGCCCTGGACATGTATGCCCACTAGATTTTTTTATGTGCAGAAGAAAAGTTACCCAACAGGGGCAAGGTGAGTGGAGGGGACCTTTTGACAGACCAAGGCACCACAAAGAAAGAAGGCCCAGTTTTGAGCTTTTGTTTGTACCTATAAGCCCTAAGATCCCACCATTCCTCCGTTGTCAGATGGAGGTCAGCCTCTGGCCCACCTTCCTGCCTCTGCCCCCACTTTGATCAAAAGCTCCTAAAGGGGGGACAGTCCACAGTTAGATCATGGTCCTCACGGCAGTTAGAGGGGGTTATGCACACACACACACACACACACACACACACACACACGATTTGCTTCCCCACCTAACTTTCTCTGTTCTGACTCCCAAAAACTAGGACACATGGTCTCTAGAGACTTAAAAGAGTAAAAAACACAAAAAAGACTAACAGAGTCAAGGGAGACACACACAAAAATACAACCAGAGTTACAGTCATAGGCAGGTTCAATCAAAGGCAGTCAGACGAGCAGAAAGAACTTTGAAATGTGGTATTTATGTTCGGCCATCCATCACCCCTTAAATTCCTTCTAGCTCCCTGCCATAAGGGATCACTGCAATATCCTCACCTGCTGTTTTGAGAATAATGTGTCCCTAAATTAGGACTGCACACCAGCTGGGCAAACTCCCACCCCTCTCTCTCTCTGACATCCAGCCCTGGGAAGCAAGAAACCAAGATCAGGGGGCTTCAGAAGCAACGCCGCCAGGATTCCTTCTTTCTGGAACTTCCCAGGAATGAATATTCCCTACACACAGAAGACCCTCCAAGGCACCCCATAACTGACCCACAAAACAGTCATCTCTCTAGAAAGTTCAGCTAACCATCAGGTTCCACATAACCTATAGCCAACTGGTTACCCTCTTTCAAGATCCAAAGCCCTATCTCTCCTCCAAGGCGGCCAGGGCAAAATACCACCAGTCTGTGAGCAATGGACCTCACCTTCATTCACGTCAGGAAACCACAAGAAGTATTTGAAAAAGGAAGCAACGGGACGGGACGCAGGAGGGGACTTCCTGGCCCACTATACCCAGCGCTGCCGTTCAAACCACTCAAGGGGCCCTTTCCCGGAGATACTAACTGCCAAGAGTAGCACAACAGGGCAGAGGGACCAGATGAGAGGAGATCACCAACTGAGAAGAGCCAGACTAGGGCAAGCAGGCCATCCCCCAACCCCATAACCCAACATAGAAGATGCTTCAGCAGAGTCCCTGAGAGAACTCAATCAGAGATGCACAAGGACCACCCACCTCCTACCTCCGCCGGGCTTCGGGGACCATCTCCTCTCTCTGTCCACTCCTGCCTCACTTTCTCAGTTCCCATTCGTTCCCAAACCCTCCAGCCTATCTGGAGTTTCGACCTCCTCCCGCAAAACCCGTCTTCCTGCCCCCCGGCCCTCCACCCGTGCCTCCCAGACGGAGGCGCCCGCTACCCCGGCCGCGTTCCGCCTCTTTCGCTGTGGCTCCCGCCCCCGCCCCGCCTCTCGGCTCCCCGTTCGAGAAGTGCTCTGCTCCGCTCCCGCTTGCCGGCGCGGCCCCTCACCCGGGTGGAGCCGATGTCCATCATCACCTCCTCGAAGGCCGCCGTCTCCTCGGCCTGACGCTGCTTCTGCAGCGCGATCTTCTCACTAAACTTGCGCGGATTGGAAGCTGAGGCCGTGGCCGAGCCGGGCCCGTTCGCCCCCGACGTCGCCATCTTCCTCCCCCGTCCCTCCCCGCCACCCTCCCAATACAAGCCACGGCCTGCGCCGCGGGCCCCGGCCCGGCTCTTCCAGCCGTAGCCGCCGCCGCCGCCGCCGCCGCCTCAGCAAGCACCGCGAACCCGGCCCCAGCCTAGCCCTGACCTGCTGCGCGCGGGGACCGCCGGGAATTATAGTTTGTTTACGTGACTCCTTCGCAGCCGCAGTCACGCAATACGGGAGAGGAAACGGACACCATTTCCCAGCTGCCCTGTTGACTCCGGGAACTGGGGACTTTGCTCCTCCCTCTCGGCTCCTCCCTGCGCGGGGCAAACTGGGAAGAGTAGTTCTGCATTGGTCCCGAGCCTACAAACGCGAAGGGGCGAGGGATTAAAGAGAGGAAAGGAAAAGGGAGGAAAGGGAAGGGGTGGAGACAGGGAAGGGGTGGAGACAGGGAAGGAAGCAGGAAGAGACAAGAGGAAAAATTTGGTCATCTTCAGGGAAGGGAACTAGAGGGGCCTGAATGTAAACAGTGAGATCAGGGATATTCAAACAGCCCTAAACATCTGGGAGTCAGGCCCTCTCAGACTTGCCATGTGCCCACCCCTTTCCCAAGACAAATGAATCAGATACCGTACAGATGTGTAGAAACTTGTTTTATTTGGGTAACATGTCCCAAAACAGGTCAGTTAGTAAAATAGATTCTAGAATATATGGCCCTATGCACAGCCCTCCCGCCCCAAAAAATAACCCTGGGGGCGAGCCTTCCCCTTCCCCCTTGGGATCCTCTGGTATAAAAAAGTTTTGGCATCTCAGTGTTTATCATCTAGGCACGGGGCACCATGTCCATTTTCAGTATTCCTAGGGTACAGCAGTAGTGGGGGACGGTAGCTCTGCCAACCTGCCCCCCACCCCACCTCAGCAAACATTTCTGTCCCACCCCACAATCTGGGACCAAAACAAAGAGCAAGCAGACCCCTTCCACTGAGGTTCTGGGCAGGGCTCAGTGCCATCACTTGTGCTTTGAGAAAGTGGGAGGGGATTTATTTGGCACTTTAAAAATACAGGAGTGACCAGGGCTGGAGAAGCCAGAGAAGGTACCAAAACTGGCAGGAAGATGCCATTTGGCAATAGTCCCCTGGGAGAAGGGAAGAGGAAGATAGATATGAAAGTAGGAGCTAAGAAAAGTTGGAGGGGTCCACTCCAAGTGACAGAGGGCTGAAATGGGCTAGAACCAACAGGACTGCTGACTCTGGGCCTATGCCCTCTCTATACCTCTATCCCACAGCAGCTGGGTACCCACCTCTGGCCTCCCAACTACCAGCTTGTCCCTATATGTAGTGTCTGATCCCTGATACCAGCACTCAGTGTCTTCCCCAACACTAATGTCCCTTGATCATGTCTCTAGTGACTTGACCATCTTTTGTCCCTTGGGCCTGGGGGCCAGGCTCTTGTCTGCCCACTTCCCTCTCATTGGCCAAATAGTGCCAAAGGCTCCATCCTTACCTCCCAGAGAACTCTTTGGTCCTCAGTACCTCCCTTCCCCACTCCTTCCTATTCCCCACACACTGGGAGAGGGGGAGGAAGGTCAAGGGCACGTGATACCCAACCTCCCGTGCGTATCTTGGAGCCCCCTAGACTTGGATAAAGAGCAGGCCAGTGAGCAGGGCAAAGCCTCCTAGGAGCAGAATGACCTTGAGGATTCTCTGCTCAGAAGTGGCCAGCTCCTGGGGCAGGATTTCCAGGAAGGTGATATAGAGAAAGGTGCCAGCCGCCATGCCCTCCAGCACAGACTGAGCCAGCTGGTGCAGTGGCCCTGCTGACTCTGCCAGAGCTGCACCCAGTCCAATGCCCAGGGGTGTCATGCATGAGAAGAGGATCCCACAGCCAGCCACAACCTGTGCTCGCAGGTGGCTCTGCAGCAGCCGCAGGGATAAGCTGACTGCCAGGATACCCTTGTGGAGCAGCAAAGCCAGGCACAACTCCATGGCCCGAGCCCGGTCTCGCTGCAGCCCCACTGCCAGTCCCTCAAACACTGAATGCAGGGCCAGGGAGAAGACCAGTACACAGGCACGTAGGGCTGAGGGGGCTGCCGGGGCTCCACCTGCCTGTGGGACCTCTGGTCTGTCATTCCAGTGCTGCAGCCCACCATTCGCTGTTCCCAGCAAAGCCCTCATGTCCTCTCGAGGCGGTGGCCCCGACTGTTCCTTGTAAGCCATCGTGATCTGCTCCATCACCAGGACCAGGAAGAAGCCCATGGCCAGGATGAACTCTTGTAGGGGGAACTGGAGCTGTGGGCAAAGGGGACAGCGTGGACTTCAGGAGACAGGCCAAGAATGGGGAGGAAGAGTCAGATGCAGAGTTTAGTGGAGTCCCAGTTACACAGACCTGAGTTCCCACACACAGAGCCACTCTCAGTTACACAAAAATATAGTCACTTGGTGCCATAGATACCGTACAGATTATGGTGTCACTCCCAGTGTTACATGTAGATCATGGTTTCTCAACTTTAGTACTATTAACATTTCGGATTGGATAATTCTTTGATGTAGAGGGCTGTCCTGTGCACTGTAGGATGTTTAGCAGCATCCCTAGCCTATACCCATTAGATGCCAGTTAGCAAGCCCTCCTTCCCTGAGTTGGGACAACCAAAAAGTCTCCAGACATTATCGAATGTTTTCTGGGGAGGTGGGGGTGAGGGTGGGAGGATGACAGGGGTGGGCAAAACCACCCCCAGCTGAAAGTCACTGAGGTAGATGGACACAAAGTGTCACATTGGCCCACTTTCCCAAATGCTCACACACAGAGCCACATACTGTCATGGGGACAATCAGGCTTACACACAGTCACACAGAGACACAAGTCACTCAGTCACAGACGAACAGTTACATTCAGTGTTACTTCCTCACTTCCTCCAACTGTCTCAGTTTTTCCAATAAGACTGTCCTATGCCTTGGACTTAATCTTCCCCACATCCTACTTCCTTGAGTTATGTAGCCTTTCGGTCAGCAACACCGGGTCCCTGGAAATTGCCTCCTACCTGTCCCAGGCCTGTAGGGACCTCTATCTCCAGCCCTTCAGGAAAGGGTGAAGGGTGAAGATGATTCTTGGAGGGCTATTAACTTCCTGGAGGCTGAAACTAGAGAAACCTTACAGATAGGTCACACACCTGGTAATAGGGTTCCTCACACTGTCACAAAGGGCACATAGGGGTCACATAGGGACTGAGAGGGTGAGAACCTATAGAAAGAGTTATGCTCTATGACTAAAAATCACAGCTCATGGGGTCACAAGCCAAGAGCCTTCCATACAGTTGTGGAGTGACACATGGACAGATCCATACAAACCACCGCTCCCAGAGGTATGTGATTGAACACCACATACAAAGGGTCACATGCAGATGACCGGGGCTCACCGTCACATGAAGGGCTGCCAGGGCCTCATCTATGGCAGCCAGGTAGTCAGGCAGCAGGTCCAGGAGACATGTGGCCAGAAAGACACCACCCGCAAAGCAGCTTACCAGACTCAGGGCTTTTTGGCGGGAGGCTGGGCAGGAGTGGAGCACAGAAGGGAATGAGCAAATGAGCCCCACTACTCAACCTAAGCAATAGTCACTCTTGCCGTCCCCTCTTAGGTCACCTTCCTTAGCCCCAGAGCCTTCCCTCCTCCAAGCGTCCATGGCAGCAGGGAAAAGGAGAGGCTTACCTGAGGCTTCAGGGTTAGCGCCGGGCCGGCGCAGCACGCAGATGGGCACCAGACTGCAGATGAGAGTGAGTACCAGCAACAACACCAGGGCCCCCAACTTCACCTCCAGTCCCATGGGCACTGGGGGCTCCGAGGCTGCTGCCTCGGGGCGCCACACCAGGAGCTCTGGCTCTCCCCAGGGCCCCATGGCGGCTGTGGTAGCTCCAATGACTCTCAGACCTAGGAAGACAGGGTGAGTGGGGGAGTGGTCACAAGGGAAATATGGGGCCAAGGAAAGAGGAAGGCTGGTCAGCAGAACGCAGCTCCCTCACCCCAGCCACTCTGTGACCTTCCCTATCCCAGTGTGACTCATCCACTCGTGTACTGGGAATATCACTCTTTCCCCTCAGACTTTATCCCTTTCAAGTGACTTTTTCAAGTGACTCATTCAGGGACCTAGCAAGGGGGAAGCTGAGGCATGAGGACTGTGTGGATATCTCATTACCCTTTCACGCGGAGCTCCCAGAAAACTAGAGAGCTGGGGTCCTCTAAGCAAAGGAGAGGTCAAGCCTCCTTTCCAGGAAGGAATGGATGAAGCGAAGAGGGTTCAGGGAGAGATGTCATGGGTAGCTTCGTGGACCACCTGAACAGGGAGAGCTGGGGTGCTCTCCCGCTCCCATTTCCCCAGCGCCATCCCCCCGAGAGCAGAGAGCGACCGTTTCAAGCCACAGGCTGGGATGTCGGGGCAAACGACCAAAGAGGGGCCCTAGGCGTCTGGGGTCCCGGGGCGGGCTGACCCAACAACTGAGGGCGGTGTCTGGAAGTCCGGGCTCCGGGAGGCGGGGTTTGAGGCCGCCAGCGTGCCGGGAAGCTGAAGAAGAACGTGAGAGCCCGGACTCCAGCTCGTAGGCCCCGAGAAGCCTGGGCGGCCGACCCAGATCCCGCTCTCTGGGATCCCGCACTCACCTCTCGAGGGTCTCACTACAAGGCACCCGCTCTGTTCCGGCCTCCAGTCGGGAATTCCCGCCCCCTCCCCATCGTTTACCCCTCCCCCCGCAGCCGCGGCGTACCGACCCCCCAGTAGCCAATGACAGCGCTCAGAGGGCGGGGCCATACTGGGAGTGACGTGAGCTAGGAGCAATCAGAGACCAGCAGCCAGAGCCCGGCTGAGCCGAAGACAACCGGGGCGGGGCAAGGGAAAGGAATTCGGAGAGCACCTAGGGGCTGAGGGGCTGAGGGGCTGAGGGGCTGAGGGGCTGAGGGGCTGAGGGCCTGGGACGCTGTGGTGGAGGTCTGACCAGCGAACGTGGCCGGTCAACGAAGGCTTCCGATCCTTTGAAGATTCTAAAAGAGGAAGCTAGAAACCCCGCGGTCAAGGCTGGTGCGCCATACGCAACCCCCGCATTCCCAAGTCTTCCGCCTCCCACATCTCTGAGGATATTTGCCTGGTCTTGGGCCGAAGTCTTCCTATCTCTCTTAGAAGATTCTAAGATCCCCTTCTGGGCACCTGGGCACCAAAGGGAAAGCATTCCCTTCTTAGGACTGACTTTCTTGCTTGACTCCCTCGCCAGCACCCACAAGGAAGAAAAAGGACAAGGAAGAATTGGAAAAGGGGAATAGCAAAGTGAGAGTATTTCTTGAAAATCAACCCTTCTTGAACTACCAATGGCCGGAGCTGACTTCTCTGCACCTTCTGCCTGCAAGTGGGTAAAAAAGTGGCGGGACCCTTCTCAGAGGTTGCTGAAACCCCACTCAGTGAGGAGCTTCTCTCGGCACACTCCAGCTTATCACCCTTACCGTGCCTCGAGGCATCTGGCCGGGGTTCTCTCCAGTCTCATCTGGAACTCTCCAACTTCTCTCCCTCCAGCCCTGTGGGCCTCCTTTCTGTTTTCTGTTCTTTGAATGAACCAGGGTATTTTCGACTCTGGACCTTCACTGCTTCCTTAGCCTGGATACTCTTGGCCCACATCACTGTGCTATCCGAATCCTCTTCTAGTTTCATGGGAGGGTAGGGTGCAAAGGAGGAAAATGAAGGGGGGGTCAGTCTATTTTTTTTTGCAAATGTGAAAAGGCCTCACCTAAAGAAGGGACATGGTGATGCCTCTGAGAAGGCTCTGGAAATGCAGGCCAGCAACTTCCTTAAGAAAAGGGAATATCAGGACTTCTTGGTGGAGGGGGTCTAGGAGAAAAGAATCATACAGGATTCTAAGATCAGGATGTAAGTGAAATGTGGTATTGGTGTCCTGTCACTTAATGAAAGTATCGTTGCTGTTCCAAGCTCTTCATTAAAAGATAAAAATTACTGGGACTTCCCTGGTGGTCCAGTGGGTAAGACTGCACATTCCCAATACAGGGGGTCCAGGTTCGATCCCTGGTCGGGGAACTAAGATCCCACATGCTGCGGGGCAACTAAGCCCACGTGCCACAACTACTGAGCCCACATGCTCTGGAGCCCACACGCTGCAACTAGAGAAGCCCATGTGCCACAACAAAAGATCCCGCCTGCCACAACTAAGACCCGACACAGCCAAATTAAAAAAAAAAAAAAAAAAAAAAAAGTCCGGGTCTTCCCTGGTGGCGCAGTGGTTGAGAATCTGCCTGCCAATGCAGGGGACATGGGTTCGAGCCCTGGTCTGGGAAGATCCCACATGCCGCGGAGCAACTAGGCCTGTGAGCCATAACTACTGAGCCTGTGCATCTGGAGCTTGTACTCCGCAACAAGAGAGGCCGCGACAGTGAGAGGCCCGCACACCGTGATGAAGAGTGGCCCCCGCTCACTGCAACTAGAGAAAGCCCTCGCACAGAAACGAAGACCCAACACAGCCAAAAATAAATAAATAAATAAAAATTAAAGAAAAGTCCGTATATCGCAACTAAGAAGCCCACATGCCACAACTATAAGCCCACATGACCCAGCAAAGATCCCATGTGCCGCAACTATGACCCAGCTCAGCCAAAATAAATAAATATTTTAAAATAAAAAAGATAAAAATTACTATTAGGGAAAACTCCAGATTATTCAAGGGAATAATATGCATGCACTGGTTTGTCTGTCACAAATTATGCTTTCAAGATTACTGTTAATTAGTAAATTAACAAGGAATCATGGACTGGGAGTCAGGACACTTGGGTTCTAGTCCCAGCTCTACCTTAATTGATGTGTGATCTTAGGCAAGTCATTTTCCCTCTCAGGAGCTTGATAAATCAGGTGGAAGAGGGAAGTTAGACTAGCAGATGATGCCAGAGTTTCCATCCAGTTCTAACAGAGGCTGAGAGCAGTCAGCCCTCCCTATTCACAGATGCGGAACTGCTACCACGAATACAGAGGGCTGCCTGTACTACATCATTTTACTTAAGGGACTTGAACATTTGAGGACTTTGGTGTCCGAGGGGGATCTTGGAACCTATCCCCCACAGATAAGCAGGGATGACTGTATATCTTCCACTTAATCATCTCTACACATGCAGCCTGCAGGAAGCCCTTTGAAAACTTTCTTCCTCTAGGAAAGATCTCAGCAAGGACAGCTCCGCTTTCCTTAGAGCTCTGCATGAATCTAGGAAGCCTGCTTTGTCTCCTCACTACTTGAGCAAGATGCGGGGAGATGAGCAGGAAAGCCAGAGTGGGAAAATTTGAGAAAGCCCCAGCAAGGTAGCTTCGTATAGTGCAAAGAATATGGGCTCAGGCATCCAAATCTTGGTTCAGCTACTTACAAAGTGTGAATGAAAAATGTTGCCTGCCATGTGAGTAAACAAAGGATGTTGCAGCCATCAAGCCACTACAGGCGCCTGGTAAGCCCAGAGAGAACTCAGGATGGATAGGAATGGGCTGCCCTGCTGCCAGGCCCTCAGCCACTGCAGCCACCTCCAAAGGTGTGCCCTGAGGGACTTGGGATGGGATAGAACAGGAAACTGGCCCTAGAGAGCTAAGGTGTAAATCAAAGGAATAATTTCAGTGAGCCCAAGCTCTTACATTTTCCCATACATAGAGTGCTAACTTCATTAACTTGAGATATCTGGTTTTCTTTAATTAATAATAATCCTTTGATGTTCCTAATACGGGGTCTTTGTTGCAAAAACTGCTGTATATCCTGGTTCCTCCCTTACCTCTTTGGAGCAGTCCCTTAGAGCCATCTGAGAGGCTGCCTCCCAGGCTTGAATTCCTCAGAAAGACTGCTAAATAAAACAAAATTCTCAACTTTTAGGTTGTGCAATGTTTTTCAGTCAACAAGAGTAATCTTGAGAAAGTTACTTAACTTCTTTCTGCCAGCTGTGAGTTGTTATGAGAATTGTATGAGTAACATGAAAATACCTGACCATATATCAGTTACTTAATAAATATTATATCCTGTTCTTATCTTCACCCTCAGCTCATTTAAATTTTCACGGGAAGAATACCAGTTTGAACTCTGGATCAACCCAAATTTTTGTGCTTTATTCACTCAGCTATCCTTTATTTGAAGTACTGATGGGGAGGCAGGCAGATGAAAAATCATACCTATATCAGTATTATCCTATATCCATTATTTTATTTAAAGTGAATTCCTGGGTCATCAGTCTCTGGACCAAGGCAAAATGCCCTGAGTTTCGGTATTACTACATTCTAGTCACGTATCTGTCTTCTCATTGGTAAAGTTAGTAAAACATTACCTGCCCTGTCTACCTCAGCGCTGCTTACAAAAAACATTTTGTAAACTATACAAATGCAGGACACATATTGCATATTGTCGTTGGTAATCATACGCAAAAAATAAGTCATTCCCAAACCAAATCCGAATGATTTTTTAACCTCTTGCAGTTTTCTAGGCCCTTGTCCCTCCGTTAGTTAACAGAGTCCTGTGAGTGTGCGTATATAAGTGCTGTTCTTTATCAGTAGCATAATGCATGGATTACGGATTTGGACAACCTGCGATTGCGCGACTTTCCGGGCCCGCTGAGTCAAAGTGCTGTCACGTAACTTGGGTCAACAGGTTATTTACTCCCTAACACTTCGGAGTCACGTGGCAAGTGAAACCAAACCAAGCCTCAGCCCACATTCCGGAAGTTCCCCCGGCGCCCCCCCACACATACCCCACCCCTTCCCTACAGTAAGTCTTCTGGCTCTTACCCTCCCTCAGAACCAAACCCCCGCCAGACAAATAAGTGCTCCGGCCGCATTGGCCCCACTCCTTCTCTGACAGCCCGTTCCGACCAGTTATGGTGGAGCCTGCCTCGAGACGGTAATCCCATTGGCTCAATGCACTACCCCTCAAAACCTCTGGATGTCTTTAGCGTCCAATCAGACTCAAGTGTGGGAAGAGCGCCACGGGGTGGGGGAAGGGATGCCTCTGTCAGTCTTCGGCAATCCTATGGACTCTTCCCTCCTTTGTTTTCAACCCCGCCGTGGTTTCCCGCCTGTAAAACTGACGTCCAGAGGACAGGCACTCAAGCGTCCTGTGCTCCAGTCACAGCCATCTCTATCCTTCCCTGAGGAGCCAGCAAACCCTCAGGAAGATTTGCTATCGCTAGGAGAAACTGAGGCAGAAAGGGCAGGCTGCTGTTTTAAGACCGGTTTGTGCACGCTCCTCCTCTTAACCCCCTGCTCCAGCTACTGCGTCCCTATCGTGGCTCCTGGCTAGGTGCAGCCCACTTACGTAGTGTAAGGCTGGGGGCGGGGTTTGGCTAGGCAGGTCCAGGATGCGAGATCCTGGAGGAAAGAAAAGGTGTAGTGTTTGGGGCCATCAACGGGCTAGGCTGGCTTGGCAGGGCTGGGCTCTTCGGAACAGGTAATACCCAGGGGGGTGCCTGTTGGTCTGAACCAGAGAGATAAGGCCGAAGGCGAGAGCTCCGGGTGACAGGTGAGGGGGCTGCACAGGTGAGGAAGGGGGATAATGGAAGAGGGAGAGGAGCCCAGAAACTGGGGGGGGTGGGGGAGGGGGAGAGCCATCATTCTCCTTCTGCAACTGCCCCCCTTCCCCCCCCATGCCTCCCCGCAGAAGCATGGATTTCAGAACCCCTGACCTGCTGGAAATGTGGCTGGAGCCTCCAGAAGACGTCTTCTCAACAGGATCCTTCCTGGAGCTGGGACTCCATGGTCCACCTTCAGAGGTCCCAGTAACTAGGCTACAGGAACAGGGGCTGCAAGGCTGGGAGTCCAGTGGGGGCCATGGCTGTGTGAGTGTGATGAATGGGAGTGGGTGTGGGTTGAGACAACTCTGTGATAAGAAGTCCAAGAGGCTTCAGCTTCCGCTTAGAAGTCTGAAGACAGAGCCCCTAAAATAGACATGAGCTGTAACTATCCTCATGTCCAAGGACAGAAGGGACTGAAACTGAAGCATGAAGGATCTAGTTTTGACGTCAGATAGGACTTCCAGAATTCTTCCTTATCCACATATACACCCTCTTCTACTGTAGGGTCTTCAAGAGAGTGAGCCTGAAGATTTCCTGAAACTTTTCATTGATCCCAATGAAGTGTACTGCTCAGAAGCCTCTCCTGGCAGTGACAGTGGAAGCTCTGAGGATCCTCGCCATCCAGACAGTCCCCCTGCCCCCAAGCCACCCAGTTCCCCTGCCCTCTATGAGGTTGTCTATGAGGCAGGGACCCTAGAGAGGATGCAGGGGGAAGCTGGGCCAGCTGTAGGGCTCATCTCCATCCAAATAGGTCAGTGTTCTTTGTGGGAAGCGGACAATGGCCCTTCAGGCCCAGCCCTAACCCTGGGGTTAAGGGAGTTTCCCCAACCTGTGCCACTACCCAGGGCCTGCGGCCATCCATCTCCTTTCTCCCAGCCACCTATGTTTCCCTCAGATCAGTGGAGCCCACCGTTTATGGTGCCTGATGCCTGTGTGGTCAGTGAGCTGCCTCCCGATGCTCATGCCCACATCCTGCCCAGAGCAGGCCCTGTAAACTCAGTGCCTCCTGCAGCCCTGGTGAGTCCTGGGGGTCAGCTGGGTTCAGTACTCCCTGATACACAGAACTGGGGAGAAGGGGATGAGGGAGGGGAAAACTGATGCTGAACACTGTCTTTGCCCTAATTTTTGTGGCATCAGGCCTGAATGCCAGGGAGATGTGGGCAACTTTAAGAGCAGGAAAAGACAAGAGAGACAGAATCCCTTGGGGGTAAGGGGGTGATGCCTCAGTTAAGGAGAGGGTGGGCTGAGCGAATCCAGGGATAGGGTTTGGAGAAAGCCCAGACCCATGAGCATTGCCTGCTCAGCTAGGGCCATCGTCTCGGCTTTGGGTCAGGATGTGGAAATGTGACAGGCCACCTGGGAATCCAACTGGTTACTGGGCACAGAATGTAGAAGCAACTGCAACTACGTTTTTTACTGGAACAGTGGTTCACCAGGCACCCACTGCCCATGGTTACAGTGTAGGGGAGTAACACATCACATACCTTCCCAAGGCTAGCTGGGCTGGTTCCTGCAGCGGGGATGAGGAGGGGGTCTTGCCCAGGTCACTGTTCCTCCCTTTATCCTGAAAAGAACTCCTTGTGTGCAAAAGGCAGGGAATAGGTTCTAGCCTCCCTGAAAATCTGTGGTTGAAGCTGAGACCAGAAGCCAAGCCAAGCATCTTAGAATCTTGGGCTGAGGAATCTTAAAAAGTCTGAGGCATCTAAATTTGAGTGTGCGTCAGAAACACTGGGGAGTTTGTACTGGACCACCGGGGAAGTCCTGGTTTTGTTTTGTTTTGTTTTTGGTTTTGTCCCTGGTGGTGCAGTGGTTGAGAGTCCGCCTGCCGATGCAGGGGACACGGGTTCGTGCCCCAGTCCGGGAAGATCCTACATGCCGCGGAGCGGCTGGGCCCGTGAGCCGTGGCCGCTGAGCCTGCGCGTCGCAGCCTGTGCTCTGCAACGGGAGAGGCCACAACAGTGAGAGGCCCGTGTGCCGGAAAAAAAAAAATAATAATAAAATAAAATAAAACCCTCTAGGGGAATTCCCTGGCAGTCCAGTGGTTAGGACTCTGCGCTTCCACTGCAGGGGGCACGGGTTCCATCCCTGGTCAGGAACTAAGATCCCACAAGCCACACGGCGCGGCCAAAAATACATACATACGTACATACATAAATACCTCTAGGCCTCATTTTTAGAGATTTTGATTAGGTGGATTGGGAGGGACACCCCTCTAACGATTCACCAAATAGTCACAGAGGCAAGAAGGGAACATCAGAATAAGGCAGAGATAGAAGTGGTTTAGCTAAAAGCCAAAGACCATCAACAGGCAAAAGCAAATTCCTCTTGAGTCACAAAGTGAAGCCTAAATCGTTCAAAAAGAAGTATTAGTTAGAAAAGCAAGTTACTCAGTTGATGGGCTCACATTAACCAGACACCTGTCTATGTTCCCCACATACTTTGTTATGAGAAGTTGTTCAATCTGGTTGCCTTTGGGGAATTCTTTGAGAGGGGACAGAACTTCAGTCTGAAAGTTAGGGCTCAGCCCCTAGGGGAGGATGGGCCATCGCCCCAGGGATCTCCTTGTGGTTGGCAGGTCATGGTAACACTGTGCCAAGCTGAAGTTAATGGCTGACAATGAATCATTTGCCTGCTGTAAGGTCAAGCAAACCCTACCTTAGTGAGTTACTCCACATCCTCTTCCAATACCCACAAGGTCTCCGCAAATGTGGACCAGAATAGGCCCTTCCTAACTTGCTGTGATTGCCAAGGTCTTAAGTCTGTGGGCAAAAATATGACAAAACCACCTTTCTCCCTTGTCAGCCTCAGGAAGTCCCTGTGGTTTAATCAACAGTCTGTCTGCATGAAGGTCCCTGCCCCTCATCTCATTTTACGGTTTGTTATTCCTCAGTGCAAATAGGAAACTCTCTCCAGGAGGCATGCAAGGGGAACAGCATGAGTACTGAAAATGGGATGACCCTCTCTCCATTCTCATCTTCTCTCGTCCCCCACCAGCTGCCCTGTCAAACCTTGTTCCTGACAGAAGAGGAGAAGCGTCTGCTGGGACAGGAAGGGGTGTCCCTACCCTCTCACCTGCCCCTCACCAAGGTAACACGCTTCCCCAAAGGGTATCGTAACCCAGCGGCTCTACCATGGCCTCTGAGGAGCCAGGATAGCAGGGGAAGAGTTGAGGAGTTGGGGGAGGTTAAGGGCCCGGGACTGACACACCCTGGGCCCCCAGGCAGAGGAGAGGGTCCTCAAGAAGGTCAGGAGGAAAATCCGTAACAAGCAGTCAGCTCAGGACAGTCGGCGGCGGAAGAAAGAGTACATCGATGGACTAGAGAGCAGGTATGTTTGGACTCACATTTCTGGATTCACGACTGGGCCCCCTTCCTCACCAAGGCAGGCAAGGTCAGGGACTCATGATTACAGAGCCTTATCCTACCTTTCCACCCTTCCTAGGGTGGCTGCCTGTTCTGCACAGAACCAGGAACTACAGAAAAAAGTCCAGGAGCTGGAGAGGCACAACATGTGAGTGAAAACATAGTGCGTGTGTTGGGGTAAGGGTGCAGCACACAGGGATACCATTCTTGGGCCCTGGTTCCCAGGAGATCTAACTCTTCATTCCTCGTTTCCCAGCTCCCTGGTGACTCAGCTCCGCCAGCTGCAGATGCTTATTGTTCAAACCTCCAACAAAGCTGCCCAGACTAGCACTTGTGTTCTGGTACCATTAATCTATTTCCCATCTCCCCTGCCACCTCCTCCATCTTCTGCCAGGTTGCCATCCTGATGCCCCCACTCCATAGCCAGACCTATCTTCCCATCCCTGATGACCCCAACTGCCCCCTAGTCACTCTGCCCTCTACTCCCTTCCCTTATTGTCCCCACAGCCCAAATGTCCTCTTGCTTCTTCCCAGATCCTTCTTTTCTCCTTGGCTCTCATCATCCTGCCCAGTTTCAGCCCCTTTCAGGGCTTACCAGAAGCTGGGCCTGAGGATTACCAGCCTCATGGAGGTGAGAGGCAAGGGCAGGAAAGGACTCTGTTTTCCAGAGTAGTCAAGAAGTGGGAGGGAGGTCCTGTTCTGTCTAGGATCCCCAACCAAGGGAGCACTATTCTACTGCCCTTTTTCCTTCACCCCACAGTGATTTCCAGAAACATCCTGACTCACAAGGACATGACAGAAAATCTGGAGAATCCAGCGGTGGAGTCCAGATTGGAGGGGTCACCTGGGGCCAAGGGTGTAAATGGCTCAACAAGGACACTGCTTGAGAAGACAGGAGGGAGGGCAGGCCCCAGCAGGCACATCAGAACTGTGCTGCATGCAGATGAGATGTGAGCTGTAACACCTCCTGGCCCACTTCCCAATCACAATAAGGAATCCAGGGCTCCGCTGGCTGTGGTTCTGCTTCCTCCTGGGGTTCCCACTCAGGGCTGTTTGGCCTCAGGGGTCTGAATCACATCAGGATGCCCTAGATGTCTGTACCCCATGGCTCAGTCTGCCTATGTCAAGGGGCACCTCAAATACTTTTGTCATGTATCTGTGATTTTATTTCTTCTTTGGGGATAGGGTTGAGGGGAAACTGACATTTTGGCTGAGAAATAAATTTTTTTTGCTAAAATTGTATCCTGACAGTTTTAAGTAATAGTAGAAGAGGGAGGAAGATAGGTACCTGGTAAACTGAGGCCTAAAGTTGCCACCCCCTTTCCCTCTCTACCCCCATGACTTCCTGCCCCAAACCAAATTACACTAGGGAAGGAAACGATTTTACTCTTTTTATTCTGCTCATTAATGATTTAGACGAGGAAGATGGGAGAAAGGGGGTGCCACCACAAGGTTCCAGAGAACCAGGGGCACGAGTCAGTTCATTCCCCTTTCTGTCTGAGGTAGGGTCTCTAAGA
Organism: Stenella coeruleoalba; assembly: GCF_951394435.1. Taxonomy (NCBI): domain Eukaryota; kingdom Metazoa; phylum Chordata; class Mammalia; order Artiodactyla; family Delphinidae; genus Stenella; species Stenella coeruleoalba. The sequence goes on from NC_137169.1 coordinate 110,737,619, forward strand.
CCCAGATGAAAGGGGAGGAGGTAGCTATATGGACTCAATTTGCTTCCGGACCTTTTCCAGCGCCTTTCTGTCCAGTTGTCGCTGACGAACAATGACAAGGCAAGCAAAGACCAAGGCCACACCTATGACAGTCCCTTCGAATTTCCAGAATAAGTGTTGTTCCATCAGAGCTGAGCGGCAGCTGAGGGCAAGAAGAAACAGTTATCCCCAGGGAAGACCAGACTGCCTCTCCCTCTAATCTCCCTCCTGTTTCATCCTCACCAAGATATATCTGAGGAGAAAAGAGGAAACCAGCGTCAGCCTTCTAAAGTGTTGACAGTACAGGGACTTCCCTGATGCTCCAGTGGTTAAGACTCCGCGCTTCCACTACAGGGGGCACAGGTTCGATCCCTGGTCGGGGAACTAAGATCCAGCATGCCGCATGGTGCGGCCAAAAATAAAAATAAAGGGTTTACAGTACATTAATCCCATTCAAATATTTAATTTATTTTCTGGTGAGATAAGCAGAGCTGGTATTAACCAGTTTTAATGATGAGAAAATATGGCCAATAATATAGTGCTGAGGAGTAGAGCTGGGACTTTGTTTCAAGTAATTTGCCTCCAAATCCCCTCCCCTTTCCAATATGCCATGCTACCTCCATACAAAGAGGAAGAGGCAGGACTATCTACCTAAAGTCACAGAAGCAAAGGGGTGATCTAGGAGGATTCAAGAAAAGAAACAGCACTTGCCTTTTGAACTCGCTCCTCTTAGTTGAGCTGCATGTGATTTTCTCCACATACCCTGTGGAACCACACTCGGGGGTGGTTTTCTGCCAGGAGGAAAGGACCAAAGCACTTGTTAGGAAGGGGCAGCAGGAGAAACAGGAAGGCTGCCATTCAGAATGGGCAGGTGTCCAAGTGCTACGGCTCAGAGCTGGTAGGCAACAGAGAACTAATGAAGAGTTCTCACGGGGGTGATGAGGTGGCGGTTACAGGATGAGAAGTACGTGTTACTAAGAACACTTCAGGGTCAATAGTCTACAAGAGGCAAGGGCAGGTTCCAGAACCTACTAGATTAAAAATGAACAGAACACGGTTATTAGCTGAACGTTGCCATTAACTTGGAAAGAAAAGGGCACATTTTCAGGGGCAAGACCAGTTTAGATTTGGACTCACACTGAGACTGCAAGGAAAAAAGACAAAAAGACAATGCAAAGCCATACTTAGATAGACAGTCCCTGTCTGATTCGATGTAAGAAGAAGGGGAGAGAAAACAGATACTCACAGCCTGGAAATTAGAACATGGAGCACACTCTTCCGCCACCACAAACTCTTCCACCAGCCAGCACGGCAAATTTGAGGTGCTCACTAGAGAGGGAGAGAAATGCAAGCCCCAGACCTCGTTCAGAAAATATTTCTCCCCTAAGTTCTGCACATCAACTTCCCATCACAGCTGAATGCCCTCGCTCCACGTGGTGCCGCCCTTTTCCACCTGATCTCTAGGTATATGGGAGGAGGTCAAAACAAAACAAAACAACTATAGGGGCGTCGGGTTCCCAGACCATCACCCACCTGACAGCTTCTCCTCCCGCACGGGAGCTTCTGCTTGGCTGAAGCGGGTGAGGGGGGGAAATGGGCAAAAGTCAGAAGCCGGAAAACAGGGAACCTCCCCCCACCCCACCCCCCCACCTCCACGGTCCAGGGACACAGGGGGCGGGGACGATCCGATCCTCCTGTCCCCTCCTTTTCCCTGCCCTCAGCCCCTCCTTACCAGAGCCTTAAAGTGAAAGCGCAGAGCAACCAGCAGAGGTGGCGGCCCTGGGGGAGGCCACGCCTCCCCGCGCCCGCTGGCATGGAGTGCTCAGTGTCCCACCTGTCGGGACAGAGGGACCTGCCTGACTGGCCTCCTGCCTCGGTCGGAACGCAGAGACCGCGCTTACACTGCAGTCCTCGGGGAGGTTCCAAGTCAGGGCTGCGAAATGCTGGGGTTGCCTATCAGATCAAAGGCTCTGTCAGTACGCCCCCATGGTCACGGCGAGAAAAGGCAGTACGCATTTTTCGGGTCCATGAGCTTCCTTCTTCGGACTGGTACGGTCCTCACGGAAGGCCGAGGGGGCGTAGAGCCTAGCACCTCCTCCACTCCGCTTCCGCTCCCGGCGCGGCCATCTTGCGCGCGGAGGATCCTGGGCGCGGGCAGGTTTTCCAGAGCTAGGCCAGTCATCGGAAGAAGAGGCCCTTGGCTTGCCTGATGGGCCTCGTAGTCTTCCGCTCGCTGCTCCCTGGGAATTGGATCTCCCTGCATGTGTGCAGCGAGATGCGACCCATTGGCTCGGCGCACCGTTGCATTATGGTCCTGGTAGTCTTTTGCCGGAACCGAGAAGATGGTGGCTGTCAGGCTTGTGGTCCTTCTCGATGCTCCATGGGCTTACGCCTTTTTGCCCCTCTGGGCTACGTGAACAGCGAAACATAAAAAGGAACTATACGTCGCCCTCTCAGGACTTTCCTCCCTCTTTAAAATCCGAGGACTCACCATTAAGCAGCAGGCTTTCCGATACCCCGCCCGCTTCCCGCCTCGAACGATGGTCTAGGGGAGAAGCTGGGTTGGCGGTCCAGGGATGGAGGTGAAACTGCACTTCCTCCTCCCTCCAGGGGCAGGAATACCAGAGACTCTCTGTGAATGAAGCCTTCCCCTGTCTCCGGGCTCCCACTCAGCTCTACTCAGATGTCACCTTCTCGCATGTTAATTGCTAAGTTACTCCCCAGAACCGGTCCTTTGAATAACCTCCTTAAATGTTCTCAGCGCTCCCTTGCTCCTACCTAATGCAATCAGAAGAGCGTGAGATTTGAAATCCCAAGAAGCGTTGAGTTTAGGTTCATAGGTTCAGGTGCTTATTAGCTACGTGACTTTAGGACGGTATCTTGTAGTCAATCTTCTGTGGAAAATGGAAATGCTAATGTGCATTTTCTAGGTTTATTTTTTTTTTGCGAGATGCAAATGAAATGTGTATGAAAATCCTTTATTCTCTTCTAATTATATTGCCTCACATTTCTATTGTACTTTTTGAATTCAACGTTTAACTCATTTTGATCCTTTTCAGTAATCCTGAGGAATCAGAGTTGATATTATCCCTATTTGATGAATAAGCTCAGAGTGTGTCACTTGTCCAAGGGCACACAGCTAGTAGGAGAGCTGCGACCTAAGCCTAGACTTTCAACCCCCAGGCCACACACTTGTGCCTGCTTTCCCTCCCCATGGAGCCAAACCTTGACATATATCCAGAACTGCAGCGACTTGACCCACATTCTGGGTTCATGCTTTACTGTCTGGTAATGTATTAGTCACTATCCTAATTCTGCCAGAAATTTCCTCCTAGTTTTACATACATGTATGTCTGCAGCCTCTCAGACAACTGGACTATGAGTTTAGTTTTCGTAGTTGCCCAGTAGATAGATAGGAGGTATTTGAAATAAACTTCATATAAATCTAGGCACTATTAATAATCTGTATCCCACTTCTTAAGATCAAAGTACTTATCCCCATGCTTTCTTCTTTTTTTTTTTTTTTAATTTTTTCCCATGCTTTCTTCTTAACTCTGCTCCACACTCTTCTCCCTCAGGAAGTCTTTCTAGCCTAAAGATCACAGCTACTCCCCTACCCCCACAGCCCTAAGAGCTAGCGCACTTTTGGAGATCAACAGTATATCTGGTGCTACATCCCATAAATTCTCTCTTCCCAGCAGACTAAAATCTGGCTGCTCAAGAGCAAGAACTAACAGACTGGAAAGATCACTGGGCGGGAGCTGAAAAAACAGCCACCACCTGGTGAGGGCTAAGCTTTAAGTTTGCTTGTAACTATTTGTTCCTTTAAGTTATTATTTGTCTGTATATTTCAATAGTTGTATGTTATAGAAAGTAGGATATGGGTTTTTTTCCCAGTATTTTTTAGCCATAATAAAAGTTTTGGCTGAAATACTGTATTCTGTTACTCCTTACCCAATCCCACTGTGCCTCATGACAAGCCGGAAGATTTTGTAAGATCTCACTTCCAGTAGCCGTACCAAGCAACTGAATAGGGTCTCCGTGCTGAAACTGGATTTTAAAATATCTGCTCTGGAGTATGACAAAGATGTTGGTCAGTCTTCTTCCTGGGATTCACAAAATGCAAGTCTTTCCTCATCTCTTGAGCAAATTAAACTAGCTGAGCAGTTGACTACAGAGCTCACACATAAGCCACAGGTAAGGATCATCACCCCATCGAAGCTTGGATACATAATACATTTATCAAATTATTTTCCACATTTATCAAATTATTTTCTGAGTCCTTTTCCTGGCACTGTCAGACTTTTTTCTGAGTGTTGTCTTTTACCAACAGTAACAGCAGCACACAAAAAGGCTTTGCTGATAGCTCCAGGGTTGTGCCATCCACTTCCACACTGCAGGCTTGGGGATTTCTTAAATGCCTTGAACATCATATCCATGAATAAAACTTCTAATGGTACTTTGTCTAAACCAAATCTGACATTTTCATTATCCTGATAAAAGATCAAGTCTGTGAGATAATTTTGCTGTTTAAAAATACTGTGTAGGGGCTTCCCTGGTGGCACAGTGGTTGGGAGTCTGCCTGCCGATGTGGGGGATGCGGGTTCGTGTCCCGGTCTGGGAAGATCCCACATGCCGCGGAGCAGCTGGGCCCGTGAGCCATGGCCACTGAGCCTGCGCGTCCGGAGCCTGTGCTCCGCAGCGGGAGAGGCCAGAACAGTGAGAGGCCCGCGTACCGCAAAAAAAAAAAAAAAAAAAAAAAACCTGTAAGAGTGAAAGGGGTCTACGTATACTTAAGGGAACTCAATTCTAAGGTTTTGGGGGTTTTTTTGGCCACACCATGCAGCATGCAGGATGTTAGTTCCCTGACCAGGGATCAAACCTGTGCCCCCTGCATTGGGAGTGGTCCCAATGGGAGTGGGAGTCTTAACCACTGTACCACCAGGGAAGTCCCAAGTCTAAGTTTCTTTTTCGTGGTTCTTTTGCATGCCAATAGTTTTGCTTCTTTGTTATTCAGTAGTTATGGGCAGTTTTTGTTAAATTTTACTAGTCCCTTTTCTAGTAAGTACCACCCAGAGGTTATATTAACTTGACCATTGTGCTTGGCACATAGTAGATGCTCAATAAATATTTATGACTAAATGAACCTCTTCTGTGTCTCATTTTCCTCACCTATAAAAGCAGATAATAATGCTTACTAGTTACTTAAAGGGATTCCTGGCAGAATCAAAGATGCTAGCAGAAATCACTGGATAAAAAATACTGGTTCTGCTATTTCCCTGAGGCTAGGGCTGTCACTCCTCTGGGGAGGCCCAAGAAAGAGTCCTGCTCTTTTAGAATCTCCTGGACAAGACTCTGCACACAAGGATCCTCTAAATCCCATGCTGGAAAGAGGATGTCCAGACCTTCAGTTTCAAAGAAACTCTGCTCCTTATTTCCCTCATCAATTAAACAGCTGGGGAAGGGAGAGCTGTAGGATTAGGCATCCCAGGAACTCAGCCAGATTCAAGCAGACCAACAACCTCAGAGAGACAAGAATTAGGTTTATGAGTAGAGAGCAATTCCGACAATGATGAAAGTTACCCAAACCAGGGACATTTGTGCAAATGGTGGCCTTTAATACTGAGAAAGACCATGCAGAGTGACAGGATAGGACCAAACCTTCAGACGGTGGTGCTGAGCCAGCCTCTCATAGGACCCTAAAGCCTGCTCCAGTAACAGAATAAATCAATTATTTATTTACATTTATATTTGCCCTGGAAACCCAGAGAAGGTCTGAGGCTTAGGGCCGTCGATCCTTCCTTTCCTCCTCCCTCTCTTCCTACCTCCTTTTCACCTTCTTTCACTTTCTCAATTCTTTCCCTTCTTCTTGCCTCTCCTTCCCTCTCTAGTCTACCTCCTTCTTTTCCTCTTTCCTACTCGCTCCTTCCTTTTTTTCTTCTCCATATTCTCCCCATTCTTCCACCATCTACCCATCTCTATCCCTCCAAGCCCCACGTGCTACTTCTCCCCTGCCCGGCCCCTTAGCCCTGCCTCCCTCAGGTTCAGCCTCCAGGCTTAGGGCGGATAGGCAGAAGGGGGTCCTCAGCCCAGGGAGCACTTGTTGGTGTTCTTCTTGTCACAAGTTTTCAGGTCAGTGCTGGGGGGCTTGTTGCTGTTTCCCTAGAGGGAGAAGGGTACAGGGGTCAGGGTGAGAATGGCTAGCTGGGGTCTGGGGTCACCCTTGTGGGCAGTCTTAGCACTGCTCTCCTCGTCAGTTTTTACTCCCAACGCGCGCGTGCACAACATGCATACGCACACGCGCGCGCGCGCGCGCGCGCGCACGCACACACACACACACACACACACACACTCACACTCACATGCACAGTTGTACTTAGCCCAGCAGAACCAACTCACTGATCTCCGGCCTCCTGACTTGAGTAAGATGTCCCGGGCCAGGGAACTGAAAGCCTAATGGGGAAAGTAGAGATTGATCAGAACAGGTTGGAGGGGAGGCTAAGTCTATCTTCCAATACCTCGTCTCTTTGAGGGATGAAGGATGCGGTGTGTCTCACCTCATCTACATTCATGCTGGATTTAGCACTTGTCTCGAAAAATCGGATTCCATGCTCCCGAGCCAACTGCACGGAGTGAAGCGGTAAAAAGAGAGTTGGATGAAGGGCAGCAGCCGAGTCCCTGCAATCTGGCCTCATATTGGCCCTCCTGGCCCAGTTCTAGAACATTGCCCAGCCTGCTCTTACCTTATCGGCCTGCTCCTTCTGGACCTTCCTCTTGGCCTCCATATCACACTTGTTCCCCAGTAAGAGGCGCTCTACCCCAGCCGAGGCATTCTGGGACAAGAGGTAAGAGTAAAAGTTGGGTCCTGCTCATTTTCACAGTCTCCTTCATCCTCCAGGTTCTACCCAATTCCCCTGTCTCTCTGGGAGGGTCCTCACCTCTTTGATGCTCTTCATCCAGTTCTGAATATTCTCGAAGGATTTCTCATCTGTGATGTCATATACTAGGATAATGCCCTGGGGAATGGCAGAGTTCACAATGGAGCCTTGTACCATATTCCCCTGTTTAGGCTTCCCACCGCCCTCTAAGTGACCCTGCAAATTCTATCCACAAGTCTAATCACTAGGCCACATGGGGCCTTCTGCAACCCATACTGTGCCCCTCCCCATTTTTCTCTGCCCCAACTCCTGTCCCTCTATATTCATACATTCTAGTGCCTCATGCCTCATCCCTTGTCCAGAACCACACTTCATACCATGGCTCCACGGTAATAGGCAGTAGTTATCGTCTTGAATCGCTCTTGGCCAGCTGTGTCCCTGAAGAGGTGGAATATTTCATGGGGTGGGATACAGGGAAGAGGTCTCCAAAGAGAGACTCCCACCCCCACCCCCTAAGAATTTAGCTTTTGCAACTGAAAGGAACAGAATCAGGAAACAGTAAAGGAAGAAAGGGATAAAAGACAGTTGAGCTGATACTGAGTGATAGTAAAGGCCTAAGAAACAGGTCTTTCTGTTTTATTCATTGTTTACTCTATGCCAAGCACTGTGTATATATCATTTTATTTGTGTCATTTTATGTAATCTTCACTCTATCCTTGTGAGACATGTTTTATTGTCTCTATTTTACAAATGAGGAAACAGATTTAGAGAGGCCAAATAACTGATGAAGGTCATTCTGTACCAGAACCAGGATTGAACCACATTCTCCTCTTATCTGTTGTATCATAATGCCTCTATTAAGCCTTTTACCACTTGACACCCTTAGGGTCTCCAGCTTCCTCAGGGCAGTCAGGTCAAACCTCTACACTTGGCTTTATGGCCTCTCCACTAGACTGAGAGTCAAGTCTTAATTCTGCTATTTGCTATTTAACTGTTTAGAGCCTGTTTCCACATTATAGTTCAACAGACAATTGATCTAGCTAGACAGTTGCCAAGTTCAGAGGATGCTCCAGGTCCAGGAGAGGCAAGAGAATTACAAAAAAGCTGAAAATAGTTGAGTAAGCAGGAAGAGAGATGAAAGGACATCTGAATGAGGTGACAGAAATGGATTAGAAAATGTACTGGAAGGAGCATTGGGAAAGGGAGAGAAATGAAGCTAAAAAGAAGAGAAACACCTATAGGAGGTAAATGAGGTAGTCTGGCTTAGGAGTCCTGAGGGATTCACTCACCAGACTTGCAGTTTGATCTTTTTCCCCTCTATATCCACAGTGCGGATCTTGAAATCAATTCCTAGAGGTGGAGAGTGTACACTGAAATTGAGACATGCATATACATGCATGTAAAAGTGTGTGGTGAGAGGGACAGGAATGGAGCAGTGGCAGTGCCAGAAATTCTGCAGGGCAGGCACTTGGGAAGTAATCTTGTAGGAAGTGTAAAACTAGGGGGATTTTCTCAAAGCTGTATTTGTATAGCAAGCATATTGTTTTTACTTAGATTTTACAGGCTTTGTAGGGGAGAAGGTGATGAAAATTCTGCAAGGAGGCTTAAGGCCTCTAAGGCATTTGTATTGGGTCCGCTTAGCCATGCCAGCTGACAACTCTCTCAATTCAATCTGTCTCCCCCAAAATATTACTTTCAGATTCCTTTTTCTTTCTGTTTTCTTAGAACCCTCTACTCCCAGTTCTCCCACCTACCCTCCTGGCCCTACAGGGTAAAGAGCAAGGAAAAACGTAACTGATGACAGTCTATGTGAATTAACTAGTAGGCCAGGCTTGGAAACAAGAAAATTTGAGGCTAAACAAGATTCCCCCAAGACTGAATTAGGAGAGAGGAGCATTTTTCTCTCCTCTTTCTAACCAGAATGTCTTGATACTCTCCTTGTCTTATTTCCCAGGCCAGAGGAGATTAAGAATGATGAGAGGGGGGCTTCCCTGGTGGCACAGTGATTAAGAATCCACCTGCCAATGCAGGGGACATGGGTTTGAGCCCTGGCCTGGGAAGATCCCACATGCCGCAGAGCAACAAAGCCCGTGCACCGCAACTACTGAGCCTGTGCTCTAGAGCCCGCGTGCCACAACTACTGAGCCCGAGTGCCACAGCTACTGAAGTCCGTGCACCTAGAGCCCATGCTCTGCAACAGGAGAAGCCACCGCAGTGAGAAGCCTGTGCACCTCAAGGAAGAGTAGCCCTGCTCGCCGCAACTAGAGAAAGGCCGTGCGCAGCAACAAAGACCCAACACAGCCGAAAATAAATAAATAAAATAAATAAATTTTTTAAAAAAATGATGAGGGGGAGGAGGGGAGACAACGTTCTTAGTGGAAACTTGTGCACCTCCCCCAAGCCTGAGGAGGCTGAGTCACCAGGCTGACTCAGAGACCCCAAAAGTCCCCTCACTCTGGCTTCCTCACCAGGCTGACTGCATATTCCTGATCACAGTCCTTGGGCCACTCTCCAGCATACCCAGCCACTCTGTTCCATCTTCCCCAACCCCTATTAAGTTGAGGGGCAGGGAGACTGCAAAGTAGATGGTAAGGTGGGAATGTAATGGGAGAGTATGCAAACTCAGTGGGACAGAAAGAGGCTGGCAGAATTGGGAGACAGATGTTCAGGGAGAGGGGATACAGGAAATGTGGAGAGTGGATCAAGAGTTCTAGGTGGATGGGGGTGGGGGAAGAGGAGCTGAGAGGGAAATAAAGATGGGTTCATGTGGTTTTGGGGAGACAAGGGAAACAGGTGGTACCAAGAAAATAAGGGGCTGGCACAACTGAGGAGTAACCTGGAGGTCTCAGAGAGGTTAGAGGTTTGGGTACTATCCGGAGACATGTAAGGGGGATGGGTCTGAGACGGGGTTCAGGGACTGGAGTTCAGAAGCCTGACTCTAAGGGGACTTAAAAGTGGGCCACAAGTAATCCAAGAGCCTGAGGATGAGGGCATGGGGGAGTCGGGGATCTAGGGTATGGCCAGTGGGCTCACCGATGGTGGAGATGTAAGTGTTGTTGAAGTTGTCCTCTGCAAAGCGAATGATCAGACAAGTCTTGCCCACCCCTGAGTCCCCGATCAGCAGCAACTTGAAGAGGTGGTCGTAGGCTTTGGCCATGGCGGACACTGGGGGTGCCGGGAGAGGTGTGGGGAAGCGCTGTGCACGGGTAGGCGGGATTGGAGGGTTGGCAAACAGAGCAGCCCCGGAGCCCAGGCCAGGAAGTTTTCCTCCCTCTCCGCCCAGGCTCCGGGAAAAAGGAGAGGCGGCACTCCTCTGGGCCCCACCCCCTGCCCGCCCACCCCTTTCTGCTGGCCAAGGAGGCCAGCCCAGACTTCGGCTCTCTGGGCTTTCCCTTCCCAGCCAACACTGGCCTGTCTCCCTAGCCATTTCCCATAGCTTTTTGCTTACTATCGTCCCCCTTTAAAAAAAAAAAAAATTATTTATTTATTTACTTATTTTATTTTTGGCTGTGTTGGGTCTTTGTTGCTGCGCGCGGGCTTTCTCTGGTTGCAGCGAGCGGGGGCTACTCTTCGTTGCAGTGCGCGGGCTTCTCATTGCGGTGGCTTCTCTTGTTACAGGCTCTAGGCGCGTGGGCTTCCGTAGTTGTGGCACGCGGGCTCAGGAGTTGTGGCACACGGGCTTAGTTGCTCTGCGGCATGTGGGATCTCCGGACCAGGGTTCGAACCCGTGACCCCTTCACTGGCAGATGGATTCTTAACCACTGCGCCACCAGGGAAGCCCCCGTCCCCACTCTTTTGACTTCACTCTTCCAGTCTGAAGCCAGAGACGCTGGGGTGATGTGAAGTAGAAGTTTAATCAAAATGACCAGGGGAAGAGGAATTTTAGAGGAATTAAGGGAAAGGGAAGTTTGGGGGAATAAGGGTGAAGGCCAGGACAGCACTGGGAGTTGCCAAAAATTGGGGACTGATTTTTGGAGGGGCGACTCAGGGAAAACAGAATCTTTCTGGGGCAGTTCTAGAATTCTGGTGTTAGTGTCCCAAGCCCTTAGTTTTAGAATCCCAATTCCTTTTGAAAAAAGCGGGATGCCTGGAGTTGGTGGCTATTCGTTGAGTCAGTCTGCCCCCTGGTGGAACAGAGTGAAAATTAAAAGTAATTACACTATAGAAATCAGCACATAGACACACACACACACACACAGAGACACACACACAGACACACACACACACACACACACACGCAGACTTCACCTAGATACATTCTGGAGCTTCATTTTGAACAGTCTTTCTTCTGGGACCCTGTGTGTGAATTCTCTGACATGCCAGCTCAGGAAGACAGAGATTGGGACTACAAATGTCTGGTCTCGTTCTTTTCATGAGATCTGGATCTTTTAACACAGCCCTGAGACAGTACTCCTGACACCCCACTGAACAGACTGTGAATGTGTAGCCTTGGCAACCAGGAAGCTGAAATATGGAGAACACAGCTATAAAGAAACAAATTTATCTTTGCCTTTGGAAAAAATTACTCAAAATATCTGCTTTTCTAATAGCAGATCAGTAGAATAGTTCCTGTATAAGGATAGCGTACTGGTTGTGAGAAGGCATCTCTTGTCACTTTACTTATCCTCCGTTACCTTGTGTGCCAATGTTCGTCCTTTCTCAAACACAACTATTCAATCCCCTTTTGTCCTTTATCTCACCAGCCATTATGTCTTCAAGCTGTATTGCAAACCTTGAGTGTCCTCTATTTCTCGCTGGCCAAACCATCTCTCTCCAGCCCTTTAAATTACTCTTCAATGTTCATGGATTGTTCTGATAAAAATCCATCAATTCTTTTTCATTTCATTTTATTTTGTCTGGATCTGGACTCTTCATACCCAGCAATATATTTTCTTTTTCACCTCTCTAAATTGTACTTATGCTGCTGTATACGTGCTTTCACTGGAGCCTCATCTCCATAGTACTCTCCCCCTAGCTCTCTGAGCTTCTGCAACAATGCCTTCCCCCCCCCCTCAATTTTGGCAGGTTCATTCGGTCTCTGGTTTTATATTCACAAGCTCTTCCCTCAGCCTAGAATTCTATTCCCCCAAACTGCTGCTTGGTTGATTCCTTGTCTTTCAGATTTCAGCTTAAATGTCACTTCCTCAGAGGTTTTTCTCACCCGTCAGTAGTGTGCTGGAACCAATCCTTAGTGGCTCAAGAGAACAGATTGTGCTTATCTCTTTCCAAATCCGTGTTTAATGATATCACATTGATAGTCTGAAATTGGCCACGGTGGGAGTATTTACGCCATTGAAATTAGCAAAGACAACAAATCAGGGCTCCCCTCCCATATAGTCAGGTGTTAAACGTTTACCAGTACAGTCTTGACTAGAACTCACATCCCTTGCCCTATTCCTTTCCTTTGGAATTAAACAGGCCCCCAGATGCCATTTGGGTCATCTTCGCCCCTCCTTTATGACAAATGGACATTCTAACCCTTTTATCATTACTGTAGAAGACCATGATTTGTTCTTCATTTTTTTCTTCTCATTCCCTGTCAAGTGTCGATGCTGCCAAGATTAGAAATCTTGGAAAGGCGGTGCTGGTGAAAGTGTGGGGGAAAGGATGTGGGAATGTAAACTGGCACAACCTTTTTGGAAGGCAGTTTAGTAGCATACTTTGGACAATTTGTTTAATGTCTCTGGACATCACTTTCCCCATCTGTAAAATGTGGATAATAATAGTATCAACCTGATGGAGTTGTTGTGACGATTAATTAACATGTGAAAAGCAGTCAGAACAATGCACAAATAAGTACTACATAAGTGAGTGATGTAATTAGTATTAGAGGGAAAGATGGAAAGGAGAGAATAAAATTTAACAATGGTTAGCCCTAGGAATAGGCTGGAGGTGCGGAAAATATGAGGACTTCCTTTTTTTATGTTTACATTTCTGAATTGTTAAAAATGGGCAAACTAAACCAATTTAAAAATAGTAAAGAAATTTAATAAGTCCCAGACATGGCTCAGTCTCGCTGTTTTCCTAAGCAGTTCCCATTGTTAAAGTGCAGCGCGAAATTTGAAAATTGTCCATTTACCCCTCAATAGAGATCAAACGCTGACCTTAAGAGAACATGCTCTCTCTCTCTCTCAACATGGCGACTCATCTATGTTCTGTCATTTAGAGACCTTCCAAAGATGGCAGTCCCCTCCTCGTCCCGCCGCTCACACACCGTGAGAGGACCTTCCCAACATGGCGGCAGAAGGCCCAGGCGTCACTTCCTGCGGGACGGCGGATTTAAGGAGCAGAATTTCCGCTTTCGCTCCTTTCCGACGGTGACGACCTCCCCATGAGAACATGCCTGTGAGTTCCTTGGTGCAGGTTTCCGTGGAGATCTCGCTCTTCTGTCCGCACTCTCCCCTCACGCTGACTTCGGATCGCAGAGGGCTCTCACTTGCTCTCCGCACTTTGCAGAGGCCCGTGGGGCCTCCTGCATAGACAGGAGCGGAAAGGCGATAAGATGGCGGCCCAGCTGCGCAGACAGCAGGGGCGGCGAGGGGCGAGCTCTCCCCGGTGTGTGGCAGTGGGGGCTGTTTTCGATCATCCCGTGTTCGTCGATGGTTTCTAAATCTCTGCATTTCTGCCTCTCTTAGCTCGCAAAGGATCTCCTTCATCCCTCTCCAGAAGAGGAGAAGAGGAAACACAAGAAGAAGCGCCTGGTGCAGAGCCCCAATTCCTATTTCATGGATGTGAAATGCCCAGGTGAGGAGATAACTTGCAGTAGTGGGGAAAGCACTGGACCCCAAGGAAAAAGGTATCCTTGAAACGGTTCTGATTTCTTAAAATTTGACTGTTTGAGATGGGTAAAATTTTGCATTTCAGGAACAGTGATCCATAGTGATCTCCCTTCAAAACTTTATGTGCAGACCGTAACATCTCTTTGTGTTGAGAAACACTGGAATGTTACGTGGGGCTTCTGCTGTGGTCATTTATATACTTGTACCTGGAGACAAGGGAGTGGATACGTTGACCAGTTACTGAGCCTCTTCCCTCACCAAATAGAGGATTGTCTATATTTTAACTCTCGGATAGTTTTTTTGGATGATGGTGGTAACGCATTAACAAAAAAAATCATAGGTGGGGGCAGATAGTCCAGGTTGCTTTTAAGTTGGCTTTAATGTATACCTAGAGCCAAGTAATCGATTTAGAATAGGAAAGTAAATTTCAAGAATTTACATAACATGCTTGTTTTACAGTTAATATATGACAGCATATGTTTAAATGAATAAAGGTTTGGGGGAAATGGGGTAACTCGCTGTTTTTTCACAGGATGCTATAAAATCACCACCGTCTTTAGCCATGCACAAACAGTAGTTTTGTGTGTTGGCTGCTCTACCGTCCTCTGCCAGCCTACAGGAGGAAAAGCAAGGCTTACAGAAGGTAAATGGTTTAATTAATGTTGTGATTTTTGGGGTTTGAATCTTGAGAGAGGTCATGTATAATGTAAATTATCAGGCTGTCTTGCAAAGAGAGTTGGGTTTGATAGTCTTTTTTTTTTTTTCTCTCTCTCCAAAAGCATAATTAGAAAGCACTAATCTCAGTGCTCCTGTCTAAGGCTGGGGTGGATGGGTGATAAAGGGGGCTTCATATGAACTGAAGCAGATGTTGTCTTTAAGTGAGTAGGTAGGAGCTAAAAGAGTTGAGAAAACTACAGATGTAGGTTTCCTGTGGGTATCAGGCATCATTTTGTTTTGTGGGGGTGGGACAGGGTAAGTAGGCTGCTGTCAGTTAACCTTTGGAACTTGTTCTTGCAGGGTGCTCTTTCAGACGGAAGCAGCACTAAAAGCCCCTGGAATCAAGATGAATGGGAAACCATCCGAATAAACACATTTTGGATACGTCCTGTTTATTGTCTTGTTTTACTGCTAGGAAGTTCCTACCTCACGTATTCAGGGGCAATCAGAAGAGTGGACTGTAGAGTCATTTGGGGCAAGTAAGTGGCAAATACTTAAAAAGTCCATTTGGGACATTTCTATCCGTAGGCTCATTGAATAAATCTGCAGAGCTTGGTTAAAAACTGGAATGGTATATAAATGGGGTATTTGCTTTCACTTTTATGTTTTCTTAGAATTAAGAACTGACAGTTGATCTTTAAAACGCGATCCAGCACACCACTTTAACACAAAACAGCCTAGGATCCTTTATTTACAGTTCTCAGAAGGCTTGTTTGGAGGCTTATGAGTGTAGAGGTTGGTGCTAGGCTCCTGGTCTAGGGCTAGAAATTTCCAGCCCCCTGCAGTTAAGGGGACTTGTCCAAGCAGAGGTTAGTGCCTTGTACTCCAGAGCCAATGTTGTAGCCGACGCTGCGCTGGTGGGGGTTGTGGACTCGTGAAGGGAGGGGGAGAACGTGTGGATGTGTAAGAACCTAGAAGTAAAGGAGGAAGGGAGATAGATGAAGGGTGAATAAAAGTGAATGAGGATGATACCTGAGCTTTTCAGTGATAAAGATGGTGATTCTTTACCTGGTTGTGGTGCACCTAGAGTTGGTATATAAACAACTGGAACTGTCTGTATCTTGTTTAGGAAGGCATTGTATGCTGGAAAAAGAATAAGGGAGATGTCACCAAAGAGAACTGTTTTCACTGGAGGAAGGCCTTAAGGGGACAAGTATTGCTATAAAAAAGGCTTCAAATTAAATAATTGTACTTACAGGAAATTTTTATTCAATGAATTTTAGAGGTATTCCAACTTATGGTTGAGAGATGGGGAATGCACGTGTAGATGATAGTACGTGTTGTGTTGCTTGAATCATCTCTAGCTATGTGTTTGAGCAAAACTAGCTATAATCTAAGGTTTAGCAGTAATTTCCACTTCTGAGTGGTATTTATTGGCCACATGCAGTTCATTGCTTCCTAGTAAGTTGGGCGGGATCTTTGGTCCACTAGTGACTAGGGTTAGGGAGGCTAAATCAGTTTCAGTTGCATGTCCCAAATTAGATGTGATAAACAGCTAATTTTCATCCTCATTTAGTTTGTGAAATAAAATGAAGGCAGTTTCCAAGTCAAAAGGCCACGGTGCTGAATATAAGGACTTCTTACCTAGAAAGAGGAAAGCTGTTGGTGCCAACACCGCAAAGAGGGTAAAGAAAATCTGGTAAGAACCCATGAGCTTCTGGAGGACACGTGAATCTTCACATTGATCTACACATTGGCAGAATAAAAGAAGATTATAGTTATCCAGGACAGATGTTGCATTTAAAAACTTGTGTGGTCCTAAGAGTATCTAGCTGAAACAGTCAAAACCCAGCCCTCTAGGAAATTCTTTTGCTTCTTACCAGAGAAAAAGGGGTGAACTGAACTTAGCTCCTCTTACCTTTTTTTGGTTTTTTACCTCTCTAACAGTGAATTACAATTCTTGAGTCTCATTTCTTTTCAGCTTACAAAAGAATATTTAAATTCTTTGCCACTTTAAAATGCCTGTTACCTTTCCTGTGCACTTTAACTCCATGTGACTGCTTTCCTTCACCAAGTTTGTGATAGTCTATCACAATCAAAAGGTGATTCAAGTTCTCCTTTTAATCCCTCTAACCTGAATGAAATATTTCGTTGGATCACCAATAACCTCTTAAATGCAGGGGCTACTTGTCCATTTTTATTCAGGTACATTCTGATATGTTTATAAACTTGTCCTCAATAAAACGTCAGACTTCTGTGTTTGAAGCATGCTTGGCGCTTGCCTTTGGTTATTTCAAACTTTTCAGTGTCTAGAAATGAACTCTTCCCTGGCCCACAAAACTGCCTGAATTTAACTGGCCTTCCCAGGTAAACTGTCACCAGGGCCTTGGACCTAGTTACTATTCTGCATCCCTTACATAGGTCCTCTACCTCTGGGCTCTTAACTGGTCTTACCTCTCACCAGACTCTGTTTCACAACTGTTGTAACAACTTCCCACTGTTTACAAACTGCTTCACTCTGAAGACTAATTTGAGGTTGCTTACTAGTAGAAACAAGACTATATTAATCCTTGATCAGGTCCCACTGTTGGGAGTCCCAATAAAACTTAGGCACGTTAATTTATAGCACCCCTTTGTTCTGGCTGCATTGAACTAATTCCTGTCTTAGTTGGGCCCTGTCTTTTTAAAATATTTGTTATGTATTTGGCTGTGCCGGGTCTTAGTTGCGGCTTGCGGGATCTTTTTAGTTGTGGCATGTGAACTCTTAGTTGCAGCATGTGGCATCTAGTTCCCTGACCAGGGTTCGAACCGAGGCCCCCTGCATTGGAAGTGTGGAGTCTTAGCCACTGTACCACCAGGGAAGTCCCTGGGCCCTGTCTTAAATCTGATTTCTGCAAGTAGGGACCGTGCTTGGCACATAACAGTAGGCACACACTTGTATGAATGAGCTGAAGGTTGGATGTTTGTATCTAAAGACTCCCACCCACTCTGATCGTACTGTTACACTGCTTGTCCTTCTTATCTCTAAGAAGTGCAGGGGTTCTTAACTTTTTTTTTTGCCATGGGCAACTTCAGCAGTCTGATAAAGTCAATGGATCCCAACTCAGAATGTTTTTAAATGCAAAAGATAAAATGTAGGAATAAAGGAAACGAATTAATATCAAGAGTTGATGAAAATAGGGAAAAAACCTAATTTGTAATATACAGTTAGCAAAATGTTCAAAGGCCTAATTTGTGATACAGTAGTATGTGTGCTCTATTAATAAAAAACTTGTAGCTTTAGGTCTGATAACTACTGTAATTTTGATGTAATTTTGAAATGAAATGTTTTGAGATGTGACAGTTGGAACATGAGAACATCTATGGTTTCCCTTGGTGACAAAGTCACATATAATACCGCTGTGATTTGTTGCTTATAATCAATGGAAATGCTAACTTTCAGTTAGAGGTTAATTGAAAATAAAGATGCAATTTTTTTTCCCCATTCAAGGCATGGACACCTTGAGTTCTATCTGTGGACCTTTGTGGAGATCCATGAACTCTAGATTTAAAAACTGCTCTCAGGGCTTCCCTGGTGGCGCAGTGGTTGAGAGTCCGCCTGCTGATGCAGGGGACACGGGTTCGTGCCCTGGTCTGGGAAGATCCCACATGCCGCGGAGCGGCTGGGCCCGTGAGCCATGGCCGCTGAGTCTGCGCGTCCAGAGCCTGTGCTCCGCAACGGGAAAGGCCACAACAGTGAGAGGCCCGCGTACCGCAAAAAAAAAAAAAAAATGCTTTCACAGAAAGGACAGATTGGAGTTGAACACTTTCTAGTTGGTGGGACCCTGAACACCAATTTTCTCAACTCTTTAAAGGGAAAAACATCTTTATAAAGTTTTAGAAAACTCTTTAGAATCATGAGAATTAAAATGCATATAAATATGCTTAGAATATTTATTGACCCGTACAGATTGGGTGCTTATAGAAGCAAAAATCTTTCTCCCATTAGATGTACTAAGGTTCAGCCTAATTCACTCCCAGTAATTAAGAGAAATACTGTTTCCCTTGAGGCATGGGCAAGTGGGAGTGACACATATAAGGAGGATGGTTCTCTGGCTTTCCTAATACCTCTTTCCGTAACGGTTCCCATCCCACCCAAACTTGACATCATTTCTAAACTGGGTAATGGTAGAATCAGGATTTGGGGAAGCTAAGTCTTGGTTCTAGGGTTACCACCATTTGCCCACTGATGCACAAAGGTTTGCTAAATACTTTTGAAGTAAGTGAAACATTTATCAAGAGGTTTAAAACACGGTAAGTAGTATACTTACGAAGCTGACAAACTGACGTAACATGTATTTAAGTATAACATCTAGCCAGTGATAAGAAAGCTACCTGAAGGTTATATTTTATAGAGTAGGCTTGGAGAATAAAGATCCATGTCCCAGCTAGTTTGAATAATGTTGGTCAAGTGGCTGAATGTTTCCCATTGACTAAATCATAATGCATTCTTTTTGCCTCTGGATTAAAAATAGGCACCCCCAATGCTCACCTGTACCACACTTGCCTTTCATAGCTCTCACTCGCACAGCCTCAATTTGACTGGTGAGCACACAGGAAATATTGATGAAAACAGGTGATGCCATCTGCTGGAGGGAAGTGAAGTTGACTACTTTTATGGGGTAGATAGCCAGACCACGTGTGAGGGAAGAGTGCCTTTGGCCAGAGACCGCTAGAACTGGGGAGCTGGGGAAGACCTTGGAGAAAAGGAGATGGAACATGCTTGAAAGAAAAGTCAGTTTTGTGTCAATACATGCCAAAAATCAACATATACAGTAAGACATCTGGATTTCTAGTTCTAGCTAGCTGTCTGACAAGTCACTTTTTCTCACTTAGATGTGTTGAAGGATAAGGGAAGATGATCTGTGAGAATAATATAGCCTTCAAAAAAAGTTTTAAGCTAGCATTCTAAAATTGTTTCAAGCCAGCATTGGTGTTTTTTATATATATATATATATATATATATATATATATATATATATACAAAAAAGTATTTGTGTTATCTTCCAGACTGACAAGGCTCTTGACCTAGAGTTTGGACTCTGGGGGCCCCCCTGGCATTGTGAAGGGGACAGATTTTCTTCATTTTGTTTAAGAATTTCCTGTGGTGAATTTTATCAAGTCATTCAGTAACTGTTCCTTTACCCTGGACTGAGAATGAAAAATCTCTTTTTCAAAACCCTGACCTGTTTTGCTTCAGTCCTTAACATACCTCTAGTTTCTCAAGAACTCTGTCCACTCCCAGTACTCTTAGCTCCCCGATGTCTTTTTTGTGGCTAAGAACCAATTCTGATTGATTGATGTAAAAGGCTGGGATAAAAGGAATGAGGATTCTTTGCATTCCATTCTTGCTATGCTCACTGACAAGCGAGGCCCAACCATAGATTGAGGTGTCAGCCGTGCTGAGGGCCTGGAGTAGCTCCTCTGACTGGGGTCGAACCTTGATTAGGCAGACATAAACCCCTGAAGAAAAGAGGAAAAACTGAGCAGGAAGGTTCAGAGGCTCTATTTAGCCAACTGGATTAGGATAGGAAGGAAAAATATTTACATGCAAATTCAGAATGTGAACTCAAGTTTTGAGTATTCACTATTAGCATACTGTTGGCCACTATGGAGGAGTTTACCAAAGATGAAACAGTCCCAGGGAACCCACAGTTGAACTTAAGGATACCATTATTGGTAAATTGACATGTCAGGGAGTATTAAATAATACAGTGTAAATGGAAATTAAGGTGATATAGGATGAAGTAGTCAGAGTTGGATCAGTAAAGGGTTTTGTGGAAGAAAGGCAAGCTTTGAACATGGTTTAATCACTTCTCTATCAAACCACCTCTTGATGGCCTTATTTCTGTCAATAGTATTGTTTTTCTAGTTACCCATGCTCAACCTCAGTTGTCTTTTGACATCTATTCCTTCATTCCTATATCCAGATCTTGCTAACTCGTCCTTTGAAATGTCTCACATCTGGCCCCTCTGTTAGTATTTCTCTGTTAGTCTGGTCTAGACACTCATCAATTCATGCTTGGATTATTGCAATGTAAATTGCATTTACTAGTCTCCTTGCCTCTCATTCTTTCTTATCCATTCTGGGTACTGCCACTGTGTACTTTTTTTTTTTGTTTTGCAGTACGCGGGCCTCTCACTGTTGTGGCCTCTCCCGTTGCAGAGCACAGGCTCCGGACGCGCAGGCTCAGCGGCCATGGCTCACGGGCTTAGTTGCTCTGCGGCATGTGGGATCTTCCCGGACCGGGGCACAAACCCGTGTCCCCTGCATCGGCAGGCAGACTCTCAACCACTGTGCCACCAGGGAAGCCCTTAGCCCTGCCATTGTATACTTTAAACTTATTTTTGAAAACTTTTCCAGGGCTGTATGTTGCCTGGAATGTCCTGTTCTCTTCACATCTACCTCAGTCCTAGTCATCCTTCTAAAGGTTATTTCCTCTGTAAAACCTCACACTGACTGCCAGGTTTGATGTAGATACTCCTTTCTTTCTGGCGTCCTAGCATCCCATGTATATCTTTATTCTATAACTAATCGCCCTGTGCAATTCTAGTAAGAGTTAAAAGCCTTGTCTTACTCCGCTGTACCTCCAGGGCCTGTCCTGGTACCAGGCATTCTGTTTGGTGCTCAACGGTTTGCTGAATGAACCTTCCATCAGTGGTTTCTCATTACTCATACCATTCAAACTGCCTGACCTTGGAGTAGAAGCTCTTCCATGATACAGCATTACCTATTTACATTTGACATGAATTGTCTCATTTTAGATCAGTCGACTGATTTATTTAAAGTCCTCCCAGTGTCATGCCTGTTTCTGCTTTCCACTTGTTAATGCTGTTCTGCTTGGAATATCCTTCAGTTCAGCAACATTCAAACACTGTGCTACTAGTTGGGGATAAAAGATGAATGAGACATAATCCAAGCCCTCACAAAGATAACAGGCTAACAAAGGAGAAAGTAGTAAGTTACAATAGAAAAGCATAGTATATTATAGACATGTGTTAAAAGTTTGTTGAATGGATAGAATAAAAATGCTGACTGAGAAAGATTCCACAGTTATATAGCAGATGAAACTGGAAAGTAGAAATGCAATCCAATAAGAAAGTGACATTTGCACAAATGTGAAAACAAGGGGGAAACCAGATTCAACTGGTGGAACCCACCTTTCTCCATGCTGAAATCGGAATGGACATGAAAGACTTTACTTGCTGGAATGTCTAGTAAAGTATTACTGAACTGTACATGGCACAGCATGAGGGTCTCTGGAAGAAGTGTTGTTGTAATGGCCAAGGCCTGACTTGGGGTGCAGGATCCTAATGAGCAGAAGAGAGATAAATAGCTCTCACTAAGGGGAATTTGTAAAAGGGGAGGCTATTATATAGAGGCAGTTTGGTACTAAAAAAACAAACAAAACAAAGGGTCAGTTCTCCTTGACTTGCTACAGCTGTCTACTTGCCAGCTCTGTTGCGTCCTACCACAATCAAGGTGAAAGAGGATTGTAAGACCCTTGCTTCTGCTAGTTTGTGACTATAATGGGGCTTCTATTATCAATATCATAGCTGCTGTCCTCATTCAAAGGTTTTTGGAATTCATCAGTGGGAATAAGATTACACGGAAATTGGACAGTTGTTGGAAATAAAGTGCTACACTTGGGAGGTAGCTTTTAAGTCTAGGAAGGTTTGTTTTCCAAAACATACTGTTTTGCAGCATGATTCAAGTCAAAGATCTCTAGAAGTTCATTACAAGTGGTGCCTTAAACAGGAGCCACATAGCCAGCAAGAAACACTGGCACCAAGGTTGGGTCAGCTGCAATGGATGCATTTTAAATTAAATAGGAACTATGTCTTGTTAACAGGATTTTCCCCTGCACAGTTTCTTAACGGTCTTAGTTTGCTACAGCTCTTTCTCAGTTGCCAGCAGTCTAGGGACCATTCTCATCTTTTGGAGACTATCAGCAATATCAAAAGAACTGTTACATGAGGTTTCATAATAGTTGTGGTTTTAGAAAGATTCTGCTGGGGTGGGGGTGGGGGGGAATTACAGTCTCCTTGTAAAATTTAATAAGGTAGACAAAAATGAGTGAATATGTTACGAAGAAACATTTAATACTTTGTAAAAGAACCTGGAGAATTTTAAAGATCAAGTGTTCTTATTTATATATACATAGTTAGATTGTATTTTTAAGATTAAATACCTACTGTGAAAAGAAAATATATTAAGTGCTTAAAATTGAAGGATAAAAAGGACAATTAGAGTTTAAATTATCTTGTTTTATAAACAGTTATATTCTGTTATATTCTGGACTTCTCTGGTTGGTTTGTGTTTTCTCGCCCCCTACCCTCTCCCCACCCCTTACCTTCCCCCTGCCCCCAAATCTGGAATTTGTTCTTTAAAAAAAGAGGAATGAAAGGATGTACATGGACTTTGGAGTGGAGCATATCCACCACTCCTGCCACTAACTGGTTGTTACCTTGTACAAATTACTTGCTCTTAGACTTAGTGTTCTCATCTTTTTTTTTTCTCGACCAGGGATTGAACCCAGGCCCTTGATGGTGAGAACGTAGAATCCTAACCACTGGACTGCCAGGCAATTCCCAGTATTCTCATCTTTAAAATGATGATAATTACTACATGATGAGATTGTTAAAAGAGATAAAAGATATAAAAATTCCTAACATAGCATTTGGAATCTATTAGAAGCTTCTTGTATTTTAGTTATCTTTCCTCCCCCTTTTTTTTTGACAGTAAATCATGGTCCAATACAGAATGAAAAAAGAAAAGCACAAGGCAAATTTGCTGAGTGAATAACATTTCAGATATCATCTAGTCCAACAATTCTCAAGTCTTGGGAAGCTTTAAAAGAATTGTATCTTGGACTTCCCTGGTGGTGCAGTGGTTAAGAATCCACCTGCCAATGCAGGGGACACGGGTTCGAGCCCTGGTCCGGGAAGATCCCACATGCTGCGGAGCAACTAAGCCTTTGCGCCACAACTACTGAAGCCTGTGTGCTCCAGGGCCCGCATGCTGCAGCTACTGAAGCCCGTGCGCCTAGAGCCTGTGCTCTGCAACAAGAGAAGCCACTGCAACGAGAAGCCCGTGCACTGCAATGAAGAGTAGACCCCGCTCACCACCACTAGAGAAAGCCCATGCGCAGCAACAAAGACCCAATGCAACCAAAAAAAAAAAAAAAAATTGTATCCTAGGCTCTATCCCAAATTTATTAAATCTGGATGGAGCCTAAGAATCTATTTTTTAAAAATTTCTTTGGATAACCTTAAAAATCAGCCATGTTTGGAAATCCTTGGTCTAGGCTACCTCCTGATCTCAGGGTTATAACTAAAAAGACAACAGTGACTAGGTTGAGCCTATTTCAAAACCTTAATCCAGTCATAATTTCTGAGGTCTCATAGCGCTCAATGATTTTTTTTTTTTTTTTAATCATTTGGCTGCGTCGGGTCTTGGTTGTGGCATGTGGGATCTTTCCTTGCAGCTCGCGGGCTCTTCCTTACAGCACACGGGCTTCTCCCTAGTTATGGCGTGCGGGTTTTTCTCTAGCTGTGGCGCGCGGGCCTCAGAGCATGCGGGCTCCAGAGCGCGTGGGCTCTGTAGTTTGCAGCATGCAGGCTCTCTTGTTGAGGCGCAAGGGCTCAGTAGTTGTGGCTCACGGGCTTAGTTGTTCCCCAGCCAGGGATCAAACCCGCGTCCCCTGCATTGGAAGGCAGATTCTTTACCACTGGACCACCGTGGAAGTCCCTCAGTGACTTCTTTGTAAAAGTAGAATCAATTTTGAAATGAAAGAAAACTTGTATTGCTAATTCAAAGGGGCAAATGAGGGAGAATGGGAAAGGTGGGAATAATCACCCAGAACTATAAAGAGATTGCTGACCTTTAAGATTGACACCATTTCCGCCAGTGGTGATGAAGAGCTTGAACACAGTTGAATTGAGGGTATTGGTGAGATAAGTCTTAAGGTCATAAGTGAGTGTTAATCTTGATGATGCATGGATCACCACCTGTCAGCAAACCAAAGGAAAATTGGTACCTAAGTTATTAGAGAATCTGGTTCCCTTCTTCTCCATCCCTCATAACTTATTTAGCTGAAAGCAGTTTCACACAAGAGCAAATTGCCCTTCTAGTGATCACATATTTGAGAACCACAAAATTTGTTTACTTTTGAGAAGAAAATAACATTTTTTTCTAAAAGGAGGTCTTTGTGCATTATTCCTTCTGACATATATTCCCTTTGTATGATTCCCTATTAGATGTCTTTGAAGACAGTTGCAATTTCCTTTAGAAAGTTTTCTTTTTCTCTCTTTAGTTGCATGTAATCTCAACTTTTCTGAAACCTCAAAGTATTGTTTCTCTCAAAATACTTGTAATGTTCTGCCTTATATTGTAGGTATTTTTATACTTGTTAAAATCCCTCCCATTAGATTCTATGTTTCAACTTAGAACCCTAACATATCTTTGTACATCCTGTATTGTGCCTTGAATATAAGGCAAGTGCTTAATGATTAGATTGAGAGAAGATGGTGATAATGGTGGCCCTTCCCCCCAAATACCTTCAACTTATTGGTTTATTTATTTATTTTTGGATTCTAACTCCTTTGGGTATCCTTGCCCTCTTTGTTTTTTTTGGCTGTGGCACACAGCATGCAGGATCTTACTTCTTAGTTCCCCAACCAGGGATCAAACCCATGCCCCCTGCAGTGGAAGCGCAGAGTCCTAACCACTGCACCACCAGGGGATTCCTCCCAAATTCTTTCAATTTAAATGCAGTGTACTGTCCAGTCTCCTCAGTACTACCATAGTTTTTTATTTTTTCATATATTCAAGGACCTTAAAACTGTAATAGGGAAGAACCTTTTGTATTCTACTACAAGTTAATCACTAAAGGGATGTTGCCTACAAGCTTAAATTATACATAAAGGCCCATCTCTGGGAACCCTGCTTCCCAGGAAATGAGCATTAAGCTAAAATACCTTTGTTTAGCTCACAGGAAACATCTTGACCAGGTCCACCTGTGAGCGACTGCAGGGATGAAAAAATGAACACGTCCCCCCGCTGGAGGCTGATGGGAACCAGGAAGTGTTTGACTTTGCCCCCCCCCCCCTTTGAGTATGGATATGGAACCTGAATTCTAACTCAGGCAACATGGTTCTTTGGGGCAGGAGCCCACCACCTTCTCAATTTGCTAGCTTTCCAAATAAAGTCGTTATTCCTTGCCCCCCGCAACAACTTGCCTCTCAATTACTGGCTTGTTGTGCAGCGAGCAGTACAAGCTTAGACTCGGTAACTAAATCAAGTTAGTTATGTTAAGAGCTCAGTGAGGAAAGGAGTTTTGTCTTTTTCTCTTTGTATTTCCAGAGCCTAGCATAATCACTGACATGTAACAGGCCTCAGTGATTGTCTACCAGTTAGTGAATAATTAAATGAGCATTTTTACGAAGTACACCAACTGAAATATGACCTTTTGACTTATCTGTAGCCTCTGACATCATAGCGCATTCTCTCCCTTGCCTTTGTGACACCTTTCTCCTTGCTTTTCTAGCGCCTAGAACCTTCTCAGCCCCTTTTTCTAGTTGTCTTCTCATGCTGCCTTTCTCCTCAACCCTCTTATCTGCTCATGATACAAGTTCTCTTTGAATGTTATCCAATTTTTCCCTCTCTACCCTTAAAACTTACTCTGAAGCCACCCTGATTTATTCATTGGTCTTCAAACACAACATATACTTTTTATTTGCCTTTGTACATATATGCCTTCTCCGTTTCTTTTCCGCCAAATTCCTAATCCCAGGATTCAGTTTAAATGTCATTTGTGGAAAATTTAGCCTTAATGTCTAGGCAGAATTAGTGACTTTCTTCTGTATTTATTCTAAGAGCATTTCTGACGTGATCATTTATGTTATCATGCCATCTATATGTAATTATTTATGTTACGACTAGAGCTCTATAAAAGAAGGTACCAGATACCATGTGGGCACTTATTGGGCAATTTACTCATTTATAAAATTGGGATAATACTTTGCAGGGTTGAGAAGATTAAAAATGGTAGTTGTACTGTATATAAAATGAAAAATGAGGGGCTTCCCTGGTGGCGCAGTGGTTGAGAGTCTGCCTGCCGATGCAGGGGACGCGGGTTCGTGCCCCGGTCCGGGAGGATCCCACATGCCGTGCGTGGAGCGGCTGGGCCCGTGAGCCATGGCCGCTGAGGCTGCGCGTCCGGAGCTTGTGCACCGCAACGGGAGGGGCCACAGCAGTGAGAGGCCCGCGTACCGCAAAAAAAAAAAAAAAAAAAAAAAAAAATGAAAAATGAAAAACAATAGATGCAGAGTGCCAAGCCCATAGTAGATGCTCAAAAAATAATAGCTATTAAGAGGAATGAAAAGAGGAACAAACAAATTCTTTGGGCACAGAGGAAGGAGATGTTACATATATTTAAGGGGGAAATAGGAAAGGCTTTATAAAGCTTACCTATTCACTTGTTCACCCATCTCACCTACTCAAGGGTATCACTTAAGCAATTCTCCCTACTCCTACATCAAATTTTCCTTTTCTACTGAATCATTTCCTAAGCCATTATTTCTCCCATTTTAAAAAACAATCAACAAAACAAACTCGACTCCAGTTCCTTGAAGAGGACTGTCTCCAAGTCCTCGTTTTCAATTCTCCAATCAAACTTCCAGTCCCTTTATTCCACTGAAGCTACTCCTCAAAGTCACCAGCCTCCATATTGCAAAAAACCATCAGTCATTTCTCAGTTTTCATATTTGACCCATCAATAGCTTTCATGTGGTTGATCTCCCCCTCCCTCCTTGAAATACCTTCTTCACTTGGCTTCCCCGACACCAGGATTCCCGGGTTTTCCTCCCATTGCCCATTCTTTCTTTTTTTTTTAATAAATTTTTTCTTTTCTTTAATTTTTCTTTATCTTTTTTTGGCTGCATTGGGTCTTCATTGCTGCATGCAGGCTTTCTCTAGCTACGGAGAGCGGGGGCTACTCTTTGTTGCAGTGCGCAGGCTTCTCATCGCGATGGCTTCTCTTGTTGCGGAGCACAGGCTCTAGGAGCACAGGCTTCAGTAGTTGTGGTGTACGGGCTTTGTTGCTCTGCAGCATGTGGGATCTTCCCAAACCAGGTATCAAACCCATGTCCCCTACATTGGCAGGCGGATTCTTAACCACAGCGCCACCAGGGAAGTCCCATCCCCTGGTCATTCTATAAATCTTATAAATTCCTATAAATTTCTTTTGTTCCTGTTCTTCTTTCAGAGCTCTCAATATTGGAGTGTCCCCAGAACTTAGTCCTTGGACCTCTTCTCTATTTACACTCATTCTCTTGATGATCTTATGGCTTTTTTTTTTTTTGGCTGTGTTGGGTCTTTCTTGCTGTACGTGGGCTTTCTCTAGTTGTGGCAAGTGGGGGCTACTCTTCGTTGCGGTGCATGGGCTTCTCATTGCAGGGGCTTCTCTTGTAGAGCACAGGCTCTAGGCACACGGGCTTCAGTAGTTGCAGCATGTGGGCTCAGTAGTTGTGGCACTCAGGCCCTAGAGCTTGTGGTCTTCCGTAGTTGTGGCGTGTGGGCTCAGTAGTTGCAGCACACAGGCTTCCATTGCAGTGGCTTCTCTTGTTGCAGAACACGGGCTCTAGGCGCACAGGCTTCAGTAGTTGTGGCACGCAGGCTCAGTAGTTGTGGCTTGCAGGCTCTAGAGCGCAGGCTCAGTAGTTGTGGTGCATGGGCTTAGTTGCTTCTCAGCATGTGGGATCTTCCCGGACCAGGGCTCAAACCCGTGTCGCCTGCATTGGCAGGTGGATTCTTAACCACTGCACCACCAGGGGAGTCCGATCTTATGGCTTTAAATATCTATGCCAATGACTCTCAGACTTTTCTACCTAGCTACCTCAAAACATCCATTTGACATCTAATAGACATCCAACTTTACATGTCCAAAACTGATCTTCTCTCCAAAACTGTTCCACCTACAGTCTTACGCATTTCAGTTGATGGTAATTCTGTCCTTTTAGTTGTTCAATCAAAAATCTTAAGTCATTCTTGATTCTTTCACACTCTACATATAGTAATCTATTGGGAAATTGTATCAACTATACCTATAAAATATATTTAGAATCTGATCAACTTTTTACCACCTCCTCTATTATCACCCTGATCCATCATCATACTCAGCTGCATTACTGCAATTATAGCCTCCCAACTTGTCTCTCAGCTCCTACTCTTTTTTGTTTCTTGGCTGCGTTGGGTCTTTGTTGCTGCGTGTGGGCTTTCTTTAGTTGTGGCGAGCTGGGGCTACTCTTCATTGCGGTGCACAGGCTTCTCATTTTGGTGGCTTCTCTTGTTGCGGAGCACAGGCTCTAGGCGCACAGGCTTCAGTAGTTGTGGCTCGCGGGCTCTGGAGCGCAGGCTCAGTAGTTGTGGCACACGGGCTTAGTTGCTCTGCAGCATGTGGGATCTTCCCAGGCCAGAGATCGAACCCATTTCTCCTGCATTGGCAGGCGGATTCTTAACCACTGAGCCACCAGGGTAGCCCTCAGCTCCTGCTCTTGCTCCTACAGTTTAGTACCAACCAGTAGCCATGGTGAGATATATATATATATATATATATATATATATATATATATATGTTTAAATTAATTAATTTTTGGCTGTGTTGGGTCTTTATTGCTGCGCGTGGGCTTTCTCTTCCTCTTCATTATGGTGCGCGGGCTTCTCATTGCGGTGGCTTCTCTTTGTTGTGGAGCACGGGCTCTAGGCATGCAGGCTTCAGTAGTTGCAGCATGCGGGCTCAGTAGTTGTGGCTGGCGGGCTCTAGAGCGCAGGATCAGTAGTTGTGGTGCATGGGCTTAGTTGCTCCATGGCATGTGGGATCTTCCCGGACCAGGGCTCAAACCCGTGTCCCCTGCATTGGCAGGAGGATTCTTAACCACTGTGCCACCAGGGACGCCCTCATGGTGATATTTTAAATTATAAATCAGACTAGTCATTCTTTTGGTTAAGAACCTTAATCACGATTTACCTTTATGTTCCAGTAAAGTTTGTTGGCTGGCTTTATATCTGATATCTGAGTGTATTTCTTTTCATAGGATGTGCTCTCTATATGCATATTCCCATATATTGAAATAGTTACTCTAGACTCTTCAACTCTTTTTTTTTTGGCCACGTCACATGGCTTGCAGGATCTTAGTTCACTGACCAGGGATTGAACCCAGGCCACGGCTGTGAAAGCCTGGAATCCTAACCACTAAGCCACCAGGGAACTGCCATGAACCCTTCAACTCATAACATTAGGTTTACCTCTCGATATGTTTTCACTAGTCCTGGAATGTCATGAAAAATTGTTGCTATTCCTGGACTCCTGGCCACTCCTACCCCAGTGACAATGTCTGTTTGTAGAATATTGTCATTAGCGGAAATCATCCACATCCCGGGTTCACCTAGGAAAAAACAAGAGAAAGCACTTGGCTGCAACCTTTGATATGATATAAATTGGTCACTCTAACCTTACTCAGAATCCAAGTCAGTAGACCATTCAAGCATACATATCCCTTCCCAGGGATATGTTGTTTTTTTTCTTTAAAAAAAAATTTTTTTTTGACCACGTCACGTGGCACGTGGGATCTTAATTCCCCGACCAGGGATCGAGCCCAGGCCCCCTGCATTGGAAGCTCAGGGTCTTAACCACTGGACCGCCAGGGAAGTCCCTAACGTTGTTTTCTTAATGTCGGGTTCCCCTTCGTATGTCATGCCAGCAAAATAAAACAGGAACTGCTGACCTTCACAATCACAAAAGAAGCTACTTAGTTGGAGAATGTAACTGTTCTCCTTAGGAAAAAGAAAAATGCTTTTTACACATAGGAATAACACTCTGATTAAACTTTGTATAGACCCTGCTAAGGATGAATCTGCTTTGACCTACTGATTGATATCAGCAGGAAGACTGCAAGCAAGTGTCAACTGGCAGAAGAGAGGATTCGTTTACTTAGGTTTAAGTCCCAAGGTGGCAGAGGAATGTCAAATATTAGATTAGATTACTGATCCTGGCATGTGGCCCTTCTGCTTCCTCATCCAAAGTGGTATGGATTTGAGATGCCCAAAAAATTCCAGAATGGAAGACAGAGGGACAGTCCTGACAGAACCTAGGAAAAGGGAGTAAAAAAAGCCTCTGCTTCACTGACAAAAGATTAACAATCATGGTATTGTAAGCACAGTTAGCTCACTGGCCATGGATTACATGTTAGTAAGTAGTGGTTACTTACAAGTCAACTTTTACAGGACTGGAGGATTTGACCTAGGCTGAATAGAGTTTGCTTTGTATCAAGTCCAAAATATACAGTTAATGTCCGGTATTACATCACTTTACCCAGACATATGTATCCATAGTTCCCCAAAGAGGACGCAAAGCCCAAGCCACATACCACCCCAGCCAGCCTTACTTGGATGGATTATTTGGTTGCATATACCCAGTCAGTATATACCATTTTGGGATATGCTACCTGGAAGCCTAAAGATATAACACACATTTCCTAACCCAAGACTGATTTTCTGTAACTCAGTAGTACTTCTTAGAACAGAAATGCTTTGCTGATCAAGAGTATAGTGTAGCCTGGTACAAGGCCAAACCTTCTTACAGTGATGGTATATGTAGAAGTTAGGCCTTCAGATGTGCCTCACAAAACAGTGTACACACAATTGGTTCTTAGAACTAAAGCCTTATTGCCCTTTCCTTTTATTTCATCCTTTCCTGATATTCAACTTAGCAGTTACCCTCCTTCAGAAGCCGGGAATGGAGGAGAAGGCACAGTACTCTACACTGCCTATATATTCAGTAGACACTTGGTAAATATTACTGGCTGACCTCTAATTGGCTGGCTATGGAGAGAAATGGGCACTAAACTGAGAATTATAAGTTAACATGAAAAATAAAACACACAAAAGTATTTTCTTTCTCAGAGAGCCCCTTAGATTTTAGA
The DNA here is from genome assembly GCF_951394435.1 of Stenella coeruleoalba. Taxonomy (NCBI): domain Eukaryota; kingdom Metazoa; phylum Chordata; class Mammalia; order Artiodactyla; family Delphinidae; genus Stenella; species Stenella coeruleoalba. The sequence continues at coordinate 110,768,973 of NC_137169.1, forward strand.
TAATTTGGAAAAAAAAAAATCATCTAAGGGATGAGTTGCTTTCTAATCCTGTCAGTTGTGAGGTTGAGACAGGGAAGGTATCCAAACCATTCTGGTTGAGGAGGTGAGTACTGAAGCAGATGACATCTCCGACAAAGGTAAGCTTGGTGTCTGGCTCGATGGCGTGCTCTACAGAAACAGGAATATAATCTGCCATGCCGGGATGTCTCTGGTCCCAGAGCCTCACAAGTGTCACCCCTCTGTTCACAGCCTGAGCCATGTAAGTATAGTTCCTATTCCCTGGTCCAATAAGCAGCAGGTCATCTCTGAAAGCAGACATGAAAGGTAGAAATCTCTGAAAAGAGTCAATAGTTAGGAAACAGTTCTGGAGGCAGACCCTATCACAACATTTTATATTCAATAGCTCAAAAGTTCAGATGGAGTTCTACAATGGAGAGTAAGCAACTAGGGCCAGGGATCAGATCTACTACATTTATATATATAGTGCCCAGCTAGGCTTTTTTAAATCATTATTAATTAATTAATTAATTAATATGGCTGTGCCCGGTCTTAGTTGCAGCACGTGGGATATTTGCTGTGGCATGTGGGATCTAGTTCCCTGACCAGGGATCGAACCTGTGCCCCCTTTATTGGGAGCACAGTGTCTTAACTGGACCACCAGGGAAGTCCCTAGGCTTTTTTTTTTTAATTAAAAAAAATTGTTTTTTCAGTATGGCTTCTTTTTTTTTTTTTTTTTTTTTTTTTAATATGGCTTTTTGATAATACTCCAATTGGCTCCCTACAGGAGCTTTGTATGAACTAGGACTTGTCAAATTCAAAACATACTGAAGTTTTTCTTCATTGAACAACTAATTCTGTTTTTTTCCCATCTTAATGAAAGAAAGAAAGATCAGATTCCAACTGCAGGATATGAGAGGAATTTACTGGAGCTTTTAGATAATACCAGGTTAATCAATAAGATGTCTACCACAATGTCAACACCATTCCTTTGCCTTCCATACCTGTTCAAAGCCAGATAAAGCTGGGTATTGTGTGTGTGGAATTTCTCTCCAACGCTATTGTAAAACTGAACAGTGAAGGTGAGAGACATGCCCAAGGGAAAGGCTGATAGGGTCCTTCCTTGAGCTGTGTATAGCTTGGGGTGGCTGCTCATTCGCAGGTATGTCACTGGTGCTACCTGTGGGAGACAAAACCTACTAGTACAGAGAAGGATGCATTGGAGAGGCGCTGAGACCATATTCTGAGACTTATAATCAATGATAAAAATGGTGTTCCTCTTTTGTAGGAAATAGTTAGCTCTTGATTTCAGATGACAGAGTGAAAAAGAAATATGACAGTACAGGAAATGGCTTTTTAATTACTAAAACAGTGGAAATGTGAAAAGAAGCTGGAGCTTTTTGAGGAAAGGACTGCATTTCTTCTTATTTTGTGCCAAGTGTCAATATTTATTGTTAAATAATTGATCATTTATCAAGAATACTGTAAATTTTGTTTTCACACTGCAAGAGATAAACTGTGATACAGTAAGGGAAGTCCAGGTTTGAATCCTAGCTTTATTATTTCATATCTTCATCTAATCATTCTAGGTTTCATATTTATCATCAGTTTAATAGGGCTAATAATGCCTATCTCATAGGGTTTTTGTGGTAGTTAAAAAAGATAATATACGTAAAAGGAGCAACACAGAAGCTGGAATATACTAGATTTTTAACACAAAAAACATTTTTTTGTTTGTTTTAGACTAACTTACCTCTAAGGTCTCTTCTAATTTAAAAAAAAAATTCTAAAAACAAAGCCTAATTTTGATAGCAATGGTTCTACGCTTCTCCCACACCAACCCTTTTGCCAAATCTGCTCAGAAGACATTCATACCAATTTGAGGCTAATCTCTTTTATAACAAGGACTGTAAAGTCCACTTTAATTTGATGGTTCATGTCAAGATTGTCCTCTTATCTTACAGTTCATTTCTGACTTCCAGAGAAGTTTCTAGTTCTTAAAAAAGGAAATCTGCCTCTTAAGGCCATGGTATTCCTTTTATTTTTTTGAGTAAGTCCCTGAACTCACCTGAACCCCAGTTACAGTTGTTTGGTTGACTCCAAAAGGTTCTATAGAAGTGACTTCCAACACAGCAGTACCTGCAATGGAACCAGCTTTCAGGAGCCCTTCACCGTCCTCCTCAATGACAGATGAATTAGGGAAACACTTGAGAACACGGGAACTCACAAAGGCGGCCCCTACCCTAGGGAATAAACGGAGCAAATGGCATCTCTTGGGGGCTCTGTTTGACAAGAAAGAAAGGAGTAGAGATTGCCAGGATTACTGCTAGCTGTACTCTGAGAAAACTGCTTGCCATTCTCCATGTTGTGTAGTTATTTTTTCCTCAGGTAGAAGTCAGCCTTTGGATTATGCTTATCTCTTTAAAAATTAAATACTATTACATATTTATCATTAAAAAATTATTTGGTTAAAAGAATTGAAAACAGGTACAGTCAGCTTTTCATATCCATCGGTTTTGCATCTGCAGATTCAACCAAGCACGGGCTGAAAATTTCAAAAAGTTCCAAAAAGCAAAATTTGAACTTGCCTTGGACTGGCAGTTATTTACATAACGTTTACATTGTATTAGGTATTATAAGTAATTTAGAAATAGTTTAAAGTATACAGGAGGATGTGCATATATGCAAATATTACACCATTTTTATAGACTGGATTTTTGCATCTGCAGATTTTGGTGGGAGTGCGAGTCCTGGAACCAATCCCTGGTGGATACCAAGGGCCAACTGTATTCAAACAAATACTTGTACGTGAATGTTCATAGCAGCACTATCCACAATAGCTAAAAGGGGAAAACAAACCAAAGTCCACAATAGCTAAAAGGGGAAAACAAACCAAAGTCCACCAACAGATGACTGGGTAAACAATGTGTTACATTCATACAATGGAATATCATTCAGTCATGGAAAGGAATGAAGTACCAATACATGCTACAATGTGGATGAACCTCGAAAACATGTTAACTGCAAGAAGCCGACAGAAAAGGTCACGTATTGTATGATTTCCATTTACATGAAATACACAATATTTAAATTCACAGAGACAGCTGATTAGTTGATTGCTAGGGACTGAGAGAAGGGGAGAATGGTGAGAGACTGCTTAATGGGTATGGGCCTCCTTTGGTGGTAATGAAAATGTTTTGGAACTAGAGGTGATGGTTGTATAATACTGTGTATGTACTAAACGCCAGTGAATTGTACAATTTAATTTTATGTTATATGAATTTCACTTCAACTAAAAAAAATTATTTGTGGGTTAGAAAAATCACCTTAGAAGGCAATGTTTTTTTCCATGTGCAGTGTTTCTCTGAGGGTAAAGTTGGATCCTGGCCTGTCTTCTTCTCCATTCTCCTTACCTGTTGGTATGGAGTTTGAGCTGAGAATTCATGGGCATCAGAATTTGTTCAGGTTGGCACTCTGGGTAGAAAAGTTGGAGTTTTTCAAACACCTAGAATGAGAAAATGATGTTTTCCTCATTTCCGGAAAAGACAAATGATGACCTTTACTCACAAATGGACAACTACAAATCAAGTCTGCCCAATTTCAATTTAGCCCAATGTCCCACAGTTCTGCTTTCCAAAATGAGCCAGGCATTTAAAACGTATTTAGGTAGTGTAGAATATATAACCTAATATTAGCGTTGCTTCTGACTACAAGGGACTGGGCATAGTTTACACTTACCACATCCCCTACATTACTTAGATATTAGGTATGAAATAATTTTGAAATTTCTAATTTTTTTAAATAAATTTATTTATCTTATTTATATTTGGCTGTGTTGGGTCTTTGTTGCTGTGTGCAGGCTTTCTCTACTTGTGGCTCGTGGGCTCTAGCGCGCAGGCTCAGCAGTTGTGGCGCACGGGCTCAGCTGCTCCGCGGCATGTGGGATCCTCCCGGACCAGGGCTCGAACCTGTGCCCCCTGCATTGGCAGGCGGATTCTTAACCACTGCACCACAAGGGAAGTCCCATTGAAATTTCTAATTTTAGTTCTAATAACCTGAAAAGAGATTTGAGAATGAAGAACCTGTAGTATTTAATTAGCAAGGGCACTATTCTGGTCTTCTGCCTTCTGGTAAAGTGCTTTTTCCTCTACCCCTCACTGAATCAGGGAACCAAAGCCAAAATAAAGGAAAGAAAAAAAAATTAGTCCCAAATTCAGAGGTAGAGAAACTTATTTGCCCCACACAAAAAACAGTTTTTCTTTGAGTTCTAAAAACAATAGGGCCATGTAGCTTTCAGCTTGAGAACATCTGTAGAAACTATTTGTACTCTCATACCTTACCAGAAGTTAGGATAGGATTTCATTCTACCTGTGAGTATAGCTAAGTGGACTGTATCATAATATCTGTGTTAGGCAGAACAAATCAGAAATTAATTCCTCTTTAGTTATTATGTGTTCATATACTGTATTCTCTGCGTTGGGAGTTGAGGGGAGTGCATGTGCTGTAGTTTCTAATGTCAGTGCTCATAGAAGCAATTAGCAGGAATAACAAAGATCTAGAAACCATAAGCCTATTCCAGAGATCCCTTTAGCAATTTCTCTATCTCTATACAGACTAAGCTCTTCATGGATGGTAAGAGAATATAACTTTCTTCTCCTTGATATACAGAAACAAGATATAGCTTTGGGACCTTACCAGGATCTGAACTTCATCAGACAGTTCCAACAAATTCCCCTCAAACTGCCCAGAGGAACTGTTCATACAGCGGACAGTGACTTTGATACTGGTCCGACCAGCTGCTTTTGTGTGGACAACCATGGCAAAGTTATTCTCTGCTGGGAGTTGTAGAAAAACCTAGACCGTAAAGGGAAGGATTAAGAAATATTCATGAATAAACACTGTGCCCTTCCCTCTTTGTTGAAAATAGCTATCTAGAAAAATTAGAGTTCCAGGCTTATCTTCCCTTCCCTTCCCTTCCCTTCCCTTCCCTTCCCTTCCCTTCCCTCCCCTCCCCTCCCCTCCCCTCCCCTCCCCTCCCCTTCCTTCCTCCTTTCCTTCCCTCCCTCCTTCCTCCCTCCCTTCTTTCTTTCTCTCTCTTCCTTCCTTCCTTCCTTCCTTCCTTCCTTCCTTTCTCTGCACCTTGAGGCTTGTGGGATCTTAGTTCGCCAACCAGGGATTGAACCCGAGCCCCTGCAGTGAAAGTGCCAAGTCCTAACCACTGGATCACCAGAGAATTCCCCCAGGGTTTATTTTCATATTCCCAGAAACATAGTCACCCCTAAAGTAAACTTCTGTGTTCAGTGCTCAACTAATTCTGGAAAGACTCCTATGCAAGAATTCTTATCTTGCAAGAAGTCAATTCATTGATAGGAGAAGAATGGAAATGAAGGAAGGGGTATCCTCAGTAGGTTGAAACAGTAGAACTTGAGATGAGAGAAGTGAGGTAATCTACTCCTGGAGTTCAGAGTGGTAGCAAGGAAGGAAGAGGACAAGAAAGGGAAGCTGTTGTTTTAGGATTGTGTTAAACTAGCTGACCATTTCCTCACTTGCTTCACTCACCATTCTAGTCTAGATTGGATAAGGATTAGGCCTTGACAGATTTCTGGTAAGAGGGAAGGGAGGGCCAACACCAAGGCAAATGTTATTTATTTGTTTGTTTATTTATCAGGTCTTAGTTGTGGCAGGCGGGCTCCTTAGTTGCGGCTCGCCAGTTCCTTAGTTATGGCACGCGAACTCTTAGTTGCAGCATGCATGTGGGATCTAGTTACTGGACCAGGGATCAAACCCAGGCCCCCTGCATTGGGAGCGCGGAGTCTTAAGCACTGTGCCACCAGGGAAGTCCCCTAAGGCAAATATTGAAGTAGGCACTTGCCTACCTTTTTGGCACTCATTTTACGTTCTATCTCCTCTGCATTTTTGCTGTCTGGAGCGCTCAAGACCTTCCTTCACTCTCTTGACTCATACAGAGTTCCAAGTTCCAAATTCACCTTTCCCTCCTCCCCTACATAAAAATTCCCATCTCCTTTGTGCAGATTTCAATCAATTGTCTGGAAGCAAGTCTTATGCTAAAGAATGAGTGGTTTATAATTGTTTAATCCAAGTGAATTTCTAAATGATGACACCACAGTGCATGAAGTCTACCTTGTAGGGCATTAGAGACCTTTCTATTGAGGTCCAAGGCAGGGGAAGAAAATCTTTGTATGGCTCTCAATCATTTCTTCCGTTAGAGTGATTATTTAGATAAGAAAATTAGAGGAAGGGAGAAGTAGAATAGATGCTAAGACCTAGGCCATCCCCTCCTTTCACACAATTCCTATTTGCTATTCAAGAAAAAAAGCCAAATCCTTCTGCAGAACTCTACCAAACTAAGTACAGTTCTATCTCTCCTCAGTTCCAAGTATAACCAGGCTCTGTGCAGTCCATGACAGATAGAAGACTCAACCACTAGAGTTTCCCTAGAAGACTCAACCACTAGAGTTTCCCTAGATTACAGATCTAGGATATTTTAAGAAAATTGGAAATTTTAAATTTTTTCCAGACTTTTCTTTTTAGCTGGCTCCAGAAATGACCTAATTCTAGCTTCTGTAACCACTCTGATCTCTCTCAAGGTCTAATTCTTTGTTTTTGTGGGCACTGAGTTGTGACCAACTGGGTACCTTGGCTCCAGGTTCCTTCTTCCTAAGGTAAAGCTCAGACCTAAGTGGCTGCCACTGATCCTGGACCATCTTGGGTGGGTTCCATTAAACTGATGATCAGGTAACAACGTTGTGAAGTAGGTAAAGTTTGTAGCATCCACCTTTTTTTTTTTTTCTTTTTCAGGTTTCAGAGTAAGGTTTAGTGCTATATGTATTAAAACATCAAAGCTATTTTAAAAAACATAAAGACTCATGTTGCAGTGTGGATTTCCTCAATAGCCATCCTGAGGGCTTTGGCCATTCCAGATGCAGCAGGTGAATTGGGAGGAGCTGGTACCACCAAAGGGAACCGTGGAGGAGTTTAATTAATTGTCCTTCTTAAATTTGCCATTGATATAAGGTCCAGAATCAGCTGCCAGTTGGTGGCCCACAACAGCCCCATGACACCCATGGCACCCTTCATGCTCAAGGTAGGATTCCAGTTCTTCCCCAGCTCCTAGTAGTGTGGGCCCAGGAGTGTGCTCAGCAACCATCTTTCTTTTTTTTTTTTTTTTTTTTTGCGGTATGCGGGCCTCTCACTGCTGTGGCCTTTCCCGTTGCGGAGCACAGGTTCTGGACGCGCAGGCTCAGCGGCCATGGCTCACGGGCCCAGCCACTCCGCGGCATGTGGGATCTTCCAGACCAGGGCACGAACCCGTGTCCCCTGTGTCGGCAGGCGGACTCTCAACCACTGCGCCACCAGGGAAGCCCACAACCACCTTTCTTAATGTCAACTGCCCATCATGCACTACAAACATGATTATTAATATAATTGTGTCTGAACATGTTGAAAGATTATATATTTAAACTTTATGTATAAATACTTTATATTCATAATGTGTTATTCATGTAACACAGTATCTGCTCACAAATACAACATTATACAACAACAAATACATCAAAGGAAGCATTGCTTTGTTGAGAGCTCTTTACAGCAAAGTATGTTAAACATCATATAGTATTATCTGAATACTCAAATTTGGTTTCTTCATATGATTTTCAGGTTTCCAGCATTCACAGAACAATTGGAAAAAGAGTAAGTAATAATATTGTGTAGTCTAGAAGTGAGTTAGTCTAAAACTTATGATGAAATAAAGTAAATTTAGTATCAAGATCCCTAAGGTAATATAATAAACAGATAAGTTTATACCTCTGAATGCCTGGGCACTAGATCCAATACGTCCCTTTTGCTCATGGACCAATGGAATGTGAGCCCAGGGTTGGCATTGCTGAAGGAGAAAGGGGTCTGGGTACTGGTCACTCCCATGACATAAACTGGCATCTGAAAATGAAGAGTGGTTTTGTGCTATACATCCTGTCCAGCTGGCATTATCAAAGTAATGAACCTGGAACAGAGCCATCCTACTGACCTCAGTAGCTGTGATGAGTCGAGTTGCAGCTGCAAGGATCCTAACAGCCCTTAGCTGCACAACTTCAATCTGCACTTCATCCTGCTCAACAGGGTGGAGAGCAAGCTTAGGCTAAGAGGGAGTGTCTGTGGGGTGGACGCTTATGATAACTAGTTTGTTTGTTGTTGTTTGGGGCATTCAACAACAACAACAAACATGCCATAGATATAGGTTTTTTGTTTGTTTTTGTTTGTTTTGTATTTGTTCTTGAAACAATTCCTTAAGTATAGGGACTATGTCTTATAACAATGCCAAGTACTCTGTGGGTTTTTCACTGAAGATTATATATTTCCCATGCCTGGTTAAGAGAATACCAAATGAGGGGACTGAAAAGACTTCCCTGGGCTGTTGACACCCTCCCCATCACTATTTCTTCCTCTACCTCCCAGTGATTCCCAGATGGAGGAGTAGAAGCAGAGCAGAACAAAGAACCAATACCTGGGAAAACACAATGACTTTTCCAGTATCTTCATTTACTGTCTGGATGGTGCCATGGACCACAGCTCTGCCAACTACCTTCCCTGTAACTTGGCCCCTCCTATTAACAACAGCCACGGTCTGATTACTGATGGAGAAGTGAATGATAGATTGAGGCTGAGGGCCACCTTCAGACATTACCTGGAATGTAAACACACCAGTGAATGCCTGGACCTTGGGGACAAGTCACATCTCCTTTCCCAACCTTTTGTCCAAGTAACTCGACTTTTTCATCTTCCCCCACTTTCCAACCAGCATATGCCACATCACCTCAAATGCACATGAGATGGAAGTGCTATAAATGATCCATGGGATTCCAAGAAGTAGTTCATACCATGTTTCTCATAGAACAAAGAAAATACTAATTTTCTTCTTTATCAAATCCTGTTGTACTTGGCTGAGAGTAGACAAGGGAAGGTCAACAGGAAGAGGTGTATGTGTATGTGTGTGTTGGGGTGGAGCAGAGGTGGGATGGGGAGAAAGCCTCATTTCTGGCTTTTGGATCACCTGCATCATATTAGTTGGAATCAGTGTCATTTTCTCTGGAACAAGTCTGAATGGAGGAAACACCTTGAAGGAGAAAACCAAAAGGACAACAGTGATTAACTACAGTCAGGTTCATAGTAAATGATCACGTAGCTTATTCTAAGGAAAAAAATCCTAATTATGTACAATGAAGTTATATACAAAAATGTATTTTATTTATAAATGCAAATTTTATTTATAATAGCAAAAAATTATAAATTACTTAAGTGAGAATGATTAAATAAGTTATTACGTATCCACTCACTGTAATAAAAGTGGTCATTAAGATTATATTTACACAATGAGATATCATCTCACACCAGCCAGAATGGCCATCATCAAAAAATCTAGAAACAATAAATGCTAGAGAGGGTGTGGAGAAGAGGGAACACTCTTGCACTGCTGGTGGGAATGTGAATTGGTACAGCCACTATGCAGAACAGTATGGAGGTTCCTTAAAAAACTACAAATAGAACTACCATATGACCCAGCAATCGCACTACTGGGCATATACCCTGAGAAAACCGTAATTCAAAAAGAGTCATGTACCAAAATGTTCATTGCAGCTCTATTTACAATAGCCTGGAGATGGAAACAACCTAAGTGTCCATCATCGGATGAATGGATAAAGAAGATGTGGCACATATATACAATGGAATATTACTCAGCCATAAAAAGAAACGAAATTGAGCTATTTGTAATGAGGTGGATCGACCTAGAGTCTGTCATACAGAGTGAAGTAAGTCAGAAAGAGAAAGACAAATACCGTATGCTAGCACATATATATGGAATTTAAGGAAAAAAAATGTCATGAAGAACCTAGGGGTAAGACAGGAATAAAGACACAGACCTACTTGAGAGTGGACTTGAGGATATGGGGAGCGGGAAGGGTAAGCTGTGACAAAGCGAGAGAGAGGCATGGACATATATACACTACCAAACGTTAAGGTAGATAGCTAGTGGGAAGCAGCTGCATAGCACAGGGAGATCAGCTAGGTGCTTTGTGACCGCCTGGAGGGGTGGGATAGGGAGTGTGGGTGGGAGGGAGACGCAAGAGGGAAGAGATATGGGAACATATGTATATGTATAACTGATTCACTTTGTTATGAAGCAGAAACTAACACACCATTGTAAAGCAATTATACTCCAATAAAGATGTAAAAAAATAAATAAAAAAGGATTATATTTACAATTACCTTTCTTTTCTACTTTTTTTCGTTTTTTGGACATGCCTCACAGCTTGCGGGATCTTAGTTCCCGGACCAGGGATGGAACCTGCGCCCTCAGCAGTGAAAGCGCAGAGTCCTAACCACTGGAAATTTATAAAATTTATAAAGAAGACGAAGTATGAATTTTGGATGAGATAATTTCCTTACTTCAATTTGCCGAGGAGCCGACGTGAATTTTCTCCCCATCTTGTCCCTGGCAATAGCTACAAGTGTGGTTTGCCCAATAGTGATAGCTCGAAGGATATAATTTTCAGAGTATTCGTCCTGTTTCTCCATTAGCCTGCAAAGACCCACAAATTTCTAGGTGAGAAAAATTTGGTTTTAAGAGTGGACAGTTATGCATCTTTCTAAGGTGCTTAACATTTTCTGCTTTCTTTTCTTTCTTTTTTTTTTTTTTTGGCCATGTGGTGCAGCTTGTGGGATCTTAGTTCCCCGACCAGGGATTGAACCCGGGCCCACGGCCCTGAAAGCGAAGAGTCCTAATCACTGGACCACCAGGGAATTCCCAATCTTCTGCTCATATTAACTCAGCTTAGAAGGAACTACCAGAAAATAACTTCCAGAGTCAAGACAAAGTTCATAGCAATGGCAGAAGCCTCCTGAAGGGCAAAAATTTGTTCTTGGTCTCCAAAGGGATAAGAGCAATATAAACATAGACTGGCAAAACTGCAAATGCTAAATTGCCTCAGAATTCCTGTATCTTCCCTTTCGCAGAGGGCAATACCAGTGCCTCTACTTCTAGATTTTTTAAAGGTCCTCAAGTCTGAAGCACCCCCAAAGGATATCATCCAAGGAGAAGTTTCATATAATGGAAATATTAATGAGACACATGATTTTAGGCCCAAAATAAGACATCTGAGGATCTGGAAGGGGTATTTTGTAGAGAGCTGAATATGGGAAGAGAGTATGGGCTGAAAGGTACCGTTACAAAAAAAGGAAAGAAGAAAATCTGAAATAACCTAAGGGAGAGCTAACCAGGCTACCAGGAGGGATATTCTTGTGGTATTAAGCATAGGGAGAAAGAAGTATATTTTTTAAAGATTTATTTATCATTTATTTATTTTATTTTATTTATTTGTGGCTGCGTCAGGTCTTAGTTGCGGCAAACGGGATCTTCACGCTGGCTTCTCTCCAGTTGTGGCACACAGGCTCCAGAGCGCGTGGGCTCTGTAGTTTGCAGCACGCAGGCTCTCTAGCTGAAACACACAAGCTCAGTAGTTGTGGCACATGGGCTTAGTTGCCCCGCGGCATGAGGGATCTTAGTTCCCTGACCAGGGATTTAATCCACGTCCCCTGCATTGTAAGGCGGATTGGTTTTTAAAATAAATTTATTTATTTATTTATTTTTGGCTGTGTTGGGTCTTCACTGCTGCGCGCGGGCTTTCTCTAGTTGCAGCGAGAGGGGGCAACTCTTCATTGCGGTGTGTGGGCTTCTCACTGAGGTGGCTTCTCTTGTTGTGGAGCACAGGCTCTAGGTGCGCGGGCTTCAGTAGTTGTGGCGCACGGGCTTAGTTGCTTCGCGGCATGTGGGATATTCCCCGACCAGAGATAAAACCCGTGTCCCCTGCATTGGCAGGCGGATTCTTAACCACTGCACCACCAGGGAAGTCCCTAAGGCGGATTCTTTACCACTGGACCACCAGGGAAGTCCCCAAGAAAGGAGTATTGAAATGGTACTCACGTCAGGGTGACAATGGCAGAAGCCAACTGCAGTTTGAGCTCCATGTTCCTGAAGTATTTATTTTGGAACGGGCGTTTGGAAGGGCCAAGAACCCTCACAGTTGCTAACACAGCTTTACCTATTTCAACCTAGTGGTTAAAAAACAAAAATTAAAAAAAATAATTTTTTAAAGGTAATTTTAGTAGAGATGTCTCATTCACCTAGGGCCGTTTAACTCTTAGAGGTGGCAAGCTCTTTTTTTCATGCTAAATGTTCCTGGTCAGCCTTTGATCTAGTAAGCCTAATCTATGTGTATTCTTTTAAGTTGTTCTTTTAAGTTGTTCTTTTTTTTTTAACTGTTTTTTTTTTTTTTATTTTGGCCATGCCCTGTGGCACATGGGATCTTAGTACCCTGACCAGGGATCGAACCCACACCCACTGCATTGGAAGCATGGAGTCTTAAACACTGGACCACCAGGGAAGTCCCTAAGTTGTGCTTTAACACTCTATTTATCTTCATCATGTTTAGTGTTGGAATTGTGTTCTTTAAGGGCAGGTATTTCCATTAATATCATCAAAGGGCCTGGTATACACACATGGTAGCTGAGCACAGACTATATTAGATGATGCTAACGAGTGAGAATGACGCCTGCTTCATTTAAGAGAGAAAGCAAACATCTCTCACCTTATCAATCAAATCAAGCTCCAGCTCTTGCATGTCTGACACCGTGAGGTGAGCCATTGCTGGACCCAAGAAAGCCAAACACAGGTCATAGACCTCCAAGCTGAGAAATCCTGGATGTACTGGAACTAACTAGAAGGAAGAAGATGGTAGCTGGGTAAAGAAGCAAACATGCTCCAAGCATAATCATAGCAATTATTTCCACCCAAAGTGGAAAATACAATATCTTACTTTCTTTGTGATGGGAACTCTGAGAGGTCACATTATATGTTTCAGGCATAGCACAATATGTACCCTTAAAGTGATGTTTCAGTTTGTGGCAAAATATGTACCTTAACAAATACTAACTGATAAAGAGCAGAGTTTAAATTGATTGATTTCAAGCAGAATCCAACATACATATCCAGCTTCTTAATTATGAACAGGGAAAGGATTCAGGAAGAAAATCATGTACATTTATATGCAATCACAAGGAGGGAGAGAAAATACTGGGTGGACTGATACTTTGTTTTTCCTTCTTGTACTACAGCTCCTGCACAGCAGCATGGTTTTTCACATGCTTTGCCCATAGGGCCTCAATCTCCTCTTTTAAAAAGCAACATTATGACTACAGTAAGTTACATTCCTTTGAGCTCTTTGAAGGAAATAAATACATATGTTAATATAATATATTTTTTTATTATTACAAGTCAACTAAAAGCAAATCTCTTGGCATATTGACTATGGAGTCAGCTTAATATTTTAAGTTGCCATGTCCTGGCTGAAAATACCATATACTCAAATTATAAAGTCAATAGTATATCTAACTATCCACACAGTTCTGTGCTTTTAAATTTATAAAAATTAACCTTCTTTTAATGGAAATCTTATAATTAGATGTCTCCTACACTGTTTCCATTCAATCAGAGCCAAAAATTGCCACATATTGTAGCTAGTTACAGAAAAAAACAAACAAAAAAACCCTCTTTTTTTCTTGAAGAATCTATGATGTAGGTTAAAAAAGGAAAAAGACACAAATGTTATTTTTTGTAACAAGTTTGAGACACCCAATAAAAATTTTCCAATCATTCTCCTAAGAATGAGCTTTGACCTGAGACCATCAGTCTGGGAATATCTCTAGAACTCACCTGGACAGAGCTTTCTGCTTCCAGGTAAGTGATGGTGGCAATGTCTTGCTCACTACTGTTGACTAAAAAATAACCAGATCCTTCCACAAGGCTAAATATTTCCTATGGAAAAATCAGACAAACAATATTCTGTTCCCTTTGGTTTATAAGAAATTCAAAGAAAATAACTTCTACTTACCTAAGAAAGAGTATGAAATTAAAAGATTACGGTCAGTGGACAAAAGACAAAATATGACTATTAAAGTATTACTGCTAAGGATAATTATTATATATGTATTATATATGTGAATCGCTGATTTTCAACACATAAGTGAGCTTTTTTATTGTTATACTATTAATTCTAATAACCTCTCCCCTCCAATATGATTCCATTTAGCTAGACCCGTATAGCTTCTACCTTCACATCAGGGTGGTTATAGATGGTAGCATTCTCAGGCGATACTGTTACATCATCTACCAGGAGCAGCTCTACAGCTGCAGATCTGGGCAAGTTGGAAAGTTCCTAGAAATGTAATAAGAACCACAAAGGTAAATACAAACTTTTACTTCCTCAGCTCAGTGAGTGAAGATTCCAGTACTCTTTCAAGTGCCAAAGATAACAGATTCATAGAGGTGCATAGTTCTCAGATTTACATCAGTTATATAAATGACTTCTAAGGAGCCTTAAATTTCAGTTAATTAATATTTTTTATATAACAGTCTCCATTTTACCTTTGGACTTTCCTTCTCTGAATAGCCCACAAAATTGACTCCAATGAGTACAGTCCCTTTTATCTGATGTACTTTAAGGATTCTTTGACCTGGAGACATGCAAAAAAGTACCCTGTGAGAAACAATAACATGTAGAATACAAAAGTGTCTCTAGAAAACCAAAAATCTGCCCTAATTTTTTCCAAATGGTGTTTTATTTCAGGGAGAAAAACAAAAACAAACCCAAAAAACAGTGAATAAGGAAATACACAAGAAACGGAAAACTGGGGTTCTATGCTGACTCTGCAATTATATTCCTATGTGACCTTGGGCAATCACTTTATTTCTCAGTTCCTTTATTAAATGAGGGGTTGGGACAGACAAAATCTAAAATTCTTTCCAGCTCTAATGGTTTGTGAGTCCAAAAATAAGCTGACAGGAGGGTATGGGAAAATTTTTGTTTGATTTAAAAATAAAAGTGAGAAATAAAGAGATTGTCCTTTGGGACTTTTCATGCTTCTAATCTGTTTTGTGTATGTAAATGTCATGTCAGTCCCTTACTCAAAAATTTTAAATGAAAAAAAAAATTTTTTTAAATCGCTAACTAGTCCTTATTAGAGCAATTCAAACTACTTAAACTAGTACTTGAAGCTGTCCATAATCTGACCCTGCTTTACTCATTCATTCTTTTTTCTTTCTTTTTAATTTAACTAACATGAATGTGCCACTGTACTTAGGACAACTCTTATTTTATCCTCAACACATGATGATCATGCATAAAACTGTAAAGCACTTTCTCATGATGTTACATTCTTTCATTCAACAAAGATTTATTAAGGGCCTAACTATATGCTAGGCACTATGACAAGTAATTAGGATACAGAGATGAGGAAGAAAACAACACAGTTCTTGCCTTCAAAGAAACCCACAGCTTAGGAGGGTGGCTGAGAGGTAAACCAACCACTGCAATACAGTGTGATAAGTACTATTATAGAAGTATGTACAGAGCACATAATACAGAATATGTAAGAACACAAAGAAGGAATATTCTCCTTAGATTGGGAATATAGAGGAACAGAAAACTCCTAGATTACTAGAGGAAGATTTTAGCCTAGTTAAGATGCAAGTAAAGAGAAAATAAAACATATGCAAAGGAAAGAGGTATAACAAGCCTTTTCATGGTTAAGGATCTAAAATTGTTGAGTATGAGAAAAATGTAGAATACATGTGGGTGGTAATAAGAAATGAAGCCAAAGAAGTAGGCAGGGGTCGGTATGTTAAGCTGCAACATATGAACTTTATCCAGAAAGACACAATGACAATACGTGTCACTGCGGGCTTAGTTGCCCTGCAGCATGTGGGATCTTAGTTCCCTGACCAGGGATTGAACCCACGTTCCCTGCATTGTAAGGCAGATTCTTTACCACTGGACCACCAGGGAAGTCCCCAGATTTGTATTTTAGAAAGATCATTCTTTCTAAAATTCATTCATTCACTCTGTGCTCCCAATGCAGGGGGCCCGGGTTCGATCCCTGGTCAGGGAACTAGATCCTACATGCATGCCTCAACTAAGAGTTTGCATGCCACAACTAAGAGTCCACATGTTGCAACTAAAGATCCCACATGCCGCAACTAAGACCCGGCACAGCCAAAATAAATAAATAAATAAATATTTTTAAAAAAGAAAAGAAAGATCATTCTGGACAGTAGTATGGAGGGTGGATTAGAGGGTAGGAGAGACACATTGAGATCAGTTAGGAGGCTACTATGGTGATGTAGGATAGAGGTTATGAGGACATTAGTGATGAAGTTAGAGAGGAAGAGAGAAAACCTTTAGAAAATAAAATGGATGGTATTTGGTGATTGATTGTTACAGATATAAGGAGCATCTCTTTCTTCCCTACCACTTTTTACATTAACTGTATCATATTATTGGTATTCTGGTGTTATAGTATCATATACATATTAATATTATGTTATCATATTCTCTAGTTAAGCCCTTAAACTTGTCCTGAGTATAAACTCCCTGTGGGTAAGGGAAAGCTTAAATCTTATTTCTTTAATGTTTCTTATTGAATTGAATAGTTATCTAAATGGGAAAAGAATTTGAAAAAGAACAGACACATGTATATGTATAACTAAATCACTCTGCTGTACACCTGAAACTAACACATTATTTATCAACTATACTCCGATATAAAATTAAAAGTTAGAAGAAAAGAATAGTTACCAAATACTCATACCAGAAACCTAAAAGTTACCCTTTGTGCCACTGTCTTCTTTACTTTTGGGATTGATTTGTGGTAGATTGTTATTTATTTATTTTTATTTTTTATTTTTTTATCTTTTGCGGTACGTGGGCCTCTCACTGTTGTGGCCTCTCCTGTTGCAGAGCAACAGGCTCCGGACGCGCAGGCTCAGTGGCCACACCTCACGGGCCCAGCCGCTCCACGGCACGTGGGATCTTCCCGGACCGGGGCACGAACCCGCGCCCCCTGCATCGGCAGGTGGACTCTCAACCACTGCGCCACCAGGGAAGCCCTAGATTGTTATATTAATGTCTTGTGGTGAATCATGCCTGGTGGTATCCATGCTCTTGAGTAGTCCTGGCCTACCTTGACTCTGGTTTTGGCCAGGTGACTTGCTTTGGAGAATAGGACCTCAGCAAATGTGATACAAGCAAAGGCTTGATGGGCTACTGCCCCTGAGGGCTTGTTGCCTTCTTAGAACCTCATCTTGTGTCTCTTCTTCCGTCTCTAAGTCAGTCTCACTTCACTTATTTAGTTCATTCTCTCTATTTCCTCTTTCTGCCATCTCTTCAGGTCTCAGACTACATGCAACTTTCTTAGGGCAGTCTTCTCTGATCTAAACTAGGTTACGTTCTCCTGTTATAAGCTCTTAATGAATCCCATATTTGCCCTTCAAAACACCTAACACAATGTAATGTTTAAAGTCCAGTTTCCCCAACTGGACTGTAAGTCTATGAGGGCAAAAGCTGTGAGTGTCTCATTTACCATTATATCTCCAAGTGCCTAGCAGAGGGCTTTACATGTAGTAGCCATTCAATAAACACAGCCTAACAAATGAATAATATTTCCAAAGTTTTAGGTAAATAATAGGTAACCAATACATTTTAAAATTAATTTTGTGTTCTTGTGAGAAACGTCGTACTCTAGGCCCTAGCTTTGCAAACAAGGGAATCTACCTTTATGTTTTCTAAAAAATACGAAGATCAAAGGTGAAAGGTGAGACAGGATAAATAGACTGTCACCCACAAGGAAATATTTAGTGCAGAACCATTTAGTAGATATATGAAAGGATTCATAAATATTTACAATACCATGTAGCCGGGTCTGCCCACTGCCATCATCCTTTGCTACCATCTCCATTGAATTGTAATTTTCAAAATGAGCTAGTGTTTCATTTGAGGATTTCCATTCTAGCATCAGTGAACTGAAATTATCAAACTTTCTCCTGTGTTGATCAAACACTACCAGTTCCAGGACTGTGTCTCTCAGGCTTGATACAGGAATCTGTATTAAAATAAAAAGTAAAAAAAGAAAAGAAACAATAGTTTAAGAGGTGGTAAGATATTCCTGAAGCCAGGGATCATGTTTTCTCCCAATATTTTTTCTTTGACAGTTTTCAAAGGTACAGATATGGTATAGTGAATACCATAAAAGAATGGTAGAGTGAATACCTATATATACTTCATCTCAATCCACCATTTGCTTTCTCTATCTCTCCCTCTACTTTCATACTCTCTGTGTCCGTATTTGTATGTGTGTGTGTCTTTTTTTTTTTTTCCAAATGGTTTAGGTATCATGGCACTTTACCCCTAAATATTTCAGCATGCATTTCCTAAGAATGAGTAGCAAAAACTACATTATCACACATAAGAATATTAGCATTAATTCAGTGTTACATACTGTATAGTCAATATTTCAATTTCCCCAAATGTCCCCCAGAACGTCTTTTATACCTGTTTTAAATTTTTGATCTAAATTTGATCTTGACAGACTTCCCTGGTGGCGCAGTGGTTAAGAATCCGCCTGCCAATGCAGGGGACATGGGTTCGTGCCCTGGTCTGGGAAGATCCCACATGCCGTGGAGCAAGTAGCCCATGAGCCACAACTACTGAGCCTGCGCTCTAGACCCTATGTCCACGACTACTGAGCCCGCATGCCACAACTACTGAAGTCTGCATGCCTAGAGCCCGTGCTCCGCAACAAGAGAAGCCACCACAATGAGAAGCCTATGCACCACAATGAAGAGTAGCCCCTACTCGCTGCAAGTAGAGAAAGCCCGCGTGCAGCAACGAAGACCCAATGCAGCCATAAATAAATAAATAAATAAATAAATAAATAAATAAAAGAAATTGGCTGGTCTTTGTCCCCAGTTCTTGAGAAGCAACCCTAAACCCTTGGAATTTCCTGAGTGATAGGAGTGTATCTGTTATTCATGATGGACTCCTTGGATCACACTTGAGTTTATACTTATAAGGTGACTCAGGATGGGGGCTGGTCATGCTAGAAAAACCAGCCATGTGATTACAGTGATGGGACTTTGAGCCAGGTGATACCAACCTGACCTCCAGGGAGGGGAGGGGGGTTAGAAGTCAAGTTTAAACATGTGGTCAATGATTTAATAATCATGTTTATGTAATAAAACCCCTATAAAAGTTCTGGACACCAAAACTCTGAGGACCTAAATGAAGCCTAAATGAAATAGGAAAATTCAAAATATACAAGCAAGCAAAACTGACTCAATAAGAAATAAAAAATCTGACTAGATCTATAACAAGTAAAGAGATTGAATAAGTAATTTAAAAAAACAACACAACATCCCACAACAAAAATCCTAGGCCCAGATAGCTTCACTGGTGAATTGTACCAAATGTTTAAAGAGTAATGAATACCAATTCTTCACAAACTCTTCAAACAAGTAGAAGGGAAGTTAATACTCCCCAACTCATTCTGTGAGGCCAGTATTACTCTGATACCAAACCAAAGATACCACAAGAAAGTAAAACTACAGATTAAAATCTCTTCTGAATATAGATGCAAAAATCCTCTACCAAATACTAGCAAGCTGAAGGAGTATATAAAAAGGTTTATACAGGATAAACAAGTGGAATTTATCCCAGGAATGCAGGGTTGGTTCAACACATGAAAATCAATCAATGTAACACACCATATTAATAGAATAAAAGGGAGAAAAACACACAATCATCTCAACAGATACAGAAAGAACATTGAACAAAACGTGAAACTCTTTGGTGATAAAAACATTCCACAGACTAAACTTCCTCAACCTATATAGGGCATCTATGAAAAATCCACATCCAATATCATACTTAATAGTTATAGATTGGAAGCTTTGCCCCTAAGATCAGGTATAAGACAAGATGTCTGTCCTTGCCACTTCTACTGAACATTGTGCTGGGGGTTCTAGCTAGGGAAACTAGTCAAGAAGACAAAAAGGAGGCATCCAGATTGGAAAGGGAGAAGTCTGACTGTCTCTATTTTCAGATGATATTATCTTGTGTATAGAAAACCCTAAGGAACCCACCAAAAAAACTATTAGATCTAATAAATGAGGTCAGCAGTGTTGTAAGATACAAGATTAACATGCAAAAATCAGCTGTATTTCTATACAAGAGCAACAATCTGAAAATGAAATAAATAATTATCTTTATGATAGCATCAAAAAGAATAAAATATTTAGGAATAAATCTAACAAAAGGACTGCAAGTGTCTACTCTAAACCAGGTGTTCCCAACCCCTGGGCCACGGACCAGTACCGGTCCGCGGCCTGTTTGGAACCGGGCCACACAGCAGGAGGTGAGAGGCGGGCAAGGGAGCAAAACTTCATCTTTTGTCTTCCACAAAACCAGTCCCTGGTGCCAAAAATCTTGGGGACCACTGCTCTAAACTACAAAAATTGTTGAATGAAATTAAAGAAACCCTAAATAAATGAATCAGAAGACAATATTGTTAAGATGGTAATGCTCTCCAAATGAATCTACAGATTCAATGAAATTCCTGTCAAAACCCCTGCTAGGGGCTTCCCTGGTGGCACAGTGGTTGAGAGTCCGCCTGCCAATGCAGGGGACACGGGTTCGTGCCCCGGTCCGGGAAGATCCCACATGCCACGGAGCGGCTAGGCCCGTGAGCCATGGCCACTGAGCCTGCGCATCCGGAGCCTGTGTTCCACAATGGGAGAGGCCACAGCATTGAGAGGCCCGCGTACTGCAATAAAACCGAAAAAACAAACAAAAAATCCTGCTAGTTTCTTTGCAGAAATTGACAAAGGAATCCTAAAATTCATATGCAAATGCAAGGGACTCAGAATAGCCAAAACAATATTGAAAAAGAAGAATAGAGTTGGAGGACACATACTTCCCAATTTCAAAACTTACCACAAAGCTACAGTAATCAAGATAGTATGGTACTGGCATAAGGACAGACGTATGGATTAATTGAAGAGATTTGTGAGCCCAGGAATAAATCCTCACATTTATGGTTAATAGATTTTCAACAAGAGTGCCAAGATGATTCAAAGGAGAAGGAATAATCTTTTTAATAGATGGTGCTGGATCAACTGGATATCCACATGCAAAAGAATGAAGATGGACTCCAACTTCACACGATATACAAAAATAAACTCAAAATGGATTAGAGGCCTAAATGTAAGGACTAAAACTACAAAACTCTTAGAAGAAGTCAAAAGCGTAAATACTCATGCCCTTGGATTAGACAATGGTTTCTTAGATATAACATCAAAAATACAAACAAAAACAACAGAAGTGATGAATTGGATATTGTTAAATAAAACCTTTTGTGCTTCAAAATACACCATCAAGAAAGTGAAAGTTTAAAAAAAGAAAGTGAAAGTACTCGCTTCAGCGGCACATATACTAAAATTGGAATGATACAGAGAAGATTAGCATAGCCCTTGCACAAGGCTGACCCGCAAATTCGTGAAGCATTCCATATTTTTAATAGACTGGTGGTTGCCAAGGGGGAGGGGTGGGGAGATGGATGGATTGGCAGTTTGGGATTAGCAGATGCAAACTGGTATATATAGAATGGATAAACAAGAAAGCCCTACTGTATAGTACAGGGAACGGTATTCAATATCCTGTGATAAACCTAAATGGAAAAGAATATGAAAAAGAATGCATATGTATGTCCAATAAAAAATTTTTAAAAAAGAATGTATATATATGTATAACTGAGTCACTTTGCTGTACAGCAATAATTAACACAGCATTGTAAATCAAATATACTTCAATTAAAAATTGCAAAACAATCAAAAAAGAAAGTGAAAGACAATCCATAAGATGGAAGAAAAGTTTTGAAAATCACGTATCTCAAAAAGACTTGTATTTAGGATACATGAAGAACTTGTATAACAATAATAAAAGATGAACAACCCATAAGATTGGAATAGACATTCTCCAAAGAAGATATACAACTGGCCAATAAGCACATGGAAAGGTGCACAATGTCATAAGTCACTGAGAAATGTAAATCAAAACCACTATAACATACCACTTCTCACACATTAGGAAGGACATAATCAAAATGACAAACATTAACAAGTATTGGCAAATGTGGAGAAATTGGAATTCTCATACGTTGGTAACAGAAATGTAAAATGAGGTAGCCATTTTGGAAAACAGCTGGAAGTTCTTCAAAAGGCTAACCATAGAGTTACCATATGACCCAGCACTTCCACTCCTAAATATATACTCAAGAGAGCTGAAAATATATTCACACAAAAATTTGCGCATGAATGTTCATTGTAGCATTATTCATAAGAGCCAAAAAATGGGAACCACCCATATATCTATCAACTGACAAATGGATGAACAAAATGTAGTATATCTATATAACAGAACTCAGCCTTAAAAAAATAATGCAGTAGTGATTCATTCTACAACCTGGATGAATCTTAAAAACATGCTAAATGCAAGAAGCTACATGTAAACACCATATATTGTATGATTCCATTTATATGAAGTGTCCAGAATAGGCAAATCTATAGAGAAAGAAAGTATATTAGTGGTTTTCAGGGACTTAGGGGAGGGGGAAGTGGGAAGTGACTGCTAATGGGTGTGGTGTTTCTTTTTGGGGAAATGAAGATGTTCTGAAGGTAGATGGTGGTGATGGTTGCACAACTCTGATTTGCACACTTTTTAAAATTGAAGTAGAGCTTAGTTAACAATATTACTTGTACACTTTTAAACAGGTGAATTTTATGGTATGTGAATTATACTCAAATACAAAAAAAGAAATAAATGCTAAAGTATGGAGGATCATGTTTGTAACTTACTCTTAAATGGTTCCAGGAAAAAAGTTGCACTTTTCCTGGAAAGTTAAATTATTTCAAATGAAAAAAAAGATATTGAATGACAATGCCATTATAGAGATAACTTCTATTCTGCTCCATCTAAGTGCTTTTTAAAAAAGTGAGTAATTTATAAAGTTCAAATAATAGTATTTAATGTTGAATTTGGTTCTGAAAAAAAAATGAGTTCCTAAACTGCAACATCTCATAAGTTCTTTTATAATAAAAAGGCAGTATAGCAAGGAAGTTAATAACATGTGCTTTGGAGTCAGATGGAAAATGCTACTTTCTAGCTTTATGACCTTGGGAAAATTACTCAACTTCTAGGATCCTCAGTTTCTTCACCTGTAAAATGGGAATAATTAATGGATTGTTCTATTCTGCAAAGGCTAAGAAATGACTTCTATTTTCCCATGCTTGGAATCATAGTTAACCTCATTTAGTGTATAGTCTGATGTTCTAGTTTCTAGGTTAGATAACTCATTTATTCCTCTTTTCCTGTTGCCTACCTTCTAGCTATGCTATTGCTTATCATTATTCTTCATATGGGTTTGGAGTAGAGGTAAATCCTATAAGTTACTAATAATGCTAATAAAAGATTTAGTAGGGAAGGATACTAGCAAACCAATTTGGAAGTTATTTAGAGAGTTCTCAATTGCCTATTGTCATAGTTACAAGCTGACTATGTACCTAAGTACAACAAGCAAAGTCACTAAGTGTCACTAAGTATAGCCAACTCTAACCTAATTGAATCACCACTTCTCAGACACTATCAGAGATTGGATAACAAATAAAAGAGTTTCCTTAACTTCAATAAGACAAAAGCTACATTTCAGACCATTTATCTTAAAGCAGGTTAGAGAAAATGTAAATTAGTTGGAGACACTGTACTCACCAGTTGTTTGTTATGCTGTGGCAGAGGACATGGCTGGGCACCAGCTGGCACCTTATATACTGGAGTTACTGATATGCTGGCAGGGTGGGCACATATGAAGCGTACCTGCACAACTTCTACAGCTGGACTAGGGTTCAGGACACCTGGATGATTTCCAATTTGGAATGTCAGAATCTTTAAGAAAACACAAGGGCAAGAGATAATTGTGGGTAGACACTTGATGTCAGTTGTGCCAATCTAAACGTGTTCGAATTATTCAAATTCCAGTATAGAGTCCCTTTGGACATTATAATCAGGCAAATCCCTTAAAGACACTATAGTTCTTAATTATCTGTGCTAAGAGAAACAAGGGTATCATAGAAACAAAGGGAACATTAAAAAAATCTAACTGACCAATTACTTCAGTCTTTTCCTCCACCAAATCTTTTGTTACCAGTTGGCAAAAAGTGGAAAAACTAATTTGTGTTTCAACTCATTTCTGGTGGAAATACTAATGAATAACAATGTGAAAACAAAAAGAAGCTAGAGAGCTTCAAAAGGGGGTAATTAGGATTGAAATCACTAATAGCTAGTCATATATACAATACAGTACACTAGAGATATTAAAATGAAGCTCAATTGATTACAGCACAGTTCTTATTAAGTTAAAATCATACATGGATTCCCTGGGGGCTGGTTAGCTGGGCTATGCCTCATAGTCATACTTTAAATTCTCAATCCTGGTCAAACTGAAAACCTTTGCTACTGGTTTTGGTAGAAGCAGGGTGCAGCTATGGATAAAGCCATCACTACCTCTAAAAATAATCAAAACTAATTAAACTGATAAAGGGCAATATACTAATTACTCTTATCAACACAGATCTAACTCATTCTTCAAAATTGATAACCATAGATGACACTTTAAATTTCCCTTCCTCACATTCTTTGGAGGTGGAAAACTATATATCCTCTAGTCTAGGCAACAGGAAATGAATTATAGTGATAAAATGATTGAAATAAGCCCCCTACTACAAAATATCTTGAACCATTTGGTTGGTGAACTGTTAGAATTCTCAGATGAGTAAACCAAAACCTTTGGTGTTTAAAGAATAGTAAACTTTAAAAAAAAAAAGATCTTTTAATCAATAATTAGAATTTTCCCATCTAGTACATAAACTAAATCCATTAGAATCTGAAAAGGAATGGCTAGAAGTACAAAAGATTTGGAGTATTATTGCTAAAAGAAATGTTAGAAAAAGATCATTTTCCTACTTGTTCCCCTAAATCCAGGCACAGGACCCGATAGATGTACTGATTCTGTTTTCTCTGAGCTGGTAGCCGGACTTGTGTTATTCTAACTTTCTCTGTCTTCTCCATGCTCAGCTCCAAAAAGAATCGTGAGGGCTCCAAGATCCATGGACGAGGGCCCCCTTCAAATATCATTTCCTTTACAGAGTGCCATGTCACCAGTGCCACTTCCACAGGGTTTAGAGCCTGATGACATTTAAAGAAATTAACCCCTGATTAGTTAGAGAATTCAACAGTTTTCTAAAGTGAAAAACTGGTTATATAACTATAATGTAAATGACATTAGACTTAATTCCCAAATTAGGAAACATATGTTATGCCTCTTACTTGGAATGCTTCTCAACCTCTGTACTAATTTAGATCCCACCTATCATTCAGCCTAACTCATGTATCAAGAGAATCCATTAATTTATGTCTAATCATTCCAGACCACAACCACTTCTGCATCCTCTAAGCTCTTATAGTAATTATCTCTACCATTAATTTGTATACTTGTTTATCCCCTAATGCTATTTAAATATGTCACATATTCATATATATACATCTAATAATTCTTGTTACACTGTCTAGTTATGTAAACTTCTTAAGACAAAAGAGTATCTTATACCCCCAATTTTTGAAAGAATCTCTTCCTCAGTGGGATCTAGTACAATGCTGTGCACATAAAAAGTATTGATAAATAAGTGCATAAACATTTTTCATTTTTCTCTTTTTTAAAAAATTGAAGTATAACTGGCATATAATATTACACTTGTCTCAGGTGTGTAACATAATGATTTGATATTTTTATACACTACAAAATGGTCACCACAATAAGTCTAGGTACCATCTGTCACCATATTACATAAGAATTTTAAATGGATATTTTACTAAAGTATCAAAGAACTCCTGCCCTAAAAATATGAAAATAATACATCTATACAGTTCATTTGTTTCTCAAAGAACTCTCACCTAAGAGGTAGTCAAGACAGGTATTATTCACTCCAGTAAACAGAGGAGTTGTATCCTACTTATAGATGAGGAAACTGGTTTTTGGGGAATGAAGTATTCTTAAAGTGTAGGGGTTTTTTTGTATGATACACAGTGTCTACAACAGCGACTAAGTGACAAAATGAAGTATAGAGTTGAAGCAATCGTTCTGAAAATGTAAGCAAACCGTGTTTTAATATTTCTTTCCTGAACTAGTCAATCACATTTATTATTGAATACTATTAACATTAAACATTCCTATGTCTAATGGCAGTATTCTCTTAAAAATGTATATATAATTCAATTTAACAAATATTCATTGATGGCCCACTGGTGATACAGTAATAGAAAGCCAAAATAAGGTCCTGCCTCACAGTGGAGCTAATAGTCTGGAAAAGACAGATTTGAAGTAGGTAAAGAGTATAATGAGTGTTACAAAAAAGCACAGTACAGAGTGCCAAACAAGCCTCAAATAGAAGAAATTAAACTAGTCAGAGGCTTCATGGAAGGCTTTCTGAGAAAGCAAAACTGGAGTTATTCCTTTTTCCTAGATGTATATAGTCCAAAATTAATCAGATCAACTGAATTGAAATGATGTATAAAAGGACAAATTGAGAACTATATGCCATGTACCAAAACATAAGATTGATAGCAAAAGTAAAACATACATATATTTTTCAGCAGCTAAAGAAAAAGATACATGACCAAAGTACTAGGTAGAAAAAGAAAATCATCATCTTACTTCCGTTCCTTTAAGGATAGTTTTCATTCAGGGGAGATCTGATTTGTGGGACATTCAATAAATATAAAATTAGGGTAAGGATAATGATAAAACTAAGAAAAAACCTCATGAAATGACCAGGGGTTGCAGCCTAGCACTTTCACTTAATTAGGCAAGTAGGATGATTCATCCACTAAGAGAATGAGTGAAATATGCTCAAACCATATGTTTAATACTTAGGCTGCACAATGCACAATGAGGCCAACTTAAAATGCAAATATATATGTGTATATATATATATATATATATATATATATATATATATATATATTTTTTTTTTTTTTTTTTTTTTTTTTTTTCGGTACGCAGGCCTCTCACTGCTGTGGCCTCTCCCGTTGCAGAGCACAGGCTCCGGACGCGCAGGCCCAACGTTCACGGCTCACAGGCCCAGCCGCTCCATGGCGCGTGGGATCTTCCCGGACCGGGGCACAAACCCATGTCCCCTGTATCGGCAGGTGGACTCTCAACCACTGCGCCACCAGGGAAGCCCAAAATGCAAATATTAATGAACAAGTTATCTTTTTAATATTAATAGCTTACCTTGCTTCTTTCATTGACAACTTTTTCCATGTGGATGCCTCCTCATCCTAAGAGGCACTGAGTCAGTATTTGTCAATATGTATCAGCAAGAACTTGTAGACATCAATTTTTTTTGTTGTTTATTTTTAAAATTTTATTTTACTTTCTATTATTTTTGGCTGGGTTGGGTCTTTGTTGCTGCGTGCGGGCTTTTCTCTGGTTGCGGCGAGTGGGGGCTACTCTTCGTTGCGGTGCGCGGGCTTCTCATTGCGGTGGCTTCTCTTGTTGCCGAAAACAGGCTCTAGGCGCGCGGGCTTCAGTAGTTGTGGCTCACAGGCTATAGAGCGCAGGCTCAACACTTGTGGCTCACAGGCTTAGTTGCTCTGCGGCATGTGGGATCTTCCCGGACCAGGGCTCAAACCCGTGTCCCCTGCATCAGCAGGTGGATTCTTAACCACTGTGCCACCAGGGAAGCCCCTAGACATCAATTTTAGCTCCTGAAGGACTCAAGTATATAGAAAGTATGCCAGGCTCTATCTACTTTTTTTTTTTTTTTTTTTTTTTGCGGTACGCGGGCCTCTCACTGTTGTGGCCCCTCCTGTTGCGGAGCACAGGCTCCGGATGCACAGGCTCAGCGGCCATGGCTCACAGGCCTAGCCGCTCCCCGGCATGTGGAATCTTCCCGGACCAGGGCACGAACCCGTGTCCCCTGCATCAGCAGGCGGACTCTCAACCACTGCGCCACCAGGGAACCCCTCTATCTACTTTTATCTTTTTATTTTTAAAATTATTTATTTACTTATTTAGGCTGCTCTTCGTTGCAGCATGCAGGATCTTCGTTGCGGCGTGCGGGATCTTCAGTTGCAGCATGTGGACTTCTTAGTTATGGCATGCATGTGGGGATCTAGTTCCCAGACCAGGGATTGAATCTGGGCCCCCTGCATTGGGAGCATGGAGTCCTACCCACTGGACCACCAGGGAAGTCCCTATCTACTTTTATTTTGAACTGCCACCTGTCGTAATATCCCAGTTATAATGGACCAATCCTTGGGGGCCAAAATGATGACTGTTGTGCTGAAAATTTGTAAGTATAAAGGGTAAAAAATGATTGACTTCCCTCCCTAGGGTGGAAGGTTTTCTTTCAGAGTTCTTCAAAAGAGAGTATACTAATATTCTATATCTTCTTCCAGGTGGTGTTACAAAGATACGTACATATGTGAAAATTCAAACAGTCCCTTAAGAGACTTCCCTGGTGGTCCAGTGGCTAAGACTCCGCCTTCCCAATGCACGGGGCCCGGGTTTGATCCCTGGTCAGGGAACTAGATTCCACATGCTGCAACTAAGAGTTCGCATGCCGCAACTAAATATCCTGCAACTAAGACCTGGTGCAGCCAAATAAAAAAAAAAAATAGTACCTTAAGATTAGTGTACTTTACTATATGTTTTTTATATCTCAGTAAAAAAGAGAAAAAAAAAGAGGAAAGAAACCAAAATATCTAAAACTTGTTGGGACTTCCCTGGTGGTCCAGTGGTAAAGAATCTGCCTTCCAGGGGCTTCCCTGGTGGCACAGTGGCTAAGAATCCGCCTGCCAATGCAGGGGACACGAGTTCGAGCCCTGGTCCGGGAAGATCCCACATGCCACAACTACCGAGCCTGCGCTCTAGAGCCCAAGAGCCACAACTGCTGAGCCCGCGTGCCACAACTACTGAAGCCCGTGCGCCCCAGAGCCCGTGCTCTGCAACAACAGAAGCCACCACGATGAGAAGCCCGCGCACCACAATGAAGAGTAGCCCCCACTCACCACAACTAGAGAAAGCCCGCATGCAGCAACAAAGACCCAAGGCAGCCAAAAATAAATAAATAAATTTATTAAAAAAAAAAAAAAAAAAGAATCCGCCTTCCAATGCAGGGGACACGGGTTTGATCCCTGTTTGGGGAACTAAGATCCCACATGCCGCGGGGCAACTGAACCCGCGCGTGCCACACGCCACAACCAGAGAGAAGCTGGCGCACCACAACTAGAGAGAAGCCTGTACACTGCAACAAAGAGCCCACGTACCACAACTAAGAGCCGACACAGCCCCACCCCCAAATAAATAAATAATAAAACTTGCTGATACAACTTATAAATATTCCTGTGGCTGAAACATGATAGCATAAACTCCCTGATACTCAGATTTGATGAGGGAGTTGTGGGTCTAAAAACAAGAGAGTGGTAAGTAAAGAGAACATAAATATCACTGATCTTTAATAGAGATCACAGATAGGTAGGAAGCCCCCAAGTGGACATGGTGGGGTCCATGAAAAGATATAGCAGTTCTTTAGCATGAAATATCTCACCTTTAGGGGTTCATAAGCAGCAAATGTGGCACTGCTCTCCAAATATTCTTCATATTCAGTCACACTAACTGTTACCAAAGTATGGCCCAGAGATTTGGCTGCTATATGTACACTGGAACAGTGTGTTGGTCCTGGTCTTTGAATACCTGCAAATCAAAAACCTTGACTTCAGTAGGGTAATAAGCCATCGGTCCTCAAGGAAATCAGTCTATAGAAATACAAGAATTTTAATATTTTAAAAAATTCTTAATCTCACACACTACTAGACACCAATTATTTATATTAAGTTGATATAAAATAATGTTCCTTCTATTAACAGATATATATCATGTAAGACACAGTTCTATGTATGGTGAGGATACAAATATGAGCAAAGATCCTGACCTCAAGGCATATATAGTTTAGAAGGGGAGGGTGAACATTTACATAAATTAAACTATTAGTAGAAAATGATAAGCATTATAGAAGTCTAGAAAACAGAATGATTACTTTTAGCTGGAGAGATCAAGAAAGGTTTAGATATGCAGAAGAGAGTATCTTAAGCTGACAAATAAATGAACAAAGATAGAAATATAAATGAGATACAAATGAGTATATGAAAGAGATTTATGGGAAATTTTAACTAAAGTAGTTAGTTTAGCTAGAGCCATACATGAAGCCAAAGCATGAAGCTCCAAAAAGTAGGTTGGGTTACACTGTAGAGGGCCTTTAATACTAAACTAAAAGGATTTTGGCTGTTGTCCACGGGCAGGGAGAAGCCTCTCAAATTTTTTTTTTAATTGAATTGTATACTTTTTAAAATAATTAATTAATTAATTTTTATTTTTGGCTGTTTTGGGTCTTTGTTGCTGTGCAC
Source organism: Stenella coeruleoalba (assembly GCF_951394435.1). Classification (NCBI taxonomy): domain Eukaryota; kingdom Metazoa; phylum Chordata; class Mammalia; order Artiodactyla; family Delphinidae; genus Stenella; species Stenella coeruleoalba. The sequence goes on from NC_137169.1 coordinate 110,799,446, forward strand.
GGGCTTTCTCTAGTTGTGGCGGGCAGGGGCTACTCTTCGTTGCGGTGCGGGGGCTTCTCATTGTGGTTGCTTCTCTTGTTGCGGAGCACAGGCTCTAGGTGCGCAGGCTTCAGTAGTCGTGGCATGTGGGCTCAGTAGTTGTGGCTTGCGGGCTCTAGAGCGCAGGCTCAGTAGTTGTGGCACACAGGCTTACTTGCTCCACGGCATGTGGGATCTTCCCGGACCAGGGCTCAAACCCGTGTCCCCTGCATTGGCAGGCAGATTCTTAACCAGCGCGCCACCAGGGAAGTCCACCTCTCAAAATTTTTGAGCAGGAAAATTAATTTTGAAATTGAGCTTCATGAAGATCTATCTGGTAGCCATGATTATCAAAGGCAAGAACAGTTAGGAGGATATCGTTAAATTCTCAGTGAGAGATAATGAGGGCCTAAAAATGGGGAGAGACAGCCTAGGAACAGAGGAGAGGTGAGAGATATTGTATAGTATAATTAACAAGGGCAAAAGAGAAGTCCAAGTTGATATCAACCTTATAGATGCATTGTGAGAATTAAATGAGTTAGTATATGAAAAGTATTCAGAACAGAGCCTAGGAAATAGAAATGCTAAACAAATGTTAGATGGTACTACTGTCATTATTATTGATGAAAAAACAATGGTGATCAGGATAAAATATGAAGTTCCATAACGGTAAATGATATTGATCCATATGGATAGTTTATTCATATTCTTTTCTTATTAAAAAGGTATTTTCTTTTTCAGAATAAATTTAATATATACAGACATTAAATGGCAATACAGTCCTCTTAGAAAGAGGTGTAGTACATATATTAAAGAAAGAAAGAACAAAAGAAAGAAAGAAGAGCTTGAGGCTGGAAAGAGAAGCCTTTAATATGACTAAAAACTGATATTGTCTGGCCACAATGAACCCTGGACATGTTATTCAATTTTTGTGCCTTTGTTTCTACATCATATTGTAACACCTAATACAGGCAGTTGACAGAATAAATAAAAGTATTATAAAGAAAGGTAATATCTAAATTTAATTTTTAATTTTTTTGGTCACACCGCGCAGTTCGTGGGATCTTAGTTCCCCGACCAGGGACTGAAACCGGGCCCTTGGCAGTGAAAGCCCAGTGTCCCTACCACTGGACCACTAGGGAATCCCCAATGTGTGAATTTAGACTGTAATTCATAGTTTCTGAATTGTTGATTGGTCCTTTAATTCAAAGACAAAGAAAGGAAAAAATAAAAAGCCTACTCTTACCTTCTTTGAGAAGAGTGAAGACTCCTTGCTTATCCATGTTCAAATCCAAGGATAAATGAGAGCAGTCTGTGAACGCGATGGCCTCTTTGGTTTCCTTATTTACATGATACATGGCAATGGGGATTTCTATAATCTGGCCAATCTCTACATCAGCATGAAATGGTAACATTTTCATTTTGTTCAGTTTCAGAACACATATCTGGAGGGGAATAAAATTAATCTTTCAAGAAAGTTATGTTAGGAAAGTCTTAGAATAAAAGAAAGTATTTCTTTTTTTTGTGGTACGCGGGCCTCTCACTGTTGTGGCCTCTCCCGTTGCGGAGCACAGGCTCCGGACGCACAGACTCAGTGGCCATGGCTCACAGGCCCAGCCGCTCCACAACATGTGGGATCTTCCTGGACCGGGGCACGAACCCGTGTCCTCTGCATCAGCAGGTGGACTCTCAACCACTGCGCCACCAGGGAAGCCCAAAAAGCATTTCTTAAATATTTAAATATACATATACATAACATATATGTATGTTTTGTGTTTGTGTGTTAGGTGCTGAACCTGTCACTCATTTCATTCTTTAACCAATCGACCTCTCTAAAGCATCTAACAGCATTCAACACGAGTCTGGCAAAATATGACCAATGCACAATTTTCTTGACTTTTGTAAGCTAAGAATGGCTTTTACATTTTTAAAGGGCTATAAAATAAAAAGCAACAATGACAAAAAAGAAGACTATGAGATAGAGACTGTATGTGGCCTACAAATACTAACATATTTATAACTTAAAAATTTTTTTTAAATTTATTTGTTTTATTTATTTATTTTTGGCTGCATTGCTATGCTTCTTTGCTGTGTGTGGGCTTTCTCTAGGTGCGGCGAGCGGGGGCTACTCCTCGTTGCACGGTGTGGGCTTCTCATTGCGGTGGCTTGTCTTGTTGCAGAGCACGGACTCCAGTAGTTGTGGCACGTGGGCTCAGTAGTTGTGGCTCGAGGGCTCTAGAGCGCAGGCTCGGTAGTTGTGGTGCACGGGCTTAGTTGCTCCACGACATGTGGGATCTTCCCGGACCAGGGCTCAAACCCATGTCGCCTGCATTGGCAGGTGGATTCCTAACCACTGTGCCACCAGGGAAGCCCTAACATATTTACTACCTGGCCCTTTTTAACTAAAAATTTGCTGACCTCTGACATAGAGCACTTCCTCTTACTTGATATCTTTAAAAAAAAAACATTTTATTTTGTTTTTGCTATAGACTGAAGGTTTGTGTCCCCCCAAATTCATATGTAGAAATCGAACACACAAAATGATGGTATTAGGAGGTGGGGCCTTTGGGAGGTGGTTAGGTCATGAGAGTGGAGCCCTCATGAATGGGATTAATGCCCTTAAAAAAGGGACCCCCTAGAGCTCCCTAGTCCCTACTGCCATATGAGGTTAAGGCAAAAAACAGTCTTCTATGAACCAGGATGCTTTCCCTCACTATACACTGAATCTGCTGGTGCCTCGATTCTGGACTTTCCAGCCTCCAAAACTGCGAGAAATAAATTTCTGTTGTGTATAAGCCACCCAGTTTATGGTATTCTGTTATAGCAGCCTGAATGGACTAATAGGGTCTTTTTTTGGTCACTTTCTATGTGTCGTTTGCTAGTTACTCTTACTCTGCCAATGTCTCTTAAAATGACACATAAATCTTACCCAGTTCCAAAACTTCAATGACCAACCATATGCTGATCACTCCAAATTTTTATCTCTAGCCCTAATCTTTCTGTTGTACTTCAGATGCCTATTTCCACTTTTAAACATTCATCTGGATGCTCCATAGGTGAACCACACTAAATGTTTGGGTTTTTTGTTTTTGTTTTTGCGGTACGTGGGCCTCTCAGTGTTGTGGCTTCTCCCGTTGCAGAGCACAGGCTCCGGACGCGCAGGCTCAGCCATGGCTCACGGGCCCAGCAGCTCCGCCGCATGTGGGATCTTCCCGGATCGGGGCACGAACCCGTGTCCCCTGCATTGGCAGGCGGACTCTCAACCACTGTGCCACCAGGGAAGCCCGTTTGGGTTTTTTTTTTTTTTTTTGGCAGTGCACGAGGCATGCAGGATCTCAGCTCCCCAACCAAGGATCGAACCTGTGCCCCAGTGGAAGAGCAGAGTCTTAACCATTGGACCACCAGGGTAGTCCCACACTAAATGTATCCAAAACTGAATTCATTATCTTCCTCTTATTCTTTTTCCTTTTCTTGTTTTTTTTTGGCGAGGGTAGGGGGGCACTGTGCCACATGGCTTGTGGGATCTCAGTTCCCCGAAAAGGGATTGAACCCAGGCCACGGAAGTGAAAGCGCCAAATCCTAACTACTAGACCACCAAGGAACTCCCCTTTTCTTGTGTTTTCTATCCACCAAGCTGCCAAAGCTTAATCTTTCACTTTTTCCCACCCCACTACGCATCAAATCTGATTAATCTACCTCTAAAATAACCCTGAATTTGTCCTCTTTTCTTTATTCTCAATACCATTTTGTTAGTTTAGGCTTAACTGGATACTTTGCCTTCACTTTCTTCTTTCATCTATTCTAGTCTACTAGTACAAAGCTGCAGAAACTATCTTTCATTCCTTTTAAAAAAATATAGTTGTTGTTGTCTGGCTATAAAAATAATTAGATATCTTTCTAAACACAGGCTTTACCATATTATTATTTTTTTAACATCTTTATTGGAGTATAATTGCTTTACAATGGTGTGTTAGTTTCTGCTTTACAACAAAGTGAATCAGTTATACATATACATATGTTCCCATATCTCTTCCCTCTTGCGTCTCCCTCCCTCCTACCCTCCCTATTCCACCCCTCTAGGTGGTCACAAACCACCTAGCTGATCTCCCTGTGCCATGCGGCTGCTTCCCACTAGCTATCCACCCTACGTTTGGCAGTGTATATATATGTCCATGCCACTCTCTCACTTTGTCACAGCTTACCCTTCCCCCTCCCCATATCCTCAAGTCCATGCTTTAGTAGGTCTGTGTCTTTATTCCCGTCCTACCCCTAGGCTCTTCATGACATTTTTTTTCTTAGATTCCATATATATGTGTTAGCATACGGTATTTGTTTTTCTCCTTCTGATTTACTTCACTCTGTATGACAGACTCCAGGTCTATCCACCTCACTACAAATAACTCAATTTCGTTTCTTTTGGTGGCTAATATTCCATTGTATATATGTGCCACATCTTCTTTATCCATTCATCTGTCGATGGACACTTAGGTTGCTTCCATATCCTGGCTATTGTAAACAGAGCTGCAGTGAACATTTTGGTACATGACTCTTTGTTTTGTTTTGTTTTGTTTTGTTTTGTTTTGTTTTGCGGTACGCGGGCCTCTCACTGTTGTGGCCTCTCCCGTTGCGGAGCACAGGCTCCAGACGCTCAGGCTCAGCGGCCATGGCTCAGGGGCCCAGCCGCTCCGTGGCATGTGGGATCCTCCCAGACCGGGGCACAAACCCATGTCCCCTGCATCGGCAGGCGGACTCCCAACCACTGCACCACCAGGGAAGCCCCCTATTTTTAGTTTTTTAAGGAACCTCCATACTGTTCTCCATAGTGGCTGTATCAATTTACATTCCCACCAACAGTGCAAGAGTGTTACCTTTTCTCCACACCCTCTCCAGCATTTACTGTTTCTAGATTTTTTGATGATGGCCATTCTGACCGGTGTGAGATGATATCTCATTGTAGTTTTGATTTGCATTTCTCTAATGATTAATGATGTTGAGCATTCTTTCATGTGTTTGTTGACAATCTGTATATCTTCTTTGGAGAAATGTCTATTTAGGTCTTCTGCCCATTTTTGGATTGGGTTGTTTGTTTATTTGTTATTGAGCTGCATGAGCTGCTTGTAAATTTTGGCAATTAATCCTTTGTCAGTTGCTTCATTTGCAAATATTTTCTCCCATTCTGAGGGTTGTCTTTTGGTCTTGTTTATGGTTTCCTTTGCTGTGCAAAAGCTTTTAAGTTTCATTAGGTCCCATTTGTTTATTTTTTTTTTTTATTTCCATTCCTCTAGGAGGTGGGTCAAAAAGGATCTTGCTGTGATTTATGTTATAGAGTGTTCTGCCTATGTTTTCCTCTAAGAGTTTGATAGTGTTTGGCCTTACATTTAGGTCTTTAATCCATTTTGAGTTTATTTTTGTGTATGGTGTTAGGGAGTGTTCTAATTTCATATTTTACATGTACCTGTCCAGTTTTCCCAGCACCACTTATTGAAGAGGATGTCTTTTCTCCACTGTATATTCTTTTTTGGTTCTTTTTTTTTGGGGGGGTGGTTTGCGCTACACGGGCCTCTCACTGCTGTGGCCTCTCCTGCTGCGGAGCACAGGCTCCGGATGCGCAGGCCCAGCGGCCATGGCTCATGGGCCCAGCTGCTCCACAGCATGTGGGATCTTCCCGGACCGGGGCACGAACCCGCATCCCCTGCATCGGCAGGCAGACTCTCAACCACTGCGCCACCAGGGAAGCCCTCCACTGTATATTCTTGCCTCCTTTATCAAAAATAAGGTGACCATATGTTCATGGGTTTATCTCTGGGCTTTCTATCCTGTTCTATTGATCTATCTTTCTGTTTTTGTGCCAGTACCATACTGTCTTGATTACTGTAGCTTTGTAGTATAGTCTGAAGTCAGGGAGCCTGATTCCACTAGCTCCATTTTTCGTTCTCAAGATTGCTTTGGCTATTCGGGGTCTTTTGTGTTTCCATAAAAATTGTGAAATTTTTTGTTCTAGTTCTGTAAAAAATGCCAGTGGTAGTGTGATAGGGATTGCATTGAATCTATAGATTACTTTGGGTAGTAGAGTCATTTTCACAATGTTGATTCTTCCAATCCAAGAACATGGTATATCTCTTCATCTATTTGTATAACCTTTAATTTCTTTCATCAGTGTCTTATAATTTTCTGCATACAGGTCTTTTGTCTCCTTAGGTAGGTTTATTCCTAGATATTTTATTTTTTGTTGCAGTGGTAAATGGGAGTGTTTTCTTAATTTCACTTTCAGATTTTTCATCCTTAGTGGAGAGGAATGCCAGAGATTTCTGTGCATTAATTTTGTATCCTACTACTTTACCAAATTCATTGATTAGCTCTAGTAGTTTTCTGGTAGCATCTTTAGGATTCTCTATGTATAGTATCATGTCATCTGCAAACAGCAACAGTTTTACTTCTTCTTTTCTGATTTGGATTCCTTTTATTTCTTTTTCTTCTCTGATTGCTGTGGCTAGAACTTCCAAAACTTTTGAATAAGAGTGGTGAGAGTGGGCAACCTTGTCTTGTTCCTGATCTTAGTGGAAATGGTTTCAGTTTTTCACCATTGAGGATGATGTTGGCTGTGGGTTTGTCATATATGGCCTTTTATTATGTTGAGGAAAGTTCCCTCTATGCCTACTTTCTGCAGGGTTTTTATCATAAATGGGTTTGAATTTTGTCGAAAGCTTTCTCTGCATCTATTGAGATGATCATATGCTTTTTCTCCTTCAATTTGTTAATATGGTGTATCACGTTGATTCATTTGCGTGTATTGAAGAATCCTTGCATTCCTGGAATAAACCCCACTTGATCATGGTGTATGATCCTTTTAATGTGCTGTTGGATTCTGTTTGCTAGTATTTTGTTGAGGATTTTTGCATCTATATTCATCAGTGATATTGGCCTGTAGTTTTCTTTCTTTGTGTTTACCATATTATTGACCTTAGGAAAAATCTGTGTTGGCTTCCCATTGTTGACAGCAGGGGATCTTAGTTCCCTGACTAGGGATCAAACCCATGCCCCCTGCCTTGGAAGCACAGAGTCTTAACCACTGGACCACTAGGGAAGTCCTGAGGATCATTTTAAAACAACTAACTTGAAAAAGAAAAAAAAAATTTTAACGTGTTACTGTACTTAAATTTAGACAGTAATGTCTCAGAGGAGATATGAATGTTTTTTGGAGAGTTGCTTACCTTAATTTCCCCATATCGAAAAGGATTTTGTACATCTCGGGCCAAAACAGTGCTATTCCCCCTGACCTGACCAGCTGTCGTCACCACTCCTTTAGTGGTTACCATGGCCACTGTTTCATTAGAAGAGGTCCAGGTGAAATTGCCACTACCACCCTCTACCTATGAAAAAAATACACCCTTATATTTAATTAATATAGGAAGAAAATTGGAATTTAACTGAAGATGTAAAATCTGGTGAAATAAAGTTTAGGAAATAATAAAACTATACAATAAATTATTTCTGGAACATTAAGAAACTGTGATGCTATATTAAAGTAACTAAATGGGGAAGGGTAATACTAAAGGGGGATTATGTAATGACAGTATCACAAAATGTCAAAAAAGAGCACAAGGGAGCTTGACAAAACTTTATAAAACTCACAAGGAAAGGATATATGGAAGAGAAGGAAAGTACACCAAGTATTCTTAGGATGACAGTATTCAAGAGCATGATTTGGTTGTCACCCAAAACTGAGTTATACTGCTAGGATTAGGGGGAAATAAGATTTAACATTAACCTTCAATAAATTAAGCTATCAGAGAAACTGACATTTCTTTGTGAATTCTCATTATAAGACATCATACCTGTACTTTATAACGATATAACATTCCCATGGGATGATGAGGAAATGCCAGAAAGTTGGGTGTAAGCTTGATGGGAAAATAAATCTTCACTTCTTGCTGATGTATAATTGGAAATTTTATAGGCTGAATATCTTTATTCTATAAGAGCAGGAAAAAAGGAGCAAAACAGATTTTATAAGGACTGTTCTTATGGTCCACATTCACATATAAAGCATCAGCAAAATGGTGTGTTAATAAATTACTCAACCAGTTTCTATCAATAAAAGAAAGAAAGAAACGTTCCTGTTCATTAGTGAAGCACAGCTACTACAGTTCAATAATAATGAAAGGGATTTTGATAGACCTATAAGAAGTATCACAGTCATGGAAAGCAGTTTAAATTTCCTGAAATAAGAGTTTTATCAACATAGAAAGGGCAATCATAGTTTCAGAAAGAAAGATCCTTGGACATCTATCAGTTAAGTATATAAATTGTAAAGGCAAAGGAATATTACAAGCTATTCAGAAGAAAATAAAGAGAACATTTAAAGATGCTGGGGTAAGATATTCCCATCCTGCTTAAAAACAAGAGCAGGGTTTAGGGGGGTACCCATACAGGTAAAATAGGGTCCTCACACTCAACTATGTTGGCCTTTTTTCTTTGAAGGAAAACTCTACCTACCTACCTATCTATCTATCTATTTTTTAAAGAAGCCCTGAAATATTTAGCAACTGTGTCACATCTGCAGTAATGGCTCTGATTTTCTCTTCACTCTCTTAAGATGGCTAGCTGGATGTTCTTTCAGTTTAAAAGAACATCATTGGGGCTTCCCTGGTGGCGCAGTGGTTGAGAGTCCGCCTGCCGACGCAGGGGACAAGGGTTCGTGCCCCGGTCCAGGAAGATCCCACATGCCGCGGAGAGGCTGGGCCCATGAGCCATGGCTGCTGAGCCTGCGCGTCTGGAGCCTGTACTCCGCAGCAGGAGAGGCCACAACAGTGAGAGGCCCGCGTACGGCAAAAAAACCAAAAGAGGTAATAAAAACTTTAAACGTCTGACTTCCCTGGTGGCACAGTGCTTAGGAATCCGCTTGCCAATGCAGGAGACACGGGTTTGATCCCTGATCCAGGAAGATCCCACATGCCATGGAGCAACTAAGCCCATGCGCCACAACTACTGAGCCTGAGCTCTAGAACGCATGAGCCACAACTACTGAGCCCACATGCCACAACTACTGAAGCTCGTGCGCCTAGAGCCCATGCTCTGCAACAAGAGAAGCCACGATGATGAGAAGCCCAAGCACTGCAAGGAAGAATAGCCCCTGCTCACCGCAACTAGAGAAAGCCCGTGCACAGCAACGAAGACCCAACACAGCCAAAAATAAAACAAACAAATTAATTAATTAATGAAATAAAAAATAAATTGCATTATGATTGCAGAACAAGGAAATATTGTAATAAGGGCTTCTTTTAGGGTAGTCATAAAATCTTTTAGATTTTTTAGGTGGATCTTGAGTTGGGAATTCAAAGCCCTGAACTAACCATTTTCTTTCCCAAAGTTACTCAGCACACTTAGAAACAACAATCAATAAACCCTATTATATCCCAGACTTTCACTAACATGTTTTATGGCAGCAACTACCTGGTTACCAAAAGCTTTGCCTTCTACATGCACTTAACTATAATGTCTACAGGTGATAATTTAAGTAGCTGTTTTGCTATTGCATACCATGAACTATCAATGCTCACTTCTTAATCACAAGAAACAGGATCAGTAATGCCTTTAAATCTAATAATAGAGAACCCAGAATCAACTTGGAGATGCGAGTCTCCAAGATGGCCTCCACTGATCCCCACCCCCTGGTATTCACATCCTTGTGTAGTTCCCTCTACATTGTGTCAGGAATGGTTTGAATGACCAATAGAATGTGGTAGAAGTGCTTATATTAAAAAGAAGAAAGATATAAAACCGGTGATCCACTGTAAGATTCTTCCACAATAAGAAACTTAAAAAAGAAATGCATTTTAAATCCAAAGTAAGGAAAAGAAATAGAATAACAAAGGTAAAGGCATAAATCAATGAAAGAGAAAGTAGATAAAGAACTGGAAAAAAGTCAATGAAACCAAAAGCTTGTTCTTTGTAAAAAGCAATAAAATTGATAAATGTCTAGCTGGATTCATGAAGAAAACAAGAGAAACACGAATAACCAATATCTGGAATGAAAGAGACAACATTGCTACAGATCCTACAGACATAAAAATTAATAAGGCAATATTTTGAACAACTTTATGTGATTAATTCAACAATTAGATTAAACAGAAATTCCTTCAGAGACACAACCTACCAAATTTCACTCAAGAAGAAATAACCTGTATAGTTGTATATAAATTTTAAAAATTGAATTCAGAGTTTTAAACCTTCCCGTACACCAATCATTAGAGGAATGTAAATTAAAATCACAGTGATATACCACTTCATACCCATTAGAATGGCTATTATCAAAAATAGAAAATAGCAAGTGTTGGTAAGAATGTGGAGAAATCACAACCCTTGTGCATTGCTGCTGGAATGTAAAATGACAGCCACCGTGGAAAACAGTATGACAATTCCTCAAAAAGTCAAACATAGAATTGCCATATGATCCAGCAATTCCAATTCTGGGTATATACCCCAAAGATTTGAAAGCAAGGATTTGACAAAATATTTGTATACCCATGTTCATAGCAGCATTATTCACAATAGACAAAAGGTGGAAACAACCCAAGTGTCTATCAATGGATAAATAATAAACAAAATGCAGTATATGCATTTAATAGAATATTATTTAGCCTTAAAAAGGAATGAAATTCTGACATGCTACATCATGGATGAACCCTAATGACATGCTAAGTGAAACAAGCCAAACACAAAAAAGACAAATATTGTATGAGTCCACCTTTTTTTTTTTTTTTTTGGCAGTGCTGTGTGGCTTGCGGGATCTTAGTTCCCTGACCAGGGATTGAGTCCACACCCTCAGCAGTGAAGGCGCAGAGTCCTAACCACTGGACTGCCAGGGAATTCCCTGTACGATTCCACTTATATGAGGTAACTAGATTAGTCAAATTCATAGAGAAAGAAAATAGAATGGTGGTTACCAGGGAATGGGGATGGGGTGTTCGGGGGGTGTTATTGTTTAAGGGGTAGAGAGAATCAGTCTGGAAAGATTATAAAGGTCTGGAGAGAGATGGTGGTAATGGTTGCACAACATGAATATACTTAATGCCACTGAACTGTACACCTAAAAATGGTTAAAATGGTAAATTTTATGTTATGTATATTTTATCACTATAATAATAAAACACTTTCCATAAAAAATTCCAAGCTCAAATAGTTTCATTGTGAATTCTACCAAATATTTATGGAAGAAATAAAACTAATTCTACAAAACTCTTCCAGAAAGTAGAAAAGAATACTTCCCAACCCATTTTATAAAGCCAATATTGTCCTAACACCCAAACCTGACAAATACATTACAATAAAAAACAGAAGGAAAAAAAAAGCTATAGGCCCTGAAAAACATATACGCAAAAGTCATTAACAGAATTTTAGCAAATTAAATCCTGTAATGTATAAGAGGATAACAAATCATAAGCAAGTGAGGTTTATCCTGAGAATGCAAGATTGGCTTAATATTAGAGAATCAATCAATGTAATTAATTCACCATATTTAAAAGACTAGAAAAGAAAAACTATATTGATCACCTCAGTAGAGGCAGAAGAGCACTGACAAAATTCAGCACCAATTCATGACGAAAATTCTCAATAAACTAGGAATAGAAAGGGACTTCTTCAACCTAAGGATGAGCATCTACACAAAATCTATAGTCAACATCATACTCAATGGTGAAAGGGTGAATGCTTTCCACTTAAGGTCAGGAATAAGGCAAACATGTCTACTCTTAACAGTTCTATCCAATATTGTAGTAGAGGTCCTAGCCAGTGCAGTGAGGCAAGAAAAAGAACTAAAAGGCATATTTATTGGAATGAAAAGGGTTAACTGTCTTTATTCACATATAACATAACTGTATATATAGGAATTCCTAAGGAATCTACAAAAAATTACTAGAATAAGTGAATTCAGCAAGCTTTCAAGATTCAAGGTAACATACAAAAAACCACTGTATTTCTATATACTAGCATGATCAAGTAAAAGGAGAAAATTTAAAAATACATATATAGCTTAAAAACATAAAACAGGGACAAATTTAATAAAATATCTTCAAGACCTGTATGATGAAAACTATAAGACATTGCTGAAAGAAAATTTTAAAGTCCTAAATAAGTTGAAAAAATATCACGTTCATAAATCCTAATAAAAAATACCAGCAGGTGGGAGATGTCTGCAAAAGTGTCAAAGTAGGGAACTCCAAGAACCTGTCCCCCCATAGAAATGCAAAAAAAAAAAAAAAAAAGTCAGAATTAACTTTGGAAAATACTCAAAAATACTCAAAGGTTTACAGCAACCAAATGTATGCTGAATCAAGAAAAAGGTGACTTTTTATTCATATATATAATTTTTAATTTTTATTTATTTATTTATTTTTGGCTGAGTTGGGTCTCTGTTGCTGCACGTGGGCTTTCTCTAGTTGCAGGGAGCAGGGCCTACTCTTCACTGCAGTGCGCGGGCTTCTCATTGCGGTGGCTTCTCTTGTTGTAGAGCATGGGCTCTAGGTGTATGGGCTTCAGTAGTTGTGGCACATGGGCTCAGTAGTTGTGGCTCGCGGGCTCCAGAGCTCAGGCTCAGTAGCTGTGGCACATGGGCTTAGTTGCTCTGCGGCATGTGGGATCTTCCTGGACCAGGGCTCAAACCCATGTCCCTTGCATTAGCAGGCAGATTCTTAACCACTGCACCACCAGGGAAGCCCCAAGAAAAAGGTGACTTAAGGCATTAAAGAAATTATTTGTCAAACCACTAACTGCCTACAAGCTAAAGGAATTGAGATTTTATACTACAGATGACAACACAATCTTCAACAAATAGTTTAGAAAACTCACTAAACATACAAGCAACTACAACCCACATCAAGCAATAACAACACACCCTGAGGAAAGGAAAGAATGTGATTTCCAAAGTTACCACATTATACAGTTGACCTTTAAACAATGTGGGGTTTAGGAGTGCCAACCCTCTGTGCAGTCAAAATCCATGTATAACTTTACAGTCAGCCCTCCATATCCATGGTACCATATTTGCAGACCACCACGGATTATGTTGTATTGTAGTATGTATTAAAAGTGAAAAAATGTATAAGTGGAACTGCAATTCAAACCTATGTTGTTCAAGGGTCCACTGTAATATCAAAATGTTAGCTTTTCAACAACAAAAAAATTATAAGGTATGCAAAGAAACAAGAAAATATGGTCCATTCATAGAAAAAAAGAAATTAACACAATCGGTCTCTGAGGAAACACAGATATTGGACTTACTAAACAAAGATTTTAAATTGAAGAGCTAAAGGAAACAATGGACATCACTCCAGAAGAATGATGTTTCACCAAATAGAGAATATTGATGAAGAGATAGAAATTATAAAAAAGGAATCAAACAGATATTCTGAAGCTAAAAGTACAATAACTGAAATGAAAACTTCACTAGAAGACCTTCACAGCAGATTTGAGCTGGCAGAAGAAAGAATCAGCAAACTTGAAGAGAGGTCCATTGAAGTTATTCAGAGTAGCAAAAAGAAAAAATAATGAAGAAAAATAACCAAGCCTTAAAGACCAGTGGAGCACATCAAGTAAATCAATATATACAAAACAGGAGTCCCAGAAGTAGGGAAAGAAAGGCGCAGAAAGAATATTTGAAGAAATAATGATGAAAATGTCTCAAATTTGGGCTTCCCTGGTGGCGCAGTGGTTGAGAGTCTGCCTGCTAATGCAGGGGACACGGGTTCGAGCCCTGGTCTGGGAAGATCCCACATGCCGCAGAGCAACTGGGCCCGTGAGCCACAACTACTGAGCCTGTGCGTCTGGAGCCTGTGCTCTGCAACAAGAGAGGCCGTGACAGTGAGAGGCCTGCACACCACGTTGAAGAGTGGCCCCCGCTTGCCACAACTAGAGAAAGCCCTTGCATAGAAACGAAGACCGAACTCAGCCAAAAATAAAAAATAAATAAATTAAAAGAAGGCTCAACATTAAAAAAAAAGTCTCAAATTTGATAAAAGACATGAACCTACAAAAATCAATTAAACACAAAAGAAGTCATAATAGAAGAAATTAATTACCAAAAAAAGTCACATAGAAACAAATACCAAAACAGCAGAAGTCTTTCCTTATCAGTAACTATTTTAAATGTAAATAAATTAAACTCTCCAATTAAAAGGCAGAGGTTGACAGAATGGATAAAGAAGAACATGATCCAATTATATGCTATCTATAAGAGATTCATGTTAGATTCATGAATGAAAGTGAAAGAAGGGAAAAATATATTCCATGCAAATAATTACCAAAAGAGAGTTGGGGGAGCAGTCTATATTAATGTCAAACAAAATAGATTTTAAAAAATTGTTACAAGAGACAAAGATCATTATAAATTGATAAAAGGGTCAATTCATCAAGACGACATAACAATTATAAACATATACCTACCTAACAAAAGAGCCCCCCCACAAAATGAAGCAAAAATGGACAAAACTGAAGGGAGAAACAGACAGTTTTACAATAGTTGAATTTTAATACCTCAGTTTCAATAATGGATAGAACAACCAGAACAAAAGATCAATATGGAAATGGAGGACTTGACCAACACTATACACCAACTAGACCTAGCAGACATATACAGAATAGTCCACCCCAAAACAACAAAATGCTTATTCTTCTCAAGTGCACGTGGAACGTTCTCCAGGATAGGCCATATGTTAAGCCACAAAACAAGTCTCAATAAATTTAAAAACACTGAAATCATATGAAGTATCTTCTTCAACCAAAATGGACTAAAACTAGAATTCACATGGGGAAAACTAGACAATTCACAAATATGTGGAAATTAAACAACCCTCGAAACAACCAGTGGGTCAAAGAAGAAATCATAAGGAACATTAGGAAATTCTGAGATGAAGGAAAACAAAAATACAACATGCCAAAACTTACAGGATGCAGTGAAAGCAATGCTCAGAGGAAAACTTATAGTTGTAAACATGTGTATTAAAAAAGAAGACAGAGTTCCCTGGAGGTCCAGTAGTTAGGACTTGGTGCTTTCACTGCCGTGGCCCGGGTTCAATCCCTGGTTGGGGAACTAAGATTCTATAAACTGGGCACAGTATGACCAAAAAAAGAAGAAAAATCTCAAATCAATAATCTGACTGTATAGCTAAAGGAACTAGAAAAGGAAGAGCAAACTAAACGTAAAACTAGCAGAAGGAAGGACATAATAAAGATTTTTTTTAGAGCAGTGATTTAAAAAACTGAGAGTAGAAAATCAGTACACAAAATCAAAAAAACCAAAATTTGGTTCTTCAAAACGATCAACAAAATTGAGTTTAGCTAGAGTGACTAAGAAAAAAATAGAGAGAATACTCAAATTACTAAAATCAGAAATGAAAGTGGGGACATTACTACCAACTTTACAGAAATAAAAAGGATTCTAAGAGAATACTATGAACAATTGTCCACCAACAAATTAGACAACCTAGATCAAATGGACAAATTCCTAGAAGCACATCAATTAAAAAAACTGACCCAGGGCTTCCCTGGTGGCACAGCGGTTGAGAGTCCGCCTGCCGATGCAGGGGACATGGGTTTGTGCCCCGGTCCGGGAAGATCCCACATGCCGCGGAGCGGCTAGGCCTGTGAGCCGTGGCCACTGAGCCTGCGCGTCCGGAGCTTGTGCTCCGCAGCAGGAGAGGGCACAGCAGTGAGAGGCCCGTGTACCAAAAAAAAAACAAAAAAACCCAAAAAAACCTAACCCAGTAGAAGTAGAAAATTTGACCAGACCTATAGCAAGCAAAGAGATTGAATCGGTAATCAAAAATTTTCCAGCAAAGAAAAGCCCAGACCTAGATGGCTTCGGTTTTAAATTTTCTTTTTTCTTTCTTTCTTTTTTTTTTTGCGGTACGCGGGCCTCTCACTGTTGTGGCCTCTCCCGTTGTGGAGCACAGGCTCCGGACGCGCAGGCTCAGTGGCCATGGCTCACTGTCCTAGCCGCTCCGCGGCATGTGGGATCTTCCCGGACCAGGGCACGAACCCGTGTCCCCTGCATCGGCAGGAGGTTTCTCAACCACTACGCCACCAGGGAAGCCCCGATTGTAAATTTTCACAAACATTTAAAGAAGAATTAACACCAATGCTTCTCAAACCTTTAAAAAAAAGAAAAAAGAAGAACAAGATGATGAAGAAAAAAAGAAAAAGGAGGGAACTCTTCCTAACTCATTCTAAGAGGCCAGCATTTGCCCTGATACCAAAATCAAAGACATCACAAAAAAAGAAAACTACAGACCAGTATAATTTAAGAATATAAATACAAAACTCCTGAAGAAAACAATGGCAAACCAAATCCAGCAGCATGTTAATAGGATTGTACACCATGACCAAGTGGGATTTTTCCCAGGAATTCAAAAGCAGTATGATATATAAACGTCAGTCAATGTAATATACCAACTAGTAGGATGAAAGAAAAAAATATGCTTAAAGACATTTGAGAAAAATCCAACGCCCTTTCACAGTAAAAACACTCAACAACCAGGAGTGGAAAAGAACTTCTTCGATATGATAAAGGCCACATATGAAAACTCCACAGCTAACATCATACTCAATGGTGAAAGAATGACAGTTTTTGCCCTAAGATCAAGAACAAGACAAGGATGCCCACTATTGCCACTTTTATTCAATATTGTACTATAAGTTCTAGCCAGAGAAATTAGGCAGGAATATGAAATAAAAGGTATCAAAATGGGAAAGGGAGGAGCAAAATCATCACTATTTGCAGGTGATATGATCTTATATATGAAAGATCCTATAGAATCCAGGAAAAATACTAGAGCTAATAAACTAATTCAGCAAAGTTGCAGCATAGCAGATCAACACATAAATATCAGTTGTACTTCTATACATTAGCAATAAACAAACTAGAAAGGTAAATTAAGAAAAAAATTCATTACAATATCATCAAAAAAGAATAAACTACTTAGGAATAAATTCAACCAAGGAGGTGCAGGACTTGTACACTGAAGACTACAAAATATTGCTTAAATAAATTAAAGACAATCTGAATAAATGGAAAGACATCCCATGTTCACGTATTGCAAGACCTAATATTGTTAAGATTGCAACACTCTCAAAAGTGATCTACAGGACTTCCCTGTAGATCTGGTGGCACAGTGGTTGAGAATCCACCTGCCAATGCAGGGGACACCGGTTTGATCCCTGGTCCGGGAAGATCCCACATCCCACATCCCACATGCCGCAGGGCAACTAAGGGCAGGGCAACTAAGCCTGTGTGCCGCAACTACTGAGCCTGTGCTCTAGAGCCCAAGAGCCACAACTACTGAGCCTATGTGCCACAAGTACTGAAGCCCATGTGCCTAGAGCCCGTGCTGTGGAACAAGAGAAGCCACCGCAATAAGAAACTCACGCACCTCAACGAAGAGTAGCCCCTGCTCACCACAATAGAAAGAAAAGCCCACGTGCAAAAACGAAGACCCAACACAGCCAAAAATAAATAAATAAATAAATAAAGGAGTAAGGGTGAGCTCAGATTTTAAAACATAACATTTTTTAAAAGCAGGATTGGTGGGATTGAAGAATACTTGCAGAATAGAGTCAAACTGCCAGAAATACCATAACAATGGATTTTAAAAATCACTGTGTGTTAAATATTGTT
Organism: Stenella coeruleoalba; assembly: GCF_951394435.1. Classification (NCBI taxonomy): domain Eukaryota; kingdom Metazoa; phylum Chordata; class Mammalia; order Artiodactyla; family Delphinidae; genus Stenella; species Stenella coeruleoalba. The sequence continues at coordinate 110,817,132 of NC_137169.1, forward strand.
AAAAAACTGGATATATTTTAATACTGAATATAGATCTATACCTGACCATAACTAATCCAAACACCATTCATTCATTTAACAAATACTTATTTGTATCAAATGTATGTTTAGTCACTCAGATGTTAGGGCAACAGCTGTGAATACAGTAGGCATAATCTTTGCCCTCAAAGTTTATAATCTGATGAAAGAAGCAAATAATAACAATAAACTACGATGAATATTTTGATCTGAGAAGTTCAGGGAGCTCTAAGAACATATGAAAGGTGAAAACATGCCTGAGGAACCAACGTTAAGCTAGCCTTGTGCATTGAGTAGGGAGAAAGGGTTGTAGACAAAAGGAATTATATTTGTTTATAAAAAATGAAAATAAAATAGAGGCAAAAAGAGACATTTTTTAGAAACTGAAAGTTCAGTATGGCTGAAACATAAGAGAGGAAGCGTGACAAGACCTGAGGTTGGAGAAGTTGTCAGGGGCCAATCATATAGAGTCACAAACTCAAACGCCTACAGGTATCAGGTAGATATTATAAACAGGTTTATTAAGCTGAATATAAAATAACAGGGAATGGCAGGAAACACAGCAGGCTGAAAAGTATAGTCTAAATGTTGTAGCCACTATCTCTTCCAGCTAATCACTGTCAGATTTTCATATAATCTAGAGAATCAGAAATCTTGGATTTTATTTGAAATTTCCCAATTAAAAAGAAACTTACACACCTAAATAAAAAACAAGATTACAAACCAAGATAGTCTGCAGGCCACCAGATTGTGATCTCTGTCATAGAGGGTCCTATAAAACTACATTAAGAAGTTTAAACTTTACCGTAAAATCAATGGGAAGCCACCAAAGGAATTTAAATAGTAAATACATAATAATTTTTGTAGTTTTTGGAATATCATTCTAGCCACGGACAATACTGGAGGTCAGAATATCAGTTTAGAAGCTACTGTGAAAGTCTAGGTGAAAGACAGCAATGTCTTCTTCATCTAGTAAGAAATGGGTTTGAGAGACATTTAGAAGAACTGACATGGCATTCAATAATGTACTGAATGTAGAAGGTGAAGGAGAAGGCAGAGTCAAGGGTGACTCTTGGGATTTTGTCTTAAACAGCTGGGCAAAAGGATCACTGGAGAAAAAGTAGGTTTGGGAGAGGGAAACAAATTTGACAGACAGTTAAAAATCAGATACTTACACATTTTAGATGCATTAGAAACAGATTCATTCCTTATCCCTTTACCTTGTAACTCCATTTCTGTTATTATACCATAAGAAAATTAACCAAAAGGAATAAGAATTATACGAAGATACACAGTTATGCCATTTACAAAGTAAAAAAACTGTTAAAAATGCAAAAGTTCAAAGTTGGTGGCATGGTTGAACAATTGGCATATTAACCCTTTGGATTTTTAGAATAGAAAGTACTCCTATGTGGACCTGATGACACAAGGAAACGTGCACATGAAATAATTTTTTTTTTTTTTTTTTTTTTTTGTGGTACGCGGGCCTCTCACTGTTGTGGCCTCTCGTTGTGGAGCACAGGCTCCGGACGTGCAGGCTCAGCGGCCATGGCTCACGGGCCCAGCCGCTCCGTGGCATGTGGGATCTTCCCGGACCGGGGCACGAACCCGTGTCCCCTGCATCGGCAGGCAGACTCTCAACCACTGCGCCACCACGGAAGCCCTGAAATAATTTTTAAAGGACCCTCAAATGACATACATACACAATGACCACAAATGCAGATATATGCATTAACAGAAATTGGAACAGAAAATTTGTAGAGGTATAAACTACTAAGTGTACTGTTTATTAGTTTATTTTGTGAAAGATAAAGGTGGGATATGCCATATATGTGCTTGCAAATCAACAAGTCAGGCAAGTCTGGTCAGTGTTCTCAGGATTCAAAGACCATCCTTTTAATTCCTACCTGGTAAATGATGGAAGTCAGGGATGCATTTATCATGACCACACCATGTTTCAGGGCTTTCACTACATTGTAAGATCCATTCACAGTAGTCAGCTGCTCTTCAAAATACTCTCTTGGGAATTGGTACATAATCCTGAGATTCTGAAAATCAGCCCAAAATCAACACAAACCTGAAGACATGCTTTTTCCCTAAAGCCATCTTAATCCCAAAGCATTAAAAAAAAAAGTGTGGCTATGCATTCTGGGGGTTAAAGAAACAAAAACAAAATCTTTGCTCTCCCTCACCAAATTCTAAGTTGGAAAGATGTCATTTTAAAATGGTACTAGTTTTTGAAAGATCCATTAATGGCAAGTAATCAAAAATAGGAAGAGTCGAAGCTTATATAAATTTTAGTGTAATCTGTGCTATTCCATAAATTGACAGTTCTCAGGGGAAAAAAAAATGGACACTGGAGAGTGACTACAACACTTCACATTTAATGGTCACACTATTACTCTCACCACTATAAAACTCTGGTGACCATCTCTGAAATGAAGTTGTAAAATGAGGATTCCCTCCAAAGTGTTATCATTGGTGTCAACTTCATCTCTCTTCTATAATTCTAACCAGATTATATCTTTTACTTCTGGTTTAGCATTCCTCAAGGATAGAACTATTTAATAATAATAATAATAAAGTAGTAACTTGCATTTTCAAAGGTAAAATCTGGAAGCAAAAGAAAAAAAGTCTTCCTAGCCAAAAAGATTGCCCACTCAAGGAGTTATCCTTAAAGGGGCTAGAAAAATACAAAAGAGAGACTCACATCTGAAATATAGACTTTTGTGCTGCTTTTATCAAATACTTCTACTGTAATAACATACACCTGCCCCACCTCTAGACTCCAACGGTCTCCAGGTTGGACTGTGAAACCTGTACACAAATCAAGAAACAAAAGTATTAGAAGAGGCCAACATTTTTCTACAATGAATTTAAAAATACAAACTTTAAAAAGCCATTTAAAGAGCAAAACTCAATAATAGGTGGAGATGGTTTCCAAAGTAGATCCTTTAGTTGCCTCTATAAAATTGTATAATAATTTGGGGTTCCAAAGATCCTGGCTTAACTTAGCTCATCTCAGGTATAAAGGAAACACTCTCACTTATATCTGTATATAAATGCCACTCCACCCCCAAACCAACAATTTTGCTCATTTCTGATATGTCAGGCAAGATTTCAGCTGATTTCAGTCAGATTCATTGTTTCATATGGCTTAAAGACATTAGATTTCTTTTTTCCTTGTATAAAGTCTCTTTTTCTAACCCAACGTTGTATTACATGGAGCTTCATGTTTTACAATGTTTCAAGATGCTTTACTCTTGCAGATAGCATTTAACCAAAACAATGTGAGAAAACATGTCAAGTAAGGTTGAATTTGAAATTAGTTAAGTCTCAAAATGAAGCACTCTAGTCTTTAATGCACTCATTTCAGTGAAATACTTTAAGCTATTCAGCTTTCTGAAAATTATTATCTAAAAATACCTAGAAATCCAGGCTCTACAACATATATGGTGCAATTTGGGAGTCCAGACAAAGATCGCATATGGACATCTTAATTTTTGCTTAAGGAAATTGTATGAGCTAGTTGGGTGGAAAGAGAAATATGAGTTACCAAAAATAAATAAATAAGCCCACAAATGAAAGCAAATAAAAATTCTATCTTTTATTATCCACTGGAAAGCAAAACTTAAATGTGTATATTCCGAGAAAAATCTGAGGGCTCAGCAATCACAGGAATCAGGTATTCTTGAATTTCAAATATGAGGAAGATGAAATGAGAGAAAAAAGATCATGCTCCATGTTTTTAATATTCATTTAGCTGTGGAACTCTTTCCTCCTGCAAAATTCTTACATAGGAGCCCATTATGGAAAGCAGGACAAAGTGGCATTGCCCTGGCTAAAGAAATGGTCAGTGGTGGATGGAGAGGGAGGGAGAGGCATGACTTGCCATCCAGCCCAGCAACTTGCCTTGGGCTCTGCAGACAGTTTTAAAAATCACTAGTTGATTTTCTATTATCTGTGGCAATTCTTTAATACCAAAATGTTTTCTCTTTGCCACCAAAGATACTTCTAGGTGGGATAGAAGTATGGGATAGAACCCATACCCCCTGCACTGGAAGGTGAAGTCTTAACCACTGGACCGCCAGAGAAATCCCTCCTACTACTTTTTATATTTTATTTATTTATTTATTTATTTGGTTGTGCTGGGTCTTAGTTGTGGCAGGCGGCTCATTAGTTGTGGCATGCGAACTCTTACTTGCGGCATGCATGTGGGATCTAATTCCCTGACCAGAGATCGAACCTGGGCCCCCTGCAGTGGGAGCACGGAGTCTTATCCACTGCGCCACTAGGGAAGTCCCCTTCCTACTACTTTTTTTGTTGTTGTTAATTTTTTTTTTTTAATTTTTATTTTTGTCTGTGCTGGGTCTTTGTTGTTGCACGCGGGCTTTTCTCTAGTTGTGGTGAGCAGGGGCTACTCTTCGTTGTGGTGCACGGGCTTCTCATTGCAGTGGCTTCTCTCGTTGTGGAGCATGGGCTCTAGGTGTGTGGGCTTCAGTAGTTGCAGCACACGGGCTCAGTAGTTGCGGCATGTGAGCTCCAGAGCATGCGGGCTTCAGTAGTTGTGGCTTGCGGGCTCAGCAGTTGTGGCTCTCAGGCTCTAGAGCACAGGCTCAGTTGTTCCGTGGCATGTGGGATCTTCCGGGACCAGGGCTCCAACCTGTGTCCCCTGCATTGGCAGGCAGATTCTTAACCACTGCGCCACCAGGGAAGTCCCCTCCTACTACTTTTTAAACATTCTTTCTGGGCCTCCTTAAAGTCCCTCCTCTTCCATATGAACCTTACAAGCTAACATTCCACAGTTCTGTCTTCAGCTCTCTTCTCCTCTCACTCTGTATATTCTCCCTAGGTGATTTTGTCTACAACAACAGCTTCAACTATCACCTGGCTATAAACTGATAACTTTCAAATATCTGTCTTCATCTTGAATCTTTCTCCTCCAGATGCATTTCTGCTTGGATGTCTATCCCACAGATACTTCAAGTTAACATGTGAAAAACTAAACTAGTTTCCTTTTCCCTTAAACCTGCTCCTTCTTTTATATTACCCATCTCTATGAACAACGGTACCACCAGCCACCCTAAGGCAGGTGCTGGAACAAACTATGAATAGTCACCATCCATGTCAAGAGATAAATGTAGTATATTTTAATAGTTACTACTTTGAAATAAATAACGATATGAACTGAGAATATGAAAAAAAAATCATGGTAAGTCTGCCTGGGGAATTCAGGGTAGTGCCTGACACACAGCTGGGGCTCAGTAGGTATCAAATGTCTTAGTTTACTTTGTAGGTACTATTGTATTTGTTCACAAATGTCCTAGGCACCTTAAAATGACTAGAGAACAAACAACTTTGAACCAAACCTCTCCTGAGTGTTTTAGACAAATAATATAATCAGCTAATTAACAAATACTATTCTACAAGAAATACTGTACCTTTCAAGACTGATAGGTTCTTACTCAGAGTTAAGCCTACTAAGCCCTACATAATTACTCCCTCTCCTACTCTATTACCTCTTCTGCTACTTTCCCCTTATTCTCTGCACTCAGCAGCAGTGTCTTCCTTGCTCTTCTGTAAACATGCCAAACATGCTTCTGCTTCAGAACCTTTGCAATTGCTATTTCCTCTTCCTGGAGCTCTTTCACCCAGATATCTGTATGGTTCATTGCTCTGATGTGGCCTTATCAGAGAGGATTTCCCTAACTACCCTGAGTAAAATAGTCTGTATGCTTAGCATAGAGCAATGTTGAACATATAGTAGAAATATAATAGATATTTGCTGAATAAATTAAGTTATTTGAGATTCAAAGATTCAAAAATAGGAAATATTTCAATATCAAACACTGAGAATTTTATGAATTTCCTGAAAATTTCAGTTTTCTGAGAATTTTAATCTTTATACTGTTTTGTTTTCATTGACTGTAGTAGAGCTCTATGTATCTCTCTTTGTTCAATCTTACAGAGCAGGTTTAGTGAATTTTTTAAAATTTTATTTATTTATTTTTGGCTGCACTGGGTCTTCATTGCTGCACGTGGGCTTTCTATAGTTGTGTCGAGCGGGGGCTGCTTTTTGTTGCGGTGCGCGGGCTTCTCATTGCGGTGGCTTCTCTTGCCGTGGAGCACGGGCTTTAGGCACGCGGGCTTCAGTAGTTGTGGCACACGGGCTCAGTAGTTGTGGCTTGCGGGCTCTAGAGAGCAGGCTCAGTAGATGTGGTGCCCAGGCTTAGTTGCTCCACGGCATGTGGGATCTTCCTGGACCAGGGCTCGAACCTGTGTCCCCTGCATTGGCAGGCGGATTCTTAACCACTGCACCACCAGGGAAGCCCAAGTTTAGTGAATTTTTAAAAATTACTCTCAATTTAACAAATATTAATTAAGTAGCCACTTCAGACAATACCATCTTTTCTCAGTTATTCATGTGAAAATAGGAAAGAACAAATTAAATAACATTTACACAAGTTCCTCCAAACTGTTTTCCCCAGTCTCCTATTTATAATTTGATTGAGGTTGCACATACGCTCTGAAGTCAACAGGTTCCAAGTTCCAACTACTCTTCTGTACCTACCCTTTGTTAGAAATTATGACAAAAATAATTTATAGTGCTTTGTTAAAAATAGAACCTATAGAAAATAAATGTAGTAGTATTATAATCATGCTTAACTAATTATTTTACCAAGGAACATGTATAGCATGCTCAAGGAAATATAGATTGGCAGCGAAAACTTGAGCAAAAGGATACTTTTATGGATAAAGACAAGGTTAGCGTGGCCCAGTTGGACAGCAGTCACCATGGCTGTTTTCTCATCCAGTAAAGCCACTTTCCCAGGAAGAGACATATTACATGAAACTCTGTGGTTTTGCAATTCCAGTGTATAATGTTCCAGGGGAAATTTCACCTCTGTAAGACATGAAAGATACATAAATGTAACGAGGGCAGCCATTCCAACGGACAATGGTGTATTGTTGGATTATAAGAGGAAGCAGGTCTAAATAAGAGTACAATCTGCTTTTAATTTCCCTCACTACGATGAATTTCTACACGTAGCCATTTTGAGGAGAATACTATATGAGTTTATTGTTGGTATTGCTTATATTCTTAAAACTCAGTGAACTGAGAGTAGGAGGCGGGATCCTCACTAAAGTAAGTAAAGGACTAATGTTAATGGAGCAAATGCACACTTTATAAATTCAGTGGGAATTTGGGGGTCAGTAGAGTATTAAGTTTTTTAGTTAATGAACTGAGTTTCTCAATAAACACCTTTTGCAAAGATCATTCAAGTCCCTTCTGGTAAAGTTTCTTCACTTGCCCTCTAAAAGCTAGTAAACTTTTGGTTGTTGTTTTAATAGACAATTCAGATGTGTATGGGCACTGAAGCTAAGCAGCATTAGCCGGTTTAAGACATGGAGACTATCTCTGCTCAGTATTAGCTCAAGTACAGCAATTAAGGGATATAGCTAACAATGCAGGGGTTAGAGGAACTGACACCACCCCCCACTCCCTGATCACCATGCAGTTGAAAATCCGCATATTAGTCAATCCTCCGTAACCCCAGTTCTGCACTCATGCACTCAGCCCACCACGCGTCGTGTAGTACTGTAGTATTTATTGAAGAAAATCCGTGTATAAGTGGACCTGCACAGTTCAAACCCATGTTGTTCAAGGGTAAACTGTACTTGATCACAAAATCTAAAGACAGAAAGAAGTATTTTGCATACATAATGTGGAGTTGCTTCTCTTGTCAGCAGAAAGGATTTGGGAAATGTTAGTCTTAGGAAAAGATAAGATATTTACCTGTCATTCTTCCCTGAACCATTTTTGCAACTCGATATTTAATATATGCTCCTACTAAGAGATAAATATCATGGGATGGTATAAGAAATATATTCTCCAAAACAAGCAGACGTATCAATGCTGCTGCCACTTTCTAAAAGAAGAAGGAAAAAAACACAAAGTTTCCATAGGCAAAATCCTCAAGGTCATCTTCCTCATTAAAGTTTACTTTTAATAAGTTTCTTCTAAAATATTTTATCAAGATTTAAAAAATGCTTTCTTAATCACAGATCATAATTTCAGTTAGCCTTAAAAAGTGATCATGGGACTTCCCTGGTGGCGCAGTAGTTAAGAATCTGCCTGCCAATGCAGGGGACATGGGTTCGAGCCGTGGTCTGGGAAGATGCCACATGCTGTGGAGTAACTAAACCTGTGTGCCACAACTACTGAGTCTGTGCTCTAGAGCCCACGAGCCACAACTACTGAAGCCCGCGCACCTAGAACCTGCACACCTAGAGCCTGTGCTCCGCAACAAGAGAAGCCACCGCGATGAGAAGCCCGAGCACTGCAAGGAAGAGTAGCCCCCGCTTGCAGCAACTAGAGAAAGCCCGTGCGCAGCAACAAAGACCAAACACAGCCAGAAAAAAATAAATTAATTAATTTTTAAAAAGTGATCATGTCAGCTCGGTGCTTTGTGACCACCTAGAGGGGTGGGATAGGGAGGATGGGAGGGAGGGAGATGCAAGAGGGAAGAGATATTGGAACATATGTATATGTATAACTGATTCACTTTGTTATAAAGCAGAAACTAACACACCATTGTAAAGCAATTATACTCCAATAAGGATGTTAAAAAAAAAGTGATCATGAATATTAATACTATATTAACTTTCTAAGTCACTCAAACAAAGAATAGAAAATGACAAGCTTTCTAAAGGAGAAGAGTAGGTAAATAAAAAGGCACTATGCTAAAATGGAAAAAGGTAAGACTTAACGGTATGCCATGGAAACTCTTTTTTTTTTTTTTTTGCGGTACGCGGGCCTCTCACTGTTGTGGCCTCTCCCATTGCGGAGCACAGGCTCAGCGGCCATGGCTCACGGACCCAGCCGCTCCATGGCATGTGGGATCTTCCCGGACCGGGGCACGAACCCATGTCCCCTGCATCGGCAGGTGGACTCTCAACCACTGCGCCACCAGGGAAGCCCCATGGAAACTCTTTTAACCAACTTCCAGTGAACTGAATTAGATTAAGTTACTCTATATCCCTTGTTGAACGTATTGATTCTTGTGAAGGCTTACCCAATACAAGGTTAATAGGCTGCTCTCTAGATGTCCACACATCTTCCTGCCACTTGAATTAGACGCTTACCAAAATGACATTTGTTTTTCCCAACCCTGTTTATGTCAGTTGCACTTTTAATTATAATTACATTAAAAAACAATTATATGAAAAGAGTTGTTTCTATAAAAATTTAAATGTTTTGAAAAGAAGTTAAAGGTAAGCTGCTAAAATGTACTGCTATCAAATTAGGTGTAGGTGAGAAATGTAAAAGACTGGGGGAAAATCCTTGAAAAATATAGAATCCTGCACTCAAATTGTTTCACAAATGTGTAATTTTTCACTTGACCATAAAATAAAATGAAAAATGAAAAAAAAAGAAACTAGAAGCTGTAATTTATGCAAGAACCAGTATGTATATTTCTAACCAGTGAACTCACAGCCAAAGTTCTTGGACCTACACTTCAAAGCATTGGTGAATAAAATGCAGTTACATGTTTTAAGAGAAAATGTCAGTTGTAATTGGGTAATAACATGTTTAAGGAAGACAAGTTTGGAAAAAATGTTTATCCATTTCAAATGACTTTTTCAATTGGCCCAAATCATATCAGGTTAGAAGGCTTCTACTAAGAAAAACATAAAAACTATGTATTCCATAGGCAAGACTATTAAATGAAAGTTTATAGCACAAACATTTTACCTTATAGAATGGTTCAGAAATTCGAACTTTTACAACAGCAGCACCAGTTCTAATCCCAGACACCAAAATCATATCTCCTTGTTTCTCTTCCTTTTCCATCTCAGCTATATACACAGGGGGAGAATATTCTGCTTCAGAGTATTTCAAAATCCTAAAGAGATAAAATAAGGTTTGTTTCTAGTAAATTAATGAGTCTTCTTCCAAAAGGCTCTGAGAGACTTTAAACATAATCTCTTCAATGTCTATATAGTGTCAAAAGTTTTAAATTTCCACCTGGACTAGATAGAAGAAAAATACTTAATATGCTTCTGGCTAAAACTGTTGTAGGACTAAAACTTGCATTGTCTGAGAGCTATTACTTGGTACTGAAGACAAAACTTCATACTATTATCCACTCACTGTATTTCGGCATGCATAGATAGCTTGAACAATAAAACTGGCAGAAGATACACCTGACAAATAATTGTACAGTCCTGAGCTCATGAACTCTTCTGCAGTGGCTCAAATTAAACTATTATAAAGATACCTAAATCCATGCCATATGTCATTCTACCAAAGACATTTCCCCCTGATAAATTTATCTGTTCCAAAAAGTTCCAGATAGAAAGATTATCAAAGCCCACACAAATGACTGCTCTTCAGTGTGGTACCCAAAGGCAGATGTCTCCTTCAAAGTCAGATGGTTATGTTTGATTTCAAGGTTACCTAATTTTGCTAGACAGTTCTTCTCTTGCTGATTCATTATCCTGGGCAATGCTCCACTCAAAAGTCATCCCTGCCAAACTACTAAAAGTATTTCCTGTAGAGCAAGCCAAAAGCAGACAAGACAGAATCACATATTCAAAAATATTCAGGTATCTTTAACAAGAAAGGGAAACCTAACTAGAAAATTATTTTTAGGCTTCTTTCATTAACAAATAGAAGCACTATCATTAATGAATTAAAACACAAATACCAGGAAGACCCCTACACGAACAATGTAAGTACTGTTGTTGTATAAGCCTTCTAAAAGTGAAAAGGACTCTGATTAAATTCTGGTTGACAAAATTATGGCACTCTTTCTGTTCCTTTCGACATAAAGGCCACCTTATAGTCTACCTCAGGGTTGACAGGTATCTCTAAATCCTGATCCCTTCAATGAAAATTTTTATATAAACTAGAGTTGAATATTTCTAATACCTTAAGTTTTCAGATTTATAAAAATCACTCTTTACTAGTTTACAAAGAAAGAAGCAATGCATTTAAATGTTCTTTTTTTTACATATTACATTAATATAGTATATTAAAAGCATGTAAAATCAGTCTCAAGAAAGATAAACTTAAAATTATAAAACTTTTTCACAGGTTTACATTTAATTTTCCTGGCCTATGGAAAGTAGACTGATCAAAACAGAGCTAAAAATAAATTCCAAAAAGTGTTCTTAATTGTTGATCTAGGGACCATTAAAACTCAGTGGCAGAATCTGGATTTTAATTAGGAAATTTTAATGAAAGTATGTAGCTAATACATCATACCATACTCAGAATTATTAATTCCTCATGTACATGAACTTCATATGAGAAAATAAATATTATTTCCAGTCTACTTTTATCTCTCAAATTGCTGTTTCCAAATGCTAAACACAAAGGTGTTTATTCTATTTAATTTTGTTGAATCCTTTGACATTCTTTACCTTCAGCATCCAATGCCCTCACCATCAGTTCCAGTGGTGAATCATCTACGTAGAGTTCCCGGGTTCGAGATATAATTTCAATGCTGTCTATCACATCAACCTTAACATCACAGCGCAGTTCATGGTCAGTCACTACAATGAACCCCAAAACTGAGAATTTAGTTCAACAGGTCATGAATCTTTTAAATGTCTCATACACTCAGGAGCTTATTCTAAATACTAAGAAAAAGAAAGGTTGTAACAGTTCCTTTCAACCTGTGGAAGAAAACAGCATAGCAACAAAATATAAAGGCATCTGTTTACAAAAACAGACACTAGACGAGTGATTCCCAAATACTGATCTATAATGATGTTTTCATTCATCCATGGAAAAATGAGAAAAAATAAGAATTTTAAAACAGTAATAAAATTAAATATATTCACTTCAAAGGAATATACTTTATCCTTACATTCTATATTACTTTTTAAAAATTTTGTTTATTTATTTATTTATTCATTTTTAGCTGTGTTGGGTCTTTGCTGCTGCCTGTGGGCTTTTTCTAGTTGCGGTGAGCCGGGGCTACTCTTCGCTGCTGTGCGCAGGCTTCTCATCACGGTGGCTTCTCTTGCTGCCGAGCACGGGCTCTAGGCACGCAGGCTTCAGTAGTTGTGGCACACGGGCTTAGCTGCTCCATGGCACGTGGGATCTTCCCAGACCAGGGCTCCAACCCGTGTCCCCTGCATTGGCAGGAGGATTCTTAACCACTGCGCCACCAGGGAAGTCCCTGTATATTACTTTTGAAGTGTTAAAAAAAATTTTTTTAACGAAATTATGGTAAGAGTAGATTTTTAAAATATATTTAATTAGGAAAGTAAGAGGGTGGCAACCATATGTCAGTCCTGCCTGCCAATAAATTTTTCTCTCTCACTTTCTTTCGTTTTTTATTTTTCTGGACCGTGAGATTAAAAAACCTGAGAATCAGGGGCTTCCCTGGTGGCGCAGTGGTTAAGAATCCGCCTGCCAATGCAGGGGACATGGGTTGGAGCCCTGGTCCAGGAAGATCCCACATCCCGCGGAGCAACTAAGCCCGTGCGCCACAACTACTGAGCCTGCGCTCTAGAGCCCGAGCGCCACAACTACTGAAGCCTGCGTGCCTAGAGCCCGTGCTCCACAACAAGAGAAGCCACTGCAATGAGAAGCCCCTACTCGCCGCAACTAGAGAAAGCCCGTGCCCAGCAACGAAGACCCAACACAGCCAAAAAAAAAAAAAAAAAAGTGAGGAAGGCGACTTCCGTTGTGGTCCGGTGGTTAAGAATCTGCCTTCCAATGCAGAGGACGCGGGTTCGATCCCTGGTCGGGGAAGTACGATCCACACGCGGCGGGGCAACCATGGCTGTGCGCAGCAACTACTGAGCCTGCACGCTCCAGAGCCCACGCGTGCCACAACTAGAGAGAAGCCTGTGCGCCGCCACAAAGATCCAACACAGCCAAAATAAATAAATAAAATAAAGATGTTTTAAAAAAAAAGATAAGTGAGGAAGGAATGAGGGAAAGAGAAAATCACCATTAGAACTCTACAGTAATAACTGCTACAGTCAAGATTCATAGATAAATGCAAAAACTAGTGGATGAAACTTTAAAGAGAAACAGGATGTATCAAAGTATCTCCCCCAAATACTTATTAGTTACTGTGGTGGTATTTAATGTATGTCCACAAATTCCTTGACACACCTCCCTCCAGGAGGTGAAGATTAATTTCTCTTCCTTTGAATGAACTGAAATTAGTGATCATTTTTAATGAACAGCATATGGAGAGAGAAAAATGGTAACTTTACAGTAGATAAACCTGATAGGCATTACCTTAACCAAGTGATCAAGGTTAAAATCACTAGTGATAAGTCATGTTGACATCATGTATCCCCTGATATAATGCAATAAGAAGGTTTCTTCACTTCTGAGGTTTTCCTTCTAAAAATCTATAACAAAAAAAGTGTCAAGGTCATGAAAGACAAAGAAAGGCTGAGAAACTGTCACAGATCAGAGGAGACTAAGGTAAGATAACAATTTAGTTTAGTAATGTGGTATCTTGGAGTGAATCCTAGAGCAGAAAAAGGACATTAGTGGAACATTAGGGGAGACTGGGTGAAGGGTATATGGGAAATCTTTGTACTATCTTTGCATCTCTTCTGTAAATCTAAAATTATTTTAAAATAAAATGTTTTAAAAATTAAATTAATCTTCTACTTGACTAACATTTAACTGAAGGGACTTCCCTGGTGGCTCAGTGGTTAAGAATCCACCTGCCAATGCAGGGGACACGGGTTTGAGCCCTGGTCTGGGAAGATCCCACATGTTGAGGAGCAACTAAGCCCGTGTGCCACAACTACTGAGCCTGTGCTCTAGAGCCTGTGAGCCACAACTACTGAAGCCCGCACGCCTAGAGCCCGTGCTCTGCAACGAGAAGCCACCACAATGAGAAGTCCACAACAAAGAGTGGCTCCCTCTCACCACAACTAGAGAAAGCCCGTGTGCAGCAACGAAGACCCCACACAGCCAAAAATAAATAATCACTTAATTAAAAAAAAAATTTAACTGAAGAGCAGAACCTGAAATTAAAAGAATTGAAGACCAAGATATGAGACCTATGGACAAGAATCAAGAGAAGTTGAAATCTCACAGAATCTGCTAGTAGAATATACCATTAAGGAAATCTTCCAGGGATGGCAAAGGAAGGAAAGAAGGGTGAGCTTAAATAATATACACCAGATAATCAGGCATTGGATAATACAGCATCAATAAAATGTGAAATTAAATTCTTCTGTGGAGAAATGTGAAGCAGCTGTGAACTTACATAAATAATATGAAAAACCTTGTGTACATAATGCCTATCCATCTGACTACTTCAGTAGCAGAAAGCTTTTCAATATAGGGCCATTGACCATAAAGAAAAAAAAATTACCTTGTATGATTTATAAATAAATTTAGAGTGATTAGGAGAAATATCAAACATTTAACTTACCTGTTTTTAAAGATAAAAAGAAACAAATAACTTTAGTAAATAATATAATGAATATTCTTACTTACATGTCCATATTACTTCAGGTTCATACAGTAATGAGGTAATAAAGAAAAATTTATGAGGCAGAGACGAGGAGAGGTGATCCAGGAAGAAGGAAGGAGAAAAAAATAAGAGAATGAAGCCAAGACTGAGAGAACCAAAGGGATGCAGTGCCAGAGGCAAAACAGAGGGAGCAGAAATAACAAATATTTCTGCTCTGATTCTCATATTTATCCTAGCTTCCAAATCAACTCCTCTTGATTTTATGATTACAACACACTGCAGCAAATAAGTATTTACTGAACGTTAACCACATGCTGAGCACAGTGTGAAACGTACTGATCACCCCATTCTACTCTCTCCACCGAAATCATCCAGTTGTCCAAACCCTTTCTTCATCCTCCATGTGAGCTTTTTTACCTAAAATTATACCCTCATCTCCAAACTCCTCTACCTGTTCTGTACCTAAGGTTGAAAATCTAGATATCCCACTACAAAGAGACATATTCATAGACTACCTCTGGAAGGATACAGAAAAGTGGTTGTCTCTTGGAGAAATGAGATTAGAGATTTACTTTTAACTATATAAACTTTTATATATATATATTTTTATAACCTTTTATATTCTTTAAAGATTTTACTAAAGGGAGGTAACACCTAGTCAAAACAAAACAAACAAAAAATCAAAAGAAATCTGGCACTCTTACCAAATAGAATATGCCCACCTTGTCTCTCACCTCTATCCATTTTCTCTGTCATAACCACTAATTTTCTTTACTACACTATCACCAAAAACATCATAATCAAAATCCTAAGCACCTAAACACCAATGGAGTGCTTAAATCTTTTAACCCTTACAGAAGCCTTATAGTTAGTAGGCAATTCAATAAATATTTGTCAAACAAATGAACAGTTTCTCTTAAAGCATGCTCTTCCCTTTCAAAATGTCCCTTCCCCCACCTCCCATTTCACAGTACCAGTTCCCATTCAGATGAGAATGCACCTGGTAGGACACCAAGACTGCCATTCATTACTGGGAGTCTCCATCACCTATGTACACAATTGTATTAATAGCAAAATTGGGAAAGTTGATTTGAAAGATATTTAACTTTGGAATATTTACAAGTCAGATGAAACAAAGCTGAGAGCCAGATTTGACATTTTCCCTAGCAATTGTGTGAATGAATCTTTCAATATCAGAATGAATTCATGTAGTTAAGAGTAATTACATTAAAAATAGCATATGTGACCAAAGCAATGCTTTTTTTCTGACCCTGGTATCCTTCTCTATCTATTGTAGCTGCCCTGCATGATATGGTCCTCAAAGATTCTCATCTTTGAGATCTCATAGTTCATTGATTCTAAGACACTCATTTTTTTGACATTTTAACATCTCTGAAATTGGGATTTTATAACTGATGACATCTTAGAATTGTCAGCCAGGCAGCAGTCATGACATAGTTGTCATTGAATGCATATGTGAGAACTTTAAAAGGGCTAACATCAAACTTGCAGAATGGGTATTAGTAGTTGGAAGAAAACATGGTGAGCAATGGTGGAGCACTCTTTTTCCCTTGGAACCAAATGGTTAAAGAGACAGGGTGGGAAAGGTGGTGACTCAGATGTGCTAGGAACCTTTTCAAAGCTGGAGACAAAAACAGACCAGCTCTATATAATTGCAAAGCCAACTCATGAGCCCAATTAATACCTTTTAGGTGGTTTTGGTTTTAAGTGATTCTTTTAAGAAATGCTATGTCACTAACAGTCTTGATGGCACAAAGGACAATGTTGTGGGGATAAACACAGACGCTGATGATTCCCAGTCAAAAAGTGATTCAGATGAGGCAAAATGTTAAATTTGTCTTAGGAATATTTTATCCAGTTAATTTTATTTATATTTTCCTTTTTATCAGGCATGAGAGTGATACATAATAAAAATAACCATCTAAGTCAAAGAGTTCTTCAGTAGGTATAAAGTAAGAATTCTAAGTGAAGAAAAGCATAGTTTAGTTGGCAATGTTGTTCTTTCATAGTGGTACATTAAAAATAGCTTTACAATAGATGGCATCTTCAATAATAAGAAATATGGTATACCAAACATCTTGAATTTCTCTTTAAGAATATAGTATAGATATATAACTTATCAAAATATTTAAAAGCCATACATTGGGACTTCCCTGGTGGCGAGGTGGGTGAGAATCCACCTGCCAATGCAGGGGACATGGGTTCGATCCCTGGTCCAGGAAGATGCCTCATGCCTCACAGCAACTAAGCCCGTGCGCCACAACTACTGAGCCCCCGTGCTGAAACTACTGAAGACCGTGAGCCTAGAGCCTGTGTTCCACAACAAGAGAAGCCACCACAGTGAGAAGCCTGCCCACCGCAACAAAGAGTAGCCCCTGCTCGACGCAACTAGAGAAAGCCCACGCACAGCAATGAAGACCCGATGCAGCCAAATATAAATAAATGAAAAAAATAAGTAAATAAAAATAAAAGCCATACAGATATTTCTGGCCTATCAATATGACAATATCAAGTGCCAGAAACTCAGGAATACAAAGAGCCCTGCTCTGATTTTGGATACAAATAGCATTTCTTTTTAAAATTTAATTTAATTTAATTAATTAATTAATTTTTTGGCTGCATTGGGTCTTCGTTGTGGCACGCGGGCTTTCTCTAGTTGCGGCGAGCGGGAGCTACTCTTCATTGTGGTGCACGGTCTTCTCATTGCGGTGGCTTCTCTTGTTGCGGAGCACAGGCTCTAGGTGCGTGGGCTTCAGTAGTTGTGGCACACGGGTCCAGTAGTCGTGGCTCACGGGCTCTAGAGCGCAGGCTCAGTAGTTGTGGCCCACGGGCTTAGTTGCTCCGCAGCAGGTGTGGATCTTCCCGGAGCAGGGCTTGAACCTATGTCCCCTGCATTGGCAGGCGGATTCCCAACCACTGTGCCACCAGCGAAGTTCCACAAATAGCATTTCTTAAGCTGCTCTGGTCTAAAATAGACTAGTGCAGTGCTTCCCAAACTTTAGTCTGTATGAGAATCACCTGGAGAGCTTGTTCAAAATACAGATCTCTGGGTTCACTCCAGAGATTCTGATACAGCAGATCTAAGGTGGGGCCTGAGAATTTACATTTCTAACAAGCTCCCAGGTGATGCTTATGATGCAGATGCTAGATTCATAGATGACACTTTGAGAAGTACTAGTTTTTATACTGCCTTTTGCCTCACTCAAGACCAACCTCAGACCTTAACACCCAAGATAGCTCTGATAAATAGTTCCTTCCTTTCACCACTGATTCAAACAACCAGTTTCCACTCTGTATCAGGCACCATGCCAGGGGCTGGATGTATCAAAAAAAAAAAGAAAAGAAAAAAAAGAAAAAAAATCACAGAATAGGATGTCAAAATTGCAGGAATCCTTTTTTCTACCTCTTATCATTTGAAGCCAACACCGTCTCTGTTAACCATCTATAAAAGATATCAGATTATTCTATTCTTGATGAACTGTTACATAGTGTGTTTTGTCTCAACATACCTATCTCTCGAGCAAGAATAATACTGCTGAGGCGTATTGGTTGGGTAGATTCAGCAATGAGCACAGCTTTTTGGGAACATAAGGTGCCATTTTCATATAAAGGCTCAACAGTTACTGCATCATGATGGGTGGAATGCCTGCCAGAATAAAATACTTAAGAGTATGAAATAAGAGTGTGGGTTAAAATTAACTTTTGGTATAACATAGATTCCTATAGTTTTTCCATGTTACATACTACCAGGTGTATTTAAATGATTCTTTAAAATAGAAACATTGCTTAGGGACACAAGATTTAAGTGGGAGAGGCTGATCAGAACATTTTCCAGTGATCCCTTGTGCCAAGTTACATTCCTCCCTCAATATTTAAAATAAGATTTTTACTTTCTTCCCTCAGTATGTAAAAATAGGATTGATGTTGTTTTTCCAAAAATGAGAGACCTGGCTTCTCACACTCTGAGGAATGAATTTCCTCTGATCCTAGAAATTGGGCTGCTGCTTTCTAAGGTGGAAATGTTGCCCAATTATGAGGTGTGAGTCCAACTCAAAATACAATTTTAAAAATCATTAATATTTTTAGATGGATGGAAGGAATGGCTTTCAATGCTAGATTCATGCCTTCCATCATCCTCAGTCAGGAAATAAATCACACTGGACCATCACATAAGCCTGATTCCCTTGTACTTCCTCATAAAATGCGAGGTGAACTTCTTACACTCTGGACAAACCTTAGTGCTTCTCTTAAGTGATGGTAAAGGGAAATCTACTCCAGTTAGGATGAGCCCTCTGATACTTTGGAATCCACTTCCGTTAGGTTCCCTCACACCTTAGGAAACCACACCACCTATGTTTGGGTCCTCTCACACCAGAAAATCATGTCTTTCCACCCCCAGTCAGAAAGTCATCCCCCCAGAGTTGATTACCCCAAAGTTGAGTGTACACTTTGAGAGTACTCTCATATAAGGGGGGAAACATAATATTACAGGCAGATCTCATCTCCACCCAAAATACATCTTCTCATATTACAAGAAGTTTATACTTCATGGTGTCTATGCCTCAATTCATTCATCTTTAAGATGGGAATAATAATACTTCATAAGACTGTAAAAACCGAATGAGTTAACACATGCAAAGTGCTTAGTTAAGTATGCAATAATTAGTTGTGTTTTTACACTGAAAACCCCACCTTATTTAGTTTGTAGAGAACTCACAACCTAAGCCTCTCTAGCCCCTCAATAAATTTCCTCACACCTTGGGAACTTCCTCTCTAGATGTTTACACTGAAAGTTCT
Organism: Stenella coeruleoalba; assembly: GCF_951394435.1. Taxonomy (NCBI): domain Eukaryota; kingdom Metazoa; phylum Chordata; class Mammalia; order Artiodactyla; family Delphinidae; genus Stenella; species Stenella coeruleoalba. The sequence continues at coordinate 110,836,439 of NC_137169.1, forward strand.
TCGCATTGGGTAGCCATCAATGCCTGAGGCCTCCAACACAGGGCTTCCTTGCGCCCTGACAGCTGTTCACACAGTGACTACCCCTCCCAACACACAATAAGAAGGCCACTTACACACCCTAACTGCTCATATAAGGCCCCACACATAAGCTGAAGACATCCCACACAACGAGGACAGGCCACTTCAGGAGGGCTGGCCACTGCACTCCCACTGACACCCCACTCCCAGCCCCTACGGGCAAGGGGCTCTTCAGGCCGAGTGACCACAAAGCATTCCTGTGGCGTCTTCGGTTGAGGAACCCCTCCCATTCTTCCTGGGTGGCGTTGGGGGTGCATACCCTCGTGACCCTCTACCCCTCACCAAGTGTAACAGCCCCGCTGCGCCTCCAGCAGGAAAGGAACCCGGCCTGGCTCCCGGCCAAAGGGCAATAACACCTGTGGCACGTTAAGTTTGTTGGCCAGGGTTCCAAGCAAAAAGAGAAGCAGCAACAGGAGGCGCTGCAGAGGAAAGCAAAACAGCCCGTCGCTTCGGGGCCCGGGTGATCCAACAGCCTTCATGGCAACTGCCAGCTCTCGGTTCCCGCTCAACTACAGCCGCGCCCTCAGCCCCAACGTCAGCCAATCCGCAGGCGTGACGTCATCAGGAGGCGGGCCTTCGTTCTGCGGGGAATTATGGGAATGTTTTTATGAAGCGCTCCAGCAAGCCGTTATGGAAACTTTAAGGCACATACCCAGCTACCCACTTAAAAGGCTACTTTCTTAAATATTGAGTGGCAGATTTTTTTAATAGTAAAGAACAAGCAGAGCAGTCTAAAAAAATAGTCTCTCACAGCTAAATTTCTCCTTCTGTTGCCTACTACGTTTGGCTCCTAGAGCAACTCCCTGCCCCCCCTTTTTTTGGCAATAATTTCCAGTCAGCATTGGCCCATACATATAAACGGAAAAAATGTTCCAGTCTCTAGTATAAACAGCTGGACGTTGTCAAGGAAGCTGTCATTTTTACTAGGAAGTCCGTTTCATGTCCAGCCTCAAGGCCAGAGTGCAGGAAATGCCAGGCACTGGCGTCTCACAGGCAGCTTAGAAAGCTATCCACTCACGCTGCCTGTTAAGCAAATACTCTGAGAGCACCTCTTGTTAAATTGTTTTCTCCAAATATCCAACAGAGTATCAGCTCGAAGCCTGTCTCAGGACGGTTTACTAAAACCACAAATGTATAGGAGTAGGTAATCCGTGTCATATATTGTTGAAGTTGTTTAGGGAGCAGAGCCTAATAAATCCAGGATTTATAAGAAAGAATCAATACAGTTATAAAGGAAATGTATAGCTCACCCTGAAGACGCCAGTGTTAAGGTCCAGCACATAAATATTTCTAATCTTCACATTTACCCTAACAATACATATTATCTTTATTTTACAGATAATGAAACTAAATAACTGACATCAGAATACACAACTAGGGATCTGAGAGCTGAGTTCTGACCCCAGTTTTGGTCACCTTCCAAAATGTGTGCTCTACATCAAATCCTGTTGCTTCCACCCACAAAGGTCTGATTTTTCCCCAAACTTCATAGCTCCTGTGTAGAAAGCCCATTTGGATTAGGAAATAAAAGCAAGCACCTCTGAGGGTTGGAGGGACTGGTTCTTTATTTCAAAAAGACATTTATCAATGTTCAGTATCAAAACAGTTACACTATTGTTTTTTCTTTCTCCCAATCGGCCCCCAAAGAGACCACACCAAAGGGGAGTACATTTTAAGCCAATTAAGCTGTAGGATGCACACCTAACTGACCTCACTGAAACCTCACCAAAAAGGGGGGACTGGGTAGGGAAAGAAACGTTAAAAGATCAGCACACTGCCAGCCCAGACTGTAGAGGGCTGTCACAGCCAGATGGGGTGACCAGTGCGCCCCAACCCCAAAGAAGCAAAGTTTCAAAATAATATAAAATTTAAAAACAATTTTGTACATAAGCTATTCAAGATTTCTCCAGCACTAACTGATACAATGCACAATGAGATGGCACTTTTATTAGAGACAGCAGCTTCAGACCCAGAAAAGGGTGATGAGATGAGTTTCATATGGCTAAATCAGTGGTAAAACATAATTTTCTTTCCTTTCTTTCAAGGAGGCGGGAGAGCAAATAAGTGGTTGCCTCAAAATAAGGGGCACATGATCCATTCTGTGAGCGGCTGGGAACAGGGGAGAGCTGGGACAAGGATTTGGTCTCAGAGGTCTCACCATCTTGATTTCATCTGGTCACTTCTGGTGGAAAAGAAGTTGCCCAAAGATACCGTAAAGCTGAAAACCTGAACAGCGCTTTTTTTTTTTTTTTTTTGGCTAACTCCTTCTGGAATCACCTTTCTGGTTTGGCGGGTACTTTTTACAGAGCAATAAGGTTTCCCAAAACGGAGTCCTCTGGGCTGTTTGGCTCTCTGTAAGGCAGGCCCATACCTTTTCCCCTCCTCTACGGAGAGGGCAATATGCATTAAGCTGAAAAGTTACCTTCCAAAAGTGAGAAAGGGATTAGACTGCTGCTTCAGAACTATGGAATTATCTGGAATGTTTTACAAATGGATGCTACATCAACAACAACAGAAAAGGTAATTACAAAATGTGTACATCACAACATGCTTTTAAAGACACTTAGCATTGTGCTCACATTCCCTTAAACGTTGTTCCCAAAGGTGCTCAGCCTCTAGCCCAAATGGAATCCCTGGGGAGAGGCAGAGACGGTTTGGCGAAAAGGACACAGGGGTGGGGGTGGGAGAGGTGGCGAAAGGAGAAAGCAGCCTTCCAGTTAAAGGTCAGCCCTCAGTTTAAAGGTCAGCTTCGGGCAGGCTGGCCTCAGCGGAGTCGGGTCAGAGGGAGGAGCAGCGGCAGGATGGGACTGGGGTGCTCTACATCTCATTCAGGTCAAGCAGAGTCTGGTCCAGCATCCTTTGTGTACAGAGGTGCTCCTCTTTGGTGCATTTCAGTTTATCTAATGGGGGTAAAGGAGAGACGTTATAAAAACTAGAAGTAAATTTCAAGGTCTACCCACTCTGAGAATTGCTCCTGTTGCAGAGAAACTGCAGACTAATAAAGCAGCTGCCTTCTCAGCCACAGAAGTGAGCTATTGCATCACTCAGTTTTGCAGGGCCTCAGGCTTGCCTACTGAAGTTACAGGTGTTGCTGTACTTCTGGGGGAGGGAGCTGGGGACCTTATCAGTCATTTCCTCTCCTCCCCACACCCAACCAAGGCTTTCAGCTTTCAGTCACTGAAGGAGGTGGCCTTAAACACCAGCCATCCACTCTTCTAGTCTCTGCCCACAGGACAACACCTACTCGAAATAGCTCGCTGGAGCTTGACACATTGAGAACAAGGATGGGCATATTTCTACCAGTAGACAGCAGAACAGCAGAACCTCAACTTGAAAAGAGCACAGGAGGATCCTCATGCACTACAGGCTTTCCTCAACAAGTAGAGAGGAAAGGAATAACTAGTGGGATAAATAAAAGAACCCCCATAGCTAAGTCAGAGAATCTCGAAAGAAAACAAAGTCAAGAATACTACAAAACATCCTTGTAAGCAAACCCTTAACAGATTTTTGCAGAGCTATTCTTCAGAACTGCCTGTGACATAGTTACTTACAATTAAACATAATACCAGGAAAAAGCAGCAAGAGGAAAAATGTCAGGAAGAAAACCGGCAGCTGAACATCACGGAGACAAAGCTTCCCAGCAAGTAAACCACTCACTGCTCTAGGGAGGTGGGGAAAATACCCTTCAACTCAGAGAAGGGGATGACAACGCAGACCTATTCATATCCCACACCCCTTTCTTTCCCTTCCCTTTTTTCTACCCCGTCAGAAGGGCCCATCCCTGGGCCTGCAGACGAAGCAGTTACAACATCTTGTCAAGTCAGTCCTTTTATTGTTAGAAAACATCCATGCAAGGGAACATATCCTACAGTCAGTGCACAAGTGAAAAAGCAGCAAGTAAAGGTGGAAAACAGAAAACTCTCCCAGGTTTTCTCACTATCTCTCAGGTCCCTCCCTTCATCACCCACAATCTCTTGAAAAGGGACAGAAAGGCAGTATTAATCTTAACTGTTCCCACTTTACAGTGCAGTTAGGAAGTCGACACTATTCTAACTGTCCCAACTAGAAAGAAATTTGCTTAGGGCAAAATAATAACTTTTAAAAGACAATCAGCTTTTTGCTGGGGTCCAGGTCAGTGGTGTGAGCCGTAAGCTCGGTTTAATGGGCATCAGTGAGCCCTGCCCATCAGTCACACAGATCATGCAGCGTTAGCTTCAGCTCATTAGAAAGCAGGCGGTTTCGCTCAAGTTGGCTGTAGAGACGCTCTGCAGCAGCAATGGAGAGGAGAGAAAACAAGAGAAGGAGAGGAAAAAGAGGAGGAGAAAGAGAAAAAGGGAAGGTTAGTAGAGTACCAGAAGTAAATTTTGAGACTTTTAACTACCTGGTATACATAACATGTATCTGTAAGGCAGGATGGATGTGAGGAGGATTAGGTCAGTTGGTGGAAAGACCAACAGAGGAATAAAATAAAAAATGCAGACTGACAAGTTGAAAGAATGACATTTTGAGGGAGAAAAGTATCTCCTTCACCGTATTTATTCCCTGGGTTGAGAAACTGAGACAAGTGAAACACGGCAAAGGAAGGAATACACCTGGCTTATAAGAAATACATTTATAATAATCGGGGTCTGTAAGGAACCAGAGTGAATGGTTGAACATTTTTCTGTAAAAGCATTCAGTACAGTATTATGAATGGGAGACTGGGATCAATATCCCTACACTCACTCAATCCTGTACTTTCTAATGCTTCTTGTTGTAGGTGTTGGGTGACAGGCCCATCATAGTGGCACAGCGAATCAAAACCCAACTTCACCTTTTCTAAAAGAACCCCAAAACTGTCCGAGCCAACAGTGTGTCCAGCCAGCCCCAGGTAAGGTGAATTACTGGTACAAGCCAATCAAGACTATCCTGTTTCTCCAGTCTCATTGGCAGCTTGGGGGGATCATGTGATCCAGTTTTGGCCAATGAGATGTAGGGGGTAGTCTGTCAGGGGCTTCTAGAAAAACTTTAGCTTTCTTTCTTGCCTTGAACATGGATGTGATGACTAGAGTTGCAAATTTCAACCTTAAAAGAAAGGGCCGTGAGAATCACAGAAATCCCAACTATATCAGGCCACAGTTGCTCAAATCAAGACTTTTTATTATGAGAGAAAAATAAATCCCATATTTATTTAAGCTGCTATTAAGATGTTTCTTATAACCAAAAGCATTCCTGATACAAGTAATTAAGCGCTCAAATCCCCTGGCTTTATCTGGATTTTCTACTTGGAGCACATCTTAAAGAGGTGTAGAGTGGTGATCATTTTGTAATGCATAGAAATATCAAATCACTATGTTGTGCACCAGGAACTAACGTAGTGTTGTAGGTCAATTATACTTCAACAAACAAAGCCACAGAAAAGAGATCAGAGTTGTGGTTACCAGAGGTGGGAAGTGGGGGGAGAGGGAATGGGATGAAGGTAGTCAAAAGGTATAAACTTCCAGTTATAAGATAAAGAAGTACCAGGGATGAAATGTACAACATAATATAATTAATACTGCTGTATGTTATACATGAAAGGTGTTAAGAAAGTCATCCTAAGAGTTCTCATAAGAAAAAAAATTTTTTTTAATAAATAAAAAAGAGGAGGTAGAGAGAATCCAAATCCATGTGACCAACACAGAGGTAATGGCAACTGGGGATGGATCTTCCTGGTCTACTCCTAATGTCAGCCTCTGGTGTTCATAAACAAGTTTCTTTCTATGTTTTACAGTCTGTTTCAAAATGGTCTCAGGACTTCAATATGAAAAAGACTCTTCTGCCTTGCATCTGTGGGCTGACTGTGGGCATTGCTCAGGTACCTTGCCTTCTGGGCTGAGGTTTTCCCAGTTCCACCTGGAAGCACGGGGCCAGTATGTTCCCAATAATACTTGTCACTCTGTACCCAATCAAAACAGAAAGCATATATGTACAAAAAGATCCTGGGCGGAATAACCAAAAAACAAGAGTCGTATTAAGGGGCAGAATTGGAGGGAATTTTTAAAATTGCACTTCCCACTAAACCAGTATCTCAATAGGAGGAATACTGCCCCTCCCCTCCGCTAGAGGGGAATTTAGAAATGTGTAATTGTCACAATAACTGGAGGGCCCTACAGATATTTATTGGGCAGGGGACAGCAATAAATAGGATTGTTCTGTATATCCCAGAATTATCCTGGCTTAAAGGACTAAAGTTCATCATTGAGAAACACTGTACTAGTCTATACTAGTCCATGAGGCCTGGGATTCAACCTGTCTTATTCACTGGGGCAACTCTGACAAATAGTAGGGGTTCAAATTATGTTGAGCTCTCATTTCTTGAACTTTCTGGTGTTATATTACATATAAAGACCACATGCAACCTGACTGATCCATAGCATCTATATCCAAGTTAGTCAGTGTGACTCCCACATCCTTCTTGGGAAAGAAGGGTGTTATCAGGATCATATCCCTAAAAACAGCCAGTTCAATGAGGGTTTTGTTCCACTTAGGGAAGAAATAAAGAGACAGAGAAGAAGTGGGAGCATTTTATTGCCTAATTAAATCCCAGAACTTATAGTTCCTTAAGAATTGCAGAAGGTCAGAAAGATAAAAGTGGTTGTTCTCTCACCTTGAACTTAGTAATAAGTAAGGTTTCTAACTCTGTTATTTCTAGGAACTAAAAATTCAGGACCAGACACTAGTTCATTGAAGTTCTTGGTTCCCTGATAAGAGTAAATGAGGGCTTCCCTGGTAGCGCAGTGGTTGAGAGTCCGCCTGCCGCTGCCGGGGACACGGGTTCGTGCCCCGGTCCGGGAAGATCCCACATGCCGCGGAGCGGCTGGGCCCGTGAGCCATGGCCGCTGGGCATGCGCGTCCGGAGCCTGTGCTCCGCAACGGGAGAGGCCACAACAGTGAGAGGCTCGCGTATCGCAAAAAAAAAAAAAAAAAAAAGAGTAAGAGTAAATGAAACAAACAAACAAAAAAACAAGCCAGAGAATCCCCATTTGATCTGATTTTCCTTTCAGGGAATAATCCCATGGATGCTACACATCCTTCACTGGTCTGAATCAGGTCAATTTCATTCTGTAACAGGAAAAGGAAAAAGGATGCGGGTGCTTGGGGTAAAGGGAACTCTATCAGTTTTAAAGCCTCAAAGTTCAAGGAATGAGGTAGAAAAAACAGATTTTGCTCTTTTATGTTTTATTTAAACTCCCCTCTCATGTCAAGGCTAAGGAGTATTCAATATGTGAATGGAAGAAACTGGGTGTGACTAAGACAAGGTTGCCTAACATAACAGGTCAGTTCCACCCATCAGGTAACTTGGGGTCCAATCACATTTTGTTTTATTCCTCATCCCAACAACGGTAATGAGGAAGGGAAGAATGGGCTCCAACACAACAGCCTGTGGTTCTTTCTTAGAAATTAAGATGAGGAGAGAAAGTTAAGAGATGAAGCACTTTGCTCTGAGATTACCAATGATGCTTCACCCCATTTCCACAGCTAGTCCTGGCTCAAGTAACATAGGATGGTTTCTATAAGGATACAAAGCATTAAACAAAAGAGTGAATTTATCATGGTACAGTATTGCAAATTTCACTCTGCTACCCTGGCTTCTTGGTCTCTATCCTTGCTCACACGAGTCATGCCATGGGGAAAGATAGGAGCTACCAAAGTATAACACCTCATTTTTCTTCTAATCTCTCTCTACTCTCTCTTCTTTCCTTTGTAAGAAGCCTTTCTCTGTACCAAAGTCAACTCCTTCTGCCTACATACTAAAACATCTAGAATTGTACTATCCAATGAATGCAGCAGCCACTAGCCACATGTGGCTAATTAAATTTAGATGAACTAAGAGTAAATGAGAATTTAGCTCCTGGGTCACACTAGCCACACTGAGTGTTCAATAGCCACATGTGGCTAGTGGCTACTATACTGGAAATCACTGCCAAAAGTTCTATTGGACTTTGTATAGACTATAGACTACACTTGGTGCCTTTATTTTCTTTCCACCAATTCACTCTTCTGTTCCTTGAAATATGGCTCCTCTCCTTGTCCTTAATGTCCAGTATATACCCTCAGATTAATAAAACATCAGTGACAATGTCCTATTTTCAGTTATCTTCCTTCTCTATCTGAAGTTGAGAATCACTGGAAATCACCCAGCCTTGAAGTTTTTAAAGTATCAAAGTTACTCGTTCTCCTTCTATCCCTCCAACCAATTCCACTTGGCTTCGTCCTCTACACAGATTTTCCTCTGCCTATGTTTTTCTTTTTATATTTGCAATTGTCTTTTAGGGTTCAAATTTACTTCCATGGCCTAAACTGCCTGCCAACCTCATGGATTCCTAAATCTCTCATATCAATTTCTCCCCCTCAAGTCTTAGGATTTTGTTTTCATCTTGGATACCTGCCAGTTTTTCAGACTTATATTCTTCTCTACTTTCCCGTGCCTCCCCAAACCAAGACCACATGACCTCTCTACACCTTTAATACTACCATTTTCCTAGGCTCCAAGTCAGTCATCCTTGACACTTCCTTCTTGCATTTAGTGACCAGGCCCTTCACAATGCCCAGGTTTAGCACCATCCCCTACTACCACTACTCTAGTTCAGATTATTATCTCTGGGAAACTGCAACAACCTAACCCAGTATTTCCTAAAGTGTGCTACAGTCACTGCTAGTGATATGTGAGAAGACTGCAGACAGTATACATTTGTGAACTTAAAAAAAATGTATTAGCTGTATTATTTTAATGTGCATTAGAAAAAAACACTAGCACACGTCAAAACTTTTGATTTCAAATTAGAATTTTGTAGTGTAAGAACAAATCTGAAAAGAAGTAAATTAAAAAAATAATGTAGGCTGCACGTGAATATGGCAAAAGCCATCAAAAGTGGTATGCAGGGCTTCCCTGGTGGCGCAGTGGTTGAGAGTCCGCCTGCCGATGCAGGGGACACGGGTTCGTGCCCCGGTCCGGGAAGATCCCACATGCCGCGGAGCGGCTAGGCCCGTGAGCCATGGCCGCTGAGCCTGCACGTCCGGAGCCTGTGCTCTACAACGGGAGAGGCCGCAACAGTGAGAGGCCCGCGTACCGCAAAAAAAAAAAAAAGTGGTATGCAAATGAATGAAATTTGGGAATCATTGTCTTAATGGATCACTTTGATAATCTGCTCTTCTAACATATTAGTAGTTGCCAAATTAACTCTTCTTATATGCTACTCAGAACATATCCTTGTTCAAAATCTCCAGTGGCACCCCCATTACCTACAAAATTAAAACTCCCCAGCCTGATACAGCACATACCTGTTCCCTACTGTAACTAAATGGTTATAGCTCTGGTGTCCTTCCCAACTCTATGCCTTTATTCTTTTGCTTCTCTTTAATGAAGATACTCAATATCCACTTTCCTTCAACCAGATTCTGGTTGTCAAAAATCCAATCTTTTGGAATCCAATAAAAATGAAGAGGAAAATTTTAACATGTTTATTAAGTACCTTTTACGTGCCTCCTACCATGAGACTTTCTTAATCATCTCCACTGCAATCAACCTCTTCCCCATCTCTGAACTCCCACAAAACTTCATTTAGTTTTATACATATGTTCTCTCCCCTACTGGATTCTGAGCAACCTGAGAGTAGGGATGATGCCTCCGTCTTTGGTTATTTCTGTCCCCACCTTAATACCCTGTGCCTAAATTAACAATAACTTAACCTGCACCTTAATCACAAAGGCTGTGTGGCAAAAAGAAATGGTATAGACAGAAAGAAACCTGAATTTGATGAGACCCAAAGTTTTAAAGTAAGGAAAACCTCTCTACCTGGCTGTATCTGTTTAAAAGAAAGGCAAGTTTTAAATATATACTCCACTGAGAAACTGAAATACTAAGTGAACAATACTTAGGTGCTTAGATAAGTACAACCGATGACTACACTACCCAGATTCAACTATCTCTGCTGTGTAAATTAGCGTAGGAATTTCCGAAAGGTTGATATTTAATTCTACAACATAAACTAGGAACAATCTTACTAGAAGCAATTAACCATATTTATGCATGTAATAAATTACTACCTTGTGTATAATATTTGAAATATGCATGATTTTTATTTTTCCAGTAACAGTCATTTATCACTTGTCTTATATCCCGGTAGCACATACTAGCAGGCAAATGGTAGTGAGCCTCACGTATGTAAGAAAGGTTTAAAGAAAACATAAAACTGCTGGAAAGTCTACCTATTACGTATTTTCTGTGACTTGGGATAATATAATTTGTCAATTTTAGTGGTAACATATTTGGGTTCATTGGGTATTCCAAGGATGCACCAGTTGAACCACTGGTAAAACGGTAGAGAATATATATTGGGAGGTACTTCTGTGGTCTCTCAAAGGAGGAGAACCTAAAGAGAAGACAAACATTCCAGAAGGGATGATTTAAGAACCTGGAAGTAAAGGACTTAGACGATCTTATTCAGCTTGAGTGTAAGACTAGAGCTCCTATTCTAAGGAACTTCTCCTAGTCCACCACTCTGATAGATTCAGATCAGTTGAATTTAAATGTCAAGAAAAAATAGACACACACAAAAGTGGCTTTGATTATATAAGTCAGAGGAGGGAGAGCCTACAATAGCTGCTCCCCACATTACACCCCCAAGGCTCCTTTTTAGGGACAGCAGCAGCTTTGTCAATGACACAAATGCAGGGTGGCATGAGGCTTCCGGCAGCTTAACATTTTAATTTGGGGTGAGGGGTAGAAGAGAATACATAAGTTGCTTTGTGGTCCCCCCGCCCATCCTAATGCCTTGGGGGTCAGCCAGGCTGACCCAAATGGAATCCAGAGCGAGAGTGGGGCGTTGGGTTCCCCGAGGAAAGAGGGCAGATCCAGAACAGAGCAGAAACGGTGATAATTATCTGTGTGAAAAAGTAAGGAGACTCTAGGTGAGAAGGACTAGCATCAATCTAGACAGCAATCTGGGAGAAAGGAAGAGGAGAAAAAGGAAGAGGTGGCAGTAGGAATGATAAAAGAGAGCCAGACACTACAACCTGAGTTATTTGGCTTCTTTTCAGGGTTAGTGGGAAAAAGGCAGATTAGCATCAAGGATCAGGGATCCACAGCAAACAGATAAAGTCCCCAACAACTCATTTTGGTGCTTTTTACTACCTGGCTTGCTCTGGGACTCAGCTCGATTTTTAGGTGAATTTGGTATTTCTAATCATGGGTGTTTCCCCTAAACTTTAGTATCAGGGCATCATATACACCCATGAAGTCTGAGTTTTGTTGTAAGATGCTAGGGCCCAAGTCACTGGCTCTCTGGGCCCTAGTTCCTTAAATTATATGATGACATGATTCTGTCTTCATCAGTTGCCCTTCTGAGACTAAATTTGAGAAACAGATAGAAAAATCCTGGTGTCATAATGAAGGGACTATGAATAAAAAATACAAAAATTACACGTAGATCAGGGTGCTACCACTGATCCAGGATTAAATGCCTCCCCAGCTTTTGCCAACAAGTAACCAGCACCAGTGTTTTAAAGATAAGAGTGGAGATTCTAGTTTTCAGAAGACAAAACCAGAGCACACTATGCACAGCCTACACCCCCACCCACCCACAAGCCAAGGTCCCAGCCCCACTCTGCTGTCAGATAGTTACATAGAGGTCATGTCATTGAGGGCGTGGTCCAGCTCCTCGCTAATGGCCTTGTACTTCAGTTTCTGGGCATAGAGCTCATCTGGACAGGCACAGGAACCACAGGGAGGAATGAGGGGACAGATAAAAGGTATCAGAAGCAGATGAAGAGAGGGAATCATTAGAAATTAGGGAAAGTGTGACCATGGGTCTAATCCCACAGTTAGGAGAACATCTATCCTGGTTGCCATGACTGGCCATTTTCAGATCCACTGTCCCCAGGACCAACGGGACTTCTTGACGCCTCTAATCAACTGCAGTAAAGGTTGAGAACCTGGGCACAGTCATGACTAGAAATTACAATCACCAATGGCACTCAAGAGGATACCACTCCCACCCAGTTAACCCAATTCTTAGCAGTGATAATGCTGAATTTAACATAGAAAAAGGAGAAAATACACATTAACATTCAGACACTTCTTCTTTACCTACCCATCGTGACCAATATTGTTGGCCCCTTTGCTCTACAGGTTGCCTCCACAAAACTCTCCCAAAGAATATCCTGCTACCCAGAATGTACCAAAGGAGCATATCTCAGAGTTCTCAGAGCAATACAAACTTTCCCTTGTTGGGGTAGATACAGTTGCCAAATTATGGGGGCAGGAAGTATTTAGAAAGCCCCTGGCATTGGTCAGCTCTGAGAAGTGGTCATTCCACTGCTGCATCTCTTGGTGAGGTCCCCCACAACTTGAGTGGTGAACAAGATTGCCGAAAGTAGCCATGGGGTGACATGGAGGTACATGCTATTACCAGTCTCCTCTAAGGGAAGGATGCAAATTCCAGAATATTAGGTAAAGTCTTATTACAGGAAGAGTAAGTGTAAAAATCCACTTCCAGGATTTGACCCACTTCACCTAGCTGTGGCACAGGGCAGGGTGTAGGATGCATGCCAAGTCATTACCAACTCCCTTTGGTGTACAGGGGAAGAGGCTAACGGTCAAAGGGCAAGGTCATCCTCTAGATTTCTTTATTTTAATCCCTCACCCAGGCTCCATACCTTCCAAATCATCAATTGTCTTTTCCAGCTTGGCTACCGATCTCTCAGCAAACTCAGCACGGGTCTCTGCCTGGGAGAAACATGAAATCAGTCAGAATCAGAGATGAGTAAGACAGAGAAGGATCTCTACTTCTTCCACCTTCTACTTCTATACCTTTCAGAACCAAAGCCAGCTAGTCTAAGTCTACATTAATGCCTTACATGCCTCTAAATGTTTTGGGTCCTTCCTTATAATCCCCTCAGCTCACCTCCTTGAGTTTATCAGTAAGAATCTTTATCTCTTCCTCATATTTGTCTTCTTTTAGAGAGTACTGTAAGAGAAGTAGAATAAACATTTCAGAATAGAAATTACTCACACAGACAATACCCTCCCTCCTGACATTTACTTTTACACTGAACATCCTCTTGGATTTAATGTGCTGAATGATCCATGAGAAAGAGCAAGGCCGTTTTGGGACAACAGTCCTTAAAATCCATAAATCAATGTCCTTAGAGCCATGATACCCTCAGAATCCTCCAGGACCTTTATTTATTTTTAAAATTGTTTTATTTTTGGCAGAGTGGCATGCAGGATCTTAGCTCCCCGACCAGGGATCGAACCTGTGCCCCCGGAATTGGGAGCATGGAGTCTTAACCACCAGGCCACCACGGAAGTCCCCAGGACCTTTATTTTTTAAATGGACCTAAGCTTTGATCTTATTCAGATCAACCCAGGAAGGTATTCTTCCTGCCTCCAGGTTAATGAGTAGGTGTGGTGACACCCTGACGCCACATGGCTGAAAGAGTCCCACAAGAAGATAAAGACAAGTCATCTGTCTTGACTGCTCATTAGGTCTCAGATCTGATACTTTTTGTTGTCCCCTTCTGTCAGCATAGCAGTATCAGCCAGAGGAGAACATGACCCCAGTCACCTGAGACCAAGAAGTCATTTTAACTACAGCAATCAAAGTGCACAGGAATTAGCATTAAACCCAGAATCTGGAGAGAGTAGGTGGATACTTCTCACTGGATTATATAAGGAATGGGTTTCTCCAGTCTTTCATCAAGGGCAGGGCTGGGCCCAGGCCCCAAAGCCTGTCACTTTTACAAACCAGCCCCTACCTTCTCCGCCTGAGCCTCAAGAGACTTGAGGTTGTTGGTGACATTCTTCAGCTCCTCCTCCAGCTCAGAACACTTACTGTGAATATTTTAAATACCGCAGGAAAGGAAAGGGGAAGAAGAGAATAAAAAAAAAAGGAGAGAGACACACAGACATGAATTGTACCTATATGTAGAGAGAGTTGGAAGGCACACTGGGGAAAAGAGAAGTTCCCAGGTAATCTGAGCAAGCATCAACCCTCCTCCCTCTACCATAGAACATGTCAGGAGCTGGACCCTCCTGGGCTGGGACTCAGAATGTTTGGATACTAATAAAGAAAACACTTGACAGAAATCACTACCAGGAACAAATCATAACTGCTACCTGGGGTGGAGGTGGGAACGGATGCCCAACCCAAATAGTCCCCAAAATCACCCAAGGGAAGGTGAGACCCTGTGGAGAGGCAGTGAAGCAATTAGGAAAGAAGAGATGAAAGATGCCAAGTAAGTGGAGAGGAATGGAGCATTCCATGAAGAGATGAAAAAGCACTCAACAAATCAACCAGTGGAGGGGAGGCAGCTGCAAAACAAAACAAAACCAAACAAAACCACACCATATGTATAACCTCTCTGTGGGTTCAATGGTTAGTACCTTTTCTTCAGCAGCACTCAGACACTTCAGGTTCTGGTCCATCAGTCTGATCTGCTCATCCATCTCTCGGCAACGGCTGTTAGTGATAGTCACAGGGATCGCACAAGCCAGGTTGTGGGGAGGGAGAAAGGTCAAAAAGGAACACAGCAAGGAAACAAGCAGCAAAATGGGAAAAAAAATTTAAAAAATCAAAAAATGGGAAGAAAACATCACCATGGTCATGATATGTCACGTCTAGGAGAGGGGAATGCAAGGGAAGCACAAATAAATATGCATCAGCATGGACTTTGTTAAACAAGGCCCAGAAGGTGCCAACAGGGGAGCAGGTCATGTCTGCCTTTGCCCTAAAGTTCCCCAGCAGCCTGGCAAAGTGGTAAAAACAGAGACAGATCTTAAGTCGGCACAGCGACTTCAATGCCTCAAGGAGAAGCAGAACCCAGTTGGGTGTGCCGGTTAACATTTCACCATTTTTTTAGGTTTCATTTTCTTCTCAATGAAGAAGCCTCATTTGTCACTTGTCACTAGTTAAGAGAGTAAGAAAGCCCAAAGCCATTCTTAAGGCTAAAAAAAAAAAAAAAAAGAAGCATTCTAGATGACTCCCACTCTCTAGGTCCTGTTTAACAAGGTTGAAGGAATGCTAGTTTATTCACATTAGTGCCCAAGCCAAAGGGGAAGGAACAGAATGGTATGGCAAGATTTGGGGAGCAAGATACTCACGACTCTGCCAGCTCAGCTCGCTCCTCTGTGCGTTCCAAGTCTCCCTCAATAATCACCAACTTACGAGCCACCTACGGGACAAGACGCAGGTACAGCTCAGTGAAGCAAAGGAGGAGCCATTTCCCTCTCATGATTCTTTTCAGAAGCCCAATATCGCTGAAGAGAGAGGGACAAGCTAAAAGCGTCTTACCTCTTCATACTTCCTATCTGCCTCTTCTGCAATGTGCTTAGCTTCTTTGAGTTGGATTTCCTGGAGTTCCATTTTTTCTTCATCTTTTAAGGCTCGGTTTTCAATAACCTTCATACCTCTGCCAGAAACAATACGGACAAATGTGGCACTGACAGCCTGGGGAGCCTGTCATCAACTCAACTCCAAGGGACCCAGAATTGCACCTTTTAAAGCCCATTCCTCTCTGCTTGTCACTCAAAAAGAATTTCCATAGCACCCTCCAACCTTAGTTTAATTATTTTGTTTAAAACTTTCTTATAAAAATAATACACTTATTAAAAATATTTAAGTGTATAGTCTAGCATAAAGCAAAAAGTAAGCCTCCCTAATTCTAGTCCTGCTCATCAGAAGTAATCTCTTAATTCATAATCCTTCCAGAAATGTTTTATATGCCAAAAATCTCATCTCCATTTCCCCACACCCCAAAGGAATCATACTACACACTGCTCTGCAACTGGTTTTCCTCTTTCTATAATTTGGACACTACTCTGTAATAGTACACACATAACTGTCTTATTTATTTTCACAGCTGCACTGCGTTAATGTACTCCCAACAGGGTATTTTTAATTCTGAAAGTCTTAGTTTGATCCCATCCAAGTCATCACACACCTTTGTTCTCATTTAACTCACATGTGACAAGGAGCCAATTGGCTATTTTCGACAAAAAATGAGTTGGTTCAAGGACTGTGGTTCTCAACCCTGGGCACATATTAAAATTATTGGAGGAGGGAGTTCCCTGGTGGCCTAGTGGTTAGAATTCCAGGCTTTCACTGCTGGGGCCCAGGTTCAATTCCTGGTTGGGGAACTGAGATCCTGCAAGCCTCTCAGCGCGGCCCCCCACCCCCAAAAGAATTATTGGAGGAGCTTTAAAAACATTAATGCCCAGATCTCTTTTGCAATGGATTCTAACTGATCTGGGATGGGACCCAGGCATTCTGAGAGATTATATATATATAAAATAAATTTATTTATTTATGGCTGTGTTGGGTCTTCGTTGGTACACGAGGGCTTTCTCTAGTTGCGGTGCGCGGGCTTCTCATGGCGGTGGCTTCTCTTGTTGTGGAGCACAGGCCCTAGGCACACGGACTTCAGTAGTTGTGGCATGTGGGCTCAGCAGTTGTGGCTCGCGGCCTCTAGAGCACAGGCTCAGTAGTTGTGGTGCACAGGCTTAGTTGCTCCATGGCATGTGGGATCTTCCCGGACCAGGGCTCAAACCCATGTGCCTTGCATTGGCAGGCGGATTCTTAACCACTGCGCCACCAGGGAAGTCCCTGATATATTTTTTAAACTCCCCAAAGATCCCCACCACACACTCCCATGATTCCAACAGTGCAGCCAGGCTTGAGAGCTTATTAAAACACTGATTGCTGGGCTCCACCTCAAGAGTCTCTGATTCGTAGATGACGGGTAGGGGCTGCTGAAGATTTGAGTTTCTATCAAGTTCCCAGGTGCTGCTGGTCTGGAACCTCACTTTGAGAACTGCTATGGGTGGGTGCTGTCTAAGTGGAGGTCATCCTGGTGACCCCATTTAAGGATTATTAGGTCAATTTATAGAGAAACACCAATTATAAAAGGGTCACAGGTCCAGGTAACCCCTACTCTGTCGGTCTTCATAAGGAGAGAATATGCAGAAGGAAAGAAGATCCTATAAAAATAGGTTACGGTTTTAAAAAACGGGTTTATAAGAAACCTGTTTGATCAGAGCCATTATGAACTTCTTTTGAAATCCACACTTCATCAGGCCCCTCTACACACCTCTCACTCTCATCAGCAGCTTTCTCAGCTTCCTCCAGCTTTTGCAGGGCAGTGGCCAGGCGCTCTTGAGCACGGTCCAGCTCCTCTTCAACCAGCTGGATCCTACGGTTCAAGGAGGCCACCTCAGCCTCAGCCTGTGTTTAAATGAAAGAATGGGAAAAGGAAGCAGAGGCATGGTGAAAAGAAACTGAACTAATTATGACACTAAGATTGGGGCTGACTACCACCATGAGGAAGCCAGAGCCTTGCAGGGTAGAACGTGACTTAACTCAGATGCACATAAAACCTAGCAGACATGATTTTATATTCTATAATATTACATGTATTTTCCTCCCTTTCCCGTCAACAAATTCCCATTTGTTCCACAGGAAAAGTGTTTTCAAAACTCAGCTCCTTGCCCAGCCCAGTGTCAGTTAATACCAGTTCAAATTCCTGAACACGCTAGTGTCAGAAAAGGTAGCCAGTAAAGGGGTCCTTCTGCCTGAGCTCTGGCTTAAAGGTGTATCTCACTCTGCAGCAGCTTTCTCATAAGTGTCACACAAAGTGGAAAAATAAGAAAGGTTTCTTAAAGAGGGAATCTTGGATTATCTATTAATTTGTTGCTTAACTCAAGTTGTTAAACCTCTGATCAGCTTACCCTAACACCAGGAGGATGATTAGCTAAAAGAATAATGTTTTCCAGAAGAACCTTCCAGAACAGAAAAAGCAAAAGGATGGAATATTGGGATACCTACCTCCTACCCTTTCAACTTGCCCCCTCCTCCCACCTTTTAAAAGTTGGCTACAAGGAGCTTCTTTTGGCTAAAATTATCTGCTCTGATGGCATTACCAAAAAAACTGGGGGCAGAAGAGAATGTTTCCTTCATGCCCACCACCAACCTCCAAATTTCTGAATTGTGACTCCTTTCTATTCCTCAAGTCATCCCTTTAGCCTAACCCTCCAGTACGGCATGACAATCCTCTCCCTGGCCTCCACCCCACAATAAAGCACAGGCTAGAGTCCAAGTAATCCCATACCTCCTCCTTGGCAATGGAATAAGAAACAAGGAAAGAAGAAGGCAGCTGCATGTGCATGAATTCTACTGGTAGAAAATCTTCCCTCCTCTGACTGCCTTTCCCCTCCCCAGACCTTTACTGGTGGCAAGTACACTGACCGCCACAACCGCACAAGAATTTAATCTGCCCTGCACACTCCCCAGTTCAGATGCTTATCCAAGTGCTTGGTAAACACGATCTCTCTTCTACAGCCCAGATTGTGCCTGAATTCTATTACCCTGATTTCCTCCTGGCAGTCAGGGGTGGGGGTAGCTAGAGAAATAATCTGGGCCACCAGCCCCTATGGGAAGGGATATAGCCCAAAACACTCCTGTTAAGAATCAGGTAATTTGGCACAAAAATTTCCAAATACAAACATGGGAGATTCGAGGCACTGCAGGGGCTGGGGCTATATAACCACTGACCTACAGGAAAAGAAAATCAAGACATCTATATAAGCTGAAATTACTAAGAAACCATTTGTGTCTCTATTCAAAATAACACAAAGACAAGTATTCTCTGGTCCTGTCTGAGGAAACCAGATGCGCCCTAAGACAACACACATTTCGCCTCACAAGCTCAAAAAGGCTGACAGGTCAAGATTATGAGAACGAGTCTGCCTATCAGCCAAGAACTATGCAACACTGCCAGTACAATGATTTATCCCACCCCGCTCCCTTCAGATGCCTAGAACTAAAGAAAAAAAAAAAAAAGGGAACAACATCAAACCCAGATTTGAAGGAAGCTCATGAAATCTATGTCCCCACCCAGCTCACCAGAAGTTACCCAAATGAAGTAAAGATAACAGGCTACGGGGGCGGGGGTGTACAGTTTCCATGACAACAAGCTGGCTCGGGCAGTTTCTCCCACAAATCAGCACTTACAATAGAATTCTTCGCAAGGCTGAAAAGGGAGGAGGAGAAAACACATCTTGATGCCCTAACTAGAGCATGCGCACATTGAACAAGCCTGTACCAAAAACAGAACCCAGGATGGGAGTCCCAGCAAAAGCTTTGGAGACCCCGGTGGGGAGGGAAGGGAGGAGGGCAGTCACTATCCTCTTTTTTCTCCTCCCACAGAGGATCAGTTTTCTTTACAATGAAACAAAAGCTTGCAAAATCAAGATCTGTTTAATGTTTAAAGGAACAAGGGAAGACACCTACCTGACTTTTCCTTCCAGCCAGAACCTATGCACAATGCCTATCCCTTTCAGGTCAATCAAGTGGTACCAAGAGACTGAGTGGGACTAACTTCTGCAGATGAGAATGGGAAACATGGCCCTGAGAAACATTAACTTTATATGCTCTTCTGTCACCCTAGGTTTAGCATGCCTAGATGTGGTTTTGATCTTTCAGCTTGCCCACCTCTGCCCAGCTTGGAGGTACACCGTGAGGTCCTTCCTTCAAGTAATAATAGGATTCTCCATTACCCAAGAAGCAAAAATCCCAAAGCCGGAGAGAGGAACACAGCAGCGATTCAGTCATATCAGAAGATGGCTGACAACAGCTTCAGCTATGAAATGAGTTTGGTTTAAATGCTACCATCCTCCACACTGAAGAGATTCCCCAAGCACACTATACCCGTCAAGGCAAGAAACGGACAGGGGACTGGTGTTCAGAGGCAGATCAGGGCCAAGGACAGAAGGGGATTAGCCTATATCTGGCATTCTGCCACTCTGGGGTTTCTCTTTTTAGACAAAAGCCACGGATGAAATGCAAAGGAAAAGAGTAATGAAAAAGTTAGGATTGAGCCCTGTGAGTAATGGACTGCCCCAGTTCACTGTGTTCACAAATATTATCTACCCAGGGAGATACTGTGTCCTTGGGGACTTTAAATTTCATCAAGGGGCAGGCGAGTTGGAAGGAAGGAAACAGAGTTATCTGTCCCAGAGTAAACAAAGGTGGAGTCTAAGCTGAGGCACTCAGAGCAAAGGGCTATTTGGCTCTCCCCTATGAGTATGTGCTCTAGTATGAAGGTAAGAGAAAGGTACTCAGCGGGAAAGCAAACCTAAACCAAAGAAAGGTAATAAAGCCAGTTGCTTACTCCACCAGACCCTATGAACAGGAGAGAGCCACACAACAGTCAGACATTCTAACCACGGCCACCCACCCCCTGCAGATTAGGAATTTGGGAATAAGGCCACAATCGAAACTGCTAGTCAAAGCCCACTCACTCCCTCAGTAGTATTCCTAAATTTTTTACACCAGGAAAAAAAAGAGACAGAGAGAGAAATACCCGCGGAAGTTAGGAGACAGGTATTAACAACAAATAAGGTGAACTGTACACTTAAAAACGGTTAAAATGGTAAATACTTACCATTGTGTATTTTTACCACAACACACACACACACACACACACACACACACACACACACACAGAGAAGGAAAAACACTGCATTTAAATATTATGTTGCAGTCTGTTTCAGTTTCGCAAAAAGTGCAAAGGAGATTCAAAATCAAAAGTGGATTTGACAAGGTGCTACATTATAAAAGGTCAATCTCCAGACCAAGAGCAGAAAAGACAGATGTATTCCAGAACTCGGTCTCTGCTTTGGACTCATCCAGCTTCCCAACAAGGGTTGGATGTTCACACAAAGCAACCAGAAAAGGAATTAAGTGACAATCCCACTAACAGCATGCGATACCATCAGGGAGTGCAGAGCTTCCAGCTCCAGGAGGGAGGAGCCTGCAAAACCCACATTCCAGAATGCCCTAAGAGGATAACAGACAGTTCAAGCACCACGCCCCTCCCTTCCCACAGGTGTGTCTCCTCAGGAGGAATTCAAAGTTCACTAGAGCAGAAAGTCGAAAGATTAGGCTCCCTCAAGCTAGAGAGTAGAAGATACCGGTTTCATAAATCTTTAACACTACTTCCCCATCTGAGGGCTTTCTCACTAGATCTCACTCAGCTCAATAAGCAAATTTGGCAGGCTCTGAGGGAGAAGCTTAAGAAACATCTGAAGCTGCTCCCTCTGCTGCCTATTACCCTAGAGTCACCAAGGGTGGGGAAAAAAGGAGTTAAATTTTCCTGCAAGAAAAATTACCAAATCCTCGGGGCAGTGGGTGAGGATCCTAGGGGGAAAACAAAATCCTGGGGGCTGTTGCTGGGGGGACAACATCACCTATCCTAGAACTATTCCTAGCATGCCCCTACTTTGAGCCTGATTCTGGAGCTCAACACATGGCTAGTTCCTTCAGGCCATCCCTGTCTTCCTCTTTAAGGGGATCTGGTCTCCAGAACAAAGGAGATGAGAAGCTGTCGCTAGTCGTAAAGAGTCACCCAGCCAGTCCATCTCACTTCAATTGATAATTAGAAGTTACGGGCATAATGAACGGAGGAAATATTTACTGAGAAATGGGTGACTGAGAAAGACAAGCTCCCAGCACTTCCATGCCCAGTTATAAAAAGAAATGACTATTCTAACAATCTTTAAGTATTAACCTGGAGGGCAGCTGTTTTCCCCCTTTCCCCCCCAAAACATTAATTCTCAGCCACTCCCTGAAGGAGCAGCCAGAAAGGGGGGGGGGGAACTTACCAAGGGAAAGAACAACAAGGAATACCAATAAACCACAAGAGTTCTTTCACTAGGTCTTCAAATTTTAGCAACAGTTACTTTCCAGCCTCAAGATCCTCCAAAACCAAAGCCTCAACTCAGGAGATCAGCTCCACCCAATGGACTGCGCCCTAGACCTTGGAAAATCTTATGGCTTACTAAAACTAGTCCACCACTTCTAAAGAGAAAGCAGTTTCAAGAATCACCACTCAATCCATTAACATTTTAAGTGCCAACCTTCAGCTGAACAAATATTTATTGAACTTAAATTTAAAAAAAGACACGGTAATGGGTAATTGGGAAAGTAGCAGAGTAACATCACTTCGGAACTCATTATTTTGTCTCCATCAACCATACTGCCTAGGTCAACCAGAAACTTTGACAGAAATCGGCACTCCATCAGATTCTCTACCACATACACTCGCTTATCAGCTCTGCTTGGAAGAAGTGTTCATAACCGGTTCAACTTGCACTCTTCACACTTCAGCAATAAACGCCTGAATCTGGCAGAAGTTCCTGCCTTCCAGGTCATCATAGCAAGTTCTGTTGGTTCCTACATTTGCACTAACAGAGAGAGTGAAGTACCGTCTCCTCCCCTCCTGCTTCACTACGACAGAAAGAGTGGGTTTAGCAGTTGTAAGGGCTCCCCCTAAGAGGAAAGGGCCCCAGGACGGAGGATGGGGCGGTGCTGTGGCCTCAACCTCCTCCAGGGAGGGCACCGCGCTTCCTCTCAGCCGACTGCTGCCTCATTTCCTGAGCAGGAGGAGGGAGCGGAAAAGCTGCCAGCAGGCCACGCCGGGGGCTTTCCGGCGGTTCCCACCCCTCCACTCCCCACCCTTTCACAGTAAGTT
Organism: Stenella coeruleoalba; assembly: GCF_951394435.1. Classification (NCBI taxonomy): domain Eukaryota; kingdom Metazoa; phylum Chordata; class Mammalia; order Artiodactyla; family Delphinidae; genus Stenella; species Stenella coeruleoalba. The sequence continues at coordinate 110,859,065 of NC_137169.1, forward strand.
CGGCTCTGCCCCCACCCAGACCAGAGAGGAATCCACCTACTCTCACCCCTAGAGCCAGAAACCTTAATCGAGAGCACAATCCCCGCCCCCCGCCACGGGGAAGTGGGGGAGGGAGAGGCCGCTGAGCCCCTCCCCTGACCGCGCCCGACTCGGAGGGACTGAATGAATGAGCAGGGAGAAAAGAGGAGGAGGAGGAAGAAAACCACCCGCTAGTCCCAGTGAAGCTCAATTCCTTCAAAGGTCAAGCCTGCTCGCTCGAGCACCCAGTTCCCCCTCACCCGCTCGAGATCCAAATGAAGCTAAGCCCCACCCATCCTCCGAGCTCCAACTTCATCTTCGAGTATGCTGGCCCCCTAAGGACAGTGCTCCACCGCAAAAATGGAACCCACTTCTGTCCCATCTTCTCCAGCGCCTGCCCCTCCTTCACGCGCCTCGCCCTCTCCGTACCTGTTCCCGGGCCCGCCTTTCTCCCTCCACTTCCCGCTGGAGGCGCTCGGCCCTCTCCTCTGCATCATCGGCCTGCTGCTGCAGAACCTGGATCTTGCGCTTCACCGCCTCGATGGTGGTGATCCCGGCCATGGTCCCCACCCAGCCCCTGCTTGCCTTCGGGTTCCTGCCTCCTCCGCTCGGCGTTGCAGCCACTTCTCACCCTACTTCCGCCTGCTCCGCCCTGAAATACCGGAACTCACCCACCCGCCCGGATGTGACGCCACCACTGCCGCGCCCTCCCACCGCAGGCAGGCGGGAAGGCCGTCCACTGGAGGGAGACCCGCGGCTGGGAGCTAGGGGCGGGACCTCGCTGTAGCCCTAGGCGACCGCTCCCAGCCTTTCCCTCGGGCCAGCAAAGGGGGGCGGGGTTGGGAAGAGGGAAGGCTACCATGGTAACCGGAAGGCGCGTCGTGGTTAAGCCTCTCCAGTCGCTGGGCAGGCTGCCCAATGGTTGGCCTGTGCGGCCTTTACACCCGCCGTCGACCCCTCACTCCCTCAGTGCTGATCCGCCACCACCTACCCGCTAGGGCACCCTGTGTCCTCTCCACAACATAAACACCCTACAAGCCTCTACTTCCACGCACCCCACAAATGCTCCAAACCCAGGTACTAAGAAAAGCCTAGACTTTCTGGGTCTCATCTTCAAAAGACGATGACCTCCAGCCTCCTTTTAAAGTCTGCTCAGGTAGGTTCTCTCCCATCTCCTGAAAATCAATGAAAGAAATTAATGGGGGATGAAGAGATGGGCAGGTTGACAAAGTTCTCAATCTATTTGGCATCAGTTATGAACATAAGTGTTCTATTTAGAGTACTGGTCTTTTCCCCTGTTACTTTTGAGAGTCAATATGCACCAGTGATTTGCCAGCCTCTCCAAACCTTGAATGATTCAGGACTTGGTAATTAATCATCGCTTACAATTCCTTTTGTAGGAATTGGAAGATATCTTATGCCTCCATTTTGTCAGAAGGAATCCTCTATTACAGACTACTGTTACCAGATCCTTTGTGCAACAGCATGATATGAGCACCTGAAAAACTATAGTAATGTGGAACTCAGCCTCCATTCTCTGTTATAACTCACCAATTTCACACCGCTCTGCTTCCAGGTACCCCAAGAAGCTATTTATGAGTTAGAAACTGCCCCTACAGACATTGCCATGCAGGATTTTTAGGAGCACAGTAGTAAAGGGCCTTGGAGATTTTACTGTTCCCTCTTATTTCTTTGTGTTCCTGCCACCTTCTCAGTAAGTAATAGTAATAAGTCTCTCCTGTGATGCAGCTCTCTTTTCCTCTGGAGAATGAGGGTGTAGAAGAGGATTTTAAATTAAGAATCCTAATCCCCAAAAAGATTGATAGGTAAGTCAGGTGCTGCACTCAATGCCTGGTTCTGAAGATACTCCCACCAGAGGGTGTGTCTTCAACTATCTCCATTTAGAAATACTGAGCATTGAGACTATTCAGAGGAAACAGAAACAATGCAAACAATAAGTAATTTGCTTGATAGAGTTACCTGTACGCTCTGATTACCCCACCCCACCCCAGGAATTGGAAAGAAAAAGCAGGGTTTGAAGCCTCAGTAAACTGCCCTGATGGCCTAAGAATTTTTACAACTCTCTTTGGAGAAACCTGATGAGAGAGACTATGGAAACAAAAATGAGACTTTGTCATCTGGGTGCTGATCAGCAGGGGGCAGTATTGCGCGCGCGCACACACACACACACACACACACACACACACACACACAGCGCGTCCCCGCCCTTTGCCCTACTGAAGAATCAGAAGACCTCATCTTAAACAAACCAAAGGAGTGGTGAGAGCACCACTGCATTCCTGAAGCTGGTAGATTTGAACAGATAATCTTCTCTTGATCCCGGGAAACAGGTGGATTGACTCCTAATGACCTTTAAAAGCATGATGGATGGGCAGCAAGGAGCCCAGTGCTACTGCCTTCCTGGTAACCAACAATACAACAGTATATCAACAGGTGTATATGTCTGTCCTGTCCCTCTTCTCCCCATCCCTTTCACCTCCTGTCCTTAAAAAAGGGTGTTATGACTCTCATGTCCAAACTATTGCACTCTTCTTTCCCCTTATTTTACCTTCAATAGCTTCTCATTTCATCTCAGATTAAAGGAACCCTAGACATGGTTGCACAACAGTGTGAATGTTCTTACTGCCACTGACTTGTACACTTAAAAATGGTTAAAATAGCAAATTTTATGTTATGTATATATTTTCCACAATTAAAAAACAAACAAATAGGACCTTGGATGAACTCAGGGAGGAAATAAATTTAGTCTGATCTTGCCACACCCTCACCCTTTCTTTGTTCAAGGAGTCCTGGCAAATCCTACACTTTCCAAAAAGGCTTCTCAGATAACCAGAACTCACTGCGTAAACATGCAGTTATTGATTCCCTCCTCCTTCTCTTTCCCTTATATCTACATCAAAGTAATATGCTCTGTTTACTTGTTTATTAATCTCAAGGGCAAAAGCTGAGTTGTGAACTCCCTTCGTATTAGACAGAGCACCCTCCCCTCAAAGATGCATATATTATGTTGCTGCTGACTCTGACCCTTGCTTCCTACTTTTAACCTGTTGCCTCCTCCTTATTCAGCACTTTTCCCAATTCCCATAAACACCTCACTTTCCCTCTTCGACCCCTTGAGGCAGGAGTCAGCAAACTTTTTCTGTAAAGGGCCAGACAGTAAATATTTCTGATTTTGTGGGCCATAGGGTGTGGCTACCACTCCTTTGTAGGGAAAAAGCCTGTAGGCGATATGTAAATGAATGGGCATGCAATGTTCCAATAAAACTTTGTGCAAAAGCAGGCTGCGGCAGGATTTACTCCACAGGTGGTAGTTTGCTGACCCCACCTTTGAGAAAAGACACCTTTCTTCCTGGGGCTTCCCTGGTAGCGCAGTGGTTAAGAGTCCACCTGCCAATGCTGGGGACACAGGTTTGAGCCCTGGTCCGGGAAGATTCCACATGCTATGGAGCAACTAAGCCCGTGCACCACAACTACTGAGCCTGGGCTCTAGAGCCCACGAGCCACAACTACTGAAGCCTGCGCCTAGAGCCCATGCTCTGCAACAAGAGAAGCCACTCAATGAGAGGCCCGCGTACCACAACGAAGAGTAGCCCCCGCTTTCTGCAACTAGAGAAAAGCCCCCACGCAGCAACAAAGACCCAACACAGCCAAAAATTAAAAAAAAAATTTTTTTTAAACCTTTCTTCCTGTTTCCATCTTAACCCAGAACTAACAGATGTTTGCCTCTTGCCTACAACCTTCCCCTCCTATTTCTTGTTCTCCTACGTATCTCTGAGGGTACTTAATGACTGTTGGGAAAGCTAACAAGGGGGAGAGAAGTTGAATGAGTTTTTTTACTCATACTTTATGTATTTAAAAGTTTTTGGTGGATTCCTATATAAATATGAGAAGTTTCTTTCAAATGAATGTACTGAGTAGACCCTGTCTAGGTGGGGGCTGACGTGTGTGTGTATGTGTAAGGACAGATAGAATTCATCCCCAGCAAATTCCTTTATCTTCCCAATGATATGGGTATATTGTTTAGTTTCACCCCCAAGATCTCAGGTTAGACTTGTTGGCTCTTTTCATTGTTCCTGGAAACACCTCCTCAAGCCCACATACTAGCTGTTTTAGCCTAAGGACTTTCTCAGAGAGTTGTTACTCAACCTCTCACAAAATTGTTATCAACCTGACATTGTGTCAGTTTGTGAAAACTTACTCCCATGCCCGTTTATTAGAACCAGAGAAATCTATCCATCTATACCTAGAACCTAGGTTAGGCAACTCCAGTAGGCCATCAAGCATTTGCCCAAAGTCCTGGGATTAACCTGTGTTGCTCACAGTTTTGCAAGAAGGGAGAATTAATTAATAGTTTGCAGTGGCCTAAACTTTTGGAAACTATGAACATGTATAATGTATATGATATGCTTTGTGTCTCTGACCTCTGGCATGATATATTCAACAACCCTCACCACTTCCCCAGGCCCCTGAAAGTGGCAGAAAGCCAAAGAGGAGATCAGAAACCTAATAGCAAAGCGTTTGAAAGTGAGGATCCGAAAACATTTCTCAACGGCCTACTCTGTCTCTAGCTGTTTTCCGAAACCAAATGGAATTTTAAAAAACACATGTGCCTATTAACCCAGTGCTGAGAATTGACTGTATTTCCATCAATACTGGGACATTCTTTTGTTGCTGTTAAGATTCCTATGTTACTTTTTTTTTTTTTTGCGGCACGCGGGCCTCTCACCGCTGTGGCCTCTCCCGCTGCGGAGCACAGGCTCCGGACGCGCAGGCTCAGCGGCCACGGCTCACGGGCCCGGCCCAGCCGCTCCGCGGCACGTGGGATCCCCCCGGACCGGGACACGAACCCGCGTCCCCTGCATCGGCAGGCGGGCTCCCAACGACTGCGCCACCAGGGAAGCCCCCTATGTTACTTTTCTTCCAAAAATCTTCCCTGTGTCTCATTTATCTTTGTGGTTAACTTCAGGACTGAAGATGAAGGAAAGTGGGTGATTATGAGATAACATGAAGTGGAAAAGAGAATTTGTTTCATTTTCAAATGGGAAAATTCAGCCCTAGAGAAGCTGAGTAATTTAGTCAAGGTCACAGAATAAGGTCTGGTGGTGACAACTTTACCCCCTAAGTCCTTACTTCTATTATAGTGTATCATTCTAAGATTCTCTCTGCTGCTCTATAAGCAATGTTTTCTATGGCATCTCTGTGACATAAGGGTAAATGCCCACATTGGCCAAGATAAATAAACCCATATAGGGCCAGGGTCAGTGTGACCTTCTTTGTCCCACTGTGAAATCTGAGCTGGCTTTGCTGGGCAGTTGAGAGATGAGAGTTTCCCTATTAATACACATATCTACGTGCCAATCCTTGGACACAAAAGGTAAGAATGTGGCATGGGGGAGGAGGTGGGAAAAGTGATAGCAGTCTGGACTTGGAGTCCCCTCCCTTTGTCCAGGTCCGGGGAAAGATAATTCAATTCCTGGATTGGGGGTAAGAAGGTGAGACTTCTACATGTCTTTAAGAAAGAAAGTATATGCCATTACAAGGGTATGCCACCATGTGGCAAAAATGTATGTGGGTATCTATGCCTATGTTCTCTGAATCCACAAGTATGTATATGTCCAAGTGTTTAGTTATTAACATGAAGATCTATGTGTGTAGATTAAACCCGTCCCCCCATTTCTGTATACTCACATCAGCTGCTTTCTTCTCTGCCAGCTCCAGCTTCTCCTGGGCATCCTTCAAAGCTTCAGAATACTTGTCCAGCTCATCCTCTGTCCCTTTCAGCTTCTTCTGCATGGCTACCAGCTCATCTTCCAGCTATAGAAGCCCCAAGAATCACACACAAGATATATATACACAACAGTGCAGTCTCAGACCCTAGTCTCTTGAGCCCTGACAGACCTCTGAGCTCAGCCTCTATGTTATCATCCTCAGAGTGACACACTTTCTCCCTAGTCAGTTTCAGCCAACTGCCCCAGGAATTATGCTATGCCCTTCGCCTGTGACCTTGTAATCTCTGACCCTAAGATGAGCGAGCCATGCTGGGTTTTCATTAAGACACTGGGATGGTAAATATCTTACTTAGGATGTAGATGTCCATTACTCCACTTAAGGGAAAAGAGATGCTACATGCCAAGCTCCCACTTTTTCCTCTAGAAATCAGGGTTTTTTCCAAAACATGATCCACTCGCACTTAAATCCAGCAGACACACTGTGGCTCAGAAGGGGCCACCGATTTTCCCAAGGTCACACAGGCAGTCTGAGGTAAATACCCTAGATGTCCTCTGCCTATCCAGTGAGGCTGGGGAAGAAGAGGAGTCCCTCCCACCCAAAGGATGAGCTGGCACCAGTGGTCACTGCCTTTCCCATGAAAACTCTCTTCCATCTCACAAGTCTTGTTCACCAGCAGGTGAGAGAGACCAAGGCCAAGGCCTACCTGTTTACTTCTTTCTTCTGCCTGCTTCTGCTCGGCTTCAGCTTGCTCTGCCCGATCCAGAGCATTCTCCTTGTCCAACTTCAGCATCTGCATCTTTTTCTTGATGGCCTCCATCGTGACCAGTGGCTGTTGCGGAGCTCACCTGTGAACACTGGAGGACTGGAGACTAGGGTAAGAAAGAAAGGGCTGCTGGCTGAGTGACTAGTTCCCCAGACTTGAGCCTTTATTTCTGCCCATGGCTCCACCTCTTGTTCCTAATATGGTCTTTCCAGCTCCCTTCGCCCCATCATTGTTCTCAGGGGAACACAGGGTGAGACACTTTGATGGACAGACATCACCAGCAAAGAAAAATTAGGGAACAGCTGAGGCTGATTTTAGACAATGGAAAGTGGGGGGGAGGGGAAAGGTTCTCCCTGACCCTGAAACTTTCCACTCACTCTGGGCAGCTCTATGGGTATTTTAAAAGAGAAGGGAGGGGGAAGGGGAGGACATTGAAATAGAGAAGGGTACTTTGGCAATTCTAGAATGGTAGTTTTCGCCCAGAGGCTCCTAGTTGCCCTTCAGCGTCCCCCTTACTCTCACCCAGACTGTGTTGGATGCTAATCAAATTCCACTGGTTGAGTTTTACCTTTTGATTCCTGGTATTCAGGGAGCTTGAGCAACAGTGAAGAGGGGAGGCCACTCATGATCTTTGACAATTCCCCCAGATCCCCAGATCAAATTACTGTGCTATTTTGAGAGTCTCTAATTGGCAGGGAGACATCATTCCTCCCCCTTAAGAGCCACAGGGATGGAGAAAGAGGGTAGGGTTGGGATCTAGAAGGCCATCCCAGAGCTTCAAGCGGGTGAGGCCAGGGGAGGAAAGCGGGGGGATGGTCAGAGTAATCCAGATAGGATAATGTTCTCCATTTCCCCATAGTGATCTTTAAATAGAGCTTTTATAGCCACACAGACCAAGGTCTGTGTTGCTCTTCTCTTCTCCTCACCCTCTGCTCCCTTCTTAACTCTCCCCACTCATCATGATAATCGTCATCGTTACCCGCTCTGTTTCCCCTGGCTTAGTTCCAGGCCATGTTCATTCCACTTGGAGGCTTGCTACTGACAGGTGGCAGTTAATCCCAGACACCGGCACCATACAATCTGACAATATGCCAGGGAGAGGTGGGCACTGTTCAAGGTGACCAGAGCTAACAGGGAAAAATATAAATGGCTCTAATTAGTCATTATGTCAAGGATAGATGGGTAGTATTAATACTAGGCCCCAACAATGGGGTGACTGAAACACCCACCAGCGTAGAGGGCAAAACTGGAGTCCACTCAGGAGAGCTTCCAGTCAATAGAGGTAGATACGCAGATAGACCATCAGCTGACTCTTGAAGGAAAGCAGAAAAATGGAAGACCCCTACTGTTGCCCTTAGGGAACAGAATGAGGGAGTCCCAGGGACAGGAAGCAGTGGATAATAAGGTGGGGGGATTGAATAAGGAGGAGAAAAATACAAGGACAGGAAAAGATCAGAGCCATATCCCTTCTAGTATAAGGGAAAGGTATAGGAAGATTTGAGACTCAGACTTCAGCTCTCTCCTGCTCCCACACTAGCCCTCCAGTTCAAGACTGAAATCCACATAGGTTGCAGCGACTGGTCTTCCAAAGGGGTCCTGGAGAGAAGAGATTCAGTAAAAAAGACAGGAGCCCCAGAGCCCCAGAGGTTGAGGTAGGAAAGAGTGTGATGCTAAATTGCCTACTGCTGTAAGAATATGTTTGACATTTAGTTGGTTCCTAATTAAACAACCCAATATCAAACATATCACACAGAAGCTGGCAGGAGAGTTTTGGTGGTCCTCTGCCTTCCTCCCCACTGCAAAGAAAGGACAGAGCAGAGACACCAGGCACCAAGCATGGCTAGATGGAGAGCCATCTCCTTGGGGAAGGGCACTGACCCCTTGCTCTTTGCCTCCCAAGACAGCCGGCTCTTATTCATCTTCTCTTCATGCCATCCCGGTCCCAGCTCCTCTCCTACTAGTGCCTGGCCTTCGCTGGATCACACTGGCCTAAACCAGGAAGAATATCTGGCAGGGCTCCACATCTGGGCACCTATTCTTCCCCAAAGCTCCAACACGGAGCTTCTCCCTATCATGTCACGGCCCCAGTGCCCAGAGGATCAGCAGTGTCAGCAGGTCCTCATCAACCTTGCCACCTGTTCTCAACTCCCCTCCTGTTGCCCCAAGGCTTTGCCAGAGTGGGGGTGAGGACTTGCACATCCTGCTTTCCCTTTCCAACACCCACACAAGGCTGCTGACAGCCTTTCAGCGGACACCTTCCTGGAACCCTCCTGCTTTTAAGTATGACAGATTAGTAGCCATGAGAAACTTCCAGAAGGCTTGGCTGCTTCTTCCCACCATCTTGTCCCTTCTCACCTTCTCCCCATGTCCTCCAGGCATCCTCCTTAAAGCCACCCTTGGGTGTCCAGAAGAGAAGAGTGACCTGTCTCACTAGCAGGCTCCAACCTGGGCTCCAGAGAAGAAATATGGTCTCTCCCGCCTGGCGGAATTAGAAGTAAGATTTTAGGAGATCAAAGGGAGGGAGGAAACCCCCTCTGCCAGGAAACAGCCTGCAGTCCTTGGGACTCTCCTCCTCTTCTGGGGCTTTTTACAACGCAAGCTCCTGGGCTGGCTTCTCTCATGGTCTTCCCTCACAGGGATCCAGCCTGGTGCCTGCTTTTCTGGGAGATTTTTCTTCTGAAGAGAACCAGGTCTGTTGAATGTCATGTGGCAGGCAGATTCTTCTCTCTACTGTGGCAGAAAGGAGCCCGAGTTATAGCTACACTGGTGGGGTGGGGGGCTTGGGTGGAAGTGTGGGGTGGGAGGAGGATGCTCTGCTTCAGCCCCCAGGCCTGTTCCATGTGTCCTTGTTCCCATTAGGCTAGACACCTCCACACCCCCTCAACACACACACACACACAAACACATATGCCAACTCGACAGTGCCCTTGGTCTAGATCGATAGCTTGTCCCAAGCCCCAGTCAATTCCTATTGTGTGGCTCTTACCTTCCAGAGGAAGACTAACAAATGGGCATCCAAGCTCCAAGGTAGGCACCTGTGGTGTTGTCTTATGGGTTTCAGCCTGTGTGTAATTTTTACTTTCTTGACCTTCCTTTTTATCCTTAACACCCCCTCCCCCAAGTTCTAGTTCCCTTCTCTGGGAACCTTGATTGTCCTGGAGAACCACAGGCTGGAGGGAGAGAGGCTGGGAAAGGGACTAGCAGGAATTGAAAGGACTTTAGTGTTTGGGGCACTGGGGAAACAGAGGCAGAGACAGGAAACATTGACGTAGGGGACGAGTAGCTCTCTTAGGAGGAGACTGACAGGATGGCATATCCAGGCCGAAATCTCAGATTGCCTTTGATGAAAGCTTTCTAGCTCTCCTGGAAGTAACTTCTGTGTAGCCATTTCAAGCAAGACTGAGTCCTTCTGAGCCTGAGGAGTTGGGTAAGGCACCAGCCACAGAGGGAAAAGGGGCTGCGTGGGTATGATGGGGTGAACTACTCAGTTGATGTGATGAGAGCGGACAGAGTAGGCAGAGAGGATCAGAGGAGATGGGCTCCGGAGGGGGCCAGACTGCCAATACTGGAGCCAGCCTGGCACTGACAAGCCCTGGGGAGAGAGGACAAGGTCAGGGATCAAGGCAGAGGGGGCTGGGCATTCTGTGGGCCCAAATGAACAGAGGAAAGAGGAATAAAAGGGGTTGATGAGAGAGTGTGGTGGGAGGTGGGGGGGGGCAGCCAGGTAATGGAGAGGAAATAAAAAGAGAAAGACTATCACAGGGCAGGAAAACATCATTATGACTTAGCATTTATTGCATATTATATGCCACTTCTCTGCTAAGTGCTTTATTTAATCTCCACAGTGATCCAGTGGGGTAGGCGTTATCTCCATTTTACATATAAAAAACCCCCTGTGACCCAGAAAGTTAGTTACCTGCTCAAGGCCACACAGGCAGTAAGTGACAGCCAGAATTCAAACCCAGCTCTGACATGTGGAAGCCTGTTCTCCTAACGCCAGGCTATGCTGTCATATATAAGAGGCGGGGGGGCAGCTGGGAGACAGATACAAGGGAAGATAAAAGGAGTGAAGGCAAGGTGGACCTGCAGGGAATAGAGGGCGGGGGAACAGGCAGAAGGAATGGGAGACTCAGCCAGGTTTGCGGGTCAAATCCAGGACATGTGTGTGGTTTTTCTCCTATAAAACTCTCATCATACCTGTCATGATTTGGTCAACGCCTGCCTCTCTGACCAGCCTGTGAGCTCCGTGTCTTGTTTGGTGTCACAACACTTGAGTAGTTATTGACTAAAGATAAGACGGCTTGGGAAGCAGGGCTGATGGGGACTGGAGGATGAATGGATATATAGAACAGAAAGACAGGCCTGGGATGGAGAATGACATTTGAGCTGCGTAAGGGGGCTGGCCAGGGGGCCAGTAGGGGACCTGTGAAGGGCTTGGTCACAGGGAAATCTCCTAAGAGGGAAGAAGGAGGATACCTATTGTGTGTCAAGCGCTGGGCTTGCTCTCTACATAATCTTATTTAATCTTCATAATGTTCCTCTGAGATGGGTATTATCCCCATTTTCAGAAAAGAAAATTGAGGCTCACAGAAGTAACTTACACATGGTGACACAATTAAGAGGTGAAGTCAGACTTTGAATGCACATCTGACTCCATAGTGTGTTTTTCTCTTTATACCTTGCTGCTTCTCTGTGCTCCTCATCAGTGGGGTGTGTAGGGAAAGGAGGAAGGAGAAGCTCTGAGCTAAGATGAAAAATGCATATTGAAGGACAGAGGCAGACTTGGGGGAGGGAGGAAAGAAAAGGTGCGAGTTTTGCAGTGCAGACAGAGCCACATGGAGTTTGAGGGCAGGAAACCATCAGTGTGGAAAGGATGAGTAACCAATGAGCATGCAGATGGCAAGGTGAGGGAACAGGGAAAAGTACGTACGATGGCAATTACATCAGAGAGTGAGGGCGTGTTCCTGCACCTGTTACTGGATGCAGAGTGGGAGTCTCTCTGGCTTGAGATGTCATTTGTATGTAAAGCGGATCTTTATAAGTAAAGTTCTCTATGGCCTATAGATGCAAATGATTAATCAGTACTTTTAAGAATTTTGAATGCATTTAGATTTCACATGCTCTTTCCAGTCCCCCATAAATCCCACCATCCCTTATTCCCTTATAACTGCCGGACTCCTGAAGGCATTTGAGTCTGGAACCCCGTTATTTTGCCAAGGTGGGAATTCAGGCAGAAATCCAGATGCAAGAGACTTGTCCAAGGTCTCACAATAACTGCCAAGTCAGAACCTAAAATCCAGGCCTACTGACATCAAGCACCGTAGTACCTGTGGATTAATAGCCATATTCAGAGCTATCTGTCCAAGTATACAGAAAAAATCAGTGGAAGTGAGATCAGAGAGGTGGTGAGCAAAATCCAGAAAGCTCTATTAAGATTATGGCAGCTGTGAATAAGCACTTTTGAAACAGATCAAGATTTAGGGCTGAAAGAATGAGCCAGTAGTCCAGGTTTGAACCTTTAAGAACTAGCTTTATTTGTTAAACCAAATCAGGATTCGCTTCTCACATTGTGCCTCTATCTACCTCCCCTCCCCCCACTCACATCAACACTGCATATGTCATTCTGACCACAAGGCGTCACTCTTGTTTTTACCATTGTTTCATAGATTGTTTCCCCTATAGCACCAGGGGGTTGACAGGGGCACCAGAGGTGAGAGTTGGAGCACTGTCTTGAGTCCTGGGCACATAACTAGATCCAGGTGAGTTTTGGGAAGGAAACTGAAGGTGGTGGGGCTCAAGAAATCTAGGTTAGCAGGTATGGTGAGAATGGAAGGACAATGTTTCAAATGCCATTAGAGTCTCTCCACATGAAAAGCTTTGCCCATCTGATTTAGTTCCTGTTGGTACTGCTGATGCTCCTTTTCAAACAGCTGGCACAGGGCAGCTTGACGGACCTGGTGGGGAGGGGAGAATAGAGTGTCATGTTTGCCCTCCGTTTACCCACCTTTCTCATTCTTTCTCCCTGGTTGCTTTCCCATCACCTGTGTTCTCTTGGATCTGGACTTAGCTGTGACATAAGCTAGGCAGTAGCATAGAGGCTGAACCATTGGAGGGGAAGCCTACCCATTTTTTTTTCCCCATGGGTGAAGCTCCAATGTTCAGCAAATATTTGCTGAGAACATACCATGAACCAGAAACTTTTCTAGGCACCTTGGATACAAAGATGGTGACATGACAGCAACTGGGGACTCCAGGGAGAGAGAGGTTCCAAGAGGCAGGTATTAGGCACTAAGAAGCAGTCTTACCAAGGCGAGAGGAGCAAAGACTAGACTTCAGTTTGGGACTCTGCAACTGGATGCAAAGAATCAATGAAAAGGAGCTTTGGTTTTACAGGTAAAGAGTTGCTGCTCTGGTATAACGGCAGAGACTAAGAGCTTGGGAATCCCAGTGGGCAAAGGCACAGGGCAGTAGGGGCTGAAACTTCAGGTCACCCTTGCTAGAACTCACCATCAGTAATTGCTTGTTGGCCAGTGCCAACTCCTGCACCATAGTGTCCTGCATCCTTAGGATGGCATATGGGTTTCTCCTCTGGCTTAATGTCATCTGCCACAGACAGTGAGTGTGTGAATTACGCCACCTGTCCCAGGCAGAAAGGTAGGGGTTGAATGGGTTAAAGTCAGGAGTGGAGACAAAAATGCCATCAGTGAGGCTGCTTCTTCACCAGAACTTCTGTGCCATCCTGAGAAGACTGCAAACTCCTTGAAAGGATAACTAGAACTGACTTAGAACCTAGTATATTATGTCACTCAATCATCATAATAACCATGTGTCATAGATATTAATTTTTGCATTATACAGACAAGGAAACTTTAAAGTTCAGGTGAGTTGCCCAAGGTCACTTAATGGCAGACCTGGGTATCAAATCCAATCTAAGGATTAATTCCTTCCATCATACCAGTGATACTCAGTCCTGGCTAGGTCTGAATTAAGGTTTTCTAATATATAAGAGGAATATATGTATGTCTCACACACACACACACACACACACACACACACACACACACACACATCCTCTGTTCAGATAATCCTGTTGACATTTTTTTAAAAAATCAAGTATTTTTTACAGATGGCTGAAAAATTAAATTGATACAGAAATAGATATTAAACAAAAAGTGAAAGCTTCATTCTTCTGCCCCAGTCCTTCTCAACAAAGTTATCAGTTTCCTGTGTATCCTTACAGAAAACTTCTCTATATCAGCAAGTGTTATCTTTTAATTTTTTTTAACATGAAATCATGTTTACATAAGCAGTATTACTTAACAATTTGGACTTTCCGTATCAGCACAAAGAGATTTACTTTGTTCTGTTTAAAGGCCGTCTAGTATTTTTGTATCATAATTTAACCAGCTACACGTTGTTTCTAGCTTTTTTATTTTCATAAACAATGCTGTCATGAATACTCATGTATGTACATTCTAGTGCTTTTGCAGGTATATGTGTGTAAAGTAAATTCCTAGAAGTAGAGTTGCCAGTTCAAAGGATATGTGAATTTAAAATTTTGATAGATTTCATAAAAAAGGCTTCATAAAAAAGGCTGCATCAGGGACTTCCCTGGTGGTACAGTGGTTAAGAATCTGCCTGCCAATGCAGGGGACAGGGGTTTGTAGCCCTGGTCTGGGAAGATCCCACATGCCGTGGAGCAACTAAGCTGGTGCACCACAACTACTGAGCCTGTGCTCTAGAGCCCGCGAGCCACAAGTACCGAGCCTGTATGCCACAGCTACTGAAGCCTGTGCGCCTAGAGCCCGTGCACCGCAACAAGAGAAGCCACCACAATGAGAAGCCCATGCATTGCAATGAAGAGTATCCCCGCTCACTGCAACTAGAGAAAGCCTGCGCGCAGCAAAGAAGAACCAACGCAGCCAAAAATAAACAAACAAAATTAAAAGAAAAAAGGTTGCATCAATCTTGATTCCCACTAACACTATATGCATTCTTGTTACCTCACATCCTTGCTACCTCTGGATATAACCTATGAAACCTTAAAAAACAGGCTTATCCTATCTAATCCCAGACCATCTTAGAATCTTCTGGGTTAAGACGTGTGTTTTTTAAAAAAGCTCCCCCGGGCTTCCCTGGTGGCGCACTGGTTGAGAGTCCACCTGCACACGGGTTCGTGCCCCGGTCCGGGAAGATCCCACATGCCGCGGAGCGGCTGGGCCCGTGAGCCATGGCCGCTGAGCCTGCGTGAGAGGCCACAACAGTGAGAGGCCCGCATACCGCAAAAACAACAACAACAACAACAAAGAAAAGAGCTCCCCAGGTGATGGAGATATACAGCCTAATCTTTTGAGTTTTCTCATTCATTCATTCAATAAATACCTACTGCATACCTACCACATGGTTAGTGCAATGCTGGGCAACAAATACTTGAATTTTCCTTAAAAAGTAAAAAAAGAAAACAACAAAAACTTGCTCCAATTTTCCTTCAGAGAATGGGAAGCCAGGGACAATAACCATTGCCTACGTAGCCTAACCGAGTGGGCACTACGAGGCTGATCTCTGCTTGTGAGAACAAGGACTGCTTCTTGCCCCTCCCATACCTGTTTGCATTCTTCAGGAGCCCCTAACAAGATGGAACAAATCTCAGAAGTGGCTTCAGGACAGGAGGGTGAAAAGGTCAATCTGAAGGCTAAGGGAAGGGATAGAAGCAGAGATTACCTGTCCACCATCTTCTTAAGTCCCGGGGCCCTTTGAAAACTCTGTAAGAAAACGGAGTTCTGTTGATCTGCCTTGATCTCCAGTACCTCACTCAGTACACTATCATAGTGGGAGACACATAGACCTTTCCCTTTAGAGACAGGGAGTAGCCAATTTCCTAGGGGAGGTGGGGAGAAAGTCCTACTCCTTTCAGAATGGATCAAAGGTAACATGCAGGCGTTAATATGCAACAAATATCTGAACACCTACTATGTGCCAGACATCTCCCACTCCTGCTACTACCCTTCTGTTACATCTGTCCATTTCTGGTAAATTGATCTGGAAACCTCATCCAGGGAAACGCATCCAAACCAGCCCCTTTTCCAACTCTGCATACTTCTACTTTTACCATCTTTTCCACAGACATGTCTACAGACTTGCTTGATGTAGTCTCAGGAGACTGAACAGGCTCTACTTTGTTTTCAGTCACCAAGGTTTCAGTAGTCATAGCAACACTTACACCTCCAACAATGAGCCTAGGCCTAGGAGTTGATTGGTCACCTGGCCTGTTGCCCTGGAGACCTGAAGGGAATCCTGGTTCTCCAGCCTTCTATTAGTGACACAGGCAATTCTATGAGCAAGGACCACAGTCACATTTCAGGATTTCTTCTTTTGTGGTCCCAAGGGGTATCTGTATGGTTCTAGGTCCAGAGAGCATATCACATGCCTGTTTTATTAAAAGACAACTATAAAGGAATGAATCATATGCTTTATTCTTTAATTGTTCATTTTATTAAATAGTTTATATAAAGTCAGACCAATATATTGGTCTGACCATTCCTTCACGCTACCCCACACATGAGGAGGGATGGGATTATGTCAGGTGTCAAAATATTCCCTTTTCACTTTATTCATGACAGTATGGAATGAAAGTAGAAGGCAGATCCTTGCACGCCAGGGAAGTTGTGTTAATGTTTCAACACATCCTGGTTTAAGTGGAGCACCAGGGTAAGTTGTTCCACATACCACTCATGGCCTCACCCAATCTCCCCACCAGTTCCTGTAGACCTTTCCCACCAATGAACTCTTAGATGTCTCAAACCCAAATGGTTCCCATTCAACTGTGTTCGAAGGGACAGATACAGAAGACAAGACACCAAGCCCCATCATCCCAACTCTCACCCTTGGGATTATTTATAGTCTGGAAAAGGACAGATGAACCATGATTAAAACCAAGTGAGGATTTTTAAGGAAGCTTTAACAGAAATATTAAGAAAAACATCTGAATTCCACTCCAGAGAAAAGTGCTACCAAGGGAAAATAAAGTCTTAACTGATGTTCTGAAACTGGCCGTAAGAGAGGGTGGGAGAATGATCTCTAGGCATGAACTCTAAGAGCTCTGAACTTAACCAGAGCTTCAGCTGATCCAGTCCGGGCTGCTGAGCCAGATTGACCTGAGGGCTGCCTGGCAAGCACACTGCAGTCTGTCTGGCTTCATCAACAGTGAGAGTTCTTCAGCTCCATCACAGAGTACTCTCCAGTGTGTTATAGTTGTCCTTAAAGCTCTTCAATTCGAGGAAGTGCTTGGCACGTTTACTCTTCTGACTGGAGGGGAGGTATGTCACCTGGATGGTTGTTGGGGAGACTTCAGGAGACTGGGTTAGGTCTTTGGCTGCTGACTGATGTTGTCGCTGAGAGCTCCCACTTCGGGCTTTGACCCTGAAGAAAACAAAGAGGGCAGGTCACGGACAGAATGAGGACTAATGGAAGAAAACAATTCAAGGCTTATCCATCCTATAAATGCAGCTGTAGCCACAAATGGTCTCTGTCCTACCTTATAAACTAGTTACTAAAATCTCATCTGGTAGCCTAGAAATAGCAGAGAAACCAATTTTCCCACTGAGTCCCTGCCTCTGACTCAGCCTCTTCTTCATTTCACTGTGCTTAAAGAAAACTTTTAATTCTGCTGATCCACCTAACGTGTGCATGCCATTAATATACTCCCAGTTCCTTGAAACAACTGAATAACAAAAAATAATATTGAAGTTAACTACTGAGCACTTACTAGGACATTAAACCTGGTGCTTTACCAACATGTAATTTACTAACATCCCACTATTCCTATAGGGTGGTATCATCCCCTTTTGCAGGTTAGGAAACTGAGGGTCCATCCAGTAAGTTGCCTGAGGTCACAAAGCTAGTAAGAGACAGACAGCTAGGATTCAAACCTAAGTTTGTCAGATTTCAGAGCCTTTACTCTTCAATATACTCATTGAAACTTTCTAGAAACTAGAGATCAAAGAAACTAAATTTTTTTTAATTGTGGTAAAATACACATAAAATTTACCATCTTAACCATTTTTAAATGTTTACAGTTCAGCAGTATTAAGTACATTCACATTGTTGTGCAACCAACCTCCAGAATTCTTTTCATCTTGTAAAACAAACTCTCTGCCTATTAAACAACTCCCTATTCCCCCTTTCCTCCAGCCCCTGGCAACCACCACTCTACCTTCTGTCTCTATGAATGTGATTACTCCAGATATCTCACATAAGTGGAATCATATACTATTTGTCTTTCAAAGAAACTGAATTTTGAACAGGCCTCCTGCCTGACTTCTAGACCAAATGCTCCTTTCCACATGTTCATTTTTATTAGTTTTCTAAGTAGTTTTTACTAGAACCTTTTGTCTTTAGAACAAGGTAGTCTATTTTTAAGAACAGAGAGAAGACAGGACAGACATACCCCTTATCTTCGGAGAAAGAGCCATAATCAACACAGCAGAAAACAGATGTACTCTTTTCATGGCTGGTAACTAACTTTTTATTCTAGACTGGCTTTCCCTCTTTACTCTTTCAGTTACACATATGCATAAACAACATAATGAAAGTTTGTTAGTACGTATTTAAAATGTTCCCAGTGAGGGACTTCCCTGGTGGTGCAGTGATTGAGAATCCGCCTGCCAATGCAGAGGACACGAGTTTGATCCCTGGTCTGAGAAGATCCCTCATGCCGTGGAGCAACTAAGCCAGTGTGCCACAACTACTGAGCTTGCAGTCCAGAGCCTGAGAGCCACAACTACTGAAGCCCGCATGCTCTAGGGCCCGTGCTCCGCAACAAGAGAAGACACTGCGATGAGAAGCCCGTGCACCGCAACGAAGACCCAACACGGCCAAAAAAGATAATAACTAAATAAATAAAATACATAACATAAAAAAAAAAAAGAGGAATTGTGATGTGGCCATAACATAAATGGAAAAAGAAAAAGTTCCCAGAGAAAAATCATGATGTCTCTTCTATAACACAAGCCCTCGGCAGCTGATTCTTTAGTGACACCTTTTGTTTCAGATAGGGTTACTGATACTTTAAGTGGTAATAAAAATGGTTGGCATTTAATTCTTTTATCGACCCAAGGCACAAAAGGATGACACTGGGGCCCTGAAGAGAAGGCATCTTTGTGTGCTGAAAAACTTTATTTTATTCCCTTTATTGGTGTAATAGGTTATACCAATTCTGACATTTTACTGAGTTGGACAAAAAACAAAAACAAGAGAAAAAGAGATGCACAATAGTAGGAGAAACTTCTCTTATTAGCTTGTAGAGCAGCATCTGCTTTCCAATGTGAGCAAGAAGCTGCTCTAACAGTCTAGGACCTGACAACTCTTATGTTATCACAGATTTTGTTCACAGTGCTTTTGAAGGTCATCTCACTGTGGGAACAGTCCAGCACTACCTGTATTCTCTAACCAGCTCCCTTTGACATGTTCCCCTCCAAACTCACACTGTGGCCAGCTCACTCAGGGCCTCCTGATAGCGCAGGTACTCACTCTGGCCAAAGACCTGAAGAAAGAGGAAGGAAGAATGAGGATCTCTCAGTCTGGGGCATCCCTTTAGTTCCCTGAAGGAAAAAGTGGCCATCTGGCTTACCCCTGTCCCATAGCGGGCTGTCTCATAGCCATCCAGCAGGGTATCAATGAGGGCCTTGCGCACACCCTTGAAAGGAGTACTAGTGTTTCGAAGATCTAGCAGATAGGAGCGGAAATTCTTGCCCATTAAGGAACGGGGATGCCGGCCTTCAGCATGAAATGGGATCTCTATGGAGATAACAGAACAATGATACCCCCTTTCCCATTTGTTTAGTCTTTCTAATTAATATCCCAAACTTACAAATAGGTCCAATGAGTGAGTTGGGGGGAAATTCTAAGAGAATTCAGAAGACCAGAGATATAGAGCTATGTCTGAGTGGTCATATGGTGGTGGCAATACAACTGTTAAACTATACCAACGACACACAATAGTGTCATTTTCCTATTTACCCTATTTATCCATAGTTTAAGATATTAACTATGTTTTGGTAGAGATAGAGCATTTTTGACTATGGTCATATGAAAAAAATTCAAGAGCATTTCTGACAATGGTCATATAGAAAAGAATTCAAAAACCATCTAAGTAGGCTTGGTGAAAAAGCAGATGCTGCCTGTCTTTTGTGGGAAAACAAGCAAAGTACCACCATCTAGTTCATGAAACTAAAGGTCTAGAAAGAACAAAACAAATCCAGATTCTTTGGAGAAAAACAACTTACATACATCATTTTCCTTAGGTAAAATAGTAACCCAGTACTCTCAAAACTAGGAAATTCCTACCAGCCGGAGATGTGCAGAAAGGACAAATTCTAACACATAAAGTGGGTTCCTCCCTCTCTTCCCCAGGTGAGCTTTCAGGATCTGGAACGGCTGCTGAGCAGCCCTTACCAGAGGCACGGATGGCATCCAGAGCTTTCATCCTGTATAGATAGTTGTAGCAATCTGTTAAGAAAGAGACTGGTCTCAGGTATAACCCTCAAAAGATTCTCCAAACTCCAGGAAGCTTAAAGAGCCTCCCACATCTGACATATACCCAGTAACAAGGACCCACAGCTGCTGAGTCTGCCAGCAGCTATGTTTATAACTCTGAGAGCAAAGGAATTCTGAGTTTGTGAGACCCCTCACTGAAGTATCCTCCAAAAGTATGCCACATACTTTGATTTCCCTGGGTTTCCAGCTGTAGCAGTCTTGCGTCATCATCTGCAAGGAGCTGAGGTTCATATTTGATATCCTGAACCCTGGATAGTCGGATATCAATCTCCTCTTTTAAGTCCTGTTCGTGTGGAGAAAAGAATACACAGTCACTTAGTCTGTACTTTGCTTCCCATCAGTCTGGAAATGGGGCAGAGCAGGTGAACAACTAAGACAACAGAAGCAGAGAAAATGCTCATTTGGCTAATGAAATTGCCAGGTAAGACTCAAGAATTTAATAAAGAATGGGGTTGGGTTCGCTAAGAACCTCTCCAAACTGCCTATCTCTAAGCTAGATCTTTTAACCTGCCAGAATTCCTTCAAGCTCTACACCATTATTTCTGATTTTCAACTGAAATTTTGGGGGGCGCTGAGTGGCACGCGGGATCTTAGTTCCCCCAGCAGAGATCAAACCCGCACCCACTGCAGTGGAAGCGCAGTCTCAACCACTGGACTACCAGGGAAGTTCCCTTGACAGGATTTAGAAGAATCTTGGTTAGGTGTCATAAAGAATTTCCTGAGCTGGGAAAAAATGGACATCAACTGGAGGTCATAATCTACTCTAAAAACCTGTAAGATCTGTATGTGGTTTAGAAGTTTGGGAACTATCCCTACCTAGTGGACCACAGGATTTCTAGAGGCTTTCTTCTAGAGCACATTTAATTTTTTAAGTAGGTAATTCAAAAAGATAAGAAAGGTGTCACCCCCACTTACCCAGAAGCAAACACTGTTAACAGTTTCATGTTCATCTATCTTAAGAGGGTTGCCAGAGTCCCAGCAAGTATTTTCTTGTGACATTTAGGAACTTCTATTGTGAAATATGTCATTCATAGAATACATTTGACATATATATACACCTTAATTACAAAATTCATTAAGATGCACACCTGTATGCACTATCCAATTTATGACCTGGAATATGACCAATGACTTGGAAGCATTGTGTGTCCACCCGACTGAATGCAACCTCCAACCTTAACTTCTCAAGTTTTATTTTTCTTTGCTGTTTTATCACATCACCCTGAGGAAGATGTTTAGCTTTGCCTGGTTTTGAACTTTATACAAATGGAAAATATATACATATATATTTTTTGGAAAAATACTTTTTGAATTGCTCTGCAACCTATCTTTTAAAGTTTTAAATAAATTGTACTGAGGTTTAATTTACACGCAATAAAATACATCCATTTTAAGTGTGTAGTCTGACAATTTTTGACAAATGAATACATCCATTCAACCACTATCCCAATCAAGATACAGAGCACTGGACTTCCCCGTTGGCGCAGTGGTTGAGAATCCGCCTGCCAATGCAGGGGACATGGGTTCGAGCCCTGGTCCGGGAAGATCCCACACGCCGCGGAGCAACTAAGCCCGTGTACCACAACTACTGAGCCTGTGCTTTAGAGCCCGCGAGCCACAACTACTGAGCCCACGTGCCACAACTACTGAAGCCCGCGTGCCTAGAGCCCGTGCTTGCAACAAGAGAAGCCACTGCAATGAGAAGCCCGCACATCGCAACGAAGACCCAATGCAGTCAAAAATAAATAAATAAATAAATTTATTAAAAAAAAAAAAAAAGATACAGAACACTTTCATCACCCCAAAACGTTCTTCATCCCCCTTTGCAGGCAACCTCCCGCTTCATGCCCCAGGGAACACTGATGTGCTTTCTATCGATATAGTTCCTCCTGTTCTAGAATTCCATACAAATGGAATGGAATCATACAGTACGTATTCTTTTGTGAATGGCTTTCTGGCACTTTTTCACCTGGCATAGTTTTGAGATTCATTCATGTTTGTGATTTACTTTTTCCATTCAAAAGTATTTTGGAGATTCACCTGTGTTCATATACTTATCTTCAGTTTATTTTCATTCCTTATAGTGTTCCAGAATACTATTACGTTATTATATATCCATTCTCAAATGGACATTTAGAGTAACAGCTTTAAAAAAATATATATTAGAAACAATGCTCTGAGTATTCTTGTACGTGTTTTCTGGTACACATGAACAAAAATTAATTTCTCTATGGTAGGAGTGGAATTGCTGGGCTATGGATTAGGTACATTTGCAACCTTACTAGACAATACCCCAATATTTTCCAAAGCACTTTTACTAGTCTGTACTTCCACCAGCAATGGATGAGAATTTAGCCAGAACATTTTAGAGCAAAAGGAATCTTGATCTCATCTAGTCTGAGGTTGGGGGATCCTAAATAGTCAAAGGTTTGATTGGCTCATGACATACTGGAAACTAACCCTATATCCTTCTTATGGGAGGCAGCTGGCATTTGGAGAACTGGGAGAATGTGGAAGCACTGTTGAGGTTTCAGGCCACAACATCATCTTTGAGGCTTTCCATGAAATATATCAGCAAAGAACAATGAGAGGAGGGTTACAGTACTAGTTAATGAAAGGACATTGCTCTAGGAGTTGACAGAATTGTGTCCTAGCTCTAGCCCTCCCACTAACCTGCTTTTCACTCAACAATGAACTATTACTATGTGTAGGCCCTGGCTCTACATCAGTGAACATAACTGGCATGGTGTATACATTCTTACAGCTTAGAGAAGAGAGAGGCATTAAACAAATAAACATAAAAAAAAAAACAAATAAACATAAAAGAATATTTGTAGTAAAATGCTATCTGAAAACAAAGATCTACTTTATAATGGGTCATAAGCATTCCTCTTTGTAGTAAATAGTATTTGAGGTAAGTTCTAAAGATCAAATGAGCTAGCCAAGTGAAAACCAGAGGTAGATCATTCTAGGCCACAGTGACAGCACACATAAAGAAATTCAACCAGTGTAGCTGGATCCCAGTGATCAGGGAAGAGCCATACAAAAGGAGGTTGGTATGGACAGCAGGCAACCTTTACCCAGAAGTGTAAGGCGGAAGAAGCAGGATGGGGGTGGCAGTTGGGGGCATTAAGAGTTCTGTGGGGCATTAGGACATGTTAGGTTTGAGATGCCTATCCGACATCTAATTGGAAATGTTAGGTAGGCAACTGGATACACAAAGATGGAACTCAGGAAGGAGGAATGGGATAGAAATAAAATTTCAACAGTAGATATTTAAAGCCAAGGTAAGGAAAGCAATTACCTAAGGAGAAAGTACAGACAGAGACTGCTTCGTTATTCACTTCCTGTATGTCCTCCAGTAAGCTGCTTCCTTTTCTTAGATTTCAGTTGGTAACATGAATGATAGACCTAGATGATTTATGGGGCCCTTATAAATCTAAAGTTTTGCAATGGCAACCCTTCTCACTGATCTGGGGCTAATTCTAACCACTCTAACCCCATCCTAAATCAAAAAAAAAAAAAAAAAACCCCAAACATTAAACACTGGGTAGTTTAAATTGAACTGGGAAACATCATACCATAGAGAGTTGGGAATTTTCATCCAAGTCCTTCATTCTGCAGATGCAGAAACTGAAGTCCCTGGATAAGTTACTTGCTGTGCCACGGCAGTGAGCAGGTAAGCCAAGACCCAAGATGATCTTTATTGCTCAATATACTAATATAGAATATACTAATATACACATGGGTAACTGAACAAGGAAACACGGGAATTAAGTCATTTCTAAAGGCAAAGGAAATCTCATTCTGGGCCCTAATGGATCTGGAAAACCGGGCCTATCTCATGACTTAAGGACCTACCTTGGGGGCATTGTGTCCCACAGGGACATGAGGTCCCCTTCGGGATTTCATTGCAAAGCGCATGATTTGCCTCTTCACAAAAATAAATAGCAGTACAAACACCTGTCCAAAAGATATGAGAAGTAAATAACCTAGAATTAAAAAGTTAGACCAAAAAAAGGCATGCCTTCATTTCAAATCCCTCAATTCGGCCTCTCACGAATGCTTTGGGGTATAAGCTGGGACAAAGCAAGGCCGTCAGCGATGGCGTGGACATAGACAAGCCTGTAGCGTAGAGGCTTGGGGGTCTTTATTCTAGGGTTTAGGGGGAGGGTTCTCGGCCAGGGGCGGGGCGGTCGGTGACTTATGCTCCCAGGTACTCCTGGGATAGGAGTCAAAGCCCAAAAAAGCGCAGGTGAGTGGGTGGAGAATGAGGACCGGGAACTGCTCAAGAGGAGGGTCTCTACTGGGTCAGAGGCGACAGCAGGAAATGGGGTGGGGGAATCTCCTCACCAGGCTCCCGTAGGCCATCACCAGCACGACATTCACGCCGGACAGCCAGTTACTGCCGGACGCCATGGCCTCCCCACCCCGCGCAGAACTGCTCCGGTTTACCCCGCTGCCCTGCCTCGTCAGCCCGGGCTGCGCCGAGGCAACGGCGCCTGGGTTCCCTGAAGCGCCCCGGCCATTTCCTTACGGGGAAAGATCAAGGCTGACCGGGCCTGAAAACATGGCGGACGGGGGGGGGGTTAGGAAAGAAGAACGACGCCTTCCCGCTTTCCCCCAGCACGTGACTCAGGCACGCAATGACAACCGGGACCGACGAGTGCGGAGACGCGGAACTACGCCAGTAAGAAGAAACGGAGGCTATCCGCGCGTCACGTGGTGGAGGCGGGGCCGCCGCGGAGGAGGCGGGGCGGATGCGCGGAGCCGGAATGAGGTGTCTCGTGGCGAGGTGGCACGCGCACGCTTGCGTGCGCGTCCTTTTTCACGTCACGTGCTGGGGGACGCAGGAAGGCAAGTGGGAGGGGGAAGGCGCGAGAGCGAGCGCAAGAGGGAAAAGGAGGGAGGGGGGTGGGGAGGAGGGAACCTTATATCACGTGACAGGGGCGGCGCGGCCCGGGGTGTCAGTGTGGAGGAGACTGAGGTAAAGTTGGGAGCGCAGCGGCGTTGGCGGCGGCGGCGGTGGCGGCGGCAGCGCGGCGGGGCCGGGTATTGTCCGCGGCCCCTTTAAATCCACGATCCCCCTTTTACCCTCCCTTCTTTCTCTCCTACCCCCGCCGTATCCCCCTCCCTCGGTAGGCCCCCCCGCACCGTGTGTTCCCCACTGTACACCCCCTCCTAGTCCTGCGAGCCCTGCCCCCTCCCCCCCCCCCCGAGTCGGCCGCTGGAGGTTTTGTTTATGGTTGGGTTCGCGGCCTAGTGGGCCGCGCCAGAGCCGGGGCCTCGATTTGGGAGCGTGGCCGGGGCGGGGCTTGGGGCAGCCGGAGGGGGGGCCATGCGGCTAGAGCCTGAGAGGGGGGAGAGCGAGAAAGAGCGCGAGCGAGCTAGGCCTGGGCCCCGCCTGAGGTAGGGCTCTCTCTGTACCCTGGCCGGTGCCTGTGGAGAAGACGAGAGGGCCTCCTCCTTTTCCAACCCTCTGCGGGCCTCCTCTGATCCGGATCCGGCCTGGTTTGGGGGTGGCGGGGTGTGGGGGGGGAGGAAGGGCGATGGGGTGGAGCTGCCCCAAACTCCCCCATGTGGCCCTCAGTTTGGAGTGCGGAGGATTAATTTGTTCCGGATGGGAGGTAAGGAGGCGATTGGCCCCGGGAGCTCCCGATGTGGCGCTGAGCGGGGTGAGCCTCCCATCCTCCACGCGTGGGCTTGCGTCCCCTCTCCGTTTCCAGCCTCTTTGTCAGCTCCTCTTATTACCTTTCCTTCTTGCTCACCGCTCCAGCTCTTGGAATATATTTTTTTGCTGCTGTCTTTAGCTTCCTGTCTTCCATACTGTAGTTTTGGGTACTCCAAACAATTAATGATGTTATTTGGGAAGCTGGGCCTGAAGGCCCCCATAGGGTATATTGCGCCTAAGGGACGTCATTAGAGCAGTGGGGTATGTGTTCACTCTTCTTATAATGGGACAGGAATTCCAAATTTCTTCGACCCTTCACCTTGTGGACAGTCCTTAAATTGCTTTGCAAACTGATGTCACAAACAGGAGGCCGCTCCTTTTCCACCGTTCTTGAAATGTAGCCATCTCTGGTGTAGGATGTTGTGGAAAGAAAAACACCACAGTAACAGGCCTTTTTTTTGTTGTTATTGTTACCCCTTTTGCCTTTGATTGTCCCTGATTATTAGATGGAGAAATCCTTTTTGTCTTCTCCCCAACCACTTCCACCACCCATATTCTGCTTTGGGGATGGATGTCTGATGTGACTTGCTGGGATGTGATGAGGGTCAGTGACAACCTGAAATACAGGAGAAGTAAAACGTTTTGGCTGTGTATGGGTTGTTAAAACTGCTTTGAGATCCTACAACCGTTGTCCTTAAAGATTAGACTATCTCAGTGATTATTTCCGTCGTGAATGGGAAGTCGGGAAGTGTTGCTGGCATGTAAACTAATGATGAAAGGCCTTAAAATGTACTGTTTGGATTTTGATTTTTAAAACCCCTTGTTGCCAAATGTGTCCTAACTGGGAAGTACTCTTTTTTAAATTAGATTCAAGTTGGGGAAGGGGATGCAGGGATCATTTCCACAGAGCATCTAGGGGAATTAGTTGCTCTGTTCGAAGTAGCAAGCCTTACCCACCCCCCGTCCAGCTTCATAGTTTCTGAATTGTTTCTCAAATTAGATTGTAAGCTCCCTGAGGGCAGCAACCAAGTCATATTGCTTTTGTATTTTCTAAAGTATTGGACACATAGTAGATACTCAATAAATACTTGTTACTTATTTTTTTCTGTAAAATTTCTCTGGCTATTTTTTTAAGTAGCTGGTTTTCAGAAAACAGTCAAGGGCACTCTTGTGTTGAAATCTGTATTTGTTCCTGCACTATTCCCTTGGTCTCCAATACTTGTCACCTACTTCCCTTAAATATTTTTATGTTTTAAGAAAGAGTACTTAACAAGATTCCTCATCTCCACTGTGATAACTCTGGGTATGTGTCTCTGCTTGCTACTAAAAGGCTACTAATTCTGTGCCCTCCAGTGATCCATCCCACATCACTTACTTTTGATCTTTTGGTCAGTGTTGTTACTACCTAGGTGGTAAAATTGTCTTAGTCACACATTTCAAAGCATTTGTAAGAGAGAAGTGGAAGCTAATAGCAAGAGTGATTAGGAGGATTTTTTTTTCCCCTTTCCTGAGTAATTGTGTGGCTTTCAAAATGACTTTTTAATGTATTTACATTGATTGGTACTGTACATGCAGTTGTCCATACAGGTAGTCCTGAAATTCATATCCACAGTGTAACTCATGCTCACAAATTGAAATCACATGATGAGTAGAAAGCAATCAATATTTGTAAGTTACAGGAGAGGCCACTCCCATGTTAGAATGTTCATCTTAGAGTCAATTATAATAAAGCCTGATATTTTTTCTTTTTCTGTTTGATTTGAATCCAGGCGTACTTGGTTGAATAACACTTGTTTATTGTAAATTAAGTGTTGGAACTTGACAATAATGGCAGCCTGGGAAAATGGACTACAGTGTATCAAATAATCCTGTACTACCTATACATATTTACAGGCCTTTTTGTGCACATTTGTGTAGGGAGAAGAGGTAATGGTTAAAAATTAGCCATGAACTTTCCTTAAAAATATTTCTTGGTGACAGGGAATGTAAAACTCAATTCTTAATGACTGCATCAAACAACAAAGACCTATGTAACATATTGACCCAACTGGCTGAAGAATTTATCCACAGGGAAGTTGGCTTTCTTTGTGACCCAAGAAACAGGTGAAATTCAGTCTCCTAATATTAATCCTTGCATATTTCTTTAGAAGCCCAGCCTACCTGTCCCTCAAATCCATCAGTGTCTTCTGGGCAGCTTAGAATTACCCTATGTGAAGTATCATTAATGAAAAAAAATTCAATATAGAGCAGAAAAGTATAAACTTGTCCTCTTTGGCAGGGAGTAAAACAATGCAGTGTAACCTTATTTTGAGCACTCCATCATATGATGAATGTTTTCTTTGTTTACTAAATGCAACAGCTGAGATTGCATTATAAAACAAAGTATCAATGAAGGCAACTTAAATTCAGTAGAATCTTTGCTTGTTAGAAGTGTTACTAACAAAACTGATCTGGTTTTGGGAAGGCCCTGTGTGTTCCATGTCTCTAGAGACTCAACAAAGTCATCTTGCTGGCAATAATGTCTCAAGTTTAAAATGACTTCCCAGAAGCACTTTCTTCCAAATAAAACTCTGTGCTAGATGCTTTTGGTTTGGGACAAATTTGGGATTCTCTATATATTAAGGTGAGTGGTGGAGGGGAATTGCAATTCTGGTTTCTTGGAACTGTGAACTTAGGAAACCAACAGAAGCAGCCACAGAAGCAGCCACAAAAACAGCATGTTAGAATTATTATCCAAGGAACTGAGATTCTGGGCAAAGTCACTGGGGCTGATACGTGCCCCCACACCATACTGAGAGATAGAAACTTGAGGGAGGAAGAAAGAGGCTAGGCTTGAGCTTGTCCTTTCCCAAATGATGGAGGACACATGCAACTTACGTTTAAAAGGTTGTAAGGCAGGTAAAGCTGTTTTCAAAGGTAGGTTGAGTACAGCATTTTAAATTGTTATTATTTGGAGTGTAGACTATTCCCCTTCCTGGAAGGCTTTTGTTTCCAGGCTTTGCTGATTATCTTTCCTTCTGTCAAAGGGACGTTGGGTATTTTCACCTATTGGAAGACTTGATTATTAACATTGTTTTGCTTACTATCAAGATAGCAAAACTTCACAAAGGTTGCGTATAGGGGACTGTAACCAAATCGTGCTCATAACTTTAAAACAAACCATCACAACACATGTTTTATATATTTCTTGTTTTACAAAAATGGATAAATAGTCATAGTTCTCTAAGGAATTTATCATACTGGAAATCTGTCTTAAGAACAGGTGAATGTTGGTTTGTCTCTTTAAAGAAGTGAAAGTGGTGAAGGTGCTGATGAAAGAGGTTGAAAACATTTTGCCCACATTTAACATCTAAACTTTTTTTTTTTTCTTAAATCTTTCAGTATTCTACCTTGTAAATACTGTTATTTGTATATACTGTAAATGATGACGTCGGTGGGCACTAACCGAGCCCGGGGAAACTGGGAACCACCTCAAAACCAAAATCAGACACAGCACAAGCAGCGGCCCCAGGTAAAGAACCCAAAGGATATGGATCCATGGGATAGCCTTGCTGGTTGATACTGGTTTCCATCTAGTGCAGCATCATTCTGTGCTTTGGATTATTAGTTTGGGTTCGTTATTCTTATTTTCTAATCCATGCCTCTTTTCACTTGGGGCCTGATAACTGTTAATGACATGCTGTGATGCAATGGGCTTAATTTACTGCATTATGAGGCTTGGAAAGAATGGGTCCTGTGCTTTGTATCTCTAAGATAGCATTTTCCTTCATTCACCTGGGTTGTTTTAGCAATACATTTCTTATTTCCTAGACCTTGCACTTTGATATCCCTCTAGCCAATCTTTGTCTTGCCACCTTCTTCCTTTCCTTTGCTCTTCTTTTCCCTAACTTGTCTTTTGTTTTCCTCTCTGGTCTCATTGAGGCCTAATCTGATTTTTCCTTTCCCATGAGGAGTTAGCATCTTTACTATGTTCCTTCAAGATTAACAGATGAGACACCCTAGAGTATTGCTCAGTTTTAAAGAGTAAATTAACCTCCTTGGCACCTGGGTGCTGAAGTTTATGAGTTTTCTCTCTTTTTTTTTTTAAGTTGGGTTTAGATATCTTTTTTTTTTAATAACTAGTCTGGTATTTGTTGGCAGCTAATATGAATGAATTAATTTGCATTTGTTTATGGTCAGTTAAATTGAATATGTAAGACTAGAACTTTCCTCTTATTCATTTTTCTTTCACTTCTTTTTCCAGGTGAATTTCTAGCAGAATTTTAGTACTTAATCTCAGTTGGGGCTAAAATTTCTGACATCTTATAAACATACACTGGATACTTGGAAGATATGCCGAGTGTATCCTCAGACTAAACCTTAATGATATTCTCATCCCTAAGGAATAAAAGGGTGGCATTGGTCATTGCAGAATCAGGAACAGGGTTTACACATGACTTTGCAAATAAATGAAATTGAATTAAGGCACAGACGTTTCAAAGTGGTGCTGTGACCCCAGAGTGAAAGTCTCTTTAACTGTGAACATAGGTGAAAAAGCTCCCTGCTTTTTTAGAGATTGTAGCTTGAAATAGTCACAGCTTCACTCTTTGTTGTCATGGTGGTAGCGTTTTATTAGTTGGTCATTTGTAACAAGGAGAAGGAAATTGGGGTGGGAGATGATGAATGTTGACTATATAGATCCCTCTTATTTCTCTAAACTGTTGTCTCTTGATCACGCTTTCTTAGGCCACTGCAGAACAAATTCGACTTGCACAGATGATTTCGGACCATAATGATGCTGACTTTGAGGAAAAGGTGAAACAAGTGAGTGTATCGCTAATTTGCCATAAGCTGTGGAAAAAGACATCAAGATCAAAGCACAGTTAAATAGAATTGCTGCCTACCAGGATATTTTCCACTATAGTATTAAACGAATTATGATTGCTTTTATTGTCTGATTGTACCCTTTTGGACAGATACCTTGTTCAAAGAGGTTTTACCTTAATTTTAATCTCTTGTTTATTGAATGACTTTGTTGATACCATTGTACAGCAGCTTCGAATAGTTGTGGCATCTAGGAAATGTGGCAAGTCATGGTATACTGGATCCTGTATGCTTCTGCATTTGATTCTCTATTAGATGCTGTATTATTCAACTGCTTTATAAATACTTTTGCCCCATCCCTAATCACAGGTTGTTAATATTTTGCTTTTGGAACTAGAGTACCAAAATTCTGCATGTTTTACTTTTTTAAGCCTGCTTCTTTCAAACTCATCTGTGTCTTCTCCCTTTTTTTCACCTAGTTTTCTTTTGTGGGGAGTGCAGGCTTGTTCATGATGGTTGCTGATCTTTCTCTTTCAGTTGATTGATATCACAGGCAAGAACCAGGATGAATGTGTCATTGCTTTGCATGACTGCAACGGAGATGTCAACAGAGCCATCAATGTACTGCTGGAAGGAAACCCAGATACGGTAGAGTGCTAATAAAGTGTTCTAGAAAGTGGGTCCCTCGTTGAGAGGCTAGTAAATTCCAGAAATAGCAAGTGGGGTAACTCACCTTAAAGCACAGTATCTTATTCTCCAAATAAAGCAAGGAACTGTCTTGGAGATTATTTACCGCAGGTTGCAAATACTTAAAATTTATGTACAATAAATAGGAGAAAACAGATAAAATCAGTTTCTTCTAGTTGGCCTGGAAATAAATTATTCATTCTAGGCTAGTGACTGTTTTCAAGATTTGGTTAGTCTGAGTTAGAGGTGCTATTTAATAGCCTTAGTTACTAATCATGGAAGATTTCTGCTCACATGTTTTATTGCTATTGAACAAAGCCGCAGACTACTGGATTCTGATTTCAGAACACTCCCACCAATATCAGCTTTACATTTCACAATACCTTTTCATCATGTGAACTTACTTCTGTTGAATTAGCAAAGAAACAAACTTTAGAGCCTGTTGACCATCCCTGGAGATGACAGGGGATATTGGAGGAACTCTTGCCCTAGAATTTAGAGTTGCTTTCACCTCCTCCTTTCCTTTCTATTTAATGAGAATCCTGTGTTTTGTTATTGTCTTATTACTGTTTCAAATTTTTAAGCCCCTTAAGAGCAGGGATTCTGCCTTACTAATTAATCTTTGGTATGTTCCTGCAGTGTTTAGTAGAGACCTTTATTATTATTTTTTTAATGAGGAGTGTATCATTTGAAGTCATTTTTATTTACTTGATATTACTTAGGGGATCTTTGGTTGAAATTGATAACCAGATTTCATCCTTAGAGAGATTAACTTACTGATGTTACAGTGTCACTTTAGCTGAATGTTGGAGGTTTGTCAGTTTCCTCGAAGCAATGGGAAATAATAGTGAAAAACTATTTTTAATCATTGAATTTAAATTCGTACCTTTTTCTCTTCAAAAGTGTGGTCCTAGATTAGATTTTATATTATGGGCCTTGTTTGAAAATTACTGCCTGGATAATCAGAAAGCAGTTCTGGTTCATCTTGAGTTTACTCCAGAGTAATTGCCTCTGTATTTTCGAGGCAGTGGGGTAGAGGTAGAGGTGAATCTACTTACACTTTTACAAAGTGTGAATTTTGGGGGGACTTTCCTGGCGGTCCAGTGGTTAAGACTCCAAGCTCCCAGTGCAGCGGGCACGGGTTCGATCCCTGGTTGAGTAACTAAGGTCCTGCATGCTGCATGGCACGGCCAAAAAAAAAAAAAAGTGAATTTTTTTTTTTTTTTTTTTGCACAAGTCATATTTTGTTTCACCTTCTAGCATCTCCTGCCTAGTGCTACAAGTCTGACCTTTCACAGTATCAAAAAAGAAAAAAAGGTAGAGAATGTAGGTTTATGCCACAAATAAATAAGCTACTAGTGAAACCAATGGGAATCAATGTTGGATGTATTTGGTTGGATGAGATCGTATTAGAAAACTGGCAGTGCCTCGGGAAGATTATAGTAATTCTTTTTACTTACAGAACCCATCTCGTGCCAGCAGCTGATGTATAACCATAGAGAAGAAAAAGGTGACAGGTTTCTGAAACCTATCAGGTTTTGAGACAGAGTAGCAAAAACTCGAAGAACTGTGTCGAGTCTGGTTTCCAGTGTTGCTGATGTAGATTTAGCTACAAGGTTACTATAATTTATGAATTGAAGCTACTGTGAGCAAAAATTGACCTACCAGCTATAATGTGGAATCCGGGTGGGTTGAAAGAGTAGGCAACAAGGAGCTGCCGAGTGCTAGGCAGATACTTAATTTTTAGTAAAGTATTTCTTGTGGACTTTTTAGAATATGTAGATATGCTTTTAGTATAGTTTTAAATATACTGTTTTTGAACTTAAAAATGTTTAAATTGTGGTAAAATATACTTAACAAAATAGACCAGTTTATCCATTTTAAATATACAATTCATTGGCATTAGGGACATTCACAGTGTTGGACAACCATTACCACTATCCATTTCCAGAACTTATTCATTTCCTAATTAGAAACTGTATCCATTAAACAGTTAACTCTCCGTTTCCCGACTCCCAGGTTGGGGTAACACCTATTTTCACTACCTCGTGTAAGGTTCTCCCTGTTCTTGGTACCTCATGTGAGTGGAATCAAATAATATTTGTCTTTTTGTGTCTTCGTTTAGCAAAATGTTTTCAAGGTTTATCTATATTGTGGCTTGTGTCAGAATTTCACTCCTTTTTAAGGCTGAATAATATTCCGTTGTATGTTTGTAGCACATCTTGTTTATCCACTCATCCACTGGTGGACACTTGGGATTATTTGGAAATAAGTTGTTGTAGACATCATAGTACTTTATTTCCTAAATTCTTTGGCATGTTTCCCTTAAAGGTTACTCTTTTGTATGACCACAATATTATTATCAACCCTGACAAAATTAATAGTAGTTTCATACTACTATTCCATATTTTCAAAGTTATTGGATATTAGACACCTGTTGCTGAGCAACAGGGCCATTGTAGTTTGGGTTAGATGGTATCTAGGATAGTAAAGCTCTGATAGTCTTGGTGATTGAACTGGAACTTTCATTTGTACATATTTTCTGCAAAAATTTGTAAATCAATGTATTTGTGTGTTTAAAACTTTAAATTTATAGGGAATTCGCTGGTAGTTAGGACTCCACGCTTTCACTACTGAGAACCAGTGTTCAGTCCCTGGTAAGGGGACTAAGATCCTGCAAGCCACACAGCAAGGCCAAAAAAAACCTTCAAATTTATAAAACTCATTTTCCTAAGGAATGAGTTTTTGCAAGACTGTTTAGCTCATTTTCCTTACTGTAAATATTCCCTCCTGCAATCTGGAATGAACTGCTTTGAGGAAGGTTGAATCGTATTGTAGCAATTCAGGATGTATAGGGGAGAACACAGTGAATAAAACCAGGAATGGAAGGCTTCCTATAGTCAGCATGTCTCAAGGCCAGGGCTGTGCTTTCCTGACTGCTATTTGGTCTTCTTTTCAATAAAGGAAATTGGTGTGTGTGAAGGGGGGTGGGTTGGGGAGTAGGTATAGTTGTTTTCCTCATAAATTCTAGGTTGCTGAATTAGAGAATATACTCAAGAGTCAAATGATATTCGTTCATTCTGAATTCAGAGTTAACTTTTACAAACTTTCAGTTTTCTTTTCTGCTTTATTTGACATGGATAAGGCTATAAAAAACTGGGAGTCACTGAATCCAAAGGGAATTAGTTTTTTCAGCCCAGGAAACACACTTGACAGAAAGGTCCAGTAAGTAACTAGGTCCTTTGACTACCACGCCGAGTGACTGAACTGGACAGAGATCTCGGTAACCCTTTTGGAAGTGATCCCTGCAATCCATTTGCTTATAAGCACCTCTTCTACAAAAAGGGCTTTAATTTTGCAGTGATAGGTGTAGAATTTGTTTTGAGGTTCTGTCTATACTCTCCACTTAAACAGAAATAAACTAATAGAAGTTATCTTAGATGTGGATGCTGAGAGGAGAATGGTTAACAGTTGTCCCAGCTTTTATCTCTGGTTTCCTGGTAGCAGCCTATATTGATTAGACATGAATGCTCTGCTCTTCTTTAGCATTCCTGGGAGATGGTTGGGAAGAAGAAAGGAGTCTCAGGACAGAAGGACGGTGGCCAAACGGAATCCAACGAGGAAGGCAAAGAAAATCGAGACCGGGACAGAGACTATAGTCGGCGACGTGGTGGGCCACCAAGACGGGGGAGAGGTGCCAGCCGCGGACGAGAGTGTATGCATGGGGCTTTAACAAAACCAGTTGTGGGTTAGTAATGTCTAGACTTGAGGGATGTCAGGGCTCTGCGAGGCTGGATCTAGTAACCATTATATCATCCTTATGATTTTTCTTAAAAGCATCTGTTCTGAGGCCTTGGCATTTCTTGCATGTAGCCTTTTCTAGCAACAGCCACCAGTTGAGCATGAAGTTACCTTGTAGCCGTTTGTAAAATTGTTTGACTAGTAACCATTCCCTAGTAACCATCATGTTCCATCCTTCCAGCTCATTTTCTCTTCTTTGTTTTTGTCTCCCCACCACCATGTATACATACCATTTATGTACATACTTTCTATTCACTTTGCTCTGGCCATCTGTGGTGTTTTGTTTTGTTTTGTTTTGTTTTGTTTTTAAATTTCAGTTCGAGGTCAGGAAAATGGATTAGATGGCACCAAGAGTGGAGGGCCTTCTGGAAGAGGCACAGAAAGAGGCAGAAGAGGTCGTGGCCGAGGCAGAGGTGATCAGTTTGTTGGCGGGATGGATATTGGGGGCAAGCTACTCTTATTAGTTTAGTAGGGGTCTACTTTATTTAAAACCAGACAAATTCACATGGACTCTGGATACCTTAATTGTTGAAGTGTCATGCAAATTCTAGAGACTACTGAGTGGGCAGTGGGAAGGAAGGTAGATGTCATTTCCTCTGCTCTTTATTGTTGCTATTATTGTATTTGCTTGAGGATCCAGCAGTTTGATCAGCAAAGGAACAACCTTGTCAATAATAATTGTCCTGCTGTGTTATATTAACTGATGTGCTACAGAGTGAGAGAAGGAATATCTGATGATGTCAACCACTTACTTTCCAAAGCTGCCTCTGTTGGCAAGGTGATCTTATATCAACTTCTAAAATATTTCTTTCTCCCTCTTTTTCTCATTCTTTAGGTGGCTCTGGTAGGCGGGGAGGAAGGTTTTCTGCTCAAGGAATGGGGTAAGTTTCATTGATCCAGTGTTAAAGTCTTTAATTTTTCCTTAAGCATTACCATAATGTTTTAGCATGGTTAATATCCTGGTATCCTGAGGATAATAGGCAGCTATAACCAAAATGTGATCAGAAAGATTGCTGGACTATTTCATCAGGTGTGTATAGGCATAGGGCTTATTTCTGGGAGATAAGCATTTACCACCTGAATTATTTTATCTCATTTGAATACACATACCTGCTATTTTCTCAAAATCTTCATGTGGATTTTATTGGTGTCCTAATCCAAAAGGGATAGTGGATATAAATTAAAGTTATAAAAAAAAAGATCATACCATGAAATTTTAGGTAAGCTGGTAAGTGAGCAAAAGTAGACAGCTTACAGGCTTATAGAATGGGGCCATGGTTGATCTGTACTAGGAAAGAGACAATCAAGATTCTGATTGCCCTCCTTTTGAGTTAATTTTCACTGGTGCTGCTTAGAGCTCAGAGACTCTTTTAAGCTTTTTTTTTTTTTTTTTTTCTCCCAGAACCTTTAACCCAGCTGATTATGCAGAGCCGGCCAATACTGATGATAACTATGGCAATAATAGCGGCAATACATGGAACAACACTGGCCACTTTGAACCAGATGA
The DNA here is from genome assembly GCF_951394435.1 of Stenella coeruleoalba. Classification (NCBI taxonomy): domain Eukaryota; kingdom Metazoa; phylum Chordata; class Mammalia; order Artiodactyla; family Delphinidae; genus Stenella; species Stenella coeruleoalba. The sequence continues at coordinate 110,895,620 of NC_137169.1, forward strand.
TGGGACGAGTGAGTGACTTTTATTAGTTTCTTGTCTCTGGGAATCTAAAGAAATAATTTTTTTGAGGATATACTTAACAAAAAAGTGGAGTAGTTTTTGGCTGCTGAGTCAGAGAGAGGAAAGGGGTGACAACTGAATTGCAGTGTACTCTCCTTCATTTACTTTGTGCCCATGGGCACATTATACATGCTGTTTCACCTGATCTTCATCACTATTTTATGAAATAGACATTATTTATCATCACTTTCCAGATGACAAGACTTAGACTGCAAGAGTGGTTATGAAATTTGTTTGAACTCAGAATTTTTTGACTCTCAAAGCTCATGCTCTTTCCATTATACCATTAGCTCCAATTGTATTTCCTAGTGTTTCTGTTTGGCTACTTAGCTTTGCCTTTTGAAAAGATATCCAGAATTAATCAAGCCACTACTTGTAAAGATGAATAGGGCCCAGAATCAAAGCCCACTGTCAGTTTGTTTCTGCATACAGAGATAGGATTATCTTTTTCCCTTAATTTTTGGGAAATCTCAGTTTATGGGCAAGAAGGAAATCTGGAGACTTTCTGCCTTTCTTTGTTGGATAGTCTTCTGGGTGTGGTAGAGTATTATGGGATTCGCTTTTTTTGTTAGCTGACTTTGATGCATATTTGGGTAGTGTATATATGTTTGAGGATATGTTAGGCTTGTGGGATACACCAAGATGTGTTTGGAAGTAAGAGATAACTTTTACTACTTTAAATAGAACAGCCTCTTGGTTCCAGAGTACTTTCTTATGAGACCAGCTACCTCTTTCTGGCTGAGCCAGCACATGGAAAGCCTGAGAATTTTTTCCTCTTACAAAGTGGGGGAAGGGTTAATAGTAGAGCATGAAATAGGCTGTTTGACTCCTTATCCATTTAAATTTGCCTTACCCCCTTTCAGAAATCAGTTACCTTAATCCTGCGTCTTTAGGAAGGTCTTTGGCACAAATCACTTCTCATCTACTGCCCACAATATGCTGTACCTCAGGTCCTGAATGTTACTTGCTTGTTGTTCATCAAGCTATCTTATAAACTCATTTTTAATACAGATTTCTCATTGGTGGAGGCTAAAGTTGAGTTATTGGCAAGCTAGATATCTTTTTGAAGTCCCTTAACCATTTGGCTATGAAATATCCTTTTCTGTTTTAACTTATACTTTGGAGGCATTAGAACTGCTCTTCATTCATCTCTTGATGGCTTTGTAGAGCATTGGTAACAGTCCGAATAACAGATATGTTTCTGAGCTGTAGTTCGTTCTTGGGTATTTGGCTTTTTATTATTGGCAGAAAAGATAATAGAAGTCGAGGGATTTGTTTTTAGTTGTGGATACAAAATTAGGCATGGAGTCCCAGTCCTAGATTGAAAGCCTTAGCTATTTTCAACAAGGATCTGGTTGGGAAAAGAGAGAGGGAAGAAAGAGGTGTGTGTTTATTTATATCGAGTAGAGAATAGCAGATTTGGGAGGCTAGACTCAGAAATTTTTGATTTGTGGCTGAATGAAAAATTATGTGAATTGCTTGTTAGTGTGAAAGTGTTGAGTATAGTTTCATGCATTCCCTTCAAAGTTTCATGATTTGAACTTAAGCTTCATGCATGATCTCTTTTTGTGTTTTCATGATAGCAAATTACAAATTCCCTTTTTAATTTAAAAAGAGACTCAAATCTACCCTTAAAATATCCACAGGTACAGTGGGAATTGTGTGTTGGGGGCAAACATTCTCATTCACAAGCAAAATTTCACTGGTTGTTTTTTCTTTTCTTTTCTTTTTTGTTTCAGGACTTGATTTCATTGGGGTTGAGGGGTCAAATTATCCCCGAAAATTTGAGACTGCTCCTGGTATGATACATCCAGGCGCCTAACTGCCCCGGATATTTAATAGATTTTTATGAACTGAAATATCTGTGGATATGTCATTTTTCTGTTTTCCTGCTTTTTATTTTTCTGCTTTTTTCTCTCATATTCTGTGCCTGTTTTTCCTCCTTAAAAAAATTAGTTTAATGAATATTTAACATTTACATTGTCTGTGCTTTTTGCTGATGGAATGGAAGCCCTAATCTTTTGTTCAGAGCATTTGCACTCTTTCTGTGCCTTAACGCTTCCTCAATGTAGTCCTTTTCCTTAGCCAAGACCATATGTCCTATATAGGAAGGTGTCTAGTAGCTGTCTACAGTCTTCCTTTCCATTCCAGATGCAGTCGCTAGAGTACAGGGGAAAAAAAATTTCTTGCATTGAGAGATAGCCTCTCAGTAGTAAATGACTTCTTAGATCACTTCCAATTCTAGGATTGTGTGTATGTGTTAACCCAGATTTTGGATTCCAGTTTAGCCAGGGTGGGATGGTTGTCAATGGGGAGGAAAAATGCCATCACTAGAGAGGGAGAGAAGAGTGTGGTTTGTAACTTGTCTAAACTGAGATTGGACTTTAGTTTGATTTGGAGAACATTGTCATTATTAAGTGGTTTGGAATTTCCCTGGCATAGTTTTAATATTGTCCTGGGAAAGGCATTGCACTGAATGTATTTTTCTCTAGGAAATAGGATTTTTCATTATTAAATGTTTAAGAGAATTTCAGACGGGTTTTGTAGGTGTTAGAATATTTCTCTTCAGTGACAGTGAAATCTGAATGCCATGCCTTCATTCTTTCATTCTTGTAAGAAGTTTCCCCATTTGGAGAGAATGTTTTAAGAATTATTAAATATATACTGTTATTCTAGAGAAGAAAATAAGGCGTTTTCTGGTCCTTGCTACACAGAGGTTCCTGTTTCTTAGTGTGGTTCTTTGGTTGAAGGGAAGAATTTTAGGTCTCATAGAAACTCACCTATATTCCTTAAAAAATGCCAGGTTCCTTTTCTGAGGATATGCGTATACGTAAAGCAAAACAAGGGGAATATGCAAGGTGGTTTGATTATTTACAGACCTCTCCTACAGAAACTGTGTCCCTCCATTGTCTGTGCCATGACTTTTACAGGTCAGATTTTGTGTTTTGTATAGTTAGGACCAGTACGGTAACTATTACACATATTTTATTTTTCAATCTCATCTCGTGTCTTCTGAAAAGAACAGATCCATTGGGGTTTCTTATAGTTAAGTCAAAACGATCTATAAACTTGACTTCTGCTGAGTATGCATTTTTAAATTTAATTTTATTTTTGGCTGCGTTGGGTCTTCGTTGCTGCACGTGGGCTTTTCTCTGGTTGCAGAGAGCGGGGCCACTCCTCGTTGCGGCGCACAGGCTTCTCATTGTGGTGGCTTCTCTTGTTGTGGAGCATGGGCTTTAGGCACGTGGGCTTCAGTAGTTGTGGCACACAGGCTCAGTAGTTGTGGCACATGGGCTCTAGAGCGCAGGCTCAGTAGTTGTGTCGCACAAGCTTAGTTGCTCCATGGCATGTGGGGTCTTCCCGGATCAGGGATTGAACCCACGTCCCCTGCATTGGCAGGCGGATTCTTAACCACTGTGCCACCAGGAAAGCCCTAAGTATGCATTTTTAAATTCAGTTCCCATAGCAGGTAGGTGTCAGTGCTCTCAGTTTGGATTTCAGGCCTTTCCTTCTTCACTGCCCTTTGACTATAATGTGGCAACCATTTGTGTTCCTCTGCCCCTGCTGCCATCTTTCTTCAGACTGCCTGCAGTATTGTCTTATACCAAATAAGTATAGCTTGCATGTTTCAGTTTAAATTGTCTGCTGCCATTTCACTGAACGGACTGCTAAGTCAGAGGACTTGAAGGCCCTTAAGAGATTGCTTGGAGCATTGGGTCCATTGGAGTCTTGCTGTCTCTTGCATTTTCTCTCTCTTTCTTACTGTCTTGCTCTCTTTCCTATTACAGCTGTGTAACAAGAACTGAAAGTAGCTGTGAAATCATAATCTTATTAAAACCCTGGTTGTTCTGAGGTATCCCTTTCTAAAAAGTCTTTTCCTCCCTCTGAAGCCCAAGAATCCCTTCTGATTACTAAATTCTAGTTACACTTTTGGCTGCCAAAAGTTTAAAACGTCCGTATTTTCTGCCTGTGCTTTGTACTGGTACTTAAAATTACTTCATTGTTTTTTCCTTTATTCCCAGGTGCATGGAGGACTGCAACAGAGGAGTGGGGAACTGAAGATTGGAATGAAGATGTAGGTATTCCCAGGTCATTCCTCATTAGTACGTTCTATCCCTAAGTGGTGTTTAGGGATAGAAAATGGGTATGTTTCTACCCCTCAAAATTCACCCTTAAGATTCTGACCCAAAACTTTTACATCCAAAATAGTGTTCTGAGCCAGAACATTTCACATATGTTATATGAAGGAGACTGGGCATGAACAGGACTCTGTGGAACCAGACTATGGAAAGGGCAAGTGCACTTGTGTAAGTCCAATATCTGATTGTCGGATTTATCCCAGGAAGAGATGGTGGTTGGGTAGGGCACTAGAAATGGAGTTAGGCAGGTAGTGCATTGAGTAATAGCTTCTGGTGGCACATGACTCTCTTTGGAGCAAATCAGTTATTTGGTTCACATTCAGGCATTGGTGTATGGTCCTGTAATTGGCTTAGAGGTGGGTACAGATGAGAGTTACAGTACCAAGTTCTTAAGTTTACAGTCTGGTTGACTCTGGGACCCCTTTTGTTTTTGTACTAAGAGTGCATCGTGGTGATTGTAATTGAGATGAACATGTAGGTTTGGCTATCTTCCAGATTGACTAAACTAGGAAACCTCATAGATGGGTGGCATATAAACAAGCTATATGAATTCTCTGGAGTAGTACCTGAGTAAAAGAATTTTCCTGATCCCTGGTCACAGTCAAGCTTTTGCTATGAATTACAGTTTCCCGTGATCATGGATGAACCTTCCTGTACTTGTATTTATTCAGTCAAGACAGAATATGATAAGAGGAAATGATGTGTCAAACTGTTTTGGTTTTCAGGCCTGAATTTTAAAATTCTGGATGTATCAGCATTAGAGGGTGATTGTTTTCTCTTGTAGCAGAGCTAGACTGCTTTGTGAATACTTTCTAAGATTTGGCTTGTCAGCTTAACCACCTTTCAGAGAATGATATATTTGGGGGAGTGGATTCACTGTTTTTAGAGGGGAGATTTTAATCAAAAAGTTTTTTTAAAAAAATCAGCTTTTGGGGAATTCCCTGGTGGTCCAGTGGTTAAGGACTCCTCGCTTTCACTGCCTAGGGCCAGGGTTCAATTCCTGGTCAGGGAACTAAGATCCCAGAAGGCCGGGCAGCATGCCCCCCCCCCCCCCAAAAAAACCAACTTTTGAATAGTAGGAAGATTTATTCCTTGCAATTGTTTACCTAATTTTAGTGTTTTGTAGTGGAGAGACTAGGTGTAACAAAGTCAGTTTTAAGGCAAAAAATGCCTTTTAAAAATATATATGTATTTATTTATTTGGTTGCACCAGGTCTTAGTTGTGGCAGGCGGGCTCCTTAGTCGTGGTTCCAGGGTTCCTTTAGTTGCGGCTCGCCGGCTCCTTAGTTGTAGCATGCAAACTCTTAGTTGTGGCATGCATGTCGGATGTAGTTCCCTGACCAGTGATCAAACCCAGGCCCCCTGCATTAGGAGCACGGAGTCTTATCCACTGCGCCACCAGGGAAGTCCCCAAAAAGTGCATGTTAAAATTATTCCTCCATATATCGACTCATCAGCACTTGGGCCCTTACTGCTCAAAAGCCAAGAATTAACTTATATCTGTCTTCATCTTGGCTGTGATCTTCCTTTCTTTGAGAGGAGTAGTGGAAGATAAAGTATGGTTTGGATTGAGGTAGGAGTTGGGAGCTGTAGCGGGAAAACATAAAGGGGCTTTCTCTGTTTTTCTGTCTACCATATTCACCTTCCTGTAAGTTCAGTGCCCATATTATGTGACTCCACTCGATTTTATTAGGTTTCTTGATTCTACCCTCTCTTTTGATAAAACCATTGTGCACAGATAGAAGGGGCTTGAAAGTCAGTCCATTCAGGATTCCTTAGAGTAGATAGTTCTCTCTTCAAAGAGTTTTCCCCTTTTTCTTGATGTTGAATTCCCCTTAACCTGTGCCAGGTTTCTGACTGAAACCTACCTAACACTAGGAGTGACTAATTCCTCTGTTTTCCAGCTTTCTGAGACCAAGATCTTCACTGCCTCTAATGTGTCGTCAGTGCCTCTGCCTGCGGAGAATGTGACAATCACTGCTGGTCAGAGGCAAGTGTGTGGTATAATTCTGTATCTTTTCCCAAGGGTATCTGCTAAGTTAGTTGTAAGGAAGAATGGCACTGGACCTCTACAGACTCCCATGGTGTCGGTAATAATGATAACCAAATCATATTAGGGTCCTATTAAGTTGATTGGTAGATTTGTAAGAGTTGATATTAGTAATCTACTGAATGGAAATCCATATATTACAATTTTAAAGCTAACTCTCCCCCAAACAGCCCTTTAATACATAGGTCAGCCTTGTCAGCATCATAGGTATTGATTAAAACTTAGAACTTAGAACTTGTAGTAAGTCAGGTAAAGAGAAGCTGAAAGTGGAAAGTTTTCATTTATTTCTGAATTTGCAGAACTGTTCAATAGTTTCTTCTCTTGCTTAATAATTATGGTCTTTGCTTAGCCCACTGAGCATGGTGATAATTTTTTTCCCTAGGATCTGGCTTATGGAATTTTTAGAACTTGAACATAGGTATTGGGGTCAGTAGAGGAAGATAACACTTGTCAGGGAATATTTTTATCCCCTGAAAGACTCTTGGATTATTTCTAGACCTGGGTATGATAGCTGTTGATTCAGAATGTCCTAAAGAGAAGTGCGATAGGAATAGGATGTTCAGGATGTCATTACCAGAGGTAATGTGTTTTTTGTTTTCATACATCTTTATTGGAGTATAATTGCTTCACAATGCTGTTAGTTTTTGTTGTACAACAAAGTGAATCAGCCATATTCATACATATATCCCCTCTCTCTTGAGCCTTCCTATCCCACCCCTCCAGGTCATTGCAAAGCACCAAGCTGATCTCCCTGTGCTATGCTGCTGCTTCCCAAGAGCTAGCTATTTTACATTTGGTAGTGTATATATGTTGATGCTACTCTCACTTTGCCCCAGCTTCCCCCTTCCTCTCCCCCATGTCCTCAAGTCCCTTCTCTATGTCTGTGTCTTTATTCCTGCCCTGCTACTAGGTTCATCAGTACCATTTTTTTTAGATCCCATAAATATGAGTTAGCATACGGTATTTGTTTTTCTCTTTCTGACTTCACTTTGTATGACAGACTCTAGCTCCATCCACCTCACTACAAATAACTCAATTTCGTTTCTTTTTATGGCTGAGTAATATTCCATTGTGTATATGTGCCACATCTTCTTTGTCCATTCATCTGTTGATGGACATTTAGGTTGCCTCCGTGTCCTGGCTATTATAAATAGTGCTGCAGTGAACATTGTGGTACATGTCTCTTTGAATTACGGTTTTCTCAGGGTATATGCCCAGTAGTGGGATTGCTGGGTCATATGGTAGTTCTGTTTTTAGTTTTTTAAAGAACCTCCATACTTTTTTTTTTTTTCTATGATACCAAATATCTGTGATTTTTTTCCACACCAATTCTTCAATTCTCTGACACCAGCTGGGTGTTCTGACACTAACTCTCCAGAGTTAGCGCAGACCCAAGTTGACGGCTCAGTACCACAAGACTGCCTTTATTTACTTCAGAGGTCAGCTGCAAATGGGCCACCTGCACATTTCTGCCCAGCCGACTACAAATTTGGGAGTTCTCACAGCCCCCTGCTCAGGTTTAATAATTTGCTAGAATGACTCATATAACTCAGGAAAGAGTTTTACTTGCTGTCCCTGGTTTATTATAACCAGTACTCAGGAAGAGCCAGATGGAAGAGATGCATAGGGCATGGTATGGGGGTTGGTGGAGCACAGAGCTTCTAAGCCCTCTCTGGGTGTACTGCCCTCCTGGCACATCGATGTGTTCACCATCCCAGAAGCTCACTGAACCTCATTGTTCAAGAGTTTTTAATGAGAGTTTCATTACATAGGCATGATTGATAAAGTCATTGGTGATTGAATTCAGTCTCTAGCTCCTCTTCCTTCTCTAGAAGTGGGTGGAGTGTGGTGGGGCTGAAAGTTCCAACTCTCTAATCACTTTCTTGGTGTTTCTGGTGACCCGCCGCCTTCTTGAAACTCTGTGAGGGGTCCCACCCTGAGTTACTTTATTAGCATAAACTGTAGTTGAAAGAGACCAATTATGAAAAACAAAAGACACTCCTACTACTCAGGAAATTTGAAAAGCCCCTAGTATATATTTTCATTATATCACAAGTAACTTGAAATATTTTAAAAATTTGGGGAAAAATTCCCCAAACCCTTCTTGTTCCAAAGCTGCTTGAGGATGCCAGCATTCTAGTATGTGGTTTTATATATTAGATATTGGTAATGACAGGTATTCAGTATTAAAATCATGGGTAAAAATTTGTAAATTTTGGCCCAATTATTGAGCTGCTGTATTAAAAGTAACATTTGATATTTCACTAAGTTAATTTCACTAAACTTAAAATATATAACATTATTAAGGTTGGCAGCCTCATTGGAGCATAGGTAGATACTGTTGTGGCTCTTACAGATCTGTTATTTTGATGAATTAAGCATTTCACGGCTTTGTGTTTCTGGGGAGTGACTTCATTTTGATCTAACCATAATCTGAGTCGGGTGTTGGGGAATGCTGGAATGTTCAGTCATTATTCATCAAGCTCCCATCTCTCCACCAGAATTGACCTTGCTGTTCTGTTGGGGAAGACACCATCTTCAATGGAGAATGATTCATCTAATCTGGATCCATCTCAGGCTCCTTCTCTTGCCCAGCCTCTGGTGTTCAGTAACTCGAAGCAGAGTGCCATATCACAGCCTGCTTCAGGGAACACGTTTTCTCATCACAGTATGGTAAGTAGGAAACATGGTGTATCCTAACCAAACTTTTCTGCAACCCCAGCACATACATACAGTAATTCCTTTCAGTGATACCCAGAGGTTTGGGGCAAGGTAAAGCGTCTTCTTTTGTCTTCCTAGGCTGACTTGGGTGTAGAGATGTCGAGTTGGGTAGTAGGGGATATAGCTCTAGGAGAGGACTTAGCTTTGGACAGACTGAGTCATCTTATAAAAATGAGTTAGGAGACTTCCCTTGTGGTCCAGTGGATTAGACTCCACGCTCCCAATATACGGGGCCCGAGTTCGATCCCTGGTCGGAGAACTAGATCCCACATGCATGCCACAACTAAGAAGCCCACATGCCACAACTAAGACCCAGCGTAGCCAAAATCAATCAATCAATTAATTAATTAATTAAATGTATTTTTTTTAACGTGTAGGCTTTAAAAAAAGAATGAGTTAACGTCATTTACTGAATACTTATTGTGCAAACATTGTTCACTGTTATTCTTGAGTGAAAATCAATGACAACCAATTTTAATGCTAATTAGTATTAGTAATACTAATTAAACTTGGTTGGAAGGTTGTAGCAGTTCCCTGTCGTTTGTTTTTTGTTTTTTGGCTGCACTGTGTGGCATGTGGGATCTTAGTTCCCCAACCAAGGATTGAACCCGTGCCCCCTGCATTGGGAGCACGGAGTCTTAACCCCTGGACCACCAGGGAAGTCCAGCCGTTCCCTTTTTCTTGATAGAGCAGAATTGTCATATGTATTCATTTAAACCAGACATTTCTGAGCTAGGCTTCTCAAAACTTGGGGTCTTCCTGAATCTGCCCGCTTATTAGCTATTTCTCCCTTTCTCTGTAAGTAGGGATAAGAGTGCTTGCTGTGCCTATCTTACAGGGCTTCAGGAAGATAAATAAGATAATGGGTAAAGTCTCCACAAATGTGGAAGTAGTGGTATTGGTTATTAACCTAGAGCACTTATGGCAAATGACTTGTTGATTCAGAATATTTTTTAAAATTCAAGGTCATCAATTATAGCAAAGGCTAAATAACTAAACAAAGATGGTCAGTAAATCCTAAAGGTACTGCTTTTTCTCTCTTCTTTCCTGTTTATTTTACTTTCCTGTTTATTTTTTGCTGGAGGGTTACTATAGTTGTAAGAGGTAAGAAACTACGTGTATGCATATACTTTTATTTTTCTAGTAGTAAGGTTAGAGTAATTCAGCTGTAAAACTGCTAAGTCAGCCTCTAATCTAGAGCTGTTAGGTTTTTAAAAAAATAATTTATTTATTTTTGGCTGTGTTGGGTCTTCATCGCTGCGCACAAGCTTTCTCTCGTTGCGGCGAGCAGGCGATACTCTTTGTTGTGGTGCTCATGCTTCTCATTGCAGTGGTTTCTCTTGTTGTGGAGCACGGGCTCTAGGCGCGCGGGCTTCAGGAGTTGTGGCACAAGGGCTCAGTAGTCGTGGCTCACGGGCTTAGTTGCTCCACGGCACATGGGATCTTCCTGGACCAGGGATCGAACCGGTGTCTCCTGCATTGGTATGCGGATTCTTGACCACTGTGCCACCAGGGAAGTCCCACTCTGTTAGTTTTTAACTGTTGTCTTAAAATAGTTTTTTGTGTTAATAATTTGGTGGTTGATATTCTGCCATGTATGAGTGGTCACAGGAGAGAAAAGGTGGCAGAGAAGGGAGAGGAGTGTTGGGACTAAAAAGGAAAAGAAGGAAGAAACAAAATGGGACAAAGGTCGTAGGAAGATGTAATGAAGATCAGAAAATAACTACCAACACCTAAGATATATGACTGGAAAATGGGTTAAGTGCTCTGTGTCACTTTTAATTGCCTTTAATGTCTGGAGTTGAAGATTTACACCTAAATCCAAATTCTCATATCAAAAATAAGTTTTCAGTATACTTCCACTTTAACATTCTGTTTAATGTGTGTCATGTGATATGTGAAACTAAACATGAGTGCTATTTTTTCTCATTACCTGCGTTAATCAGTATGCTATTTAATGTAGTTCTTTTCCATTGAGGACAGAGGTTAGAGGATTAATTTCCCTTAAAATTTAATAGATGTAAGTAATATAGGAGCCCTTCCCCATTATAATATATGAATGTTAGGTAATTTTCTATACCTTCAGTGTTTCACGCTTGCAGAATATTTGGTAATCATGCTGTGCGGGATCATCTCTCTGCTGCAATCCTGTACTTTCAACTAGATTTCCAGTGTTTTTGTACTTGTTTGTATAGTCTTGGGATACAGACTGAAGTGGAAAAAAAAGTCTTACGTTGGGTTGGACAGATGGGTTTTGTATAAGCACCGCTTAATTGAAGATCATGATGTGCTTAAGTAAGAACCTAAGAGAGACTAGACTAAATCTCCTTGGAGGTTCTTTAGAATAGTCAAGGCCACATGGTTAATCTTCTGGTCTAGGCTGGTAGTTTTACTTGGTAGTAGGGAATAGAGAAAATCCCCCAAAAGCATTAAGAGTAAATTTTGTTTTGTCATCACGATTACCCTGTAGAACTTGGATATACACAGAAAACAATAAAATCAGATTGACTCATTACTTGATCATTTAATGCAGAAGTTGAGATAGCTCCTTGACTTTGCTTCTTTGTCTCTATGCTAGTTATTAGAAACATTGAGATGAAGCTCAGTTAGTTGTTTTTGTTCCTTTTGAGCTGTTCAGTGGAAGGGGCAAAGACTTTAATGGCTGAAGTGAATTTTTTTTTTTTTTTGCGGTACACGGGCCTCTCACTGTTGTGGCCTCTCCTGTTGTGGAGCAAAGGCTCCAGACGCTCAGGCTCAGTGGCCATGGCTCACGGGCCCAGCCGCTCTGTGGCATGTGGCATCTTCCTGGACCGGGGCACGAACCCGTGTCCCCTGCATTGGCAGGCAGACTCTCAACCACTGTGCCACCAGGGAAGGCCCTGAAGTGAAATTTTATATCACCTTCATGTTAGCTTAATAATCAAGTATTAGTTGATTTAAAAATTCAAAGGGGAGAAAACCCCTCCAGTCATTAAAGGAGTCCCTGAGAAGGAAGGAGGGGAAAGTGATGGTAATGGTATAAATTTTAATGGCTCTTATTTTTTTTTTTTGTGGTACACGGGCCTCTCATTGTTGTGGCCTCTCCCGTTGCAGAGCACAGGCTCCGGACGTGCAGGCTCAGCGGCCATGGCTCACAGGCCCAGCCGCTCTGCGGCATGTGGGATCTTCCCAGACCGGGGCACAAACCCGTGTCCCCTGCATCGGCAGGCGGACTCTCAACCACTGCGCCACCAGGGAAGCCCTGGCTCTTATTTTTTTGACTGCTTGTTATGTTCCATGCACATATTAAATGCTTTAATCTTGTTTAATCTTCCTACACCTTTATGAGGTACTACTTTTATTCCTATTTTCAGATGAGGAAAATGAGGTACAGACCAATTACAAGTAATTTTTCCACAATTATTTAACCAGGATTTGAATGTAGACAGTCTGAGTCCAGAGCTTATGCTGTAATGGACTGTTCTATTTTGTGACATTTTTAAAAAAAAATTTATTTAGTTTTTAGTTTTGGCTGTGTTGGGTCTTCATTGCTGTGCATAGGCTTTCTCCAGGTTCGGCGAGTGGGGGCTACTCTTTGTTGTGGTGCACGGGCTTCTCACTGTGGTGGCTTCTCTTGTTGCAGAGCACGGGCTCTAGGCGCGTGGGCTTCAGTAGTTGTGGCACGCGGGCTCGGTAGTTGTGGCTCACAGGGTCTAGAGCTCAGGCTCAGTAGTTGTGCGCACAGGCTTAGTTGCTCCGCGGCATGTGGGATCTTCCTCGACCACAGCTTGAATCTGTGTCCCCTGCATTGGCAGGCGGATTCTTAACCACTGCACCACCAGGGAAGCCCCTGGACATTCTTTACTTGTCTTATCTGTACTGGCTCTTAACAGGGATAAGTGTTTTGTTTTTGTTTGTTTGTTTGTTTTTTGAGTAGTTGAACAAAGTTGCTTGGATGTGGATTCCTCTAATCTCTGTGTTGATCTACAGGTGAGCATGTTAGGGAAAGGATTTGGTGATGTCGGTGAAGCTAAAGGCAGCAGCACCACAGGCTCCCAGTTCTTGGAGCAATTCAAGACTGCTCAGGCCCTGGCTCAGTTGGCAGCTCAGCATTCTCAATCTGGAACCACCACCACCTCCTCTTGGGACATGGGCTCCACCACACAATCCCCATCGCTGGTGCAGTATGGTGAGAAATATGGAAAGTGATTTGAATTCTTTAAGCATTGGAGCATTACTGCCAGGAGGCTAGCAGGAGTAGGGGTAGAGAATGTGTTCTGAAGTGAGGAGAAGGGCAGCCAACTGGCTCTTTTCCCACAGTGATTTCCCCTGGTGAGATAGGCTCAGTTCAGAAAGCTGGGGAGTAATAATTAAATACATAAGTTGCAGCTGTATATCTCTATATCTCTTTCATCAAATTTAGCCCTGTACACATTTGCAGTCTTCTGTTGACCTGAGGATGTTTTGGGTTTTCCCTAGGTTTATCTGTAGTATTTGAAAACATCATACTGCCTTTGGGCTTTTCCATTTTAGGACCTTACACTTTAAACATGGACAATTCCTGAATTCCTTTCTTACATAGGCAGGATAATAGTTTTGATTTCATTAGGTTCTGCTTAACAAATAAAATCCAATGATTGCCACCTATAGAAATGAGATTAAATCTTAAAAGAGGACCTGTTTATATGAGTTTCTGATTCCTGGGGGCCTAGTTCATGGCTCTAGAGCAGGATAATAGCATTTTCTTGAGGTTCACGAACACCTCTGGCCTCATGCTTATTGGATTTCCTCGTGCAGATTTGAAGAACCCAAATGATTCAACAGTGCACAGCCCCTTTACAAAGCGCCAGGCTTTCACCCCATCTTCAACCATGATGGAGGTGTTCCTTCAGGAGAAGCCACCTGCAGTGGCTACCTCCACTGCTGCACCTCCACCCCCGTCTTCTCCTCTGCCAAGCAAATCCACCTCGGCTCCACAAATGTCTCCTGGGTCTTCAGACAACCAATCGTCCAGCCCTCAGCCGGCTCAGCAAAAACTGAAACAGCAGAAGAAAAAAGCCTCCTTGACTTCTAAGGTATATTTGAACTTTTAGATAGATATTATTTTAGGGCAAAGGGGTGTGGGATTTGAGAATTGAGATTGTAAGGGTGTAATTTGGAGGTTTAAAGCAGAAGTTTTTTATTAGTCTTACAGTAAGCTTATAGTAAACCATTACTTTATCTTCTTTACAGATTCCTGCTCTGGCTGTGGAGATGCCTGGCTCGGCAGATATCTCAGGGCTAAATCTGCAGTTTGGGGCGTTGCAGTTTGGGTCAGAGCCTGTCCTTTCTGATTATGAGTCCACCCCCACCACGAGCGCCTCTTCAAGCCAGGCTCCAAGTAGCCTCTATACCAGCACGGCCAGGTAGAGGAAACAGCCGTCATAAGACTTCTTTTATCAGACATTTACCAGTTTTTCTAAATCTCCTGCTGATTCCTAGAACTCTGGACAGGCCAAGCCTCTGATTGAGTGAGAGAAAAGTAGCCAATTTTAGCATTTTGTTGAGCATTTTAAAATATTGTTACTAGGTTTTTCCTAACTCTAAACAGAAATGTATCCCTTGGGCACTTCTAGAATGTCCAGGCACAGTTCCTAGAGACATGTACCCCACCTTTAACAGTACCTTGGCCTCTACCACAGCTAAAAATGTGTTTGACACTTTTAGCCCCTTGGTGTGGACTTAAGCCTACGAAGGGTGTAGCTTTGAACTCCTAGGAAGGAGGTGACATTAATACATTACACAAGTAAAAGAAACCTTTCCAGTAGAACCGTCCCTGCCTCTTCTGATAGCTATCAGGGAAGGCCATCTTAAGCAGTAGAAAACCCTGGAGGAATTTTTTTCAATCCTTAGAATTTAAAAATAGAGATGTCTTGCCCCAGCCTAGCTCTGTTGAATCATAATTGCTGTTAATGCATATGAATATTTTAAAAGTTCCTTTCAAGAGAATTTTACTTCATAGGGTTTTTGAGAGGGCCAGGAGCTCAGAATTCCTTAAAATGAACATGAGCAAGAGGTGATTTTTCCCATGTTTAGGGTTCAAGTTATGATGGTATCAAAGGGACCAAGAGTAGTATATCCTTTCTACTGACTTTTAGCCTCTTTTTCTAATAACAGCAGCATGTAAGGGAACAAGAAATTTTTCTCTTCCTTTAAGAGTTGAAAATGTTTTTA
Organism: Stenella coeruleoalba; assembly: GCF_951394435.1. Lineage (NCBI taxonomy): Eukaryota > Metazoa > Chordata > Mammalia > Artiodactyla > Delphinidae > Stenella > Stenella coeruleoalba. Next base: position 110,910,779 of record NC_137169.1, read on the forward strand.
AACTGGATTCTTAGCTTAGATCCCTGGCTCTATAGGATGTGGAAATTCCTACTGTTCTCAGGAGAAAATTGCGGCAGTTTCTTTTATTTGTTGCTGGAATTTTTCTTTTTGATTGTAATCAACTTACACAAGTAGTGGATCTCCACTGTTTTAGTATCAGTGGATCTGCTCTATTCGTCTCTCTCAGATTTTCCTTCTCCATTCCCCACAGTGAATCTTCATCCACAATTTCATCTAACCAGAGTCAGGAGTCCGGTTATCAGAGTGGCCCAATTCAGTCGACAACCTATACCTCCCAAAATAATGCTCAGGGCCCTCTATATGAACAGAGATCCACACAGACTCGGCGGTACCCCAGCTCCATCTCTTCATCACCCCAAAAGGACTTGACTCAGGCAAAGGTATTGGCTTCATGAGCCCCTGGGCATTGGTTAGGAGAATAGTGGGCAAAATCTCTGAAATATTAGTGTTTTACTTCTTGACAAATGGTGCTAAGACACCTCTGAAGTGCTGATTGAGAAGCTGAACCACATTTTTGTGGTTGGTGAAATAAAAGTTCTCTTCACTAACCTTGGAGACTCAGAGCCAGAAGATCATTCTCTTTGCACTAAAGATTCATTCTCTTTAGTAGAATCAGTCTCAATTACCTGTTTTCTCTTCTTGGAAGATCTGATTGCCAGCCTTCTGTGGGTGCATATCAGTAGACCTCACCTTGCTATGTCTTGGCTTGGTGAGGGGGACAGCATATGCTAGAGGCAATGTGGAGTGACTGTCAGATGCAGCCAGCAGAATAGGTGGTTTGGCTGAACTGTCATACTCCCACATCCTCCCCCAGGGATCACTGGATTTGGACCTTTCCTATGTCTGTTTGGGGTTTGGGATCTCTTCAGCAGTTTGGGCATTGCCTTCTGTTGCCCTGGGTCACACAGGGTTGGTATATCTTACTATTGTTGTTTTTAAATTTTTGTTGTTTTTACTTTGTTTGGGTAGTATACATTATGTTAATCCTTTCATTGTAGAATTTCTCTGAAAGAAATTGGTTGAGAGAAGTTAAGCTGAGTCAATGTGCTAACTTGACCTATTCACTTGAGTTTGTCTGTTTCTTATTCCTCTTTTTTTTTTACCAGAATGGCTTCAGTTCTGTGCAGGCCACGCAGTTACAGACCACGCAATCTGTTGAAGGTGAGTGTTCTCCAGGCTTTTTCCTCTCAGTTGTAGTGTTTTTACTCCCCTTTAAATATTTTTGCATTTCGTAGATTGTTGTGAAAAGAGCCCTGCCTCAATGATCAAAACTTCTGGTATAGTCTCAGCTTGGTTTTTTCTACCTTGCTGTTTAATCTCAAACTATCGTAAGTTTCAGGTTCTCTGTCTTGTAACAGTGATAATCCTCTGGGTTCTCTTTATTGGACAAATGAGATCAGTGCTGTGAAATGCTTGGAATTAAAAAAAAAGGAAAAGATTGTACCTAAATGTTAGTGGTCCATTACTAAATAACTCACACTCTTGTCTTTGGGACAGCCTAGGGCTGTCGTCACCTCTTAATAACTTCCTCTGATGAGGTGAATTCCTTTCTTTATTTCCAGGTGCTACAGGCTCTGCAGTGAAATCTGACTCACCTTCCACTTCTAGCATCCCCCCTCTCAGTGAAACGGTATCTGCAGCTTCCTTACTGACAACAACCAATCAGCACTCATCTTCCTTGGGTGGCTTGAGCCACAATGAGGAGATTCCAAATAGTACCACCACACAACACAGCAGGTGATTTGGGGTGAGGATGGAGGTTTGGGTTGGTGAGTAGTAATAACAGAGCTCTCTGGTTCTATCTTGTCCTCTCTGCCTAGCAGAGACCACATTAGCTAAGTGGGTAACCTAAAAGCTATGGGAAGTAAAGACAGAGGAGGCTTTTTCCCTTTTTCAACACCCATTCTTGCTTTAACTGCTCACTACTCTTGGCTGGCCATTGTGTTTACCATATGATCTCAGGATCTCCTTGGTCCCATATTATGCCTTCCTTGCCTATGTTCTTTTTTTTTCAATTGATGTATAGTTGATTTACAATGTTGTGTTAATTTCTGCTGTACAGCAAAGTGATTCAGTTATACATATTTTCTTTTTTATATTTTTTTCCATTATGGTTTATCTCACAGGATATTGAATATATTTCTATGTGCTATACGGTAGGACCTTGTTCATCCATTCTATATATACTAGTTTGCATCTGCTAACCCAAAACTCCCACTCTATCCCTCCCCACCCCGCCTGCCGGCAACCACAAGTCAGTTCTCTGTGTCTGGCCTGTGTTCTTTTTTTTTTTTGCGGTACGTGGGCCTCTCACTGCTGTGGCCTCTCCTGTCGCGGAGCACAGGCTCAGTGGCCATGGTTCACGGACCCAGCTGCTCCGCAGCATGTGGGATCCTCCCGGACCGGGGCACGAACCCGCGTCCCCTGCATTGGCAGGCGGACTCTAAACCACTGCGCCACCAGGGAAGCCCTGGCCTGTGTTCTTGACTGAAGCTCCAGGTCAGGTAACCATAGCCCTATGGCTAATGGCAACCTCTTTTACCTTACAGCACGTTATCTACTCAGCAGAATACCCTTTCGTCATCAACATCTTCTGGGCGCACTTCGACATCCACTCTTTTGGTAAGTGTGATGCTGTAAAAGAGGAAGTATGGTCTTGTTTACACTTAAACAACTATCCAACTGTAAGAGTCTCCCAAGAAGGGAGTCTTGAAAATTTCTTCATGAGGTGGCAAAGTGATAATTCATCTGAAGTTGCAGGAAAGGAGTAAAAAGGATGTTTGAAGCCGAGAGAGGCAGAAGAATCCAGAAATATTGCAGAGCTGTGGGCCAATTCTCAAAGCCCTGGAAGTGACTTTTTTGAATATATGACTTTTTTTTTTTTTAACACTTAATTGGGTGGGACTTTGTATGCTATGATAAATTCTGTAAGAACATCCCTTTCTAACTGGTACAGCCATTTTCATTCATTGGTCTGGGGTATGGCAAACATGAGTCCTGAAAATAATCAGTTTGAGTCTGGGCATCCTATGAAAGTAGAGGCCAGATGAGAGCTTTTGGCCAAAGAATTAATTTCACTGTTGTGATTTTATAACAATTTGTGGAATTAAGCTGAGATGGTAAGGAAGAAAACTAACTTCAGGAGGAACTGTTTTGGGCAAAGGTGTATGGTTTGTCAAAAGCCTGGGGCAAGGTAATAAGGGTTAAGGCTTTCTCAGGAATCTCTCTTTCCTCAAGTGTACTATTTCAGGTTTAAATTCATTAGAACTTGTACTTCTTTCTAGCTTGTGAACTTGTCTGTTGTGCTGGCCTAGTGAAGAAGAATGTGGGAGAGAAGACTGTGATATATTTTTCAGACCTAAACTATCTTTTGTCTCCTCATTGGCTAGTCAGTGTTCGTTTCTAGGGAGTTTGTCCCCACTCGCTCTGTTGCCTTTCTGAACAGGGTGATAATGTGCAGTGGGTCTGTTGTTACCATCCTTACCAGATGAATGTTGGGGAATGTGTAGCCAGGCAGTATTTAGTAACTTCTTCTAATTACTTTGGCAGAGAGCACCCTAATACCCTGCCTCAGCCTTTTTAATTGAGAAGTTGGTGTGATATAATCAACAGAAGGGATTGTCTTTCCTGACCTGTTATACTAATCACTGTTTCCTCCTCCTCTCTTCCACTGCACCGCCTTTTTGAAGCACACAAGCGTGGAGAGTGAGGCGAATCTTCATTCTTCCTCCAGCACTTTCTCCACCACATCCAGCACAGTCTCTGCACCTCCCCCAGTGGTCAGTGTCTCTTCCAGTCTCAATAGTGGCAGTAGCTTGGGCCTCAGCCTAGGCAGCAACTCTACCGTCACAGCCTCCACTCGAAGCTCAGTTGCTACAACTTCAGGTAGCCCTGCATAGAAGATGAATTGCATTCCTTTGGTATGAATGAGCAAAGTAATAGTGTGACAAGATAAAAATATAATTTCTCTTTCAGGAAAAGCTCCTCCCAACCTCCCTCCTGGGGTCCCGCCGTTGTTGCCTAATCCATATATTATGGCTCCAGGGCTGTTACATGCCTACCCGGTAAGTGAGACTGAAGGATCTTCTCCAAAAGAGGAAGGTGGTATGGCTATTCTTTATGGCTATGGCTTCAGATGGAAGAATATAATTAAATAATAAGTGAGTGGTTGTCACATGTAAGCAAACAAGTTTTTAATCTTTGTAGTTTTGGGAAAAAATAATTTTTTAGAGAGGAAGGACTAAACCTAGACCAGGTCCTCTACTGTGTATTTTCTCGGGTGAAACACAATTTCTGGGCCTCAGAAGCCAAAGGCCAGAGTGTCTAACTGGAATCCCTTTCTATTTCTTAGGGAATTATTTTCTCTAGTTGGATAGATTCCTAATTTCTGGGGGTCTATGCTGGCTCTGACATAGTCAGAGTAGAGTTCCCTGACTTAGTCTGGGGCTATCTGAGAATAGGTGACTGACAGTAGTAGCCTTTTGCTCTGCTGTGTCTTGTATCAGCTTCGTGTATTCAGTGCCTATTAAGATGAAGGATATTTAATAAAAAAAATTTTTTTAAACGTCTGTTTTTCAAACTTATGTTTACCAGGGGATTAGAGCGGGGGTGGGGGGGAGGGATAAATTGGAAGATTGGGATTGACATATACACACTACTGTATATAAAACAGATAACTAATAAGGACCTACCATGTAGCACAGGGAACTCTACTCAATACTCTGTAATGGCCTATATGGGAAAAGAATCTAAAAAGAGTGGATATATATGTATAACTGATCCACTTTGCTGTACACCTGAAACTAACACAACATCGTAAATCAACTATACTCCAATAAAAATTTTAAAAAAACCAAAAACTTGTTTTTGCCTTCGGAGAGTCTAGAAGAATATCATACATATGAAACATCCATTAGCACTTTTTTAATAGCTAACACACTACCTTAGTACCCAAACATTAAAGAGTAGAGTAAAATGCGAATCCTTTCTGAAGGAGATAAATTTTAAGCCATATTTTGAAGGGCAAAGGAGGCAAAGACAGGTAGAATAAAGCAGGCTATATATGTATGACTTGTGCGTACCCTACTGCTACCCAGAGGCCAGCCTAGTTGAATCACTGTGTAGCTCAAGGAAAGCTTCAAGACCTTTCATGAATCATGTAATCTCTTTGTATTTCACTTCTTTCTTAAAGAAAATGAAGGAAATAATTCATGTCCTCTTCTTCTTAAGAATGAGGATGAATGTTGATTTATCTTGTCTCTTAGCTCCTTGGTTTGCTACCATCATGACCAGTCCTCATTAATATTGTTACATGTTTGTATCTTTCAGCCACAAGTATATGGTTATGATGACTTGCAGATGCTTCAGACAAGATTTCCATTGGTGAGTATATGGTTGTAGAGCTTAGAAAAAGAAAGTGATCTTAAAATTAATGTTTGGATTATTCCAAATGTTCAGTTGATAAGTCACAGACTTGGCTCTTTCTCAAGCCATACCTCCATACACATACTTTAAGATATATTAGAATGTACTTCGAGAGTGGTTCTAACAGAAGGTAATTTTTTTTTTTTTTTAATCAGAGTTGTGACATCTTTGAAGTAAACACATTTTAACCTGTTATAAAGCTCAGAGTACTGTGGAGCTCTTGGGATGCTTCCTGTATGTCTCAAACACTTTGATGAATTCCAGAAGGAAGATCTGTTTTCTCAGTAGTAGTAGACTATGAGGGATAATATCTAGAGGTTTGAGAATATTATTGGTGCTGATGGACTTGAAGTGTTTCCTGGTGGGCATACTTGTAGACCTTGCCTGACTGTCCCCATGGCCAGGCAGGGGGGACAGTGTATGTAAGAGTAATACGGAGTTTGTGCCAGTTCAAGCCAGCTTAATCAATGGCTGGATAAATTGCAGTACTCCAACATTCTCTTGCTTCTCACCCTGAATGACATGTCCTCACTTCTGGCAATGAGTGGCATTGAGTCTCTGCTCTTTTCTCTCTCTCTTTCAGGATTACTACAGCATCCCATTTCCCACACCCACCACTCCGCTGACTGGGAGGGATGGTAGCCTGGCCAGCAACCCTTATTCTGGTAGGATTGGGATAGGGAGGTTGTGTTGGCCTTGGTGGCAGAAACCTGATTAGTAGAAGGAAGGGGTCCAGTTCTCACCTTAATTAAGATCTTTGACAGAAGTACAAAATGGATGTGGTAAATCAGGGTTGGTAGATTCAGAATCCTGCTGAAGATGAGCATGTAGCAGCTTGGCTTCTCATCCCACTTTCTGTTGTCTCCCTGTGACTCCGGATGATGTGTTGACTTCTCAGCTATTCTCTAGCTTTTTCCAGGAAGTACTGTGGTTGAACTGACCTTCCTCTACTCATCTCTGCTCCTGTTCCTTACTCATGTGGCAGTCTCATTGCCTTGCTAGGCCAGGGCCTGACCTATTGTTGACCTTATTGCCCTGTCATTTTCCCTGACCTAGCATTGTTTTTCAAGTCCAGCATGGAGTTTTCCCCTTGGAGGGGAAGCAGAGAAGGAAAGGAGGGGGTGGGGTGGGGAAGAGATGAAAGAAAACAGGTGGGCAGGGAAATCATACAGGAGCTTTATTCTGGGAGCTGGTTTCTGCCACAGTATTGCATAGTCATGCAACATTAGTCCTTGACTAGCACTGTGCAGATTGTGTACTGAGCAGTGCTAAATGGAGCCGCAAAGAAATGGAATTCAAAGCATTGGACTTTAATAGTCTCTGAAGGCTCTCCTGGAATCATGTGAAACCAGAAGAGGAAATTCTGCATTGGTGTTGGGGGGTGAAAGTGGCAGATACATTTAGCCTCTCGTGTCACAGGTGACCTCACAAAGTTCGGCCGTGGGGATGCCTCCTCCCCGGCCCCGGCCACAACCTTGGCCCAGCCCCAGCAGAACCAGACACAGACTCACCATACCACGCAGCAGACATTCCTGAACCCGGCGCTGCCTCCTGGCTACAGTTACACCAGCCTGCCATACTACACAGGGGTTCCGGGCCTCCCCAGCACCTTCCAGTATGGGCCTGCTGTGTTCCCTGTAAGTACTTGGGCTTGGTCTTTACTTGTGGTGAAGAGTCCTAGCCCTGGACACTATGCTAGCTGCTTTGAAGGCTAGATGACTTTTTTTTTTTTAAGATGACTTTTTAATAATGAATGAAGAGGAACAGTTTCCACCTCTGGCCTCTTTCTGGCCTGGGAGAGGGAGTGGGGCTGGGATTGGGGTAAGGAATTACCCATTCGTAGAATTAGCTAAAAGGGGAATGTACAGCTTTGCTTCCCTCAGACTCTCATTCATTCCCTGAACCCATTTTGCTAAGTAAACTGTGGACAGCATACATCAGAGTGGGTAGCCATCTGAATGCCCAGTCTCTGGAGTAGGACGGGTCGGTTGAATGGTACTTTGCTGCCATTTCACTGTAGTTCTGGCCTATTGCTCTTCAGGTGGCTCCTACCTCTTCCAAGCAGCATGGTGTGAATGTCAGTGTGAATGCATCAGCCACCCCTTTCCAACAGCCAAGTGGATATGGGTCTCATGGATACAACACTGGTAAGCTCACCTTGACCCTGGCTGTCATTGGTGTCTGTGGGATGTCATTAAATGAGTTTCAGGGAGGAAGATCTGGTGCTTGAGAAAACAGGGTTGATGAGGGTGTGCTGCTGCTCCATGTATGATTGTTAATGTCTGCCTGACTTGGGTGTCTGTCTGAGCAGCACCAACAGAGGAGCTTAATACTAGAATGTATATTCACTACTCATGACGGGAATGCCCTGGCTCACGAGTTGGCTGTTAGAATATGTTGGCTGGCCTAAACTTTGGGTGGGAAGCAGAGGGCCCCCAGATTTTACTGAGATGTCAGTGGAGGCAATTGTTAACATTTAAGGTACTGGTAGTACAATAGGGGATATATTCACTGAATAGAAGAGTTAAATGGGTTCTTAGCTAGCATGCTGTGGTAGCTTTGGCTTAAATCTCTTTGTAGTACTGCTTTTCTCATGTGGCCCCTTTTTATCGCCTATCTAGAGGGCCTAAGATGTGGAGAGAAAGGAGTAGGGCATGAATACTCAATAGAGGGAGAGTTGGACCTTTAGGTTCCTTCATTTGTATGGCTGGTCTCTTGCAAAGTCCATTTGCACCTCTGATGGCAGGGAGGGAAATACGGGAATCCTCTGAATGGGTGCTGACCTCAAAGATATTAGCCTATCCCCTGCTCCCGTACCTGACACCTACTCTCCATTTTTGGAGGACAGGGAGTAAGAGTCTTTGAATAAAACAATTCCATCTACTTTTTTCAGTGCCTTGTAGATGTGTATGGGGAGGAGGTGGTTGCCATTGCTTGGGGTTGGAGTTGAGGGTTGTCCTTTAAAATTCTTAGTTATGGTTACATGGTGATTCGGATGGAGCTACATCTGTGTTCTTCACCCTTGTATGGGCTCCAGGTGGTTAAAATTGCCCAAGGTTTTCAATTATTGGGAAACTGAGCTGAGCAAAAGGGCAGTAGGTCTGGGATCTAACAGGTGGAGCTTTGAACTGTGTTGTATGACTTAGAGTGGGTCAAGATTTAAACTAAAGAAATCCTGAGAGACCCCATTGAGATTTAATAATGCCCAGACTCCTTGTGCCTAGGGCCCCCCTCTCACTGAGCAGGTCCACCCTAGTCTTTGGTGGGGAGGATTATAAGCTTTTGTCTTGGAGTGGCCCTATTCCAAGAATATTAGATTTAGGTCTTAGCTGGACCAGGTTCAAGAATTTGAAGAGGTAGATGATTGGTTATAGAAGAAAATGGCATAACTGATTTTGGAAATCCTAGCTTCTTACTTCCCTTAAGATTTCAGAGACCTCCTATAACAGCCCTTTAAGAATCCCCAGTTCCCAACCCCACAGAGGGCTCTTGTCATCCCATTCCTCATCAACCTCTAAATTCATTTATTTTTATGTATTTGATTCCTTTTAGGAAGAAAATATCCACCCCCTTACAAGCATTTCTGGACGGCAGAGAGCTAATTTGGCCCAAGGCTGGGGGCTGTGTTTTGTGTGTGTGTGTAAATTTGCACTGAAGTCTTGTTTCAGAAACCAGACCACTGAGGAGAGCCTGCTGAGCTGTGGCCATGGCCTGCGTGGCTTGGGGAAATGAGTTGGTGGATACCTTCTGGGCTTTTGAACTTGCCCTTCCCCCATTTCCCTCTCCCCCATGTGTCTGACCCTGTCTTACCCATTTCGAATTCAAGCGGTGCAGCACCTCCTCCGAAGCATCAATGCACACACCTGCTGTTGCTTTTGATTTCTGGAAGGCATGTAGTTCCAACTTGTAACAAAATATTTGTAGTCTTCAATAAACTGTGGTATTTCTTTAGCTAACTCTGGCGTTCTTTCCGTGCATGTCTTTCTGGACACTAGGAACCAATGTTGTGCTGTGGATGAAGGGTGGAGGGTGGCCTTTTCAATCAAACCCCAGCATAGCCAAAGAACTGTTAACTTTTCAGTATGGTGATTTTATTAAGGTGGGGGAGGGGAAGTGGCCTCAGTTCCCAGCCTGTTGATTGGTTAGTCAAGAAAGCTATTTGTAGAAAATGCCCGATTCGCCATACTTATTATAGCTCTTCACTTTTCCATTTAGATCTTCCCCTTGTCTCTGACATAAGCAGAGGAGAAAGGACAAAAAAGTTCGTGTCATGTCATTGTGAAAGGCTGAAGAGATGGTGTTCAGAGCTGTTGTTAGGAAAGTATCTTCCAAGGCTTAATTTCCACATCTGGTTCCCAAGGGCCAAGTGGCTGATTGAGATCAGATAAAGTCATTAGTGACCAGCTAGTTGATGACTCAGGCTGTGGAAACTGTTCTAGCCTGGAACATTGTTCTTAGTTCCTCGATGGCTTTTCAGGGATTGTGGATTATTAGTCGTTTTGCACTTGTGGGTGTAGCTAAGAATGTGTGGGAGAGATTTGGTTAGACATCTCCTTGACTATGGAAATTCTCATCCCCTCTCAATCCAACTGGTACACCATCAGCCCTTCATTCATAGAGTTAACTTGGACAGTGAGAACCCTGTCCTTGGTTAATTGGAAACCCAGGTACTTCACTTTCTTTGTATTTGTTCCCAGCCCTCTGGAGTAATTTTGTACTGTGAGTGTGATCAGCTTTCCCAGGGGCTGCCATGCTGGGAGAGATTGGTTCTTGTTTCTCCTCCTGGCCATCCACATTGTGTTTGTATGATCAGCACTGCTTGGGAGTGGGGGTAACCAGGGGGTGTTGACTGTTGGAAGGAAAGCAAGAAAACTCCGTAGTCTGAGGAGATTGCTAATTACTGGTGAATGATAGGTAGGGAAACCAATGCCCATTATATTCTAGGGTCTCAGGTGCTTACACTGAGGCCATTTAGGGCTACTACACAAAGTATTCTCTTTTTTCCAGCATTTCCAGTTGTTTCAACCAACAGGCCAATTAAGGCCTCTAGACTAGAAGCTGTTTTTTAGCTAATCCACCCTCTGGAAAGGATGAGACCAGGTAGGGGCACATTGGAACTAAATTCCTCCCTACCACCCGGCTTGAGAGTCGGCCATTTCTCCCATTATGTATGGGATGACCAAGTGGTGTCAGCAAGCTGTTTGAGCCTTTGCAGTAAAGATCATTGTCTCTTCTGGTTTCCCTCAAAAATGTTCCATTTATATCCTGTCACACCTTACTCTCAACCCTTCCACACAAACCTCCTCATTAGCTTAGCTTTTTCCATAAATGAACTCCTGTTCTTAAAGTTATGCCTATTACCAGTGATTTGCCAAATGGGCACCTGGGGCTTGCAAAGGGAAGGGAAAAAACTATTCCGTTAGTTCCTGTATTGTCCCCTTTTTCTTCAGTGCCTTTAAAGTGTAGAGTTGATACTTTGGAGATGGGGAAGTATTTTCTCATGCTTGGTTTCTGTAGTTGTGTTCTTTTCCTAGTTGGTGTTTGCTCCTCCCTAGAACTATCTGGACTTGTGATGTGGGAGGGTTCTCCAGGGTAAGATGCCACTTCTACTGGGAAGATTCTAAAGTGGCTGTCCAAGGTGGGCTTAGCTTTTGAAGGCTGCCTTGGTCTAGAGAGGATTTGGGTTCTGGAGTTTGAAGAGAGATTGCTGTTGAATTGTGGGTGAATGGAGAATTCCTCATTTGTGATTTGGTCAGTTTAGTGCTTCCAAAAAACTCTGAACAAAGTGCTCCTAACAGCAGAGGAGAACGATCCAAAGACATAAACTGAAATGCAAAGTTTTTCTGAGGTTTCATTTTATCTCACTTCCTGAAAACTAACAGATCTTTAGAAAGGATGCTCTAAATTCCTAGTTAAATTTGAGTTACTTTTCCTTCAATATTGGTATACAGTTTCTCAAGTAAGTTGCTGGGTTATTTTACCTGATGGCTTTTTCCTATCCTTAACTTATTGCCCCATACCCTAGGAGGTACAGTATGTGTATTTCAGTTTAAAGAGTACAAATCAAAATGGAGAATTGTACTATTGCGGTTTCCTTAGAATTGTAGTTGGTGGTAGGGAGGTTTTCAACAGGAAACATATGCAAGTTGCTGGAGTATGGATTAGAGCTTTTAACTCATGGAAAAGCTGAAGTTGTAAACTAGAATGACAGTTGGATTTTTGTGTTCCACCTAGGCTGTAGGAGAGAGCCTACCCCTATCTACCTTCCTTACCCCTCTCCATGCTTTGGCTTAAACTGAGCAAATGGAAATTAGCCTTTGCGCCAGCTCTTTAAATCATAAGTCTGTAGCGTAGAATTGCCAAGACTCTGGGGAAGCTGGACTAAGTAAACTGAGAATGAAAGTGCTCTTGGGGGTTGAATAGGAGTGCTCCTCTCATACTTACCTTATGCTGTGGAGGCATGGATTTTGAACCCGTTCAGGAGCAGCACTGCAGAACTGAGTGGAGTTGGGGTCAGTTGATTTGAAATGGACGTTAAAAGTTTAATACAATCCTGTTGGGCTTTGGCACAGAGAAGTGTTTTGAAAACCATATGCTAGTGAGGTTTGGCTATATTCCTTAGTCCTCCCCAATACAACACACCTCCCTCTCACATAAATACTCAGTACACATCTGGAAAGGGCAGGAGAACCTAGGGAGCTTTTGTGTCGTGAACTCTTATCCCTCAGGACTGACATGAAGCTGGAAAAACAGACCAAAATTCCCTTGCAGTGCTATAGCTAGAAGGGCTACACACATCATCTCCCAGGGATGGGGCCAGGCAGCTAGCTGAGCTAATCCTCCTGTCTGTTTCCTCCTCCCCCAGGTGTATCAGTCACCTCCAGTAACACAGGCGTGCCAGATATCTCGGGTTCTGTGTACTCCAAAACCCAGGTAGGTGCCTGGCTCTGGATAGAAGTGGAAAAAGAGATGACATAGAGGAGGTGGAGTTGGAATGATAGAAGTACAGTGAACATGGGAATTCCCTGGCTTTCCAGTGGTTAGGACTTGGCGCTCTCATTGCCATGGCCCGGGTTCAGTCCCTGGTCGTGGAACTAAGATCCCGCAAGCTGAGTGGCGCGGCCAAAGGGGGAAAAAATACAGTGGACAAGAACAACCCTAAGAGAGGTGTCAGGAAATCCATTCTACTAGAAAATGAGTGTCTCTAAACCTCAGTTTCTTGAAGAAGTTTAAATTTAGCCCTCTGGGAAAAAGCAAGAAAAATGTTACAGGAAGCTGCAGTGTGGTAAATTGTTGTGATATGTCATGTGATTTACTGTGCAACTGTCCTGGCCCTTTACATACCCACTCCCAACCTTTTCATAAGTTTCCGAGAGAACACATATGGAATGAAGGGAAACTAGTTCTTTCCATTCTTTTTGTAAGTATATCTATAAACAGTAGGAGAGGACACAACCCAGTAGCTAAAGTGAGGCATCTGAATTATCCACAGATTTGTATTGTGTTGCTCCCCCCAACACACACCATAAATAAGTAAAAGCTTGATGTAAAGTATTAGGAGTTATGGTGGAGTCTTTCATGGCCAAGACCATTAACACTCAAGAAACCTCAGTGTGTATTCATTTCTTTTGAAATATCCAAGGAGTTCTAATTTTTACCCAACTCCAGGGTTATCGCTATTTGTGCTAAGAGTAGTTAGCAGATTTCACTGTGTTCATGAATGATGTTAGAATTTATGAAGTGCTGTCACATCTATTCTCTCATTTGGTCCTTACAACTGAGAGGTTAATAGCATCCCTGATTCATGTTAAGAGAAAATGAGGCTGAGAGATTAATTTTCTCAGGTTCACACAGCTGTTAAAGGGTAGAGCTGAGGCTAAGACCTGAATGTCTGACTTCAGGTGCAGCATTCATTCTCTGACACCATGCTGCTTTCTGAGGGTGGGGGATCTTGGGTTCAGAAATTCTGAGGATTAGTTTGCTGATCCCTTTTACTCTCTCTCCTCCCATTCTCCTGGATAGCAGTCCTTTGAGAAACAAGGTTTTCATTCCGGTACTCCTGCTGCCTCCTTCAACTTGCCTTCAGCCCTAGGAAGTGGGGGGCCCATCAATCCGGCCACAGCTGCTGCCTACCCACCTGCCCCCTTTATGCACATTCTGACCCCCCATCAGCAACCGCACTCCCAGATCCTTCACCATCACCTGCAGCAGGATGGCCAGGTAATAGCCCTTCCCCCTCTTTCCTTTCCCTTCCTTTTCCTTCCTATACCCTAAAACTACCTCCCCTTTCCTTTTCTTACCCTTCCTCACCACCACCTTCACCCAGTCCTCCCCAGCGCCAGCCATGGGCACACAGCACATACAGACACAAGCGCACACAACACGAGTGGCCGGCAAAGGAGATGTCAGAGAAGAGGCCAGATTGAAACCTTTTTTGCCCAGTTCCTTTGGTGCCTTTCTCCTCCACCTCTTCCCATAGCACAGTTGTCCTCATCCTATCAGACCTGGGTCACACCTCCCCTCTTACCTCTCCCAGCCTTCCCCCTTCCCTGACATTATAGCTTTCCCTTCTAATGGTGGAGTTCTATTGTCAAAGTTTGTCCCTTTATTTTCCATATATCCTGGTTCTGCCTCAGCTACCATATTTGCAGATGATTCTCTGTTGCCAGCGCCAGCAGGAGGAGCAGGTAATGAAACTGAATGATGATATGCTTGAACCCACTCCTTTTCAGTCCCCATTTCACCTCCACAGTCTCAGGGAACTTGAAAAGAAAAGATTGCACGGTCACAAATCGGGATACACAAACACAAACACCTTGCTGAGCTCTCTGGCCTCCCGTTCCTCTTGTCCTCCTCTCCTCAGTGTCTTTTTCTTTCTACCCTTCCCCGACTCTTGAAACACTTGGTTACTGGAATGGAAAGGATTCTTGGGGCAGCATCTGGAGCCTGGGGCCTCAGACTGTCTCTCTTACCTTTCCTGAAATGGGCTCGCAGATGTGATGTGTGGTAGGGGTGGGGAGCCCTGGGGTGGTGCAGGTGACCTCTCCCCCTTCCTCATAGGTGGTTGCGGAGCTAGAATAAGGGCTGCCTTGCTCTCAAAGACAGATGTCCAAATTGAGGCATTCATGGGGATCAGTGAAAGTGAAATCACCTTGTGATCACTCATCTCCAAGAGGCTATAATTCTCTCTAGAGAGTAGCCTTTCCTTGGATCAGGGGATGGTGGGTTTGGGGGGTGAGGAGAAGGTGAAATTGAAAATTAGTAGAACTGATGCACTATCTTGTCTCTCAAAGTATCCCACCCTCTTTTCATCTTTCCCTTATTTAAAGTTTTAAAGTGTTTTTTTACTTGTCAGAGGTGCTCTAACTGCTGTGTAAAACAAATTTCCTATGGTTAAGAAGTAAGCTTCAGAGTAGTTTCTAAGCAAGGGGAATGGGAGAGTAAAACAATTTCCAGATTTCCACCTGAAGATGTCATAAATTTGTCCCACTAACTAGACATCTTTTTCCTCCCCATTCACCCTCCCATTCCCCTGCAGACGGGCAGCGGGCAACGTAGCCAGACCAGCTCCATCCCGCAGAAGCCCCAGACCAACAAGTCTGCCTACAACAGCTACAGCTGGGGGGCCAACTGAGGCCCTGACTCTCTTCTCCCGGTCCCATCTTCTGAGAGGGCTTCTCAGCCTGGCAACTATGGAAACAGCATCAAAGAGAGAAAGGAATGTGGGGGGGTTCCACTGCCCCCACCCCCAGCGGCCCATCCCATGCCTCAGCTTCATGTCTGTCCCATTCCCATACCATCCCCACTCTGTTGTATGTATTATAGGATTTGTATTTTCTCCTTTTTTTTCTTCCTTTCCTCTCCTCCTCCCCCCTTGCATTCAAGATTATGAAACTTTGCTGTGGGCCCTGCCCTCCCTTCTCCTCCTCCTGTTCACCCTGGTGGTGTGTGGGTGAGGTAGGGAGGGGGGACCCCCAAATATATATCAGCCCAACAGCCCTAAGTCTCCTCCTTTATTATTAGGAAACAAAACAACAACAACAAAAAAATGGCGTCATGAATATGAACAGCATTGTCAGATGAATTAGTTGAAGTGTTTTTTTTTTTTTTTGTACTGTGTCCTCAAATTTAATGGATTAATGTGTCTTGTATATATAAAAAGAAAACCTCTACCTTCAGCCTCTGCCCATTCTTGCTCCGTCTAGGATATCCTCAGTCTCGTCGATGACCAGCTTGATGAATAAGTATTACTGTACCAACTGGGCCTTCTCTAGCAGGCCCCGAAGGCAGTGGAATAAAATGAAATCTTCGCCCTTTAAGAACTCCTCTGACCTTAATGTGCTAGTATCTTGCCCTTGAGGGCATTCCCTTCCCCCCCTCCCCTAAGAATTACACAGCGTGGTGCCTGGAAAGAATCACTGCAAATCTTCATTTCCTCCAGATCTACAGCAGATTTTAGGCAGTGAAGGGATAGCAGATATTGGGTGGAAAGGGAAAGGGTTAAGCAGGAGTTGAAAGAAATGGCTTTGTAGAATCAAAGTGTAATTTAGATGGATCCAGGCAAATGAACTGGAAAGAAATGAGGGCAACATGCACTGTTGGCTAGCAAAACTGAAGCAGTAGTTCTTACTTCTTGAGTGCTTTCACTTCAAGTAGCTAATATCCAACCCCTTGAAAAGGAGTCTAGAGCAAGGCCAGGGTTGGGATGGAGGTGGGGGTACAGGGAGGGGGAGGCTTTTAAAGTCAGTGACCCGAAAAAGAGGATACTTACAGCCCCAGATTCTCTCCCAAGACACTTCAATAGATTTCCCTTGCTCTCTTACAAAGTCTTTATCCTGGTGGTTGCAGACCCTGCCTGAAAGAATTAGGAGACTCCCGTATAGTTATGACAAAATCCTTAATAGCTGGAGAGATGGAGTTAAATCCATGCGTTCCTCTGTTTTTATCTTTTACTCAACTCTGGGGAAGTCACTACTAGAAGAAGCTTAATGCAACATTTTGTCCATCCCTCTAATTAATATTAGACTTTATTTGTATCAGTCAAGAAACAAACTGGACGGAGGAAAGGGGCGAGGTGGGTTTAGAAGGAAGACTGGTCGTCCATGGGTTGGTGAGCCGGCGGTGAGGGTGGGTCTCGGTCCGGTTCATTTGTGCGGGTGGGCTGCCCTCTGGCGGCTGCCTCCGGTGCCATCCAGTGTCAAACCCTCGAAACACCCTGTTGGAGCGGGTTGATCGGCAGGAAGGAGAATTGCCTTAGGAGGCAGGTGATCGTTGTAAAATGAAAATTCAGTACGCCCGCTCCCTTCACAGGAAACAGTAAAAGAGAAAGCCTTTGGAACGTGATAGGCCCGTCCGCCCTGCCCCCCCCCACCCAGTCCGGCTTACGGTCGTTTTACGACAGTGTCCGATCGCAGGCTTGCTTTCCGGTAGCGTGGTCTGACGCTTCGCTCAATTTCCGTCAGCGTAGCTCTGGCTACCCCCAGCTGTGGGGTTCGAAAGTTCGAGTCCCACTGCGGGAATGAGCCTCTTTGACCTCTTTCGGGGCTTTTTCGGCTTTTCTGGACCTCGGAGGTGAGAGCGGGTCCGGGCCAGAGAAGGTGGGGCGGGATCCTCTGAGGTGAGCTTGACCCTTGACACCCTATTTTTGGAAAAACATCCCTTTCCCTACTCTTTCAATTCCTGCGGAGAGAACGGAAGTCAACATTGAGCGCTCACCCCGCGACAGTAACCAGGGCAGTCGTTAAGAGGAGAGAAAACAGCCGCTTAAACCTTTCTCCAGTCTGGGGTGATGCAACAGGGGTGCGGGTGGGGAAGACAATAGGGCTTTGGGGAAGAGAACAGTGAGCAAGTGAGCAGGACCTTGGGAGAGAAGGGAGGGGCTGGGGAACAGTGAAGAAAAGCCGAGCGGAAGCGTTTGGGGGAGCCGCGAGGTGAGGGCTGACTTTGATAAAAACAAAATAAACCCGATGGCCAGTCCTCTTAACCCTCAATTCAGCTTCCTAGATCGCAACTCTTGTCTCACTTTGTCACCCATTAGCTGATTTTATGGTTTAAGTAGTGCTGAAATCTTGGTGGCCGATCTGCCTCCACCCCTAGCCACAGAGATCCCTTTTTTGGAGGGATGACTCGCGATGAAGATGAAGATGATGAGGAAGAAGAAGGAGCCACGTGGGGCCGTGGGAGCTCGAGATTTGAGGGTCCCCAGCCCCCCGAGGAATTTGGCTTCGGCTTCAGCTTCAGCCCAGGAGGAGGGATGCGTTTCCACGATAACTTCGGCTTTGATGACCTAGTACGGGATTTCAATAACATCTTCAGCGAGATGGGGGCCTGGACCTTGCCTTCCCGCCCTCCTGGTGTGTGGATGCCCCGGGGGAGAACCTGTGGTTTCTGCTGGGTCGGTGGGTGAAAAAAGGAACCTGCAGAGAGTAGTTGGGGGTTGGGAAGTGTGAGAAAACTGATGATTTCAAGGAGATTTAAAAGAGTCCAAGTCCCCAGCATCCACCTGCCACCTTTCTGCAGAACTTCCAGGTCCTGAGTCAGAGACACCTGGTGAGAGACGGCAGGAAGGACAGACGCTTCGGGACTCAATGCTTAAGTATCCAGATAGTCACCAGCCTAGGATCTTTCGTGGGGCCTTGGAGAGTGACGCAAGAACTGAATCCTCCAAACCAGCACCAGGCTGGGGCTCCCAGAGACCTTTTCATAGGGTGAGTACATCTGGGCCTGAAGTGGGAGCCTGTGGAGAAAACTGACTGCAAAGACTGGAAACCTTGTTGGAATCTTAACAGTCTTGGGTTGGAGTCCTAGGCCCTCCACTTGGTGTATTTATATGTTTTCTGTATTAAGCTTCTTGTAGGATTTTCTTTGGGGGGAAATGTGAGTTCTGCTTTTTGTTTAAAAAAATTGGTCTAAATGATTCTTGGACAAAGCAGATTTCTTGAGGGAGGACAGAAAAGTATCAGTTGAGGAATGCTTTTTGGTAGAGGGATACATAAAACAGGTAGGAAGGTGGAAGGTATAAGTAAATAAAGCTATCCTGGCTGGGATTATTTCTGCTGAGGAAAAGTAGTTTTGGAACTTGGAAATAGTTTGGGTTCTGTGACCCCCTCAAATTTGATTGAAAGGTGTCATTTGACCTACTTTGGCTTCTTCTGCAGTTTGATGATACGTGGCCTGTGACCCCCCATTCTAGAGCCAGAGAGGACAATGGTGAGTTTGGAGGGAAAGGACATTTACCAGCCCTTTGTTCTCCCTCCCTGAAATTTCTTCCGGCTACACTTGTTCCCTTCTTTCCCTTGGACTCCTTCTTTCCTCTTTCCTCTCTCTGCCCTTCTAGATCTTGATACCCAGGTTTCCGAGGAGGGCCTTGGCCCAGTTCTGCAGCCCCAGCCCAAATCCTATTTCAAGAGCATCTCTGTGACTAAGATCACTAAGCCAGATGGGGTGAGTTGGGAGAGACGGGTAAAGGGAACTATGGTCAGAGAATGTTCTGGAAAGGGAGACCTATGTAAAGAAATCAGTTAACTCACCTTTAGTGATGTTAGGGATATGGTGGGGGCTTCTCCTTGTAGACAGTAGAGGAGCGCCGGACTGTGGTGGACAGTGAGGGCCGGAAAGAGACCACAGTAACCCATCAAGAAGCAGGTGGCTCTCCTAGAGATGGTAAGTAAAGAGTATGAATCAAAGGGATCCATTTCTTAATTCCTCGGGAAAGGGAAACCCTTAATCCTCCTACCCTTTAACATTATTATTCTCCTTTGCCCCTGTCTAGTCTCTTTCATTTAGCCTCTGTGTATCACTTTCTTCCTTAGGTCCAGAATCACCAACACCTCCATCCCTGGATGATGCCTTTTCCATCCTGGATTTGTTCCTAGGACGTTGGTTCCGGTCCCGGTAGCCTTGTTAACCCTCAGAGGCCTTTAGGTTCTTTTCGCCTCCCACCCTTTGCTCACCAGCAATGGGCTTAGTTCTCCTCCTGCCACGTCAGCACCTTGGGTGTGTGGAACAGTGAATTGGGGGTATGTCAGTATGTCACTCACCCAGACTGACCAATAAAACCTTTATTTATGCTAATTCCTTAGTCTTGGCTTTGTCATGGCTGTTCCACTTTCTCACACTATCCAGGGCTTCCCAAATTAACTTGGCCCACAAAAAATTATTTCTTAATTTTTTGCTTTACTTTCCAAAACCTGATTTTGATAAGTAAGGGTCAGGTATCTCTAGAAGATGATTTTCCTTATGAAGAGATAAGATAACTAGTGATAATTCCAGGGAAATTTCTACATGGGGATGCATTAGATTAAAAAAAAGGAAGTATGTGTATAAGTGTAGAGGAAAAACTGCTTCCCTAGGTGTGGGAGCACTATGATTGGGTAGTTCATGAGATAATTTGATGAAGTACATGGGCAAATATGTTTTCCTTTACTGGCTATGTTTTTATTTTTATTTTTTTGTATATATTAGGGAAAATATAACTAGCAAAACATTATTGGTCTCTTCAACGAGTGGTACTGGGAAAGCTGGACAGCCACATGTAAAACAAGTAGATTAGAACATTCCCTCATACCAGATAGAAAAACTCAAGATGTAAATGTAGGGACTTCCCTGGTGGTGCAGTGGTTAAGAATCCGCCTGCCAGTGCAGGGGACATGGGTTCGGTCCCTGGTCCGGGAAGGTCCCACATGCCGTGGAGCAACTAAGCCCGTGCGCCACAACTACTGAGCCTGTGCTCTAGAGTCCGTGAGTGAGCCACAACTACTGAGCCCACATGCTGCAACCACTGAAGCCCACGCACCTAGAGCCCGTGCTCTGCAGCAAGAGAAGCCACTGCAATGAGAAGCCTGTGCACTGCAGTGAAGAGTAGTCCCCGCTTGCCACAACTAGAGAAAGCCCGCACACAGCAACGAAGACCCAACACAACCAAAAAAAAAAAATAAAGTTTTCAGGGACTTACCGGGTGGCACAGTGGTTAAGAATCTGCCTGCCAATGCAGGGGACACGGGTGTGATCACTGGTCCGGGAAGATCCCACATGCCGTGGAGCAACTAAGCCCGTGAGCCACAACTACTGAAGTCCATATACCCCAGACAATGAAGCCCGTGTGCCCTAGTGCCCATGCTCTGCAACAAGAGAAGCCACTGCAATGAGAAGCCGCACACCTCAACGAAGAGGAGCCTCCACTCACCGCAACTAGAGAAAGCCCGTGCACAGCAAAGAAGACAAAACGCAGCCAAAAAATAAATAAAATTTTAAAAATTATATAATGTGGATCCCACATTAACAGATCAAGTACTCTATAAGTCCTTATAGAGTGATATTAGCTGAGACCCTATGGGCAGGAAAGGCAAACCTATACTCAGAGTAAGTGTCAATCCCAGTCAAAAGTGATGGGGAATCTAGTATCCTTGTCCCTAAGTGTCTGCTTCCTCTCCTCGAGAGAGAGCACTGTATTAGGGACTTAGTGTTGGTATTTGTTAATGGCAGATTGCACGTTGGCCACAGCAGTGGTTAACTGAGCCGTGGTGAGTAGGAGCTCACACTGTTGGGCCTGTGCATAGCCTGTATCCTACCACCAGTTACTCTACTCAGTGTATTCATTGTTCAGAAGTGGGTGGCTGATGACAGGCAGTGGCTAAGTCATTCTTCCTGCTTGGTTGTTCAGTGCATCTGTGATGGATGCTTTCTGGTGGGCGTTAACGTATAATACAAAGACCTTTACACTTCAAGACTACTCCCATAGGTCCATCCTCAGACTTTCTTGTCCCTGATCTTCCACTCTTGTCTTTTCAAGCCCCTGACCAAACAACCAGGCCAGTTGTGACTGTGTATGTTCTTAGCTTCTCTTTCCACGCAAAGTGGATGACCAGATGTGCTGTCCAAATCTCTGTCCCCTGGGAGGATTTCCCCTCACCACTGTCTTTCAAGGCCACTCTTGATTTGTTGCAATGCAGCAGCAGTCAATTTTTGGCTTTTGCCCACAAACTGCCAACTCATGTCTGAACCAAGCTTATTCCTTCTCTGATCCCTCTTCACAAGGGATACATGTCATAGACTGAATGTGCCCCCCCCTACCCATTTCATATGTTGAAACCTAACCCCCAATGTGATGGTATTTGGAGGTGGGGCCTTTGGGAAGTGATTAGGTTATGAAGGTAGAGCCCTCATGAATCAGATTAGTGCCCTTATAGAAGAGACCCCAGAGAGCTTCCCTGCTCCTTCTGCCACCTCAGGACACAGTGAGAAGACAGCTGTCTATGAACCAGGAAGTGGGCCCTCACCAGACCCCGAATCCGCTGGCACCTTGATCTTGGAATCAGCAGCTTATAGAGCTGTGAGAGATCAATTTCTGTTGTTTATAAGCCACCCAGTCTATGGTGTTTTGTTATAGCAGCCTGAATGGACTAAGACAATCCCCAATAGGGTCATGTGAGCTGAGGGAGAGATGCCTGGTAAATGACATGAGTCTGGGCCACTTACTTTTCAGCTGGCTTGTGCCCTCTGATCCTGCTTATGCCTGAACCCAAAGATGTCACTTCCATTTTACAATGTGTTCTTGCTGGGCCCACCCTTCCTAATGACATGGAGAATTAGGCAGAGCCCAGCTTGTGATGGGCAGTTCTGGCTACTTGGTCACTTGATGAATTGTAATCAGATGCTCTGTCTCTATTGGAGCCCAGAAGCACTGTAAGAGCTGCTTTTCAAAAGGTATGTATATCTCTGCTGCAGATGGCATGGCTTTGCTCCAGAGCCCTGTGGGTCTACATTATGATTCTCCTATTAGAGCTTGCCAAACCCACACGGTATCTTTTCCTACTACAGATACTCTAGTCTCACTGGGTCTGCTGGGTCACATGTCTGAAGAGGCCTTTTCTGCTTTGGCCCCACTCGAAGTTGACAGCCTTCAATGGTCAGAGTTGTATTCTCAAGTGTGAAATACATCGCTCCTAAATCCTAAGTAGATTGGTGATGTGTTTTTTTCTTAGTGGTGGAAGGTAGGAGATGCAATAATCAGTCCTTTACTTCAGATTGGATATCCAGCATGTCCCAGACCACTGGACCTCTCAAAACTTTACCAAGGTGGCAGTTTCCTGAATCTTTATAGGATTGTTTCCCACCTTCTGAATACATGTTATCTTTCCAGGGCCTCCAATATACTTCCATTTCTTCCTCTTCTTATCTGATTAGCATGATGTTACATATAGAGCTGACTCTTGCACAACGCAGAGGTTAGGGCCTCTGACCATCTGCCCAGTCAAAAATCCAAGTCCCCTCCAGGGACTTCCCTGGAGGTCCAGTGGTTAAGACTTCTCCTTAACCACTGGAGGGGGTGCGGGTTCGATCCCTGGTCAGGGAGCTAAGATCCCACATGTCTCGCAGGACCCCCCTCAAAAAAATCCAAGTATAACTTTACAGTTAGCTCTCTGTATATGTGGTTCTGCATCTTCGCATTCAACCAACTGTAGATCGTGTAGTACTGTAATACATATTTAATGAAAAAAATCCACATGTAAGTGGACCCGAGGAGTACAAACCTGTGTTGTTCAAGGGTCCATTGTATAGTGGACAAATATGATGTTCTTCAAAATGTCCAGATAGTCAAGCTCCCTTCAGATTATATTATGACAGAGGACCAGAGAGTTTACATAGTCCTGGGGTAAGACCATAAGTGTTTATCACTAGACTTCCCACGTGGATGAAATTCCTTGGGATCCTCCTTTCTGATCTGGTTGGGATGCAAAATAACATATTCACCAGATTAATGGCTACATACTACCAACCAGAGGCTGTATTAAACTGCTCTATAAAGTTACCATTTGGGACACAACAATTGCAATTGGAGTTACTATTTGAATAATTTTACCGTAGACCACTGCCATCTGCCATGATCTATCTGGTTTTTGTAGGAGCCAAACTGGTGGTATGAAAGGGACCACCTCTCTTATGTTCTTTACATCTTTGAGGGTGGCACTAATCTCTTCCATTTACCCTAGGATATGGTATTGTTTTTATTTATTATCTTGGTGTGAGGTAGTCTCAGCCCTCTAATTGGCCTTCATCACTTACTCCACAGGTCAAGAAACCAATATGAGTGTTCTGCAACTTCAAAGAATGTCCATTTCAATTATATGTTGGGGTGTCAAGGAAGTGACCACCTGGTGGATCCTTGGTCTCAGTGAATATCCTGTGAACCAGACCTGAGCCCAGGACTCCATTTATTATCTGGACCCCATATGCTCCTACTCTAACAAGGGGTCGTGGTACAGCTTTGGGTTGTCAGCTGTCAATGTTAGTTCAGATCCTTTGTCCAAAAATCCTCAAAATGTCTGAGTATTCTCCCATTTTTCAATAATGGTCATCAATGTAAATGACTTGTTTAGGCATTTTTACTTTTCTTAGCATGAGCTATCATTTTCCCCAAGCCTCCTAGAAGTATATTCACCCCACATCCCACGGATCTTGCCAGGATTTAAATCCTAAATCCCAGGAGAGTGTTCCCTTATCAATAAATTCTTCCACATCTAACTTTATGTTCCACTTCCTTTGGTCCAGCACTCTCGGCATCCAGTTCTATGTATAACGCTACCAAACTCCCCTCGGTCTTTGAATCCCTGCATCAACCATTCATTGATGTGGATCCTACAGGAGGACACGTGACCTTGGCTGAAGCAGTTCCCTGCCACAGAAGTCACTGCCATGAGGGAAGTAGCTGAGTGCTATCAGCATCTGTTATTCCCAGCAGCTGGGGAGTGGGTGCATTAGCCCTGAAAAGGGGACCTGGGTGGAGCACTATAATATCCGCTAAAGCCAGTAAAGAAGTATTATGTCACAGAGATGTGCCCAGGACTGTGCTAGAGCCCCCAGAGTTATATAGCCCAGCTCTCAAGAACCTCATAAACTATATCAGTATTTTTAAAATCTGTATATTGTCTGTTTCCACCTACTAGAGCATCAGCTCTAAGAGGGCAGGAGCTATGTTTCGTTTACCACTGTTTCCCCAGGGTCTAGAGCTTGATTCATAGTTGAATGAATCTTAATTAGAGGCTTGAGATATGAAGAAGTAGGAAGTGGCTGTCTTAAGCAGAATAAGAGTGGCAAGCATCCAGAGAAGGGGAGGTGGAGCTCAGCGTGGGCATGAAGCCCTCATCTGGAGCCATGGCAAGAGACACAAAGACAGAGCATTCTCTAGTCAAGGTGATACTGCATCAAAGTACAAGCATTCCTTATGTGGGTTTTATTCCTGCAGCCTGCGGTCTTCAGCCCAGTCTCTCTGGAGGCATATTGAATTTCCCAAGCATCCAAATGGTTTGGGGGAAGACTTCACGTTCCACATGAGGGGCATTGTGGAATATCAGAGGGAGTGTCAGAAGACCTGCATTTGAATTCAAACTTAGCTGTTAACTAGCTGTGTGGCCTGGGGAATTCTAAGGCTCTCTCAGTATCCTCATCCGCAGAGCAGGAGCGATAGTACAATACTACTTTCCACAGCTGTCTTGAGCACCAAGAGAACTAATGTACATGAAGCAGCCTACTCCTCCCAGTTTTTCAGCATAAGGGGAGGCTCCTCCTGGGAGGACTGGGGATGAGAGACAGAGGAGACAGAGGCTGGGCAAACTCCAGGCTCTAGTTGTGCACAGAGACTGCCCATAGACCTTCTCCCTCCCTAGCTTCCACTCATGCACAGACAGACATTAGCTGCTGTTCAGTAACTGAGATAATTGGTTTTAAAGTCTTTTCCTTATCTTTGCCCCTGAGAGGCAGAAGCTGTGTAGCAGCAGTGCACCTATGCAGACAGAGGGAGTGGTAACCAGAGATAAGGTGTCCCCACCATGGCCTACACTCAGTCCCTGGCCCAAGTCAAGGACCGGCTTCAGATCCACAGCATCCTGGCCCGGCAGTGCCTGGCCAGAGTTTCTGGGTGTGTTTGTGCTCACAGTAGGCAGGGTAATTGGGGGAAGGAAAGAGGGGAGGTGGGCAAAAGTTTCTGGCTCCTCCTAGCATCCTTATCTCTTCCTCCTGGTGTCCCGCTTCAACTCTCCATCATTTCTCTTTTTCCCCGCTCTTGTCCCTTTTATCCCTCTCCTACTCCCTCATTTTTATGCCTGTCCCTTTCCATCTCTTATCCTCCTCCCCTTTCTTTACTCTTTCTCTGCTTCTCCCATTTTTTCCCCTTCCCTCTTTCTGCTTTTTCTTGCTGATCTCTCAAGTCCATTCATCTCTCTTGGCCACTCCCCTCACCTTCCCAGTCCCTCTCTCCTGTTGGTCCACCAGGCTCCTTATTCTTGGTTCCCTCTTCCTCATCTTCCTTCTCTCTACCAGCTCCTCATACAGGGGACTTTGGCCCAGGCTGTCACCAGTGGAGGAACCAAAGGCAACTTCTTCATCATGTTTCTGGCTAGCTCTCTGGGTGTTAGGCTAGCCATCTACATCAGTGGTAATGTCTCAGGTAAGGAGGGTGAGGTCTGGTCATCAGACGGGGTAGGATTGTGTACTTGAGTGTGGTAATTGTGAAAAGGCAGATCCTTTGGTGACTCATAGATATTATCTCCTTGAGCTTGACCAGTGACCTGGACTGAGATATGCCTTTGGCCCAGTCCAGTCCCTTCCCTTTCTGTATCTTGCCATCCCGCTTCTTCACATTAATCCTCCACTCACATAGATGGAGATCTGTGGCAAAGCATCAAGGGTAAGTACTCTCCTCTTCTGTCCCCCACCTAAGCCCTTGGGGGTTCACCTTTGCTCAGGACCTCACCTGCTCGTCCCCCAGGCACACATTGCGTCAAGTGCTGTAGTGGAAAGAGCAGACAGACCCAGGTTCAAACTTGGCTTCACTGTGTGACCTTGACAAGTTGCTTAACCTCCTTGAGCTTCAACTTCCTAATCTATATGATGGGAAGAGTAACATTTGTCTTCTTAAGAGTTGTGGGGAGGAGTAGCAGTGTTACCTGGTGACAGTGCCTGGCAGTGACACAATGGATATTGGTTTTCTTTTCTTGATCTTTGAAGGGGCCCACCTGAATCCAGCCTTCTCCCTGGTCATGTGCCTCCTGGGATGCCTCCCCTGGGTCAAGTTTCCCATTTACTCCTTGGTGCAGTTGCTATCCGCTTTCTGTGCCTCTGGAGCATAGGTATATGCTCTCTATCATGGTAACAGAGAGAACAGGGTTGGGGACACCTGTGTGTGGGCAAGGGTGCCTTAGAGCAGTTTTGAATGAGCAAAGATGACCCTGCAGATGCCCTACAGAACTATACAGGTGGGAACCTGACAGTGACTGGTCCCAAGGAGACAGCCTCCATCTTTGTCACCTACCCTGCCCCCTATCTGTCCCTGAGCAATGGCTTCCTGGATCAGGTAGGCATGAGGGGGTGATTTGGGAAAGCCACAACCTTTGCCCTTGTCCCCCGGGACCTCAGCCTATTGTTCAGGCTCTGGGTGGGATGTGGGGTTGCATTTATGTTTGCACCTCATCTTCCCCAGCTGCCTGTGTTGGACAAAGTCAGATGACGTGGGGTGGTAGCCTGGAGTGCTTGGGTGGGATAGGGCAGATGGAGCACCTGACAGCTGATGGGAGCCCCTCTGCCTCTGTCCACTCCAAGGTTCTGGGCACCTGGATGCTGACTGTGGGGATCTTAGCCATCCTGGACGCACGGAACAAGGGAGTGCCTGCGCGTGTGGAGCCTGTGGTAGTGGGGTTGCTGATCCTGGCCATCAGGCTATCCATGGGTGCCAGCTGTGGGTTCCCAATCAACCCTGCCTGGGACCTCGACCCACGGCTTTTCACCTACATGGCTGGCTGGGGCCCTGAAGTCTTCAGGTGAGAGACGGCCTGCCCTGGTGCTGTCCTTCCACTCATCCCTCTGCTAAAGGCTCTAAGCCTTGGTCCCCAGATCTTCCTTTTAAATAGTTCTCTTGGCCTCTTAGGACAGTGAACCTCCTCTAAGCCCAAGTTCTCCCTTTCTCTTTTGTCCCCTGCCTCCCCCTCCACTCTTTTCATTGAAACAGTGACATTTAGAGGTTGTGTTCTTGGGCACATCACATTACCTGTTTGGACATTAGTAATCTCATCAACAAAACACAGATATTCAGATATTTCCCTAAGGCAAGAGGCTGGACCAAGCTCTCCTGGAGTCTCCTCTTTAAGTGCTATGCTCTGGTGCCAAGACACCTTCTTTCTGGTGTCTATCACCCCAGGAATTGCTTTAGGGAGTTCTCTTACTACTACCGCCAGTTCTTCAGAGGGAAGGCTAAGGGACTCACCCTGATATCGCCCTTCTGATCTTCTCTTGTAGCGCTGGCAATGGCTGGTGGTAGGCCCTCTAGGGAGGGCCACACTTAGCACAGCCACACACTAGCAGCTGGTGGCTCTGCACCATCCTGAACACTCAGAGCCAGCTCAGGATTTAGAGTGTGCCCAACCTGAAGCCTCAGACTCGGAAAGTCCTGCCGCAATTCAGGTGCAGGAGAGTAAGCTGTGATTCTGACATGACAGTCCTCACCTCCCTCATGGACACTGAAGAGGGCCAGAGACCCATGCCTGGTGACAAGATGTTTGTTCTCTTTATTAATACACCAGGACCTGGGCAGCTTCTCCGTTTATTCATCTAGGCATCGCTTCCTCCTAAACTGGGGAGGATGCCTGGACAGGGAGAATTGAAGAGGATCAGGTAAGGGACCTAGGCTTTTCATCGCCTCCTGCCCCAGGCAGGTTTTCGGACCCTGGACTTCCAGGAACGCAGTTCCTCAAAGTAGCCGCCAGAGGGTGCGCACCCTGGAACCCGGATTGGGAAGGCTGCGGAAATCCGCAGGATCGTGGGGGCCGACCATCTAGTGCGGGGCATAACCCAGGGGACTTCCTCCAAAGCTTGGTCCCCACTGCCTGACTCCTTGCTCTCGTAACCTCAGCGCCGCCCGCCTTTCCGCTCACTGGGGCGCCTCGCAGAGATTCAGCACCCCGCAGATAGTAATTAGGGGTACGGGGAGCCGCCTCCACCAAGGGGGCGTGGTGGGGGAAAAAAGGGAGGGCCGCCGGAGGAACACAGGCATGCAAGCGCCTGGAGACTGGGAGAGCAAGCGGGAGAAACTGACGCACTGACCCAATACCTAGACATTCCGGGCTGTGTCATTGAAGGAGAGGGTGAACAGTGAGATGAGCCAGGGCGAGGAGAGAAGGCGAAGGAACAGAGGGAATGAGCGTAGGGGTAAAGAAAGCTGGTGCGGAGGAAAATTCTCGTCGTTCACCGCTCCCCTAAGTCTCTCACACATTAGCAGATAAACAGAGTTCTTCTGTTTCCTTTTTTTCCAAAAAAAAAAAAATCTCAGCGCTATCTCGCCTCCAGACTTTTTTTTTTTTTTTTTTTTTTTGACCGGGGATGGATCGGAGAGTGGTTGGGACGGGGACAGCGGCCTCACACCGCGGAGGAGCATCAGAGGGGTTAAGACCCTCCCCCTGCCCCGCACAAAGATGGCGGCTCCCGCCTTCCCTCTCCCTCATCCCTCCCCAAAACCCCCTCCCGCCCCCCGCCCTCTCCCGCCACCTCCGTCACTTCCGCCCCGCCGTGGCCGAAACTGACACAAAGTAGCGGGCCGAGGCCCTGGGGGGAGAGGGGCTGTAGCTGGGGGGGCGGGAGCCCGCGGGGAGCTGAGCCGAGCGCCCCCCGCCCCAGCCCCCGGCATGGGCAGGACGTGGCCGCCGGGGCGGGCGCCGAGCGCTGAGCGCTGAGGTGAGGTTTGGCAAGGCGGGGGCAGCAGCCCAGGAGCGCGGGGCCGGGAGGGCAGGGGGAGATGCTGCTGCGGACGCGGACTCGGGACTGGAGGGGCCGGGGCGGGGGGTGTGGGCAGGGGAGGACAGGGGACAGGGAGTCGGAGCTGCGGTGAGACGGAGGAGGGGGAGTGGATGATTGGAGAGAAGATGGTGTTGGGTGCCTAAGGGTGGGGGAGATTCGGGAGGCCGTCCGCAGGATGGGAGGGTGGGGTGCTGAATGGGCGCGTGGAGACCAGCAAAGGGGCGCGGGAGTGTGGAGGAGAAGCTTATGGAGCAGCGGAGAGGGGAGAACCGGCCAGAGTCGTGGGGGTGAGGGGAGTACCCGGGGTCCGAGGGTTTGGGTGCCTGGAGAAGGGAGTTTGGGGGTGGTAGGCGTTGTCTCTGTAAGGTGGAGGTCTCTGTGCGTGAGGAAGACCAAGGGTGCAAGGCGAGGTGCTAGCTCTGGGAGTCCAGAGCTGGGGGAGAGTCCTGGGTTCTGTCCTTGGCCATGGAAAGTGGCCAGGCGTTGGTGGCAAGTGAGCCGGGGGTCTTGGATTCCATTCTCTTCTGTTTCCCTGACCTGCCCATAAATATCCCTGCCAGCTTCCTCTAAAAGAAGGGGTCAGGCTTCCTGGGTTTGGGCTGGAGGGGAGCAGGGGCCAGGCCTAGAGGAGGAGCCGTTTTCCTCCATGGAGCATTGCCTTCTTCCCAGAGCTGGCTATTTTTATCCCAAATGTGGCTGCAGAGGGGGCTGGGGCAGGGTGACGGGGCAGAGCCACGTGGCTAATGGGCCTGGGCTCAGAAAACCCAGGCTGTGTGAGACTGGGAAGGAGAAGTGAGAGAGGGTCCCTGTTCCCAGGTCTCACCCCTCCCTTTCCTTCCCTATTATGGCACCCCAGAGGGGATGAAGTCTGGGGCCAGCCAGCTTTCAGTCTCCCCAGGGTCTTAGAGGTAAAACAACTTTCCTGGTAGGTGTCCAGACTCCTGACAGCCTGTGCGGCTCCTTCATTAACTCTTTCTTTCATAGGAGTCAAACCCAGATCTTCAGGCTGATAGTGTTTCTTGATTGCCTCCCTCCCTGAGGGCGGGGCTGGCTATGGAACTTGTGATGCCCACCCTTGCATCCTCTCTTTTAACCTCTCCATGCCCCACCCTCCTATGACTCATACTCTAGACTGGGTGGAGACCCTGGCTGGGGGCCCTGTAGGAAGGCTTGGCATCTTGAAAACGTGGATGAGGTTTTTCTTCTTCCCTTGGTTGCCAGGGTTGGGGAGGGTCAGAGAGGAAAAGGACTTCTGGCTCTAGGTATATGCCTGACTGGGGTTCAGGAAGGGAGTCCGGCTTAGTGAACGAAGAATTGGTGTGGGTGACAGGGCCTTGGCCATAGTGTGTAATTATAGAGGCTGGGCAGACAGACAATTAGTATCTCTTAGGGCTGACAGGCTGGCAGGGTGTTCCCAGGAGGCTGGAGACAGGGGAACCAAGGGGTAGGAAGGCTTTCCACCCAGACAAAGAAAGAGGAGGTGGACAAGAGGACCCAGGACCTCGCTGGCAGCTTCCTTTGAGCTAAGCTGGGATGAGGCTCTGTGACCCTGTCTTATAGGCCAGGGCTTTTACCTTTTTAGGTGAGAGGAAGGACATGGGGAGATAGAAAGAAGCAGAGGTCCATCTGACTGATGCTCCCTGAGCTTTCACCCAGTGCCAGACTGACTGGACTAGGCTTGGGGTGAGAGAGAGAGGGAGATAGGGATGACTCCCCAGCAGGGTTGAAAAGACCCCTTTGCTGGCCCAGAAGGGCAGCTAACCCAGACTGAGAGGAAGTGGTTTGGGGACTGTGTGCAGGAAATGAAGGCCAAGCCTCTAAAGTGAGCTCCCCTGGAGGAGGTGATAATGGAAGCCCCAGTAATGGGGGGGGGGATGGGAAGATTATAAGCTTTTTGAGAAGGGTGGGGCCTGCCCACCCTGTTTCCTGATGCTCTGCCAGGTGTTTCCTGGCTCATGTTCCCTCAACCCCACCCTTTAGTGGAAATTCTGCTTTCCAGTAAACACAGGCACCCACTCACCGCCACCAGGAGGGCACATGGGGCATCCATTGTCCCTGGGATGGGTACCTTGAGAGCTGTGCCCCTTCTGTCAATATCTGGCCTCTTCTCTTTGCCCCCTTCCTTTCCCAGCAGGTCTTGGTTTTTGTAAACGGTCAGTCACCTCATGTTATCCAAGGCAGAGGCATTGGGGGAGGTGGTGGGGAAGTTCCCTCTTCTTTCTCAGGGACCTATCAGGGCAGTAAGAGCAGAGTGTTGCTGTGGAGTTAGTGGGGAAGGCTGGGGGAGGGGCAAGGTCAGAACTGGGGAAGAAAACCCTCAGGAGGAGTCTGAAAAGGGGAATGAAGGTTACCCTCAGTTTCCTGACCTCACGCATATGTCACGTTCCTGCAGGGTCTCCCATGGGATTGCTGGGACCTTGCTGGGTGAGATGGCACTGTGTGCAAAAAAGCGCCCCCCAGGTAAGACAGGCAGGAGGCGGGGTCGGGGGGAATCCCTGGGACCATCAAGAGTGGGTGTTATTATGACTCAGGGAGCAAAGGAAGAGGGACGACAGGTAATGAGCCTGAAGGAGGGTAGATTGCAGCCCCTATCCATCCTGGGGGGAGCCTTAGGAAACCGAATTCTTCGCCTTGATTCCCTAAGCTGGGTTCTTCCCCAGGAGGGTGCTGAGTGCCTGCCCCTCACCCCCAAACACATAAACTCTTATCTTGGGGCACCTGGAGCTCCTATTCTGTGGTCTGGGGAGCCCGGGGTGCTGTGTTCCCACCATCTCCTCTCCGTCCTCGCACTTCGTTTCCTCCCCTCATTTTCCCATCCAAGGCCAGGTCCTCCTTGTTTTCCTGAGGGCGGGGGTGGGGGTGGGAGGCGGTGGGATGAAAGCGGTTGCCCCGGACAACGCTGGCAGTCCCCTCACCCGCATTGGCCGGGCCGAGGGAGGCGGGACTCCGTGCTGGCTTTCGCCTACGCGGCGCGCTGGCAGGCTGCTACCCCTGCAGTCGGGGGAGCGGGCGGGGGCGGAGCCCAGGGAGTGCAAGTCGTGTCCGGGGCCACTCAGAGCGCGCTGGCGTCCGCGGGGGACATCGGGGGCGGCGGTGGCGCAGCAGAGCGCGCGGCGTCGCTGGGTGCGGGCGGCCGGGAGGATGGCCGGGGCTGCAGGTGGGGCGCGCGCCACACGGCCGGGGCTCCACTCTGAGCTGCCGCAGCTCCGGTGCCTCCCTGGGGGGCCGCCCCATCGGAGCCGCTGAGGCCGAGGACAGACCGACAGACAGACCGCCCTTCCCCCGCTCAAACTGGGATCATGACGGTCCCCAAGGAGATGCCCGAGAAGTGGGCCCGGGCCGGGGCTCCCCCCTCCTGGAGCCGAAAGAAGCCCTCTTGGGCGACAGGTAACAGGAGGCAGCGACTGGCAGCTCTCCCGAGCCCGTAATTTACCCCCTTCCTCCCTCACATTCGCTTGTCCCCGGCCTCCCCCAGCCTTCCCTTGTCCTCTGCAGACTCAGAGATCCTGACTCCGAAGCGTTTGGTCCCTGCCTCTCCTTTTGCATGGTCTTTGGTGACTGCACAGGCACTCAGCCTGAGGGGTCCCCTCTGGGGAAGTTTTGGGAGTAAAGTGACCACGCAGGGAAGGAGCACTCTGGGTAGGCAGAGGATGCTTCGGTCTGAGGTTTTTGTTACTGCAGTGTGCTCTGCAGGGGGCTTGGGAGGGGGTGAGGGAAGGCGTCTGGAATGCTGCCTTTGGCTCCAGGACCGGTTTGCATTATGTTTACTGCCTAACCAGGGTACCCCCTTTTTCAGCCTATGGTCCTGACCACGGGAGATGGGCTGGAGAACACTTCCTAGGACAGCCCCATATTCTGGGACCTGAACTTGGTGCCTGCAGTCCCAGATATGTGGGTGTTCAGAATAGGTGTAGTTCATTTGTCATTCAGTGACAGATGTGTTTTTTAGGGGAAATATGTGCAGATGGCACAAGAAAGGTTACGCTTAGAGAGCAACTGCTTCAACTACATCCCATTCCTCCCTCTTTCAATTTCTGTCTCAGTCTGCATGACCCATATCCCTGACCAGCCCCCTTCAGCTCATACTGAAGATGAGCTTTGAAATAAGATGATGTCATTGTGGGCCAGTCAGAAGCCGCTGCTGATGACATGTGACAAGCAGAGGCTTCTGTAGGGGGGACTGCACGTGGGGCTGGGATGCTGCCGCAGAGCAGTTCCAGGGCACAGTGACCCTCTGTCTTGCCACCCACCCCACCCACTAGGTTAGGAGGAGGGCAGTACCGTGGCTTGATCTGCAGGGGTTTCCAGGAGAAGGAAGCTTGGTGTCTTCAGCTACTGTTCCTCTGGAGATACCCAATGCCGTTAATTCCTACAGCATTAATTAAAGGGATGGGGGAGAGAAACTGAGTGTCCCCCCAGTGGAAGACCTTGACGGTTGTTGGTGAGGAAAGGAGAAGGCATCTTGTCCTGAGAATGTAATACCTGCAGAGCCCAGTGGTCAGGCTGGTGGTGAGAGGTGGACTAGAGGGAAGAATTTAGTGGCACCTCAGGTGTGGTGCTAACTCCTTAAAAACTGTGTGCTGTGGAAGGAACCAAGGCCCCTCAGTGGAAAACCCATAGAGTGGGGTGGGCCTGACAAGGTGTTGGGCCAGGCCTCAGTTTGCTCCTGACTGCAGCATCATTCTGTTGCAGAAGAAGAAAGGAGGGCGCGGGCCAATGACCGAGAATACAATGAGAGATTCCAGTATGCGGTAAGTGGCTCTAGACCACCTGTGCTCTCCTCCTGAGTCAGAAAGGGGAAAGGTGCATCCCCTCTGTCCTAGGCTGGGACACAGGGCTGACTGCTGGGAGAGTGCTTGAGGGAGGGGAAGGCAGCCTCCTCGCCACTCTCCACCTGCTGTGTGCTGAATTTTTCATGGCCTTCACCTGTCAGTGAAGCAGGATACATTGACCCCTCCTCCTCTTTCGCCCTCCCACACCTCTGGTCACTGGCTTTTGGGGACAGAGGTTTGGAAAGTGTGGACGGAGGAGGCAGCCTCAGTCTCATTCTGGGTTGGGGTTGGAGGCTGCCTCATTATCTTTTCTCCCACTGCCACAGAGTAACTGCATCAAGACCTCCAAGTACAATATTCTCACCTTCCTGCCTGTCAACCTCTTTGAGCAGTTCCAGGAAGTTGCCAATACCTACTTCCTGTTCCTTCTCATTCTGCAGGTAAGTGACCTGCGGTAAACCCTTTGCAACTCACAAAGCGATATAAAGTCAAGGAAGAGAAAGGTCTAGGGGAAACGAGGACGGGGCCTCGGAAGCATGCCTTTTCTTTCCTTTTTTCAGTTGATCCCACAGATCTCCTCCCTCTCCTGGTTCACCACCATTGTGCCTTTGGTTCTTGTCCTCACAATCACAGCTGTTAAAGATGCCACTGATGACTATGTGAGTTGTTTTCATTCTTATACCTTTTTCCCACCCCCCACCCCACAACTCACTTTCCTCCACCCAGCACAATTCCTCAGTGACCTTGCCATTCCTTACCTGGTCCAGCTAGATCCATGATATCTTGGCCAAGAGTAGGGAGGGGGAGTCAGGGAGAGAGTAGACCTGTGAATAGGTGTAGACAAGGTAGTACCCAGCATGCTCTGCATTCCACTGATCATCTAAGTTCCTCGGAGCGGGAGAAGGTGTCTTACCTTTCTTTCCTCTCTTCAGTTCCGCCACAAGAGTGATAACCAGGTGAATAACCGTCAGTCTCAGGTGCTGATCAATGGAATGTGAGTGCCTGTTGGAGACTGAGGGCCTTGGGGAAGAAAGGGGTCCCCTGGGAACTTTTCTAGCTACTGACAGCCTCTTCTCTATCTTCTCATTGCCTCAGCCTCCAGCAAGAGCAGTGGATGAATGTCTGTGTTGGTGATATTATCAAGCTAGAAAATAACCAGTTTGTGGCGGTAAGGGACAAGGTGCCCCTCTAGGCCTACAGTGCTCTCCCTTTACTTTGGCAGAAAGGGATGAGTCTTTCCTGATTGACTATTGCCTCTTAAACACATATGGGAGGAAACTTTCTTGAGTGGGAAGCTTCCGTGTCATATTAATATGCCTCCTTTCTAGCCATTCACATGCTTGGGACTAAGCAAACCAAGAGTGCTTAGTGGAAGGAGGGATCATCAAAGAGTCCATTGCGGGTGGAGGATTGGGTCTTTGGCCTTCTCACTAGGTTTTCTTTCTAGGCGGATCTCCTCCTCCTTTCCAGCAGTGAGCCCCATGGGCTGTGTTACATAGAGACAGCAGAACTCGATGGGTAAGTCGCATGCTCAGTGTCACACATCTCCTTCTGCCTCCTTTGGGGTAACAAGCTTGTTTTTGAAAGAGGTTCCCAGGTCTGGGCTCTGTACCTTTTGGAAAATTGATGGGTAAGAAAGCCTTTGGGGTGTGTAAAAGAATTACCTACCTAGTAATGCCTGCAGGGGGGCGGGGTGGTGGTCCTCCATGGTCAGGTGCCCCCAGGTAGAGTCTAGAGGAAGGGAAGGGAACCAGGCCTCAGGGACACTGTCCTTCCAGAGAGACCAACATGAAAGTACGGCAGGCGATTCCAGTCACCTCGGAATTGGGAGACATCAGTAAGCTTGCCAAGTTTGATGGTGAGTAATTTTGGAGAAGCAGCTTTCAGGTAGAGGAGGTGGGTGGGTTTGGGGGTTTAAATTGTGCCTTCTCTTTTTGGCTTCTTGTTCCTGTGATTATGCACCGCTCTGGACTTTTTTGGGTTTTTGGGGGGCTGGGGTGTCAGGAATGCCAGGTGGCTATCCTTTACTTGTGAATTGATGGTCATTTCAAGAGATCCTCATGGCTGATAGCTCCCTCCTTGCTGTACATGTTGAAATTCAACTTATTCTTATTTCTTATTTGTCTCAGAATAATGATATATGCTCCTTCTAACAAGACAAACTATGTAGCATGTATAAGAAAAAGCCCTCCTTCCCTCCAATTCTAGTCTCCTTAGGTAGTCATGTTAACTGGCAGTTTAGTGTGTATTCATCCACACTTTTCTCTGTTTATACAGACACGTGAGCATAAATCAATGGGATCATACTGTACTAAAATCTCTGCAACCGCCTTTCTGTACTTATTAAATTCATCATAAGTATCTTATCATGTCACTATGTAAAGAAATTTACATCATTCTTTTTCATAACCCTATAATGTTTCATAGAATTGATGTATTGTAATTTGTTCAGCTCTCCCCTGACTATTCAGTTGTTTCCAGTCTTTTGCTCTTCAAATAATGCTTCAATAAAATTGTTTTGAGCTATGCTATCATTTTTTTTTTTTTAAATTTGGCTGTGTTGGGTCTTCGTTGCTGCACGCAGGCTTTCTCTAGTTGCAGTGAGGGGGAGCTACTCTTCGTTGCGGTGCACGAGCTTCTCATTGGGGTGGGTTCTCTTGTTGTAGAGCCCAGGTGCATGGGCTTCAGTAGTTTTGGCACGTGGGCTCAGTAGTTGTGGCACGCAGGCTCAGTAGTTGTGGCGCATGGGCTTAGTTGCCCCGTGGCATGTGGGATCTTCCTGGACCAGGACTCGAACCCATGTCCCCTGCATTGGCAGGCGGATTCTTAACCACTGCGCCACCAGGGAAGCCCTATGCTATCATTTCTGTAGAATGAGTCCCCAAAGTGGGATTACTGGGTCTGAGGATATGTGTACTTTTAATAGGAGTTCATGCTGCTTCATTCCTTTCCCAGAAAGTTGCATCAGTTCACACTCCCACCAGCAGTGTGTGATGGGCTCACATCCTAACACCATCTCCCTGCAGCTTCTTTTTCTGTGTTGCTGTCTTGGGGTTAAGCTACAGACTGCACCTTGAACGGGGGCACTCTTGTCTTCTGTTCAGGTGAAGTGATCTGCGAACCTCCCAACAATAAGCTGGACAAATTCAGCGGAACCCTCTACTGGAAGGAGAACAAGTTCCCCCTGAGCAACCAGAACATGCTGCTGCGGGGCTGCGTGCTGCGAAACACCGAATGGTGCTTCGGGCTGGTCATCTTCGCAGGTGAGCCTCCTAGGGCCCAAAGAAAGAAGGGCGAGAGTTGCTGCCTTCACCCTCCCGCAGGAATGTGGGAGGAGGCTGAGTGGGCCCCGGATCCAAGCTTCTCATCCAGCCAGTGTCTCTCTTCCACCCTGATGTCCTGTAGTCTGCGGACCGGGGCAGAAGCCCAGAGGCAGATTTGTTATTTGGCTTTCCCAGCCCTTCGCATTCCTTTCTAGGTCCTGACACTAAGTTGATGCAGAACAGCGGCAGGACAAAATTCAAGAGAACAAGTATTGATCGCCTAATGAATACACTGGTGCTCTGGGTAAGGCTTCCCACATGTGGTTTCTGCCTCTGCCCTTCTGGTTCTCCCTGGGCGGGTCCCTTTACTTCCATCTCTCCTCTCTGGTCAGTAGTCAGCCTTCAGATTTTAGCTTTTAAAGCCACTGGCAGGTCAACCACTCAAAGACTGTTTATTTCAGGCTCTTTTTGGACTTGGAAGATGTTATTTAAAAAACCTTAGGAACGTGCATGAATCAACAACTTAAAGAAAGTTAAAACAGATCTTCCCTTCTCTGGATTCCAGTTATGATGGTGACTTAGTGTAGCATGTGACGTTCTGTTTGCTTTGCCAGGGACAAGGAGGCCTTCATGGGGATGGAGAGTGAATTAAAAGAAAAATTTCCATTTGGAGGATGGATAGCAGGGTCTTTTCCCCTGACTTCCAAGAGCAAAGGATCCCAAAGGAAAAGTTTCTGTTTTAGTTTTTGGCAATTCCTGAATCCTTCTCTTGTTTGGCTAGAAATTTGAGCTCCTTGTTGGGCTCTCCTCCCCTTCTTGTGCTCCCACTGCCTGCTGCCTGCCCCCCACACGCCAGCTTGCAAAAGCTGGGGTCAGCCTCTGGTGAGACAGTTTCCTCCCTGGCCTTGAAGGGTTTGCAGAAACCCCAGTCTGAGAGACTATCAGGCCAAGGCTTGCATCGCCCCCTGGTAGTCCTTGGGCATCCGGATGGTTCCTGCTTTGCTTCAGAGCATCCAGAGTGGAGGCAGCTTTGAAGATAGATGTCTGAAATCACGCAATGGTCTCAATTTTTTTCTTTTAAACCACCAAAACTTTCTTATGATCCTTCTTCAAGGACTCCAAGCTTTATAAGTTTTTTGACTATTAAGAAATCTACATTTATGAAGACATAATTTGTGTCTTGGTTAAAAGACTTTTTTTGGCAATCTGTATAAGATAATGAACATTACAGAAACTTGGCATTTTTTTAAAAAAATATTTATTTATTTATTTATGGCTGCACTGGGTCTTAGCTGTCGCATGTGGGACCTTTAGTTGCAACATGAGAACTCTTAGTTGTGGCATGTGGGATCTAGTTCCCTGACCAGGGATTTAACCTAGGCCCCCTGCGATGGGAGTGTGGAGCCTTAGCCACTGGACCACCAGGCAAGTCCCGGCATTTTCGTTAGCTTGTAGAGGCTTAGCTCCGGTAAATGGGTGATTTCTAATAAGCTGCTTTGGTATGTTGAAAGTAACTCACCCCCACTCTTACCATCTTTGAGGTCTCCCAAATGTTTTAGGATGTCAGAGTGGGAGCTACACAACCATTTCAGCCCTCCCAGCATACAGTTGAGAAAACATCGTGAGAGAAGGTCCACGTGATGGTCAATGACAGACTAGAACCTGTCACTAGTTCTGGGTGCTTCCCACTAGAGCATGCCACCATTTTAAAGATGCCTGAGGGGCTTCCCTGGTGGCGCAGTCGTTGAGAATCCACCTGCCAATGCAGGGGACACGGGTTAGAGCCCTGGTCCGGGAAGATCCCACATGCCACGGGGCAGCTAACCCCGCGAGCCACAACTACTGAGTCTGCGTGCCGCAACTACTGAAGCCCACATGCCTAGAGCCCATCCTCTGCAACAAGAGAAGCCACCGCAATGAGAAGCCTGTGCATCGCAATGAAGAGTAGCTCCTGCTCGCCACAAATAGAGAAAGCCTGTGCGCAGCAACGAAGACCCAACGCAGCCAAAAATAAATAAATAATAAATAAATTTATTAAAAAAAAGAAGAAAAGATGCCTGAGCTTTCAAGGGCTCAGGGTACCAGTGGTGACCTTCAGAGATGCACTTGGTTTTGAGGGCTTCCTAAGTGGCAGCTTAGCCTCTGCTTCTCATTCCTCTGCAGATTTTTGGATTTCTGGTCTGCATGGGGGTGATCCTAGCCATTGGCAATGCCATCTGGGAGCACGAGGTTGGGACACGCTTCCAGGTCTACCTGCCCTGGGATGAGGCGGTGGACAGTGCCTTCTTCTCTGGCTTCCTCTCCTTCTGGTCCTACATCATCATCCTCAACACCGTCGTGCCCATATCGCTCTATGTCAGGTATGTGCTCTCTCTGCTCTGGGGTCTCTCCAGGGAGCTCAGGTGGTCCCTTGGCAAACTTCTGTCTTCTGTGAAAATGAAATTCTCGAGAGGGAACTTGGGGTCCTCTCCTTCCTGTGCTGTGAACATTTTATATTATCTGTTTATCTTTTTGTACAAAGCAAACTTCACCACAGTTTCCTGGTACTTTGGATTGTATTAGAATAAAAACCATATTGATTTATTCAGCACATATTTATCGCATGCAGACTTTGTGCAAAGAAGCATGCTAGGTGCTGTGGCACAAACAAAGCTGTATTAAGAATGGATTTCCTTCCCTCCAGGAGCTTCAGTCTAGTAGAGGGAGATAAATCTGAACATGTTATAAAACAGAATGGGAACTAGTGCTGTAACACGTTCAGTGTTACCCTTATGTGTAAAGCAAGGGGACACAGTTGATGTGTAATACAGCCTCTGCCTTCAAAAGCAGCAAACTGGTAGGGGAGGAGAGATGCAAACAGTGTAAGACACTGAGCTACCATGCATCCCACTGAGATACCACAGAGGCACAAAGTGCCGTGAGGGTTGGAAGAGCATTACTCCCCGCATAGTTAATCAGAGAGGACATTTTTGAAGAGGTTGCTGGTGAACTGAGCTTTGAATGGTGGCAGGGATGGGTGAAGGTGGAGCCTGGAGGAGAGGGCTGGAAACAAAGGCACAGAGATAGGGACCTTGGAATGGTTGGTCCTGGGACAGTTTGGCAGAATCATGGACTGTGAGTGGGGGGCTGTGAGACAGAGAGCTGGAAACATAAGCTTGTTCCCTATTGTGGAGGGTCCTGAATCTTTGCCAGTGGACTTTTACTTAGTAAACCATTAAAAGGTTCTTAAAAAAAATCTAAAGAATGCTTTAGGAAGTGTTGGCTGGCAGTGGCGTACAGCATGAATAGGAGTAAGAGGACATCTAGGATGTTTGCAGGAAAGAGAATGTTAACAGGGAGAATGAACAGGAAGGGCGGGGGGATGCAGGAGGAAGAAAGAATGGCAAGAAGAGAGAAGATATTTTTGTATTTAGCGCCTTGCACTTGAGATAAGAGAACCTATGACTTTTTTTAATTTATCAAATTGTATACTTTATTATTATTATTATTATTTTGGCTGCGTGGCTTGTGAGATCCTAGTTCCCTGACCAGGGATCAAACCCAGGCCCTCAGCAGTGAAAGCGCAGAGTCCTAACCACTGGACTGCCAGGGAACTCCCAACCTGTAACATTTTTGAGGAAATGCTTTACAGAGATGCTCAGATCTCTTCCCATATGTTGTTTTTTGTTCACATAGATTCCCCAAATAGTCCTCAGATCTCCCCACTAGCCACTGAGTCCTAGTGCTGTTGACAGTAGGAGTAGGAGATAAGGAGTTTCTGTGCTGAGGGTGGACAGTGGACAGGGGCTTTTGAGCATTAGGAGGAGACTCAGAAGGCTTGTGGTTTAGTCCTGCCTACTCAGTAGCCACGTGACCTCAGGCGAATCCACAGTCCCTTAGGGCCTTGGTTTTCTCATGTAAAATGGGAAGAATTTTCATTTCTCATGTAAAATGGGAAGAAGTTTCATTCTCTTAATAGGGACATTTTGATATAAGATACAAAATTGGAAAATACATTTTAAAAATTAAATTACTGTACGAATAACGGGTGGTAGCATGTTCATCATTATCATCACAACTCTGGTATTTCATTACTATTTAAAGGTTTTCTTGTTTCCAATCTGATTTTTTTTTTTTTCCACCTTTGGACTTTGCTGACTTTGTTTTGTATCCAAGTTCACTCTAAGCCTATGGTAGCTGCCTGAGAAAGTTTCTAAGTGTCATCAGGTTACAGTGTGTGTTTGCGGGGAGGGTGGAGAGGGGACGCGTGATCAGCAGAGTGGGGCAAAGGCCATTCAGGCATTTCCAGCCAGCTCATTTTTTGTGTGGTAGCTGGATCCTGACAGCAGCCTCAGTCAGGTTGGAAGCAGGGTTCCAGATGTGGCCCCATTGCTTGGCTGTGCTGGACCTAAACATGGGGCCCTTTCTGAGATGCTAACAGTCCAAATCCCAAGGGTAATGCCTAGTAGAGGATGATGTGAATACACCTTGGGATGCCGAGAGCCCCGTGCCGTTGTAAATTGGTGTTATTCCCCAGACTCTTGAGGCCCCGCTTCCTTCTGGAGTCAGCATCTCAGTCTGCCCCGCCTTCTTCCCAAACACCCCAGGTCAGGTTGTGCAGCCCAGAGCCGGGCGGAAGGAGCTCGCTCGCCTGTGTTCGGGCAGCAAGGCACGGGCTCCAGGGCCTCCTCAGTTTCCTCTCCCTGCAGGGACGTCTGTGTGCCTGTGGCACGCGCAGCACCCTCATTATTTCTTTTTCTCTTTTTTTTTTCTCTTCCTTCCCTCTTGCACTTTCTCTTGTTTTCTCTGCATGGTTTCTGTATTATTAGTCCTGAGGTAAGAACTGGTCGAGTGCCTTGTCCGCAGTCCCCTCTCCTCTGCCTGTGCCGTCTGTCCCGCCTGCCCAGGCCCTTTGCACCTTTTTTTGTCTGGAGAGCGTCAGAGGGTCAGGGTCGGGGACCCCCACCTTTAGGCTCTCCTTGCCCTCCCCCACCCAGGTGTCCTTGCCCAGGTATCCACTCCGTTCTTGTTTCTCCCCAGGCGGAGGGCCTGCAGCAAAGGCCCGTGGGGGTGGGGTCCCCCTCCCCTTCCTGCCCCCAGCCTCACCTCCTGTACCCTGTGCAGCGTGGAGGTCATCCGCCTGGGCCACAGCTACTTCATCAACTGGGACAAGAAGATGTTCTGCATGAAGAAGCGGACGCCCGCGGAGGCCCGCACCACCACCCTGAACGAGGAGCTGGGCCAGGTGGAGTACATCTTCTCCGACAAGACAGGCACCCTCACCCAGAACATCATGGTCTTCAACAAGTGCTCCATCAACGGCCGCAGCTACGGTATGGCTGCGCCTCCAGGGACCGAGGGCTTGCGTCTCGCCTGAAGGATTGTGCTACTGGGGCTCCCACAATTGTCTTGATGTTTGGGTTTTACTTCTTTCCTACCTGGGTCTGTGGGACTTGAGAGGGTCTGCTCTGCGCCCCGGTTCAGGAGGTAGACACTGACAGTGCTTCCCCTCTCCTCTGCTGGTGCCCTCACCCCGATCCCAGCTCCAGGCAGTAGGGGAGCTCCTTGGCTGTTTGAAGAGAAGCCCAAGACACTGGCCCCTGGGCACCCCAGCCAGGTTGGACCTTGTCAGCCCTGCTGGAGTCTAGACTCTCCCTGTGTTGCTGTCCAGGGCCCTTGTGAGTCTCTGGAATGTGACCATGGCCTTTCCAGTGTGGCCCCACTGCAGTGGCCTTGTGGCTGGGCTGCTGGGATGGCTTGGGCAGGGTGTGTGGGGTCTTTTATGCAGAGTAAGCCCCTCTCCTAACTGCTTTCTCTACTAACCCAGGCCCCATGGCCAGTGTGTGAGGCTTTGTCTGTTGTGCAGGCCTAAAGAGTGAAAGGCACCCGAAGGGGCCTGGGAGGCCTGGGGACGTGGGTGTGGAATTGGAGCTGTCCTGGGGAGGGGAGCTGGAGCGTGGATGGGGATGGAGAGCAGTGGGTGTCATGGCTTTCAGTCCTGGGGTTCTCAGGATCCAGGGTGCCTGCGCCTCCTGTCCTTTGAGTCAGCCGTGTGAATCTGGGTGACATTCACTCAGCGACTAGGGTTGCGGGTTCCAGATGCCTGTGGGGGTCCTGTGCTGGAAGCTTCTCCCCCTGCTCTGCGAGATCTCGAGCTCTGACGGTGCTCCTCCTTCTGTCCTGGCTGTGTGTAGGTGACGTGTTCGATGTCCTGGGCCACAAAGCTGAATTGGGAGAGGTAAGGTCCAGACCCCATGGTGATTGTCTGTGCCAGTTAAACACAGGGTGCCTGGGCAGGGTTGGTGTGGTTAGGAGTGATGTGTTGTCTGGTCAGGAAATGGCAGCTGCTTGGAGGAAATGGTGTTCTAAGGAAGAGCTGGTAGCAGAAGTGGGAATCTTGAGGTCCACAGTGGACAGGATCTTGGTGAGGACAGCTCCTCCCTGGGAGGCAGCCTCGTGACCCACCCTTTCCTGATCACACTCTTACCTGCTCCAGAGGCCTGAACCCGTCAACTTCTCCTTCAATCCTCTGGCTGACAAGAAGTTCTTATTTTGGGACCCTACCCTCTTGGAGGCTGTCAAGATGGGGGACCCACACACGCACGAGTTCTTCCGCCTCCTTTCCCTGTGTCACACCGTCATGTCAGAAGAAAAGAATGAAGGTGAGGGACTTCGCTGGAGGTCTAGTGGTTAAGCCTCCACGCTTCTAATGCAGGGGGCACGGGTTTGAGCCCTGGTCAGGGAACTAAGATCCCACATGCCGCATAGCACGGCCTTAAAAAAAAAAAAGAAAAACGAAGGTGAGCCGAGGAGCTGGCTTGTGTTCTCCCCCACCTGACTTGTGCCTTTGGGCTCGGGCTGTGATCGGCAGTGTGGCTGCCTGGGGCTTCCTGGGCGGGACACTCGGTTGAGAATAGGGCCACTGACACCACCTGTGTTCTTCCTTCCCACCCAGGGGAGCTGTACTACAAAGCCCAGTCGCCAGACGAGGGGGCTCTGGTCACCGCAGCCAGGAACTTTGGTTTCGTATTCCGCTCTCGTACACCCAAGACCATCACTGTCCACGAGATGGGCACAGCCATCACCTACCAGCTGCTGGCCATCCTGGACTTTAACAACATCCGCAAACGGATGTCAGTCATAGGTGAGGCCGGGACGGGGGTGCGGGGGGCATTCAGGGGCAGCATGCAGACCCGGGATGGGTGAGGTGTACTGGGTGACCCTTGATGTTTTAAGGTTGGGGGGCTTCACCTGCCTGAATTTTTCTGGGACGTTCTCCCCCCGCCCCACCCGTAGTGCGGAATCCAGAGGGGAAGATCCGACTGTACTGCAAAGGGGCTGACACCATCTTGCTGGACAGACTCCACCACTCCACCCAAGAGCTCCTCAACACCACCACTGACCACCTGAATGTAGGCATGAGGAAGGGAGCCCTGTGGTTCTGCTACTCGCGGGGTGGTGGGAGGGGCTGGGGGCTGACTCTCCTGACTCCTTCTCCAGGAGTACGCGGGCGAAGGGCTGAGGACCCTGGTCCTGGCCTACAAGGATCTGGATGAAGAGTACTACGAGGAGTGGGCCGAGAGACGGCTCCAGGCCAGCCTGGCCCAGGACAGCCGGGAGGACCGGCTGGCCAGCGTCTACGAGGAGGTTGAGAGCGACA
Organism: Stenella coeruleoalba; assembly: GCF_951394435.1. Classification (NCBI taxonomy): domain Eukaryota; kingdom Metazoa; phylum Chordata; class Mammalia; order Artiodactyla; family Delphinidae; genus Stenella; species Stenella coeruleoalba. Next base: position 110,955,679 of record NC_137169.1, read on the forward strand.
TGCTGGTATGGGCCGCAGAACGGGCCAAGGGTGGGCAAGGAGGGGTCGTGCCTGGACTCTCGTCCCAGGGACCCTTGTGGTATTTTCAGCTGCTGGGCGCCACGGCCATTGAGGATAAGCTTCAGCAAGGGGTTCCAGAGACCATCGCCCTCCTGACGCTGGCCAACATCAAGATCTGGGTGCTGACAGGGGACAAGCAAGGTGAGAACCAGCAGGGCCGAGGAGATTGCATCTGGACACAGCCCAGTGGAGTCCTTGCATGAGCCTGGGGCATCGGGCTGGCAAGTGCGCTGACCTTGTCAGGGGCCTGTCCAGAGCTCCTGCAATCTCTCTTGGTAGAGACGGCCGTGAACATTGGCTATTCCTGCAAGATGCTGACAGACGACATGACGGAGGTGTTCATCGTCACTGGCCACACGGTCCTGGAAGTGCGGGAGGAGCTCAGGTAAAAAGGCCCGGGGCAGGTAGATGCTCTGCAGTGTACCTGGGGGTCGGGCAGAGGTTCCCCGATTGGGCTTGAATCCCTGCTCCTGTCCTGGCAGAACACGGTCTCGTTTCCCTTCACAGGAAAGCCCGGGAGAAGATGATGGACTCGTCCCGCACTGTAGGCAACGGCTTCACCTACCAGGAGAAGCTTTCTTCTTCCAAGCTCACTTCTGTCCTGGAAGCCGTGGCTGGGGAGTACGCCCTGGTCATCAACGGGCACAGCCTGGTAAGTGTCGTCATCCTTCGCTTCGGCAGTATCTTTTCAGAGAGCGGCTCTTAGATCTTACCATGTTCCCATTTCCCTGGACTTCGGGGGGCTGTGGTCTTACAGGGACTTGGACGAGCTGACCCCCAGGTCTCTCCTGGAGAAGACTGGGGCTCTCTCAGCACTCTGTGTTCCCAGGCCCATGCGTTAGAGGCAGACATGGAGCTGGAGTTTCTGGAGACAGCCTGTGCCTGCAAAGCTGTCATCTGCTGCCGGGTGACCCCCTTGCAGAAGGCACAAGTGGTGGAACTGGTTAAGAAGTACAAGAAGGCTGTGACCCTTGCCATCGGGGATGGAGCCAACGATGTCAGCATGATCAAAAGTGAGTGGACTGCGTAGGTGTGGCGGCTGGGCGCTGGGGAAGGGAGAGGGACCCAGGGAGGAATGATGGGGGAGGGGGCCAAAATGTGATGTGAGTCTGAAGGGTGTGGCTGTCTTCATCCTCTTGTCATCTCTTGTCTCTGCAGCGGCTCACATTGGTGTGGGCATCAGTGGGCAGGAAGGGATCCAGGCTGTCCTGGCCTCCGATTACTCCTTCTCCCAGTTCAAGTTCCTGCAACGCCTCCTGCTGGTGCATGGGCGCTGGTCCTACCTGCGCATGTGCAAGTTCCTCTGCTATTTCTTTTACAAGAACTTCGCTTTCACCATGGTCCACTTCTGGTTTGGCTTCTTCTGCGGCTTCTCGGCCCAGGTAGTGAGCTCCCCACTGCCCTGACTTACGAATCCTTAAGCTCCTTAAGGACAGAGATTGTAGCTGTCCTGTTCATTGCTTGGTCCCCTTAGGGCCTAGCTGTTGTCTGATGCATGCATTTAATAAAATGCTTGTTGAAGAAGTGGAGAGGGAGTTCCAGAAAATTCCTTAGGCCTCCACATATGCCACATCGGCTGTCTTCCTCCGCCTGATTTGTAGTGAAGAAAGACTGCATGTTCACTCCTCTCTCACTCCCTGTTCTCCTTCCAGACCGTCTATGACCAGTATTTCATCACCCTTTATAACATCGTGTATACCTCCCTCCCAGTCCTGGCTATGGGGGTCTTCGATCAGGTATGGGGGAGTTGGATGACCGGGCGGGCTGGGGAGAAAGACGTTGCTGCAAGGGAGCCACCTGATAGTGGTAGGCTTGTGCCCACTGCCTGTGGTCCCTGGGAAGGCAGTTCTGTGAGCTGGTCAGGGTGTGGGTGGTTCTCCCTCTCAGCCACACCTGACCTGTAACTCCCCTGGGTTGCTGAACAAAAGATGGATTGGGGGCAGCTGGCTTGAGGTCGGATATAGCTGTCAAATTTAGAAAAAAAGAGGCAGGGGGACAGAGTCTGCCCTTGGCCTTCCTGAGTTAAAGCGGCACCTTCTGAGACTTCCTGTGCCGCTGGCCCTCCGCACACAGGATGTCCCGGAGCAGCGGAGCATGGAGTACCCTAAGCTGTACGAGCCAGGCCAGCTGAACCTCCTCTTCAACAAGCGGGAATTTTTCATCTGCATCGCCCAGGGCATCTACACATCTGTGCTCATGTTCTTCATCCCCTATGGGGCGTTTGCTGAGGCCACCCGCGATGATGGCACCCAGCTGGCTGACTACCAGTCCTTTGCGGTCACCGTGGCCACTTCGCTGGTCATCGTGGTCAGTGTGCAGGTAGGAGGCAGTCCGGGAACTGGCCTCCCCTCTGGAAGGGGTGGGGCTCCTGTCCTTGGGGTGCACTGGGCACTGCAGTTCTGTTCCTGGGAGGGGGGACTGGGTTTGTCGGTGGGGGGGGTTGCTCCTTCTGCCTGTAACAACTGCTTTTCGCAGATTGGGCTGGATACCGGCTACTGGACGGCCATCAACCACTTCTTCATCTGGGGCAGCCTGGCGGTTTACTTTGCTATCCTCTTTGCCATGCACAGCAATGGGCTCTTCGACATGTTTCCAAACCAATTCCGGTTTGTGGGTGAGTGCCTGTGGCTTCCTCTTGCATCAGTGAGGAATCACAGTTGTTCTGGGACTAATGGGGTAGGTAGGCATTTATTCAACACTTTATGTGCCAGGTATTCTGCAGGGTGCTGTCGGGATCTAGTTGTATCCGACCCAGGCCCTGCCCTCAGAGGGTCTCCGTATCCATGAAAATGAAGAACAGCCCTGCCAGGCTACAAGGGAGGCGAAGGGGTGGCAGGCTTCATGGTCAGCAGAATGACTGTTTGTGGGGTGGTCAGGGATAGTCCCCCAGAAGAGGCTGCTGAGGGTGTAGCCAGGACTGGGGAGCCAGATTCCAAGCCAGAGAGCTGGAAGTGTGAAAAGGCTGTTTATTTCCAGGAAATAGAGAGTGCTCCAGCTAGGGTGGGACAAGAATACCCTTTGAGAAGCAGTGGAAGAGAGGCTAGAAAGGCAGGCCATTTGAGGAATCAGAATGCCAGGCTGTCAGGTGTGCACTTGACTTGCCAGGAGCCTCTCTCTCTTTTTTTTTTTTTTTTTTGAGGAGAGAGTGGGGAATGGCATCAAGGTACAAGGGTCATCAGCAAAGCCCTTTTGAGGAAGAGACATTGGCACAGAGAAATCTGAATAAAGGGAAGGAGTGAGCCATGTGCCTCTCTGGACAGGAACAGCCCAGGAAGAGGAAACAGTGATATGGAAGCCTTAGGTGAGGGCTTGTGGGGAGGTCGTCAGCAGCAGAGGAGCTGGGGGAGTGAAGGAAACGAGGTTGGAAGGTATGGCTGAGGCAGGAGGGCAGAGATGAGAATCAGTCCAGGTAATTTAAGCCTTTATAGGTCAAAGTAAGAACTTTGAATTTTAATCTAAATGTGATAGGAAGCCATCATCAGAGGGTTTTGAGCAGGGAAATGTCATAAACTGATTTATGTTTTTACAGGATCACTCTTACTGTTTTGTGGATAATAAAAGGTAGAGGGCAAAGGTAGAAACAGGGAGACCAGCTAGGAGGCTATAGCAGTAACCCAGGTGACAATGATGGTGGCTTGGAGTCGAGTGAAAAGTGGTGGAATGCCATAGATATTTTGGAAATGGAGCCAGCAGATTGGATGGGGGCCTGAGATGGTGGAGGTAGGCACCAGGCTGACTCCGGGGCTTTTACTTGGAGCAGCTTAGTGGGTGATGGCATCTCCTGGGCTGGGGAAGACGTGGAGCAGACTGGGGTGGAGGAAACAGTAGTTCACTTTCAGCCGTGTGAAACCGAGGTGCCCGTTAGATGTTCAACAGAGATGTCAGGTTAAGGCAGTTAAAGAAGTAGGTCTGGGGACTTCCCTGGCGGTCCAGTGGTTATCATTTGGCGCTTGCACTGTAGGGGATGCGGGTTCGATCCCTGGTTGGGGAACTGAGATCCTGCATGTCGTGCAGCCAAAAAAAGAAAAAAAAAAAGACAAAACAGGTCTGAAGTTGTTTTCAGAGTTTGGAGCTAGAGTCCAAGTTGGAGATAAATATTTGGAGAGCAGAGAGAAAGAGAAGCCAGGGATGACTTAGGTTTTGAGACTGGGGAAGTAGGGCTGCCAGAAAAAGAAATGGGGAACTCAGCGGGGCGGTGCTGCCCTTGCACCTGCTTTGTGACTCCCAAGGCCCCGACTCCTCTGTTCCCAGGTAATGCCCAGAACACCCTGGCCCAGCCCACCGTGTGGCTGACCATCGTGCTCACCACAGTCGTCTGCATCATGCCTGTGGTCGCCTTTCGGTTCCTCAGGCTGAACCTGAAGCCGGATCTCTCAGACACGGTGAGAGGCCAGCCTGTCTGCTTTGGGGGATGGAGCTCGTGTGTCCGAAAGCCCTTGGGCTTAAATACGCCTGTGGCTGCAGTTTCTGTTAAGTGCGTGGACGGTTGTCCTCTGCCCTTCCTGGGTTCAGACAGCCTGGGCAGTCTTGGAGGTGCCCGTGCCTGCCCCATCCCAGGCGCTCTGGGGCCCTTCCCTGAGGTGGTGTCTGACGCTGCCACGCTGACGGAGGCTCCTTCCCTCGTGCCTCCCCCGCCAGGTCCGCTACACCCAGCTGGTGAGGAAGAAGCAGAAGGCCCAGCACCGCTGCATGAGGCGGGTAGGCCGCACGGGTTCCCGGCGCTCCGGCTACGCCTTCTCCCACCAGGAGGGCTTCGGGGAGCTCATCATGTCTGGCAAAAACATGCGGCTCAGCTCCCTGGCGCTCTCTGGCTTCACCACCCGCTCCAGCTCCAGCTGGATTGAGAGCCTGCGCAGGAAGAAGAGTGACAGCGCCAGCAGCCCCAGCGGAGGGGCCGACAAGCCCCTCAAGGGGTGACGGCTGGGACGGGGACGCCCCTTGCCGGTGATCAGCTCACGCAGGGCTGGCCGGCCACCAAGAGGACAGCATCTCGGAACTGCGGGTCCTCATTCCTTGCCCAGGTCCTCATCCCATCTCCCCTGGTAGACTCTGTCCTGCTGGTCCCACTAGGAGTGGCTGGGGCATCCCCAGCCCAGGGCCCTCCTAGCAGTTGGGAGGGTGGAGGGGGCCGGCCCCAAGGGCAGAGCGGGGGCTGACCAGCCCCAGTGGGGGATCAGATGTGGAACCAAAAACAGAAGAAAAAACTGTGAGAGATTGTGTCTGCCCCTGCCCTGCCTGGGAGCCCACAGGGAGACTGTAATCTCTGTATTTTTTTACTCCCACTCCCCAGAGGGGCCCCAGAGCCCCTGTTCCTGAATTACACAAGAATGTATCATGCCGGGAAGCCAGAGACCTGCTGGGGCCCTCGGCCCCTCACAGTGTGTGTGTCTCTCCTTGATGTGTGTTTGTGTCCAGTTTGGTTTTGTCTTTTTTATTTGGCAAGTGGAGGAGGCCTTTATATGACTTTTATGTTGTGATTGGTGTCTTAACTCTCCTGGGGAAGAGGAGGCTGGATAGATGTGGAGTGGTTTGGGAGGGGCTGGTGCCCACGAGGGACAGAGAGGCTGACCAGGGAGGGAGGTGCCTGTCAGCCACAGGGTGCAGGGAGAGTATACAGGGGTCTGCTCCTGTCTCCTTCCTCACCTTGAGAGTGCAGTGCTACCCCTCCTCAACACACACAACTCCTGGATTCCGTAAGTCCTGCTGGTATTGGGCTGGAGCCTAGGAAAGTGGCCCTGTCCTTCTCAGTGACCCAAAGCTGGGTGTGAAATGTAGTCCTAAGAACATTTTCTTTCATTTTAAATTTAGACCCAAGTTCACTGGCAGAGGTCTGTTCTGACTTTCCTTCTCCCTCCTCGTTGGTGTTTTCCGGCGCCTGAGGTGGCCCAAAAGGGGAAGCTGAGCACCATGAGATGAGGCTAAAGGGGAGCTGACCTCTACTTCTCCCTCTGGTAAAAGAGGTCCCACCCGCTCCAGGCCCAGCACGCGGCAGGATCTGGTGGGGTCCCTGTACTGAGTGGTGGGGAAAAGCAGAGGAGGCGGCTGCCCCGTGCCTGGCTTGGTCTGGACAGCAGAGCTTCGGCTTGCCTGTCCTTCCTCTCCGTCATCTACACCTAGGAAGCACTTCCCCAAATTACGTGTCTCCCAAGTTAGTTGCTACCAAACCAGTCTTGGGCAGAACTTTTTCCTTGTCTTTGGTAGTGGAGAGGGTTACTCAGGAATGGTGTGGAGCTGGGAGTGGGCTATGTGGGAGTCCCAAGGGAACTGGAGGTGGGCTGCGTTGAGGCAGGGTGGGGTGGGCAGGGGATGGGGGCGGGGAAAGCTTGACAGGGAAATTCTTTAGGCCACATGGTTTACAAACCCAACATCATGTCTGTTTGTGTGTCTCTCAAGGTGAGAGTCTGATTTTTATACCAAAGAGGAAATGATTTTTTTTCATATTTTGTTTGTCTATATTATATAAATATAAATATATAAATATATATATATATATAAATATATATATATATATATATACAGTTATATATATATTATTTTTTTGGTTCTCTCTCGTTTTTTAGGGAGGGAGGAAAGTACCAAGTTGCAATGAGCTGTAATTAAGGAACATTCTGTATAATTTATGACACATTTCTATACTTGCAAAAATGATATCATTTTATGGATATAAGAGAAAAATGCCTTTTTATAAAATTCCAGTTTCTGAGAAGTGTGTAATTTGTCTCTTTTCTGATGTTTAACCAAGACTGGTGGTAAAAGTAAAGACAGATAGAAACTGTTTCTTAAATGGAACTGAGTGGGTAGATGTGGGCTGAAGTGGAGAAAACAGAATCTGACTGGTGCGGAAGAGCACCTCCTCTGTTTGCACACCTTCTGGTATCTGAGTTTCAGCTGGAAGATGGGGCAGTGGGCGGGACTGAGGTGGATCACAGGGACTTTGTGTTCTGCTGATGGCTGGGTGCTTAGGACCTTGACTGTTTGCTTTTCCAAACACAAGCCAAACTCTCATTCCTAACACATACGAGATAGGTGGGTATGTGTAGGGGAAAGGACCGGGTAAATATTTTGATTTTTTTTTTTTTAACCACCACCCCATGCCTTTTCCATTAGCACAGGCCTCATAGCCTCCCATCTTCCTGGCTTTTCACAGAAGTAAATATTAAGTAGCCTAAGTAGGGACTTCCCTGGTTGTCTACTGGTTGAAGTTCCACACTTCCACCGCAGGGATCCCTGGCCAGGGAACTAAGATCCCGAATGCTGTGCAGCTAAAAAAAAAAAAAGAAGACGACGACTGCAGGAAGTGAAGGTTAGCAGATAAGATGTGCTTCTGTCTTTCAGGGAGGGAGAGGGGTGAGGAAGCCAGGCGAGCTGGTGTCCTAGGAGAGCTCAGGTCTAGTGCTGGACTCTGATGCCCGTCAACTCCCCGACCCCACCCTTTCGTCTTCTGACCTAGCCAGTCCTTCCTGTCATGGTGGCAGTCCTTCCTCTTCCTCCCTTTCTTCCTTCTCAAAAATAGAGATTTCTGGGAATTCCCTGGTGGTCCAGTGGTTAGGACTCCTCGCTCCCACTGCAGGGGGCCCGGGTTCAATCCCTGGTCAGGGAACTAAGATCCCTCATGCCTCACAGTGTGGTCAAAATAAATAAGTAAATAAAAATAAATAAATAAAATACAAAAATCTGTGGTGCTTAAGCTTGGTGGAAAGACATGGAGATAAGATCAGTTTTCCTCCTGAGGAATAGTCCAGGGCAGGGATAGCCCACAGACCCCTGGGACACAAACTGGTACCTGCCTCCACACTGGAAGAACCTGTTCAGGTGCAAATCAGCCTTTTACCAGGCTCTTTCTGGAACCCTGAGCCTCAGGCAGCAAGTGGCACCTGGCCTCAATCCCCCCACCCGGAGGACAGAGACACAGGCCTTAATTCCTTGAGGCTGGTTAGGCTCCTAACTTTCCTGTTCCTGCCACTTTTCACCCCGAACAAAGGGCTGCTGCCCCTCACCCTGTGACAGATCCTCAGGGTCCCCACTCCCCACCCCACCCACTGCTGACCTACAAGAGAGGTTTCAGAGGACAGGCGAAGTGCTATTCAAGCATGGAGAGAATGTTCTCCCCCACTTCTCAAATGAGCAGCTGAGGTCTCCCCTCACCCAGGGTCCCATTATACATATCTGAGGGGCAGGGCCTGAGTTATTTTTACTCTCATTGCCTCTTGCAGATATCTTTTCTTCCATCTCTAGAAAAGCATGAGTTGGAGTCTCCTGCCGCTCAGATAACCCATTTGTTCTTGGTTTCCTACTTCCTTCCCTGCACTCACTGGGGACCTGGGCACCTGGCTTACTGTCTTCTGGTCGCTTCTCCCACCATTACCCTAGTGCCTTCTCAGAATGTGTGTCTGAGAAACCTGTGTGATGCCCTCGCTTTGTTCTCCTTCGGCCTCCTCATTTCTGAGGGCATTCACCTCCTCTCCACAAAACAGTGCACTCCCATGGGCGCCCCACTGCCATCGGGAGTGTCACCTCCGAAAGGTCATAATCCAGCATTTGTCTGTATCCTTCAGCTCCTCTGCTTTTCACCTATACTCCCAATACATACTACAAACTCCTCCTCTTCTGGTCGTGCAGCTCCTTTGTGTGGGCTCTTACTTGCTTCGCATCCCAGCCCATAGCCTGTGGTCTCGTATTAACCACTCTGCCCAGCAACACTCCGACGCTGGGTCAACATGCCGTGTCCCGTGGTGAGCTGTCCATGTGAAAGGAGGAAGCCGCGTGACCATGTTGAGTAGAGGAGCTGGGAACTCACAGACTCCCGCCTCAGCAGGCCTGTCACACAGTGAGGCAATGCTGTGCATCTCTGCTCACTTTCATTCTGCTTCCCCTCAATGACAATTCCTAACTTTCTTCTCTTTCCTCAACTCCATCCCACCATCTCCCACCCTACCTTATGCAGATGGTTCTACCTCCTACTTCACAGAGGAAAATAACTTCTTCAGCTTTCCCCATCACCTACAAGTTTCACTCTGCAGAGGCAGGGCACGCAGCCTCCATCCTCTCACCTTCCATGATCCCCCATCCATTGTCCTCTTTCTTTTTTCTTTTCTTTTTTGTTTTTGCGGTACGCGGGCCTCTCACTGTTGTGGCCTTTCCCATTGTGGAGCACAGACTCTGGACACGCAGGCTCAGCAGCCATGGCTCACAGGCCCAGCCGCTCCGCCGCATGTGGGATCTTCCCGGACCGGGGTACGAACCCGCGTCCCCTGCATCGGCAGGCGGACTCTCAACCACTGCGCCACCAGGGAAGCCCCATTGTCCTCTTTATCTTACCTTCCCCTTCCTCGCTCATGGTTCTTCCCTTTACCAAATAAGGATGCTCAGCTTTTCCCGCACTTGCCCCCTCCTCAGCCCTGTAAACTACTTAGTGATCTGTGTCCTCGTCCTCTTCCTGCACTCCCTACCATCCGGCTCCTCCTTGACCCACCCCTCAAATGCTCTCACCAAAATCGCCTTTGACTTTCATGCGGCCAAGTCCCAGGTTTGATCTTACTTGCAATCTCTTAGTATTTGACTTTGTTGACTTATTTCCTTGAAACTCTGTCATCCATTGGTTTAAAAACAAAACAAACAAGCAAACACACAAAACCCCTCTTGGTTTCACTCCTGCCTCTCTGGCTGCTCCTTCTCAGTCTCCTTTCCTGGAGCTCCTTCCTCTGCTCTTCCCCTCCCCCCCCCACGGCACCATTTTGGCTGTGAGCTCTTCTGGTCAGTACAAGGTCCTTGAATGGCCCCATCCAAACCCATGGTTTACATAAGATTTGGGAGCGTCACCATGGTTCACCTCCAGATTGGACTTCTCCCTGCTCACCCCCATGGTCTAGGGCCTGTATTCAACTATCCACTGGACTTTTCTCCTTGGATGACCCACGAGCACCTCACATTCAACATGCCTCCAAATGAACATTATTCCCCTCAGCACCTGCTCCTCCTCCAGCACCCTCTATTTCAGGGAATGACACGCTATCTTCCCAGTTACCAAAGCCAGACTTGCAAGTCCTGGAGAAAACCCCATACATCTGCTCTGGTGCCACCATGTCCCATGTTGTATATTTCATCTTCCTTGATGTTTAGCATGAAATGAATTAAACTGCAATGTCCTGAGCCACTATTTCCCAGTGATTGTGACCAACCAGATTTCTGGCCCTAGGCAGGAGCCATATAGGTTGAGATTCAAAACACAAAGACATTTTTTTCTGCCAGAAAAGCTGGATAACACTACATTCCTTGGTGCTGCAGGAGATAATGGGGAGAGACCAGAGGACTCAGGTCAGATAGGCAGGCGGCTGCAGCATCGCACCATTGCCACCCCCTCGAGTACAAAGGAGGGAGTCACTGATAAAGACCCAGGACTATGGACTGTGGTCTCTACTCAGGAGGGATCGGTTATTAGGAGATTCCCTGCACCAGCAGCTGGAGCTCTAGGGCTGAAGGGAGGAGCTGAATTCTCCCTCTTATCTCATTTCTCAGAACAAAGTTGGGAAGACTGCACCCAAGTTTTTACATTGTGTGGGGGAGAGTTTGGGTTTGGAGGGCTACCTCCTAAGGTCAGGGATGGGGGAGGCGATGGTGGCTCTGACTGTGTCCAGTGGAAGACACGGTGTCTGTTCCAGGCTTCAATGCAGACGCTTCTCTGGGGCTTCATCCTCCTATCTTGAAGAACTGTGTCCTGACCCCAGTTAGAGACGCTGACCTCCTCTCTGACTCTCCCAAGACTTCTGGAAGCTTTCCAGTTCTCAGTGAGTTGCTGGGAGCTGTGCTGCAGAGGCAGCAGCTGAGCCAGCCAGGGAGGGTGTAGCCTTCATCTTGCCGAGTTGCAACAGGGAAGTCTTTCCCAAACATTTCCTAGGGCCTAGAATCCACCTTAAATTAAAAAAAAAAAAAGTTATGGGGTGTTTTTCCTTAAGAAACGAGTGTTTCTGGACAAGAGCATGAGATTCCCCCTTGGCTAGGACAGCTTGAGGCTTGAAGTCTGTCTGGGCCGGAGGTTCCGCAGAAATTTTCCATCTGCCCATGATTGCAGGATCCAGAGGCCCCAGCCACCCTGGGAAAGGTCAGTTCTCTGTGCCCCAGGGCCCAGCGGGGACTAGTGTGGGTCCAAGTACCAGGAAGAGGCGGAGAGGGTGCCCAGGTTTACTCAGGGCCTGCAGGAGGTGAGGAGGGGGTGCGGGTGGAAGGAAAGACCATGTTCTGCCCCACTCCCTGTGCAAGCCACTCTCTTGGCCCTGCTCGCCTCGTGGAGCCAGCCCGGGTGCCTCTCTTCCCTGGTCACCCTTGGATGTGGTGCTTCTGCGGGAAACGCCCGGGTGGAGGGCTGCTGTGACAGGGCTCCAGGTTAGGAACCTGCTCCCATCACGGGGGAGAGATGCTGGAGGCATCTCACAGAGCGTGCCTCTGTTCCTCATAGCGGCCCCAGGCTCCCCTGCCAGCACAGCGGGAGGAAGGCCAGCGGTTGCCCCTGCAGAGAAAGTGGCTTCTCCAACGCCTGGTGACCCTCGGGGCCAGAGCGGGGGAAAACCCGAGAGCTTGGATCTTGGGGTTGGGTCTTTACTGGAGAGGAAGGGACGACTCCTAGAAACCCAGCAAGTCTGATCTGTGGGAGTGTTAATCCAAATTTTAGAAACAGACTGACTGAAATAAACAGGTGTTTATTTGGGGCTTGTTAGGACTGCAGCCAGCCCCAGCGGTGCACCCTGAAGGGAATTCAGGATGGAAAAAAAACAGGATGCTGGCCCTAGAGAGTTAAGATGCATATCAAAGGAATAATTTCAGTGATCCCAGACTCTTGCACCTTTCCATACACAGAAAAGCACTAAAATCATTAAGTTGAGATGTCTCTTTTTTTGTGATTAGCAATAATCTTTTGACGTTTGACTACTGTTTTTTGTTTGTTTGTTTTTCCCCAGCAAAAACTCCTATATATCCTGGCTCCTCCTTTGCCTCAGAGCTATATGAGAGGCTGTCTCCTGGTCTATAGTTCTCAGTAAAACACAACTCGCAGCTTTTAGGTTGTGCAGTTTTTGTTTTTGTTGTTTTTTCAGTCGATACTCCTTTATAATTTTGATTTGTCATCGAGAGAAACAGAGGATACAGGAAGCATGCAGGAGACCTTCATGGCCACCAGTGATGGCTGTTCTCTAGGTTTGCCCCAAGAAGAGGAAGAGACAGTCCTTGACTCTGTCTCTGGAACTAGCATAGTGGAACAGGCCGACTTGTCCCAGCAGATTTTCTGCAATATCTCGGCCAGTAGTTCTTAATCTTATTGGCTCAGGGTCCGCTTAAAAGTTATGCAAGGGGGCTTCCCTGGTGGCACAGTGGTTGAGAGTCCGCCTGCCGATGCAGGGGACGCGGGTTCGTGCCCCGGTCTGGGAAGATCCCACATGCCGCGGAGCAGCTGGGCCCGTGAGCCATTGGCCTCTGAGCCTGCGCGTCCGGAGCCTGTGCTCCACAACAGGAGAGGCCACAACAGTGAGAGGCCCGCGTACCGAAAAAAAAAAAAATTTCTTATTTTTTTTCTTATATAAATTCCTATATTTAGTGTGTGTTGTGGACCAGTAACAAGAAGTTTGCTGACTGGTAGTGGTTAGAGAACCATTTTGAGTAGCCCTGGTCTAGAAGTCAATGTGGGCTCCAAAAAAGCCAGCCCCTAGGGTGGGGAGGCCAGAGGAAGGCCCATGGTGGTGATGAGAGGGTGCTCTAGATGAACCCAGAACAGCAGCCTTTCTTGCCTGAGTCTAAGAGTGGTATAAGGAGAATACCTGCTTTGGGGATATAGACGCTTGAACTGTGTGGAATTCTAGCATAATTTATCCAGAAGTCCAAAACTCCTTATGCTGTATCATGGCACTAGGCTTCTACTTGGCCAGTGGCCAAGGATAGACGAGAATCAAAGTCAGATTACATATTCATAAATAAGAAAATCTGTTCTATAACAGAAGAGCTTGACTATTAAAAATAGCTCTCCATATAATAAATACTACGAAGGCATGAAGGGCTTGCTGACCTTTTTTTTTTTTGCCTTGTCCTAGCTGGAGTTGCTATGGTGTCACCTGGCAGCCACAGCTGATTACTCATTCTGTATCCATCAATCCATCATTCCTTTTTCTTTCTTTCTTTTCTTTTCTTTTTTTTGTATCCATAATTTCTTGACTCTTTGGTTGTGCAAACATGGGCTCTAATCACTGTGTGCTGGTTTTCTTCATTCTTTCCTCCTAGCATTACTGTTGTCTGTAATACAATTTTTACTTGATCTACTGAAATCATCACACAGTGACATAAGCAGAACCCAGAGAGAAGAGGGGAGGGCAGAAAAGGCTGGTGGGATGAGATGTGAGGTGGAATGAGATGGGATGAGATATGAGGTGGAATGGCCACCATCATGAATGATTGGGACTTTCCTATTGATGGACCAGGGCAATGATTGAGGCTCTGCAGGGCTTCCAGAGGCAGTAAGAGGAATGCTGAAAAGAAGGTTCCTGCAGCTGCAGGTTGGCCTCTGCTCACAGAGTCTGCATTGTCACCAACTGGGTCAACTAGGGAGAAGAGCTGCTGCATGCATTGCAGAGTAAAAAGAGATAAAAATATCCTCACCCTGGGCAGATCAAGAGTCTTCATTTGTAGGTGTGCCCATTGAGAAGAGAAAGGGGATGGAGATAGGCTTGCAGATACAGGGTTATTTTCCTTTGGAACAAACAGCCACTCCTGGATCTTGCAAGCCACATAGTGCGACAAATAAATAAATTAATAAATAAATAAATTAAAAATAATAATTTATTTTTATTTTTTTAAACATCTTTATTGGAGTATAATTGCTTTACAATGGTGTGTTAGTTTCTGCTTTATAACAAAGTGAATCAGCTATACATATACATATATCCCCGTATCTCCTCCCTCTTGCATCTCCCTGCCATCCTTCCTATCCCACTCCTCTAGGTGGTCACAAAGCACAAAGCTGATCTCCCTGCGCTATGTGGCTGCTTCCCACTAGCTATCTAAAAAATAATAATTTAAATTAATTATTTAAATGTGCTATCCCTTTAAGAAAATTTTAGACATTTGCTGAAGGTAAAACTGAAGGGGAAAATGCTCAGCTTTGAATTAAGTAAATGGCTGGCTGCTAGATTACAAGATAAGAAGAAAAGAATTCAAACTGATGTCAGGTTAGCAAATAAAAAGAGAGAGAGAGAGGACTGAAATAAATAAAATTATAAATGAAAGAAGAGGCATTACAACTGATACCACAGAAATACAAAGGATCATAAGGGGCTACTATGAACAAATACATACCAACAAATAGGACAACTTAGAAGCAATGCATAAATTCCTAGAATTATACAAGCTATCAAGACTGAATCATGAAGAAATGGAAAGTCTGAACAGACTAATCACAAATAAGGAGATTGAATCAGTAATCGAAATTTCCCAACAAGAAATGGCCAGATAGTTTCACTGGTGAATTCTACCAAACATTTAAAGAAGTAATGCCAGTCCTTCTCAAAGTTCCAAAAAATTGAAGAGGAGGAAACACTCCCAAACTCATTTGATGAGGCCAGAATTACCCTGATACCAAAGCCAGATAAGGACATCACAAGAAAAGAAAACTATAGGCAAATATTCCTGATGAATATAGATGCAAAAATTTGCAACCAAATACTAGCAAAATGAATTCAATAGCACACTAAAAGGATCATACACCATGACCAATGCACAGTGTTATAAAAATTTGCATGATTAAAAAGCCCATTAAAAACGCAAGATAGGGACTTCCCTGGCCAGCCAGTGGTTAAGACTATGCTTCGACTGCAGGGGGCGTGGGTTCAATCCCTGGTCAGGGAACTAAGATCTTGCCTGAGTCTAAGATAAATATTTAAAAATAAAGCACAAGATAGACCAATGTTTTGTTTTGTTTTGTTTTGGGTTTTTTTGACCAACGTATTTTAATGTACAAAAAGAATGTGAACATTTTGGGGTTCCCTGGTGGCACAGTGGTTAAGAATCCACCTGCCAATGCAGGGGACACAGGTTCGAGCCCTGGTCCAGGAAGATCCCTCATGCCGCGGAGCAGCTAACCCGCGAGCCACAACTACTGAGCACGTGTGCCACAACTGAAGCTCGCGTGCCTAGAGCCCATGCTCCGAAACAAGACAAGCCACCACAATGAGAAGCCCACTCACTGCAACCAAGAGCAGCTCCTGCTCACCACAACTAGAGAAAGCCCGCACCCAGCAACGAAGACCCAACACAGCCAAAAATAAACAAATAAATAAATTAATTTTTTTAAAAAAGAGAATATCCACAATTATCTGAAAAGGCTATTAAAATACTCTATTTTCCAATTACATACCTGTAAACGCCAAACTTCCTTTTTCACAGGCACACCTTGTTTTATTGTGCTTCACTTTATTGTGCTTCGCAGATATTACATTTTTTTTTGCAAATTGAAGGTTTGTGGCAACGCTGCATTGTCAGATAATGGTTAACACTTTTTTTTTTAGCAATGAAGTTTTTTTTTTTTTTTTTCGGTACGCGGGCCTCTCGCTGCTGCGGCCCCTCCCGCCGCGGAGCACAGGCTCCGGACACGTAGGCTCAGCGGCCATGGCTCACGGGCCCAGCCGCTCCGCGGCATGTGGGATCCTCCCGGACCGGGGCACGAACCCGTGTCCCCCGCATCGGCAGGCGGACTCAACCACTGCGCCACCAGGGAAGCCCCGCAATAAAGTATTTTTAAACTAAGGTATGTATATTTTTTTCAGACAATGCTATTGCACGCTTACTAGACTACAGTATAGTGTAAACACATAACTTTTTATATGTACTGGGAAACCGAAAAATTTTGTGTGACTTGCTTTATTCTGATGTTCACTGTATTGCAGTCTGGACTGAACCCACAATATCTCCGAGGTCTGCCTGTACTTATTAAATCACAATATCCCATTTCCCTCTCCTTCTATCCCCTGGCAACCATCATTCTACTCTCTGTTTCTATGAATTTCACTACTTTAGATACCTCATGTAAATGCAATTTTACAATATTTATCTTTTTTATGACTGACACTTCATTTAGCATAATGTCCTCAAGGTTCATTTGCATTGTGGCTTGTATCAGTATTTCCCTGTTTAAAGGCCAAATAATAGTCCACTGTATGTATATGCCATATTTTGTTTATCTAGTTATCCATTGATGGACATTTAGGTTGTTTCCACCTCTTGTCTATTATAAGTAGTGCTACAGTGAACATGGGTGTGCAAATATCTCTTCAATGTCCTGCTTTCAGTTCTTTTGGGTATATACCCAGAGGCGGAATTGATTTTTTTGAGAAACCTTCATAATGTTTCCCAGAGTGGCTGCACCATTTTACGTTCTCACCTACAGTGCACAAGGGTTCCAATTCTCCATATCCTCAACAAAGCTTATTTTGTGAGGTTTGGGTTTTGTTTGTTTGTTTTTGGCAGCAGCCATCCAATGGGTGTGCAAATTTTCTTTATATACTTCAACTAAAATATCATGTAACAGATTGGAGACAGAAGCTGACATGAGAATCAAGCTGTCTTTTATAAGACTGAATTGAAATAAAAGTAAAAAATGTAAAACAATGCCACTCTTATTTCTGTTTCTTTTTTTTAAACAAACAAACAACAACAAAAAACCCAAATAAAATATATGTTATTCGTAATGGTCTAATTTGTTATTATTTTAGAATGAATTAAAGTATACATAGTTTTAAATAACCAATTTTAATTTCTAATATGGTAAATATTGTTACATATTATCCACATAAAGAAAAGCTCTTTGAGGTCCTCAATTACTTTGTAAATTGTGGTAAAATAGATTAGCATAAAACTTACTGTTGTAACCACTTAAAAACGTACAATTCAGTGGCATTAAGTACGTTCATAATGTTGTTCAACCATTACCACTATCTAGTTCCAGAACTTATTCATCACCCCAAATGGAAACCTTGTGCCATTAAGCAGTCGCTCTTATTTCCCCACCTGCCACAGCCCTTGACAGCCACTAATCTGCTTTCTATTTTTGATGAATTTGCATATTCTGTGTATTTCATATAAATGGAAACATAATACATAGCCTTTTGCGTCTCTGACTTCTTTCACGCAGCATCACGTTTTCAAGTTTCATCCATGTTGTAGCATGTATTATTACTTGATTCCTTTTTTTGGCCAAATAATATGTCATTGTGTGAATATACCACATTTTGTTTATCCATTCATCTGTTGATAAACATTTCGGCTGTTTCCACCTTTTGGCTATTGTGAATAGGGCTGCTGTGAACCTTTGTGTGCAAGTTTTTTGTTTGAACACAAAGAATGGTGTTTTCCATTCTTTTGCACATATACTGAGTGAAACTGCTGGTCATACTGGCAATTCAATGTTTAACTTATCAAGGAACTGCCAAACTATTTTCCACGGTGGCTGCACCATTTTACATTCAGCAGTGTATGAGTGTACAAGTTTCTTCACATTTTTTCCAATACTTATTTTCCCCTTTAAAATTCTTTCTTATTAAGGCCATTCATTTTGAGGGTATTGTGGTTTTGTTTTGTTTTGCTTTTTTAAATATTTATTTATTTGGCTGCATTGAGTCATATTTGCAGATCTTCGTTGCGGCATGCAGGATCTTTTTTGCAGCATGCGGGATCTTTATTTGCGATTCATGGGCTTCTCTAGCTGTGTCGCGCAGTCTCATTAGTTACAGCGTGCAGGCTTAATTGCCTCACAGCATGTGGGATCTTAGTTCCCCAACCGGGGATTGAACCCACATCCCCTGCATTGAAAGGCAGATTACTAACCACTGGACCACCAGAGAAGTCCCTCATTGTGATTTTGATTTGCATTTTCCTACTGACTAATGACATTGAGCACCTTTTCATGTGCTTCTTGGTTATTTGTATAGCTCTTCTGGGGAACTATCTATTCAAATCTTTGCCTTTTTTTTTTTTTTTTTTTTTTTTGCTTTGTTTTGTTTTGTGTTTTTGAGTTTTAAGAGTTCTTTATGTATTCTGGACCCTTATCACATATATGATTTACAAATATTTTCTCCCATTCTGTGGATTATTTTTTCACTCTCTTGATAGTATCCTTTGAAACATAAAAGCTTTTAATTAAGTTTTTTCATTAATTAATTTATTTTTGGCTGCGTTGGGTCTTTGTTGCTGCGTGCGGGCTTTCTCTAGTTGCGATGAGTGGGGCCTACTCTTCATTGTGGTGCGCGGGCTTCTTATTGCAGTGTCTTCTCTTGTTGTGGAGCACGGGCTCTAGGCATGTGGGCTTCAGTAGCTGTGGCTCACGGGCTCAGTATTTGTGGCTTGTGGGCTCTAGAGGGCAGGCTCTGTAGTTGTGGCACACGGGCTTAGTTACTCCGTGGCATGTGGGATCTTCCTGGACCACGGCTCGAACCCATGTCCCCTGCATTGGTAGGCAGATTCTTAACCACTGCGCCACCAGGGAAGCCCAAAGCTTTTAATTTTGATGAAGTCCAGCTTGCCTATTTTTTCTTTTGTTGCTTGAACTTTTGGTAACGTAATTTATAAACCATCACCAAATCCAAGGTCATGAATATTTACCCCTATGCTTTCTCCTAAGAGTTTTTAAAAAAAATTTTTTTATAGTTTTACCTCTTAAATTTAGGTCTGTGATTGATTTTGAGTTATCTTTGCTATGCAGTGTAAGATAAGAGTCCAACTTCATTCTTTTACATGTGGATGTCCAGTTGTGTTCTTAATAATTTTTGAGAGTATAAAGGGATCTTTCAACCAAAAATTAAGAATTTCTGGTCTAAGGTATCCAACAAAAATAGTAAAAGAATGTATAACTAAGAATTGAACAGAAGGGAAAATAGAATAATAAAAATAATTAATTCATCCAAAGAAGTCAGAGTGACAGGAAAAGAAAAATAGAAAAGATGAAATTAATATAAAACAAATGATAAGATGGTAAGATTTAACCAAATATATCAGTAATTCAATTATTGTAAAGAACAAAATTCCCTAATTAAAAGACAAAGACTGTTGAATTGCATTAAAAAAAAAAAACTCAACTGTATGCTGCTTACAGGAGACACACGCTAATTATAAGGATACAGAAAGGTTAAAAGTAAAAGTAAGCGGCTTCCCTGGTGGCGCAGTGGTTGAGAGTCCACCTGCCGATGCAGGGGACGCGGGTTTGTGCCCTGATCCAGGAAGATCCCACATGCGCGGAGCGGCTAGGCCCATGAGCCATTGCCACAGAGCCTGTGCGTCCGGAGCCTGTGCTCCGCAATGGGAGAGGCCACAGCAGTGAGAGGCCCGCGTACCGCAAAACAAAACAAAACAAAACAAAAAACTATAACATACCAAAATTTAGGGAATGCAGCTATACCTAGTCTCAGAGAGAAATTTATATCTTTAAGTGCATATATTAGAAAAGAGGAAAGGCTGCAAATCAATGATATAATAATCAATTTTCAAGATCAGGAAAAAACCCCCAGCACATTAAACCCAAAGAGAGTAAGAGGAAGGAAATAAATCTAAGAACAGAAATTAATGAAACAGAAAACAAACATATAATAGTATGAATCAACAAAGTGAAAGCTGTTTTTTTGAAAGAACTAATACAATTGATGACCCCCCTGGCAAGACTGATAAATTTTTTTTTTAAAAAGGCACAAATTGGGACTTCCCTGGTGGTGCAGTGAATAAGACTCTGTGCTCCCAATGCAGGGGGCCTGGGGTCAGGGAACTACATCCCACATGCATGCTGCAAGTAAGAGTTCGCATGCCACAACTAAGGAGCCAGTGAGCCGCAACTAAGGAGCCCACCTGCTGCAACTAAGGAGCCCGCTTGCTGCAACTAAGACCCAGCGCAACAAAATTAAAAAAAATAAACTAAAAAAAATATATAAAAGGCAGGGCTTCCTTGGTGACACAGTGGTTGAGAGTCCACCTGCCAATGCAGGGGACGTGGATTCGTGCCCACAGTCCGGGAAGATCCCACATGCCACGGAACGGCTGGGCCTGTGAGCCATGGCCGCTGAGCCTGCGCGTCCGGAGCCTGTGCTCCAGAGGCCACAACAGTGAGAGGCCCGCGTACCGCAAAAAAAAAAAAAAAAAAATATATATATATATATATAAATATATATATAAAAGGCACAAATTACCACTATCAATAATGAAAAGAGAGGGCTTCCCTGGTGGCGCAGTGGTTGAGAGTCCGCCTGCCGATGCAGGGGACGTGGGTTCGTGCCCCAGTCCGGGAAGATCCCACATGCTGCGGAGCAGCTGGGCCCATGAGCCATGGCCACTGAGCCTGCGCGTCTGGAGCCTGTGCTCTGCAACGGGAGAGGCCACAACAGTGAGAGGCCCACGTACCGCAAAAAAAAAAAAGAAAAGAGAGATATCACAATAGACATTAAAAATGTAATAAGGGGGTAATTCCCTCTAGGTCCAGTGGTTAGGACTCCGTGCTTTCACTGCCGAGGGCCTGGGTTTGATCCCTGGTAGGGGAACTAGGATCCCACAAGCTGCGAGGCCAAAAAAAAAACAAAAACAAAAAAGATAGTAAGAGGATACTGTGAACAATTCTACATAAATAAACATGAAATTTCCAATGAAATAGTCAAATTCCATGAAGAATACTTTTCAAAACAGAAACAAGTAGAAAATCTGAGTCTGAAGATTCTGTATGTGTTAAAGAATTTGTATCTAAAAATTAAAGATCTTTCAACAAAGAGAACTCCAGGTCCAGGTGGTTTCACTGGTGAATTCCAATAAACACCAAAGCAAGAAGTAAAAACATTCTTCCAATTCATTTTGTGAGATCACCATAACCTTGATAACAAAAACTGATAAGAACATTAATAAAAAATATGTAGGCTTGGGGCTTCCCTGGTGGCGCAGTGGTTGAGAGTCCGCCTGCCGATGCAGGGGACGTGGGTTCGTGCCCCGGTCTGGGAGGATCCCGCGTGCCGCGGAGCGGCTGGGCCCGTGAGCCGTGGCCGCTGGGCCTGCACTTCTGGAGCCTGTGCTCCGCAACGGGAGAGGCCACGGCAGTGGGAGGCCCGCGTACCGCAAAAAACGAAAAAAAAAAAAAATATATATATATATATATGTAGGCTAATCTTTCTTATGAATATAAATACAAAAAATCCTAAATAATACATTAGCAAATTGATTCTAACTATATATAAAAAAACTTACTACATCACAAAAAATTTGGACTTATTCTAGGAAAGCAAGACTGGTGTAAGAGTTGACAATTTATCAATGTAATTAATCATATTAACAGAATAAGTGAGAAAAATACATGGCTATCTCAATAGATACAGAAAAAGTACCTGAAAAAATTCTATACAATTCATAATAAAACCTCTTAGAAAACTAGACATAGAAGGAAACTTCCTTACTCTGATGAAGAGTATAGTAAAATACCTACATCTTACATCGTGCCTTGATAGTGAAATATTGAAAGCTTTCCTCCTGAGACTGAGAATGAGACAAAGTTATCCAATATCATCACTTCCAGTCAATATTGTTCTGAAGGCTCTAGTCAATGTAATAGGCAAGAAAAAGAAATAAAAATGGCAAGTATTGGAAAGAAAGAAAGAAAGAATGAAAGAAAGAAAGAAAGAAAGAAAGAAAGGAAGAAATCATTGTTGCAGATAACATGCTTGTGTACATAGAAAACCCAAAAGAATCTATAGATAAATTATTACCATTAATAAATGAATTAGGAAGATTATGGATACAAGGTCAAATAAAAATTGATTGCATTTCTATATAAATCAACAATAACATGTTCTTTTAAATAAATAGTGCTGGAACAATTGAATGTATATGGAAAAAGTAAATATTGACCCTTACACTCATACACAAAAAAATTAATTCAAAATGAATCATAGGACAAAGTATAAAAGGTAAGACAATAAAGCTTCTAGAAGAAAACAAAGAAGGCTATTTTTATGACCTTGAAGTAGAGAGAAAGTTAAGACATAAAACATACTAACTTAATCCTTAAATACTAAAGTATTAACTAAAGCTAAACGTATGCCTACTCTGTGACTAGAAAATTCACTCCTAGGGGAGAGAAATATGGGCATATGTTTATCAAAAGACATGTACAAGAATGTCCACAGCAACTTTATTCACAATAGCCAAAAAGTCAAAACAGTCTAAGTGTCTAACAGCAGAATGGGTAAACAAATTGTGCATTCATACAATGAGATACTACATGGCAATAGAAAGAATGAACTAGGGATACACACAACAACATGGATTAATCTCAGAGACATTATGTTGAGTAAAATAAGCCAGACACAAAGGATAACATTATATATGACTTCATTTATGCCCAAATCAAGAAGAAGCAGAACCAGCAACAGTCATTCTCACAATAGTGGTTACTCTTGTGGTGCTGGGGTTGAGGAAGAGCCTTCTGGGACGCTAGGAATATTCTATATCTTGGTCTGGGTGGAGTTTTCATGAATGTATACATATGCAAAATTTCATTGAACTATGCACTTAAGGTCTACACTTAGTGTACCTCATGGCTAGGTATAATATGTTTCCATTTGAAAAGTATTTTAAAAAAAGAAAAATGCCATTTATAATAAGCTTCCAAAACAAATATCTAGAAATAACTCTAATAAGTGAACTACCCATATAATCACATCTGAAACCTCCCTAGTGCTCTGCTCCAGACACCTGCCCCCACTTCCCCAAAGGTAACCTCTATCCTGACCCCCAGCACCATAGATCAGTTTTGCCGGTTTTTACACTTTATATAAATTGAATCAGGCAGCCTGATATTTTGTGTCTTTTACATTCATGAGATTCATCCATCCCATGCTGTACAAAAACAATCAGTGGGCCTGATGTGGCCCGAAGGCTTGGGTTTGCTGACCCTGAGCTGGAGTATCAGAAGGGTCTAAATGGCCATGAATGGGTTTCAGCTCAGCTGTCCTGCCATCCTTTGGGTGATGGTGGTGCCAGGGGGCAAGGCTCCAAGGATTGCTCTGGCACTATCTTTTCCCGGGTCTCATATCTGCACTCAGCATGACCCAGAGCAAGAGGGAGGAAGTGTCTCCTTTGCCATCCATCATGTCTGTCCTCAAACTGAACCCGGGGAGTGCTGTGCCGTGTGTGTGTGTGTGTGTGTGTGTGTGTGTGTGTGTGTGTGTGTGTGTGTAAAGTGGGGTGTTCTAAGTGTGAGGCCCAGGGCAGGAGCCCCACTTACTCATGTCAAGTCAATGTTCTTGAATGCAAGAGCACTGTTGATTGAGGCTGTAGCCCAGACAGCAAGGAGAAAGAGGCCAGAGATGAGGCAAGACAGAAAAGCAGAGGTGGCTTCTGGAGAACCTTTCCTTGGCGGAGGTGTTTCAGCCTGATACTGGGAATAAGCCGTAGCCCATGAGGGGTGTAAAGTGGAGGAGAGCCTGCCCCACTCCAACTCAGTTGGAGTGAGGCTTTTTGGGTCCTTCTCACACTGCCCTTTCCTATGGTTCAAAGATAACAATAGGACTAACGTCCAATGTATTCATTTCTCATGTTATTCATTGAATTTAGAGTTCCTCCCCTCTAATCCCCTCCTCTCCATCACCTTGGGAAGGGTGGAGATCCAGGAAAGGGATGGGGTGTGGTGCCTGGAGGCTGAAGTGTACATCTTGATTGTTTAACTTGGGGACCCTGAGGGCAGAGGGCTGGAGGGTGGGGAGGGGAAAGGAAGGCACTGGAAAGTCCCGTGAGCCTGGCAGGTCACAGATCACAAAGCCATCTAGAGGAGAGAGCCTGATTCTAAAAGCAAGGAGGAAACGATTGGCAGTTCCTCACTGGTTTGTCTGTAGCAGCAGAGCTGCAGGCATTTCTGTACATGGGTAGGTGTAGACCTCTTCTTCCAGACGGAGCAGTCGTCTCCCCATCTACACTGCTGCTTTCTCCCTCCTGCAGATCCCACAGGCCTGTTCTGTTTTTAGCCACATTTTTGTGTGCAGCTCCAAACTCTGACAGCTTTATTTAAAACACCCTTATTTTACCCCCCCCCCATTTGGTTTGTATTTTGGCTGGGTATAGAATTCTAGGTTGGAGATACTTTCCCATCACAATTTTGAAAGCACTGCTCCATTGCCTTCTTTCTTCTAGTGTTGCTATGGAGACCAAGCCATTCTGATTCCTGTTTCTATCAGTCTGGATTCAATCAGGAGACAGGAACACACAGTGATTTACACAGGGAAGTTTACTATAAAAAAGTATTAAAGTGGGAATCCCCTGGTGATCCAGTGGTTAGGACTTGGCGTTTTCACGGCTGAGGGCACGGGTTCAATCCCTAATCTCACAAGCCGTGCAGTGTGGACAAAAAAAAAGAAAAAAAAAAGTGTTAAAGTATGACAAAAGAATGATTATAAGATGGAAGAGAACGCTATGGTATCTGAGGGCTGAGGGAGATATCCAAGGAAGAATACATTTGGAAGGGATCTCTCCCTGAGGCAGGGGTTCAGACCTAACTGGAGAAGGTGTAGTTGCAGCCCAGTGGATAGCAGAGAAGGATGTTGGTTTGCTGGGCATGCAGGAAGCAACCCTTCAGGGCACAGGTGAGCCACAGCTGGTAGTCCGGCATACAAAGAGGGTGGGAGCACTGGTGCAGTAGGCCTGCAGCGCACAGAGTCCATATGTGAAGGGTCACAGCATTAGGAGGACAGTGGGGCATGTGGCTGGGGCAGAGCAACCCAGGATGTCCTTCCCTCCCACCTCTGACCAGTGGTGCAGCTGCTGGACCCAGCAGGAAAAG
The DNA here is from genome assembly GCF_951394435.1 of Stenella coeruleoalba. Lineage (NCBI taxonomy): Eukaryota > Metazoa > Chordata > Mammalia > Artiodactyla > Delphinidae > Stenella > Stenella coeruleoalba. Next base: position 110,980,559 of record NC_137169.1, read on the forward strand.
CCCCTTCCTCCTGCAATGTCCCTCTAGCACCTTCTACCTAGAAAGCTTAATAGCGAGCACCAGCTTGTTCGCTGTGAAAGAGAGATGCTTAAAAGAATCCCCCCAACGCAGCCATAAATAAATAAATAAATAAATAAATTGATTAATTGATTGAAAAAAAAGAATCCCATCCATCGTCACTGAGAAGGTATTAAAAGGCAGATTTGGAGCTGAGAAACAGTACATTGGTAACTGGCACATTGATTCTTTGTGGTGATTATTTTTTCTCTCTTGCTGAAAGTTTGTAAAAGTCTTGCTTTGTCTTCAGTGTTTCCTTGGTGTGGGTCTAGTTTCATTCCTTGTGTTAGACACTCAGCTGGCTCTTTCAGTCCAAGAACTCATGTCTTTTAGTTCTGAGAAATCTTGAATTATTCAAATTATTTTTTCCTCTCTATTTTCTCTTTTCTCTCTTATTATTCAAATAGTGTACTTCTTGGACTGTTTTTCTCATTTTCTTATCTTTTCCTTTTATACTCTATTGCTTTGGTTTTTTTTGGCTATAGTTTCTGGAACATTTCTTTAACATTTTCTTTCAACTCTTCTACTGAGTTTTTAATTTCTGCTGTCATGTTTTTAATTTTCAAAGAGCTCTTTTCTGATCCTTGAACGTTCTTCCTCTTTTTAAATAACATTTTATTTTTGTTTCATGAACATAATATCTTTTAGTGTCTCTCTGAGAATATCAGTGATACTTTTTAAAAAGTCTTCTTCCTGCACAGACTCTGTGTCAACAAGTTGCTTTTCATTCTGTTTTTTTGCTTGTTGGTATCTTCTATGCTGAAGGTTTTTACTCAGGTATCTGTTAATCCTAGATTATTTCTGAGAGGCAAACTGTATCAGTCAGGTCCCAACAGTAAACACAGTTTCACTCAAACTAGGGTAATTTCAGGAGGGTTTATTTACAAAATGCCTGTTTACAAAGGCAGAGTGGAGAAGCTGCATCTGTGGTGGAGAGACACAGGGAGGCCCAGGTGACATCAGAGAGGAACAGAAGGGTAAACGGCCCAACCTCGCCTTCCTCCCTCCCTCCTGTTTACGTCCTGGCTTCCACGTTGGTCAAACCAACCAGAGGTTGGAGGATGCGGGAGCCGGCTCATCCTCCATACCTGGGAGTGTCCCCCAGCAGAGGGCAGGGCGGGGGAGCAGATGGAAATATCTGTCACAGGAACCGAAATGCTGACCAGGAAGGAGCTCTGTGGGGCGGGGGGTGGGTATCTGAGTGCGACTGTTTGCTGGGAAAATTCCCAAATATCTGAATCTTTAGGTCTTTCCTCTCAGGCTCATCAGATTTCCCAGAAAAGAGTCTAGTAGTTGCCTTCCAGGGGGGAACACTGGTCTGGCCCCCTCGTATTCTGGTTGCTGAAAGGAGCAGAGGGCTGTGGGCCTCGGCATGTAGCACTCCGCATACACACAGCCAATCCTCTTCTTCTAGAAACCTCGCCTATGCTCTCATATGTGCCTGGTGTCCCCCAGTTCAGAGGTCCTGTTTTGTCCTGTTTAGAGAATAAACCTGCAGATTTCTGTGGGAGTGAAAGGGAGACAGCTACCCCATAATAGAAGGTAGAAAAGGGAGATTGAGAGAGCTGCCTCTTAAATAGCTTTCAACCACCCCTCACTATTCACACACACACACACACACACACACACACACACACACACACACTCAGTTTCAGAGGTCCTTGGAACTGTCAGCTCATGAGTCTTTTGAGGAGTTAGTGGAATAAATTGTCTTTCCCTGCTGGAAGTTTAGGATTTGGCTTTCTCAAGTTGGCTCAGTCAGTTACCACTGACACACGGGTGACTTTCCGGTTCCTGGCCTCTGTCTGGAAGTCTCAAGTCTTCTTTGGCTGAAACACAGTATATTTGGAGAGGGCTTATGGGAAAGGGGAAGAAAAGGCATCCTGGAGCCAGAGTGTGAAGTGTTTTGAGGAGATTGTACTTTTCTCTAGAGGCTGTGGGTTTGGGGATGGAGCTAACAACTTGGGTCTAGCTATGTGGGCCCTTTGGTAAATTTATCTGGGTCCCAATTTTCTATTGGCTCCTGTGTGATGACTCAGTAGGGTGTGTGGAAGGAAGCAATGAACTATAAAGTGCTTTACCGTGATATATTATTTTTCAAATGCAGACAGAATTTTCCTGTCTTTATGTCTTCGCTAATACCGTTGCTTTTGCTTGGAATTTTCTGTCTTTTCCCTCACCTCTCCATCTCTATTTACAGACATGGTACATTTAAGTCCAGCTCAGTGTCAACTCCACTATGAAACTGATGCCCTCAAACTGAATAGGAACTCCCAAACTCCCAAACCTTTAATGACGGCCACTTTTTTCTCACCTCCATTCCTGTCTGGATTAGCCAGAGAAATGGAACCATTAGGATATATATCCTGTATAAGTGTCTGTATATGGATGGATGCATATATCCTGTGTGCGTGTGTGTTATCTCTCTGTATATCCTATATAAATCTCTTTTAATAAAGAGATTTATTATACAGAATTGGTTCATGTGATTTGAAGGCTAGCAAGTCCCAAGATCTGCAGGGTCAGCTGACAAGCTAGAGCCCCAGGAGAGCTGATGGTGTAGTAGTTCTGTCCAAATCTCACTTCCGCCTTTTGCTCTTCCAGCCCTCCCAATACCTTTGTAACTAATTCCTTATATTTCATTCCATCAATTGAAAAACATGTGGAGGGAATTCCCTGGAGGTCCAGGGGTTAAGACTTCGCCTTCCAATGCAGGGGGTGTGGGTTCAATCCTTGGTCGGGGAGCTAAGATCCCACATGCCTCATGGCCAAAAAACCAAAACATAAACAGAAGCAATATTGTAACAAATTCAATCAAGACTTTAAAAATGATCCACATCAAAAAATCTAAAAAAAAAAAATGTGGAGTGGCTTTTGCTTTCTTGACCATACTCTGATTTATAAAAAGCAGACTTATTTATTTTATGGATATTATGATATCCTTCCTGGAAGTATAGTAAGTTTGAATTGTTCTTTCTCCCTTCCACATATTTTATTATTTTTACTTTTTTAATATAAATTTATTTTATTTATTTATTTTTGGCTGCGATGGGCCTTCTCTAGTTGCAGTGAGCGGGGGCTACTCTTCTTTGTGGTGCGCGGGCTTCTCATTGTGGTGGCTTTTGTTGCGGAGCACGGGCTCTAGGCGCGCGGGCTTCAGTAGTCGCAGCACGCGGGCTCAATAGTTGTGGCTCGCGGGGTCTAGAGCACAGGCTCAGTAGTTGTGGCGCATGGGCTTAGCTGCTCCGTGGCATGTGGGATCTTCCCGGACCAGGGCTTGAACCCATGTCCCCTGCATTGGCAGGCGGATTCTTAACCACCGCGCCACCAAGGAAACCCCTACATATTTTATTATTGTGGTTAAATGTACATAACACAAAATTTATCATTTTCACTATTTTTAAGTTCACAATTTAGTGGCGTTAAGTATATTCACAGTGTTGTGTAAACATTACCACTATCTATTTCTACAACTTTTTCATCATCCCAAACAGAAACCCTTTACCTTTTAAACAATAACTCGGGACTTCCCTGGTGGTCCAATGGTTAAGAATCCGCTTTCCAATGCAGGAGAAGGGGGTTCGATCCCTGGTCGGGGAACTAAGATCCCACATGCCCAGGGGCAACTAAGTCCATGCGTGTGCTCTGGAACCTGTTCACCACAACTAGAAAGAATCCCATGTACCACAACGAAAGATCCCTCACCACAACGAAGATCCTGCATGCCGCAACTAAGACCTGACGCAGCCAAATAAATAAATAAATATTAAAAAAAAAAGAACTGAAAGCAGGAACTAGAACAGCTATATATACACCAGATATATAATATACACCCATGTTCATAGATATGTGATCCATGTTCATTGATGTGTGATTCACAAAAGCCAAAAGGTGGAAACAACCCATGTCCATCAACTGATGAATGGACAAACAAAATGTTACAACATAGATGAACCTTGACAACATTATGCTAAGTGAAAAAAGCCATACAGGAAAAGATAAATATTATGATTCCACTTATGTGAAGTACATAAAATAGGCAAATTCATAGAGATAGAAAGTAGAATAGTGGTTACCAGAGTCTAGGGGGCGGGAGGAATGAAGAGTTATTGGTGTTTTTTTTTTTAATATATTTTTATTTATTTATTTATTGGATGTGTCGGATCTTAGTTGCAACACGCAGGATCTTTCGTTGTGGTGCGTGGGCTCATTAGTTGCGGCACACCCTTAGTTGCCCCAGGGCATGGGCGGATCTTAGTTGCCCGATCAGGGATCGAACCAGTCCCTTGCATTGCAAGACCAATTCTTAACCACTGGACCACCAAGGGAGTCCCACCCCTGCTTTCAGTTCTTTTGGGTATATAATAGGGGAGTGGAATTGCTAGATCAGTTGGTAATTCTATGTTTAGTTTTTGAAGAACTGCCAAACTTTTCCACAGAGGCTGCATCATTTTATATTCCCACCAGCAACGCTCAACAATTCTAATTTCTCCACATCTTCACCCGCATTTGTTATTTTCTATTTTTTGGTAATAGTTACTTTAATGGATGTGAAGTGGTATCTCATAGTGGTTTTTTTTTCTTTTTTAAATAAATTTATTTATGGCTACATTGGGTCTTCGTTGCTGCACGCTGGTTTTCTCTAGTTGTGGCATGCAGGAGCCACTCTTCCTTGAAGTGCACGGGCTTCTCATTGCGGTGGCTTCTCTTGTTGCAGAGCATGGGCTCTAGGTGCACAGGCTTCAGTAGTTGTGGCGCTCGGGCTCAGTAGTTGTGGCACACAGGCTCAGTAGTTGTGGTGCACAGGCTTAGTTGCTCCGCAACTAATGTGGGATCTTCCCAGACCTCGAACCTGTGTCCCCTGTATTGGCAGGTAGACTCCCAACCACTGCACTGCCAGGGAAGTCCCTCTCATAGCAGTTTTGATTTGGATTCCCCTTATGACCAGTGATCTTGAACGTCTTTTCATGTGCTTGTTGGCCATTTGCATATCTTTTTTGGAGAATGTATGTACAAGCCCTTTGCCCATTTTTGAATTGGATTGTTTCATTTTGTTGTTGAGTTGTAGGAGTTTCTTTACATATTCTGAATATTAATCCCTTATCAAATACATGATTTGCAAATATTTTCTCCCATTCTGTGGGTTATCTTTTCATTCTTTTTTTTTTTTTTTTTTTTTTTGTGGTACGCGGGCCTCTCACTTTTGTGGCCTCTCCCATTGCGGAGCACAGGCTCCGGACGCGCAGGCTTAGCGGCCATGGCTCACGGGCCCAGCTGCTCCGCAGCATGTGGGATCTTCCCAGACCGGGGCACGAACCTGTGTCCCCTGCATCTGCAGGCGGACTCTCAACTACTGCACCACCAGGGAATCCCTCTTTTCATTCTTTCAATAGTGCCCTTTGATGCACAAAAGTTTGTAATTTTGATGAAGTCCAATTTATCTATTTTTTTGTTTTGTTGGCTTTTTTTTTTTTTTTTTGGCTGTGTTGGGTCTTTGTAGCTGCGCGTGTGCTTTCTCTAGTAGCGGTAAGCGGGGGCTACTCTTGGTTGCGGGTTTCTCATTGTGGTGGCTTCTCTTGTTGCAGAGCATGGGCTCTAGGCACGTGGGCTTCAGTAGTTGTGGCACATGGGCTCAGTAGTTGTGATGCCGGGCTTAGTTGCTCTGCGGCATGTGGGATCTTCCTGGACCAGGGCTCGAACCCGTGTCCCCTGCATTGGTAGGCGGATTCTTAACCACTGCACCACTAGGGAAGTCCCTTGTTTGCTTATTTTTTAAATGTCATATCCAAATACAATATCCTGAAGATTTTTCTATATATTTTTTGTTTGTTTTTTGGCTGTGCTGTGCAGAATGTGGGATCTTAGTTCCCCAACCAGTGATCAAACCCGTGCCTCATGCATTGGGAGCGTGGAGTCTTGAACACTGGACAGCCAGGAAGTCCTTTCTGTATGTTTTCTTCATTTTGAGCTAATTTTTATATATGGTGTTAGGTAAGAACCCGACTTCCTTTTTTTTGGCCGCACCCGGAGGCTTGTGGGATCTTAGTTTCCCAACCAGGGATTGAACCTGGGCTAAGGCAGTGAAAGTGCTGAGTCCTAACCACTTGACTGCCAGGGAATTCCCCCTACTTCTTTCTTTTGCAGGTGGATATCCAGTATTCCCAGCATCATTTTTTGAAAAGACTGTCCTTTCCCTGTTGAATGGTCTTGGCACCCTTGTCAGAAAATCAGTTGGCCATATCAATTACAGATTCCTCAATAACACTGAAAAAAAATCAATTAACCATATGTATAAAGATTTATTTGGGAGCTCTCTAGTCTATCTCATTGATCTCTATGTCTGTCCTTATGCCAGTACCACACTGTTTTGTTTTTTAAAAATAAATTTATTTATTTATTTTTGGCCGCACGAGTTCCTCACTGCTATGCGAGGTCGCGGCAAGCGGGGGCTAGTCTTCGTTGAGGTGCGCAGGCTTCTCTTGTTGTGGAGCATGGGCTCTAGGCGCACTGGTTTCAGTAGTTGTGGCACACGGGCTCAATAGTTGTGGCACTAGGGCTTAGTTGCTCCTTGGTATGTGGGATCTTCCTGGAGCAGGGCTTGAACCCATGTCCCCTGCATTGGCAGGTGGATTCTTAGCCACTGTGCCACCAGGGAAGTCCCACCACACTGTTCTAATTACTGTAGCTTTGTAGTAAGTTTTGAAATAAAAAAGTGTAAGTCTTCCAATATTATTCTATTTTTTCAAGACTGTTTTGAGTATTCAGGATCCTTTGAGATTTCATATAAATTTTGGAATGAGTTTTTCTATATCTTCAAAAACTGACATTGGAATTTTGATAAGAATTGCCTCGAAACAGTAGATCACTTTTGATAGTATCATCATCTTAACAGTATTAAGTCTTCCAATCCATGAACACAGGATGTCTTTCCATTTATTTAGGTCTCTTTTAATTTCTTTCAGCAATGTTTTGTAGTTTTCAACATACAAGTCTTTTGCCATGTTGGTTAAATTTCTTCCTAAATATTTTACTTTGTTGATGTTATTGTAAATAAAATTGTTTTTTAAAATTTCCTTTTCTGATTATTCATTGCTAGTGTATAGAAATGCAACTGATTTGTGTCTGTTTAGTTTGTACCTTGCAACTTTGCTGAATTCATTTATTAGCTCTAACAAGTTTGTGTGTGTGTGTGTGTGATCTTTAGAATTTTCTTAAAAAATAAGATCATGTAGTCTGTGAGCAGAGATAAGTTTACTTACTCCTTTCCAATTTGGATGTCTTTAATTTCTTTTCCTTGCCTAATTGCTCTGGCTAGTGCTTATAGTACTATGTTGAAAAGAAGTGGCAAAAGTGAGCACCCTCGTTTTGTCCCTGATCTTAGGGAAAAGCTTTCATTCTTTCACCATTGAGTATGATGTTAGCTGTGGGTTTTTCATATATGGCCTTCATTCCCTCTTCCACTTTGATTAAAACAAAGACTCCTTGAATAAGGTTGTGAACATTCTTTGGTTTTTCATGCAATAAATATTTATTAAGTGTCTACTCTGTGCCAGGAACTTGTTTTATGCACTGAGGATAGAGTGATGACCAGACAGACACAGTGCCTACGAGAAGGCAATAAGAGTTCTAAGTGGGACTTCCCTGGTGGCGCAATGGTTAAAAATCCGCCTGCCAATGCAGGAGACACGGGTGCGAGCCCTGGTCCGGGAAGATCCCACATGCCGCGGAGGAACTAAGCCCGTGTGCCACAACTACTGAGCCTGTACGCCACAACTACTGAAGCACACGTGCCTAGAGCCCATGCTCCGCAACAAGAGAAGCCACTGCAATGAGAAGCCCGCGCACCGCAACGAAGAGTAGCCCCCGCTCACCGCAACTTGAGAAAAGACCGCGCGCAGTAACGAAGACCCAATGCAGCCAAAAATAAATATAAAATAATAAATAAATTAAAAAAAAAAGAGTTCTAGGCAAGAAAAGAGAGATATGATAGGTGTGGACTAGTGCAGTGAATATAGAGAGATGCAGATGGACTTGAGATCTGTTCTGGATTGCAGTGCTGTAACGAACTGGATGACAGAGAAAAGGAGAAGGAGGAGTTAAGGATGACTCTTAGGTTTCCGACATGGGCAGAGGGTTGGGCAAGTCCCCGAGGTAGAGAGCACAGGAGGGACATCAAGTCGTGAGAGGAAGAGGATGGCTCAGTTTTGGACACATTGAGTTTGAGCAGCACATGAGACCTCAAAGTGGAGATGTCAGGTATGCAGTTGTATGTGCTGATCACAAGCGCAAACGAAATATTTGGGCTGAAGATAAACATTTGCGAGTCAGTGCAAGTGGATGAAATAGACTAGAGAGAGAATGTTTGGGAGGAGAAGGTGGCCTAGAGAGTAATTTCAACATCAGATTGAAGAGGAAGAGTTTATAAAAGAGACTGAGAGGAGTGGCCAGGGAGGTGGGAGGAAAGTGTGATAGTAAGGAAGCCAAATGAGTGAATTAAGAAGGAAGGAATGAAAAAAAAAAAAAAAAAAGAAGGAAGGAATGGTAAACTTGTCCAAGTCTGCTCAAAGGTCACATTAGTAACCCTAGAGTATGTTTCTGTATTTCTGAATCTGGATGGCAGTACATGGATGTCTATTGTATGATTCTTTTTACCTTTATATGTAATTAATATAGTATTATATATAAGAGTAATCAATTATAGGTATAATTAACATGAACAATTATTAATATATTAGGTATTAGCTTAAGATAAGAAGGGCATAATCTGTCCTTCTTATTTTTGAATTTGTTGTAGTGTCAAGCTCCAAGTTTGACACATGGCTGACATCCAATAAATATTTGTTAGAAACATAATGCTATTTCCTAGCAACATGCTGAGTTAATACTATGTGCCTGGCACTGTGCTAAGTGATTCATGTGTACTATCTCATGTAATCCTCATGTCCACCCTATGATTTTGGTCCTACTCTTGGTCCTATTTTACTGGTAAGGAAATCAAGGCTGGGAAAGATTAAATAACTAATACAAAGATGTCAAACTGAGTCTGTCTGACTCAAAAGCTTCAAAAATTTATTTCATTTTATTTATTTATTCTTTTAAATAGGCTTATTGAAATATAATTAACATGACATATAATTCTCCTACTTAAAGTGTACAATTTGGGACTTCCCGGGTGGTCCAGTGGTTACGACTGCAAGCTCCCAATGTAGGGGGCCCGGGTTCGATCCCTGGTCTGGGAACTAGATCCCACATGCATTCTGCAACTAAGAATCCGCATGCCACAACTAAAAAGATCCCACATGCCGCAGCGAAGATCCCACACACGGCAACTAAGATCCCACGTGCCTCAACTAAGACCCGGCGCAGCCAAATAAAATAAATCAGTAAATAAATATTTAAAAAAATGAAGTGTACAATTCAATGTTTTTTTTAGTATATTCATAGATATGTGCAGCCATCACCACAGTCTATTTTAGAACATATTTATCACCTCAAAGAAACACAATAACCTTTAGCTATCACCCCTCTATTTCTTCATCCATCCCCTACGCTCCCAGCCCTAAGCAACCACTAATCTACTTTCTATTTCTATAGATTTCCCTATTCTGGACTTTCATATAAGTGAAATCTTATAATATGTGGATTTTTGTGACTGCCTTCTTTCATTAGCATTGTTTTCAAGGTTCATTCATGCTGTAGTATGTATCACTACTTTATTCCTTTTTATAGCTGAATTATATTCCATTGTATGGAGATACTGAATTTTGTTTATCCATTCATCCACTGATAGACATTTGGGTTCTTTCTGCCTTTTAGTTATTATAAATGATGCCTCTTTAATATTTGTGTACAAGCATTTGTGTGGACAAATATTTTTATTTCTCTTGGGTATATACTCGGGAGTGGAATTGCTGGGTCTTATGGTAACTCTATGTTTAATTGTTTGAGGAACTTCCAGAACGTTTTCCAAAGTGACTGTATCATTTTACATTCCCACCAGAAGTAGATGAGGGACTTTCCTGGCAGTCCAGTGGTTAAGACTCTGTGCTTCCACTGCAGGGGGCTCGGTTTTGATCCCTGGTCTGGGGAACTAAGATCCCACATGTCGTGTGGCCAAAAAAAAAACCCCAAAACCAAAAATCAAACAATGCTGTTCTTCAATTAAAATTGAATCTTAAAAAAAAAAGTGTATGAGGTTCTGATTTGCTCACATCCTTGTCAACACTTGTTATTATCTGACTTTTAAATTCTAGCTGACTGAAAAGCTTTTAATCTCTATGCTGTATTGCTTGAAATTTAAGAAAATTATGTTCAGCATGATCCAGAAAAGTGTATAATATATTTAGCAAAGAGACTCATGAAAACGGTCAGTATAAATAAGGTTTTTCCCTTGGAGGAAAATTTCAGTTAGCAGAAAAAAAAAAAAAAGATATAAGTAACACCTTCCTTCTCCCATAAGTAACACCCATCTCCACGGTGTGGGCGAGGTTACCACACATGTAGATTATTATCATTATCAGGCTAACAGTTCCTGAGCACTTCCTGGGTGCCGGGACTGAGCTAAGTACATCGGATAGTTTTCTCAGTTAATCCTCACAATAGCCCTGTGCAGTAGAAACTCTTACTATTCCCATTTTACAGATAAGGAAAAATGAGGTTGGAGAAATGGGGTTTAGAAATTATCCAAGATCCTCAGCTGGTCAATGGCAGAGCTGGATTTGAATTCGGGCAATTTGGCTCAGAAATCTGCTTACACATGTATGTCTGCACGTATGTATACAGCTACACATCCAGGAATGATTGCTAAAGAGCCAGCTAGTGGACACAAATGGAGTAAGCGATCAGCGATGGGAAGGGTAATTATTACTCAACCCTTGTTCTGTGAAAATCCAGAGTGTAATGCAGCTTCTGCTGGGAAGTGAAAGAACAAACAGCTCACGTGTACTTGTGAAATCCAAGTTTAGACTATCTTCCAGGAAAGGTAAAATGACAGACAGAGGTAGAAACTGCAGAGGCCCCAGCCCTGAGAAAGAATACTGTTGACGGGCAGAAGCAAACTGGTCTGGAGTGTTAAGTCTGCTGGTAAATTGTTCTCTATTCTAGAACACTGTTTAACCCATGAAGCTAGAAGGGTCTAAGAGAGTGTCTAATAACCAAATTCTATTGCAACCTGTTCACTGTGTGGGTGATATAATGAGCTATAATTAAAAAACATATTCAGATGGACTCTTCTGTCTTGAAAAAAATGTGCTCTGGGAAAATTTACTTTTACATTTTTGAAACAAACACTCATATAGGACCTACCACGTGTGGGACATTGTTATAAACATTTTACATATGTAATTAACTTAATTCTCATAAAAATCCTATGAGGCTACTTTTTTTTTTTTTTTACACTGTTGAAATTCTTTTTTTTTTTTTTTTAAGAAAGTTTTTTTCTTTTAAATTTTATTTATTTATTTTTGGCTGTGTTGGGTCCTCGTTTCTGTGCAAGGGCTTTCTCCAGTTGCGGTGAGCGAGGGCCACTCTTCATCGCGGTGCGCGGGCCTCTCACTGTCGCGGCCTCTCTTGTTGCGGAGCACAGGCTCCAGACACGCAGGCTCAGTAGTTGTGGCTCACGGGCCCAGTTGCTCCGCGGCATGTGGGATCTTCCCAGACCAGGGCTCGAACCCGTGTCCCCTGCATTGGCAGGCAGATTCTCAACAACTGCGCCACGAGGGAAGCCCGAGACTACTTTTATTTCCCCTATTTTACAGATAGAGACATTGAAACGTAGCGACGTTACGTAATTTGTCTAAGGACACACAGCTAATAAGCAGCAGAGCTGGAAACTGAGCCCAGGCAATCTGGCTCCAGAGTCTGCGTACATAGAATTATATTGTATACTGCATTTTAAAAAGTCCACACTCTGAAGGAGTTTCAAGTAAATCCTTTAATAACATGGGTCATCTCCCTTCCCCACCTACTCAATAGTGCATCTATTTTATATATCTGAATTTTCAAGCCCCTAGTTTGTTTAATTTTATAATTGTGATGCTTTTTTTAAAATGTGGTAAAATGTACATGATATAAAATTTACCATTTTAACCATAATTAAGTCTGCAGTTCAGTGGCATTAAGTACATTCACATTAAGTACAACCATCACCACCATCCAGCTCCAGAACTCTTTTCATCTTGCAGAACTGAAACTCCATCCCCATTAAACAATAATGCCCATTTCTGTCTCCCCTCAACCCCTGGCAACCACCATTCTACTTTATGTCTCTATGAGTTTGACTACTCTGTGTTCTTCGTATAAGTGGAATCATACAGTTTTTGTCCTTTTGTGTCTGGCTTATTTTACTTGGCATAATGTCTTCAAGGTTCATTCATGTTGCAGCATGTGTCAGAACTGCCTCTCTTCTTAAGACTGAATAATATCTCATTGTATAGAGATACCATATTTTGTTTATCCATTCATTCAAAGATGGACACTTGGGTTGCTTCCACCTTTTGCTATTACGAATGATGCTGCTGTGAACATGGGTATACAAATATCTGTGTGAGTCCCTGTTTTCAATTCTTTTGTATATATACCCCAAAATGGCATTGCTAGATCATATTTTAATTGTGCTGCTTTTTAGCAGTTACGTTATAACATTCTATAAACATTACAAAAAGGGGAGATTTTATAAACCTTTTGGAGAATGGTGCTAAAAATCCCTTCTCAAAGATGTGAGATACACACACACACACAATGGATATAGTGGAATACTACTCAGCCATAAAAAGAATGAAATTTTGCCATTTGCAACAACATGGATGGACCTGGACGATATTATGCTCAGTGAATAAGTCAGACAAATACTGTATATTATCACTTATAGGTGGAACCTAAAAAATAAAACAAATGAATAAAAAAATAAATAAAAATTAAAAAAATAAAACAAATGAATATAACAAAACAGAAAGAGACTCACAGATATAGAGAACAAACTAGTGGTTACCAGTGGGGCAGGGGAGGGGGGTAGGGGATTAAGAGGTACAAAATACTATGTATAAAATAAATAAACTACAGGGATATATTGTACAGCACAGGGAATACAGCCAATGTTTTATAACTTTAAATGGAGTATAATATATAAAAATATTGAATCACTATGTTGAACACCTGCAACTAATATAATATTGCAAATCAACTATACTTCAGTTAAAAAAAAATCCCTTTTCTGAGGGCCAACTCAGCTGGTGATGTGATGAAAAGGGGAACGGAAAACGTATTAAGCTCTGCTGTAGATGGTGAATGGAGAGAGCCTGAGTGTTTTGTGGAGCTGGGGTTCACCTCCACTGTGAAAGTGGAGAAGTCTTCCCAGGCAGGATGAGGGTGCCGGGCCCTGGCTGGGGCTTGATCTTTGGGGGTGCTGCTGGCCTAAGACACTGAGTTCTGCTGATTAGTGGGGTCCCCATGTTATACCTCAGCTGGCCGCATGCTGTCAACCTCCTCCCAGATGAGGAGAAAGGGAGGGGAACGTTTCAGGGAATAATGAGCACCTTCCGGTAATTATTGATTAGTCAGGGCAGGAGGCCAGGGGAGGGGTCTGCAGGTCAGCCCAATCCCACTCCCCAACCCTGCTGCATTTCTTAGGATCAGGATTGCCCCTAAAAGTGAATAGAAAACAAAGGGTATTGTTTTAAACTCTCCCAGGTGAGAATAGCCCTAGCACAGCAGCCCAAGCCTGGAGGGCATGGCGGCAGGGAGAGAATTTAAAAAAAAAAAAAAAAAGACTCCTTTGAGTCAGTATATCTGGGATCTTGACCAGCGGTCACTGCCTGTTTCATCTTTGGCAAACCAGTCTCCCTCAGGAGGTCTGAGGGCGGAGGAGCAGATGATGAATAATACGTTTTGGATTCAAAACAATTTGTGTATTTATTCTATGGGGCCTCCAACAGACTTCTGTCTGTGGCAGACTTTAAGAGGCTTAATCTCTTCAGGTCAAAGGTGAGAGAGGACTTGCTGGTTGGGAAGGAGTCTGATAAAAGCAGTACCACAAGGACCTACTGTACAGCACAGGGAGCTATACTCAATATTTTGTAATAACCTATAAAGGGAAAGAATCTGAAAAGAAAGTAGATATTTATATGTATAACTGAATCACTTTGCTGTACACCTGAAACTAACAGAACATTTTAAATCAACTGTACTTCAATTTAAAAAAAAAAAAAAAGTGGCACCAGCCCAGAGCTTCTCCCTCTAGGGGAGACCAGGGTAACTGCAGGGACACACACAGTGGAAGGCGAGTGTCTGGGAGGCCCAAGAAGGCGGTGTCCCAAGTGCCAGGGACCCCCAGCTTACTCTCCCCTCTCAGCCTACCTATCCCTGAGTGCCTGCTGTGATGGGATCGACAGATGTCCTGCAGTTTCCTTGGTCCTGTGCTCACTGCACCATCCCTCAGTGAGAGTTCTGGGTCAAGAGCCAGACTTCACTCCAGAGCTGCCAGGTACCAGCTGTGCGGTCTTGATCAAGTCACCTCACTTCTCTGAGCCTCAATGTACTCTTCTGAAAACTGGGGACACTATCTTCTAGTTCTCGGGGTTAAGTAATTCAAAGGAGATCAAGTTGTGAAAGCATTTTGTAAGCAGCACAGTTACCCAAGAGGGGTGCCCTGGTTAAAGTCCTAGCTGTCTCTTCTACTGCAGGATCACTGCAGTGAGTCTGACAGTCGGGATCCCCAGGGTGCTTCAGCCCTGTCTGGTCTTTTTTTTTCTTTTTTAAATAAGTTTATTTATTTATTTTTTTAGTATTGGCTGTGTTGAGTCCTTGTTGCTGCCCGCGGGCTTTCTCTAGTTGTGGCGAGCAGGGGCTACTCTTCATTGCGATGCGCGGGCTTCTCATTGCGGTGGCTTCTCTTGTTGCGGTGCATGGGCTCTAGGCACGCAGGCTTCAGTAGTTGTGGCTCGCGAGCTCTAGAGCAGTAGTTGTGGTGCGCGGTCTTAGTTGCTTCGCAGCATGTGGGATCTTCCTGGGCCAGGGCTCGAGCCCGTGTCCCCTGCATTGGCAGGTGGATTCTTAACCACTGTGCCACCAGGGAAGTCCTTTGTCTGGTCTTTATTTCTGATTTCTGGTGACCAGATAGCCCCATCCTCACTCTGCAATTCACCCCAGAGCTCTTGCCAAGTCTATATCCCTCCCAGACCTGAGTCTTCTCCTCTTCCTGGGGGCAATAAGCCTGGCCTGAGACACTGGTGACCCCCGTGGGTGCCGGCATCAAGAACCAGGCCTGGGAGAGGGCAGGTCAGGCTGAACTGAATATGTTTGTTTTCTTCTCTTCCTTATCAGTGTTTTTCATAACAAAGCCTGGAATGTTGGCCCATGAATTTTGAACCTTCACTTAGTGCAGAACTCAGGTGGGGCTTGAAGGAGTTCAGAGAGTCTGCTCAGACTGTACCCCAGGGGAGGCCACATCTCCCCGACAAAGGCCCTCCACATGCCAGGCCCTGCTCAGCTGTGTGAATACAATGATGAGCTTTACGGTGTGGCAGAGAAGATGGGGTGGTGAACAAAGTCAGGAGGGGGTTTTGAGGCAGCACAGAGACAGACCACCTAATCCAACCTCGTGGATGATAGGATTCCAGGGAAGCAGTCAACCTTCCTGGAGAAGACATCATGAGTCTTAAGGGTTAGTAGGGTGTAGGACAAAGGAGGGTGTCAACTGAAAAAAAAAGTTGAGAGTTCTATTTAATTTAGCAGACATTCTTAGGACTTCAAGACAGCATCTCAAATAAATCTGAGAGACTGCTCCGAAGAGGCAAGAAGGAAACGGGAGTTTTTGCATCAAAAAACCAGGTAGTCGGAACATCAAAAGATTACTGTTACCAGACATCTGAAGTTAAGGAATTTAGTGCTTTTCTACGTATGGGAAGATGCAAGAGTCTGGGCTCACTGAAATCATTCCTTTGAAATGCACCTCAGCTACCTGGGGCCAGTATCCTGTGTTTTCTCATCCTGAGTTTCCTCAGGGGGCACCATGGGGGTAGCAGGGTGACGGCTTGATGGCTGCAACATCCTTTGTTTACTAATATGGCAGGCAACAATTTAGTTCTCTAGGGGGATTTCTGGCAGAGGGAATAACTTGAACAAAGGCGTGGAGTTGAGAAGACATAAAAAATATTGTAGAAACAGAATTATCTTCAAGCTTGGAGATGCAGAAAATGAGGCTGAGAAGATAAAGATAGGCCAGATATTTTCATATGAACCACAATGCCAGTAACTTGCGTGTTGTTACTCTCGTCATACAAATCATGGAATAGAGGCTCTGAGACGTTAAGTAGTTTGCCCTAGTCTCACAGCCAGCAAATGGCAGAGCTGAGATGGGAACTCGATCTGTCTGACTCCAGAACACAAGCTCCGGCTGGTGGTTTGGACAGGGCAGTCCACTTCAGTGCAGAAGAAGGGTGCAGTCTGAGACACCTGTTCTTGGGCTTGAACATCCCTCTTTCAGACTCTCCTCTCTGAGCAGAGGGCTTTCTGCAGCCTTCTGGTTTCAGTCCCCCTTTGATCTTTTACAGGTCTGTATCTGCAACAAATAGAGGGGAAGGGGGCAACCACAGTGGGAACCACCTTCCAGGCCGCCTGCAACCTCATTTAAAATATCAGGAGAGAGGGCCAGTGGCCAAAAGGTCTACCTTTCAACATGCCTTTTTTTCCCCCCTGTCTGTGGGTGTGGCCAGAGCAAGCCCACACAAACCAGCCTCCGTCAGCAGGTGGGTCAGGGCATGTGCCTAGTTCTGCCAGGCACCGCCGATGGGTGGTTCCCACAGAGAAAGCCAGATGCACCGGGTCTGAGGGCTGCATTTCAGAAGCTCTGTTTCTTCAGACCAGGTCCCATCCACTGGGGGCTTCCGTCAGGCCACACCCATTCCTGCTGTCCCAGGAACCTGGATCCTGGTTAGGATCAGTCTGAAGCCCAAAGTGGAAAAGCACATTCTAATTAGCAGTTGCTGGGCCAGAAACTTTTTAGCTGAGACCTTATTTCCGCACTTTGCGCTCCCTCCAAACTCGGCTCTGAGGCCACCCTGTCGGCTTCAGGCTCCTTGGGGAATCTTGGTGAGCTCTTTCAAGAGCTGGTTGTGGTTGCTTCTGAAAGCCAAGCACCAGTTTCTGTCTGTCAGATCAGGAGGGCGGACATGCATGTTTTGACATCGATTGAGCACCTGTGGTCTGGACCCTGTGTCATGTGTATAGAGCTTCACAGCCACGGTATATTCATAAACATCCCGACCACTATAGACTTTCTTATATCTGACAGATGAGGAAACTCGAGGGATTTCAACAGAAGTCACAGAGACAGTAGGTGGAGGTCTGGATGGGAACCCAGGTCTTTATCTGCTTCCAAAGTCCAAACCTTCTCCCTGCCCGTGCTGCAAGGAACAGACAGGCACGGAGAGAGAAGGTACCTTTACAGTAGTGAGTCCCCTGATGCCCAAGCCTCATCCCAGATCCATTAAATCAGAATGTCTGGGGGTGGGACCCAGGCATCGATGGTTTTCAGGGCTCCCAGGTGATTCCAAGGGTCAGAAAGGGCTGCCCAGCACCGCTTTACTGTAACGGTAAAAGGCACATCGCCTCCTCCAGGGCTCGCCAGGTGCTCCTTTCACAGAGTAATCCTGGTCACGAAACCAAAAATCAAAACCGAGCCAGTGGTGTTTGATTCCCCTGCTCTGATCAACAGAAGTCGGGAGGAGGGCCGCCGGCTGAGCTCGCCCCCGCCGGGTTCGGGGATCCTGCCCTCGCGGCTCAGGTGCGGCGCTGCGGCAGGAAGCCACCCCTCCGCTCGGCCGGTGCGCGGGGCTGTTGCGCCATCCGCTTCGGCTTTCGTAACAGCACCCTGGAACGGCCGAGAGACAGCTCCAGTGCGAGTTCCTCAAATGTTTTCTTGCTTTGCCAGGACCGTCCGCTGCTCTGAGTCATGTGTAAGTGGGAAGTCGCACTGACACGGAGCCTGGCCAGAGGGAGCCGAGCCGAGAGCGGCGCGGGGATCGGGGACTCGCCGTGCGTGCAGATCGCGGGCCCCCAGGGGATGGGGGCTGCCCTCGGGGCTTAAGCCCGCCCGCCGCCCCGCCCCGCCCCGGCCGCCCGCTCCCGACCCGCGCGTCCGCCCGCCCGCCCGCCCGCCTCTCTGGGACCATGGGGCATTAGCCGAGGAGGAAGCATGCTGGCCGTCCGCTGCGCGCTGCTGACCGCCCTGCTTGCGACGCCCGGGACGGCGCTGGCCCCGGGGGGCTGCCCCGCGCTGGGTAAGGGCTCCGGGCGCATCTGGAGGGCTGGAGCAGCTGGCGGGTGAGGGAACCGCTGTGGGCGCCGCAGACGCGGGGCGGCGGAGGGAGGCCGGAGCGGTGACGGCTCCCCTTGTCCGGGGTTAGCTTAGGTTCCCGCGGCACGAGGTGAGGCACCGGGCTGACCCAGCTGTCCGGTGGCGGGCGCTCGCTCGCGCGCCCCCTGCTGCGTCCTGCGCCTTTGGCCGGGCGCGCTTTCCCCGTGACTGCCCTGCGGCCGGGTAGCTCCCTGCGGTCTGCGTACAGGACTTGGTGTGTTCTCAGAAACCTGATTCTCTTGTCTCCTTCCCAGTGCCCCAGGAGTCCTTACACAACTGCGGCCCGGCTTACTTTAAAAGGAGATGCCCTCGCGGGGTGGAGTTCCTGCCCGGGGCGTCCTTTGTACCAGCGCCCCCCTTGCCCCTCAGCTTTGGGGAAGGCATCCCGCCTGGCTCTCCCCTCAGCCCCCCGGGTTTATGTGTGGATGACAGTGCCTTGACTGTGAAGGGAGTGACATCATGGGCGCTGAGTCACGGACCCTCCCGCTGCCCGCTGCCCGCACTCCCTTAGGCAGACACCAGCTCTAGCAAGCCGTGTGCCTCAGCCCTGGGAATTTAAGCCAAGTGGGGAGGTTGGCCAGGGATTGGGACGTCTTGAGGCTGGCACGCACTGGACTCCACTTCCAGACGAGAGGAGGGGTGAGGCAGAGGGCACGGGGCACTTGTTGCTCCTGTGGACTGTAGTGTGCCTTTGGCCGCTAGTCCTTTCTCTGGACTCTGGCGGCATGCCCAGCTGCGCGTCTAGGCTCTCCTCTAGAGGAGCTGGGCAACTGCTTCTCCAGAGGTTTATTTTAGGGTCTGAGGGCTTCTTTGAGGACACAGTGGAAAACCAAGGGGGCAGCCGGCAGGCTTCTGGGAACAGATGGCTGGGGAGACGGTGGCTCTGGCTTTCACTGCGAGACTGCACGGCGCTCCTACCCTGGGTGAACACCCTCAGCCTGACCCCTCCCTGCTGGAGAGAGCCAGGGGCTGGTGTGCCTGCAGGTCCCTTTGCCTTCTGAATGGTTGTGTTCCTCGTGCTTGGGAGAGGAAAGTAAAGGGATTCTTTTTCTCAGCACACATTTATAACCCCTGCCAGTAACAGCCATTGTTGATTGAGGCCACCTAGGCTTTACACACGTTTTCTAATTCTCCACTGGATCTAAATAATACTTTGTTCCAAAGAGGAGGCTGAGGTTCAGAGAGGTTGGGATGGGAAGTTGTCAGGCCTAGTTGGTGGAGGCCCACCCCTCCATGGCCCTGTGCTCGGGGGTGGTAGATCCTTAGCCCAGCAGGCAGAGCTGGGGGTGTTTGGGGGCCAAGATGAGAGTCACCCCTGGCTGGCTGAGTGCTGGGCAGAAGAGGCCAAGGGAAGGGAAAGCCTGGGTTTGCCCACTGTTTTATCAGAGGGAGGCAAGGCAGGGGTGAGGCCTGGGTCGCCCAGGAGGGCACAAGGCTTCCCTGCCTGCCTGTGTTGCTATTCACACCACACCCCAGGGCACCTGCCGCAGGGAGGTTACTGCTGTAGCTGCTGCTTTCTTTTGCTCCTAAGTGGCTGCAAGGTACTGCGAGGGCAGCCGGTTGCAGCCAGTTCTCCATTTTCCTGGTGCTCAGGTGGGACGAGCCAAGGGGTCTCAAGGCGTGGACAGGCTGTGAAAGGCAGAACTGAGAGTTTGGGGAGGAAGTGAAAGCCCTCGCAGTTCAGAAGGAAAATGCAGAGAAGTAGAAAATACCCATCTCCCCTCCCACACCCACAGAGACTCAGCCCACAAACTTGAGAGCAAAAATAAAGACATTGTACAGGAAGCATGGAGCAAATGACTGTGAGATGCCTTGCTTTGGAGAAGTAAGGGGCTGAGAGGGGTAGCAGAGGCTGGAGTTAGTTTAGAGGGGAAATCCGCTGGCCCTCCGGGCTGTGGGCCCACTTTCCTTGGGATCAGCCTCTGCCCACACGTCCGAGAGCTGGCAGGGCCACTCAGGTGAATTGCCGTCTAGGGGCCTGGATTAGCTGGGACGTAGGTGTTGGGTGTGGAAGGCCTGGACCTCGGTGACTCAGGTTCCTTCCATGATCTGCAATGCAAGACGGTGTGCAAAACAAACACGTACACCTTTAAATCTCTCAGAGTCCTGTCTCAGCCTCTGAACTTCCCTTTACAGCAACCTCTTTCTGCCCCCAATGTCTACCTGCATTCCTAGTCTCACCCTAAACCAGTATTTCTTAAAAGGGTAGTTCTGGATCTGTTTGAATCAGAATTGGTGTGTGTGTGTGCAGGTGTGCCACATGCACTGGGGGTGGGGGTTGGGTGCGTGACAAAAATGCTGATTCTTGGCCCCCACCCCAGATTTACTGAAGAGAAATGTCTGGAAGTGAGGCTCAGGAAACGTCCTTTTCGACAAGCACCCCTTGTGATTCGCAAGTTTGAGGATGACTGGCTAAGTGGTGTGATTGAGGAACTGAAGGAGGGCCCTCCCCCACTGGGCTTCTAGTTGCCAGAAATCTCTCCCCACTTTAGCTCTGCCTCTTGTTTACTCATTGCAGCAAACATTTATTGAGTTCTGTGAAGCCCTGGGATCAGCCGCCCTGAGTCTACCTTAAAAGGAGCTTGAAAATGGTCAAGGTTAAATCCCTAAGAGGGACTGAGAAACCCTCTGACCTGTCCCGCTGGGTACCAGCTACCCAAGGACAAGGTGTCGGAGAAGGGGGCATGGACCAAGACCCTGAGACAGCGGCACGTGGACCCTCACTGCATATCTCATCTCTGACCCTCCGCGTCTCCCTCTGCGGACTGGGTTAACACATCCTCCCCTTAGAGGGTGTTTGTAAGGATGACACAAAGCCACCCCGGTGCTCACTGCTGTCAATTCCCCTCCGCTTCTCCTGTCCCACCAGGCCTGCGTGCCACCGGCCCACCTGTGAGCCAGAGCGTGCCCGTCACCAAATCTGGGCTTTTCCAGGTCAGTCTTAAAGGTCTAGAGCTGTTCTCTCGAATATGGTAGCCATTTACTAAGTATGGCTATTTGAATTTAAATTAATTAAAATGAAATCAAATTTAAAATGTAGTGCCTTAGTTGCGCTAGTCACACTTGGCTACCGTATTTGACAGCGCAGGTATAGAGCATTTCGCGATCATTGCAGAAAGGTCTACTGGACAGCGCTGGTCTCGAGTGCTAAACAGTTTCTTCCAGAGGTTTTCTGTTGCTTCTTCCTTTATCTCTCTCTGGACCTTCTCTCCACCTGAACACAGCTCATCCCGCACAGGTAATGGTTAAGGTTTTGGAGCCAGACAGATCTCTGCCTGGCCCTGCCATGGAGAAATAACGTGAGCTTGGGTGAGGGATTTTACTTCTCAGAGACTCACTGTTCTCATCTGGAAAATAGAAATAATTCATATACTACCTTGCAGAGTTGTTATGACGATGAAATGCCCTAAGTAAGGTACTACAGAGTGTATAGGGAGGTCTCTAGCACAGAGCAAATGCTTAAATGCGCGTAGCTAATAACTTACTCATTTGAAAAAAATATTTTGAGCTCCTCCGATGTTCCAAGCACTATTCTAAGAGCTGAGGACACAGCAGTGAACCAAAGAGCCAAAAATCCCTGGCTCACTGCGGCTTCGTTTTACTGGGGATGTTAATTAAATATATAGTATGATAGTGACTAAGGAGGAAAAATAAAGCAAGGGCGGGAGCTGGGAACTGCGTACATGTTGAGGAGGATGTAGAATTGATCTTTTCGAGGGGAGGCCAGGGAAGTTCTCACCAAGAAGATGATGCTTGCATGAAGGCCTGAAGAAATATAAAAATATTTAGGGATTCCTTATACTCCCATCTTGCGCAGGAAAATTCCTGCCTCCTCTTTAGCAATCTGGTCCTACCTGAGGGCCTGTTGGGTTCTGGAGCGGAGGGCTCTGTGGGGACACACGGGTGCCCTCTGCCCTGGTGAAGCTTGGGGTTGTCTCTGGGGAGACCAGGCCTCAGCCATGGGGCCCCTTAGACTCCAGCTGGACAGGGAAATGCTAAATGTCCTGTTGCTAACTGTCATTGAGGTATCTGTCTTTGGAAGAGAATCCTTGAGGACTGGAGTGGCAAGAGGAAGACGGCAAAAAAGAGGCTTTTAACTCTTAGACTCTGTTTGGTGAAGCCCTGGGGAGTTTCTTTTGGGTCATCTGTGTGCTTTACTCTCTTATGCACTTGAGACCCAAAAAAGGTCCAAAGTCTCTGGCATAGTCAGGGGCTTTTCTGGCACGGTCCTGGGTTTGGCCTGACTTCTAGCTGCACCTCACTCCTACCTGCCCCCGCCAGCTCTGCCCTCTGGCTCTGCTCTTAGGAGTGTGCCCCCTGAGGCCCTGCATCCAGGTTGTCTCCCAGCACCTGTGCTCAGTTTCCCTCCACCTCCCAACTTCCTTCCCCGAAAAGCATCCTCTGGTTTTCTCTCTCTACGTGATGGTTACAACGACCGTTACCATACTGAGTGACGACTGTACACAGAACCGTGCTGGGCTCTTTGCATCTGTGACCTCATTTACTCTTCACAGCAGCCGTGTGTGAGAGGAGTCTGAGGGCAGTGCATCGCTGCGGTAGACTGTAGGACAGCAGGTCTTGCTAGGGGGTGATCAGGAGGTCAGTTCAGACACGTTGAAACTGAGCTTTCTATTGGACAAGGCGAGAAGATGCTGACGAGCTGGGTACGGAGTCCAGAGTTTGGCAATGAGGACTGAGTTGAGGTATGAATTTGGGAGTCGACTGATGGCAGATATTATTTCAAGCCTTGAGAGTGGCTGAGATCACCGAGGGCGAAAGTGTAGATGGAGAAGAGACGAGGCCCCGGGCTGAGCCCTGGAACACTCCAACCTTCTCAGGCTGGAAAAGGAGGAGGAGACTGAGAAGGTGAGACCAATGAAGCAGGAGGAGAGCCAGGAGAGTTGTTGTCCAGAAAATCCAGTGAGGACAGTGCGTCAAGAGGCAGAAGCAGTGAGTGGTGTCAAACGCTGCTGAGAGGCAAGAGGACAACCTAACCAGTAGACTTAGCTACACGCAGGCCACTGGTGACCCTGACTTGATGTTAGGAGTTTCGGCGAAATGGTGAAGGCCTAAGGCTGACAGGAGTGGTTTGCAGAGAGAGCAGGAGGAGGGAAACTGGAGCCGGGTGGTAGAGGCTACTCTTCGGAGGATTTTAGCCGTAAAGGGGAGAAAAGAAATGGACTGTTCGTTGGCTGGAGAAGTGGGGTCATGAAAAGAATTTTTAAAAAAATGACTGAAAGGGCTTCCCTGGTGGCGCAGTGGTTGAGAGTCCGCCTGCCAATGCAGGGGACACGGGTTCGTGCCCCGGTCCGGGAAGATCCCACATGTCGTGGGGCGGCTGGGCCCGTGAGCCATGGCCGCTGAGCCTGTGCATCCGGAGCCTGTGCTCCGCAACGGCAGAGGCTACAACAGTGAGAGGCCTGTGTACCGCAAAAAAAAAAAAAAAAAAAAAACAAAAAACTGAAATCTCAGCATGTTTGCTTGCTGGTGGAAATGATCTAGTAGAGAACAAAAATTGACAGAGAGGTGAGAATCGCTGAAGCAGTGTCCTTGAGTAGGTGAGAGGAAACCGAGGCTCAGAGAGATTAAGTAACTTGCTCAACGTCGCACAGCAAGGAAGTGACAGACCTTGCTCTGAACCTTGCTCTTTCCACTGTATCACGTGTGTCACCCACAACTCCCACCCTTCCCAAAGCATGGTGACTTCAAGGATATCGTCTCTGTTCTCAGTGTCCTCAGACTCACCAGCTCCATATGCACTGGTGTGGCAAAGACAGCCCTACTTTTGCCCCAGGAAGTGTCCTTCTTCAGTACTTCTCTTAAGAAGAATAGTTAAGGCCACAGTGTATGTTTAAGCCATTGCACTGTAACCTCCTCCTCCCCCATATCCATTCATATCACTTTGGGTCAGGGGAATGTTTTGCAACCACATGTCACTGTAAGTGATCTTTCTCTGTCTCTTAACAAGGCAGCTGGGACAGCAAAGAGAGAAAACAGCTCAGGGGTCAGACAGTCCAGGCCTGTCTCTTGACTACCCACTTAACAAGCCAGCAGACCTTGGGCCAAGTCACTCCAAGCCCAGGCAGAGCAACACGTCTTGAGGCTGAAACAAACAAAAGCAGGTGCTTGATAGCTGCTATTGATCTGAAGACCCCATTTTGATGGGAGAAGCGGGGGAGGCTATAGCATGAAGACTTTCTCACAGAAAAGGGGAAAGACCCACTACTGCAGTGGGAATAATAATTACAATTGTTCACATTTTTTGAGAGATTAGGTATGTCCTGAAAATAGTGCTAAGTTTTTTTTTTTTTTTTTTTGCGGTACGCGGGCCTCTCACTGTTGTGGCCTCTCCCGTTGCGGAGCACAGGCTCCAGACGCGCAGGCTCAGCGGCCATGGCTCACGGGCCCAGCCGCCCAGCGGCATGTGGGATCTTCCCGGACCGGGGCACGAACCCGTGTCCCCTGCATCGGCAGGCGGGCTCTCAACCACTGCGCCACCAGGGAAGCCCAGTGCTAAATTTTTAGTTTTTTTTTTTTTAATATATTTAAATCTTTATTTATTTGGCTGCGCGGGATCTTAGTTGCGGCACGTGGGATCTTCCTTGCCGCGTGTGGGATCTTTAGTTGCAGCATGTGGGATCTAGTTCCCTGACCAGGGATCAAGCCCGGGGCTCCTGCATTGGGAGTGCGGAGTCTTAGCCACTGGACCACAAGGGAAGTCCCTACACAGTCTCCTTTTGATGGACGTTGGCTTTGGGCTTGTTTCCTGTCTTGCCATTACAGACAGTGCTTTGGGGAGTAACTTTGCATATCCATCATGTTGCCTGAGCTCAAGAACATCCGCAGGATAAATTCCTTGAAGGTGAACCTGTGGGTCGAAGGCCATGTGCATTTGTACTTTTGAGTGAGAGTGGAAGTTGCACCAGTTCATACTCCCCGCAGCAATGAGAGAATGCCTGTGTCCCCACAGTTCTGATGAAAATGTGTTATTAAACTGCTATTTACACAGAGATGGCATCTGTGTGGAATTAATTTGCATTTATCTTATCTGAGTGTGAATATACCGGTTTTCCCATGTTTAAGAGACTATTGCATAACCTGTTTCTATGAAGTGCCTGTTCATATTCATTGCTCATTTTTAAAAACTGGGTTGTTGGGTTTTTTCCTCTTAATATATTAAAGAATTTAGTCCTCTGTGATATGAGTTGTGAAGATTTTTCTCTAGTTTGTCGTTTGTCTTTTTTGGGTGGGGGTTGGTTTTTGTGTATTTAAAAAAATTGTAGTTGGGTTTATCAGTTTCTTTTATGACTTGTACGTTTTGTATCATACTTAATAAGATCTTCCCTATGCCAAGATTGTCTTGAAAGATTCTTTTTGGGAGGGAGTAAAGAAAAGATTTTTTTTTTCCGGTGTCTTTAAGAATTTTTTGTATTTAAATGTTTGATCCATTTTGAATTTATCATGGACTGAGGTATGGCTCTAAGTTTTCTTCCCCCAGTTATCACCTGATGTCCTTTTTTATAGTTTATTGAATAATCCATCTTTCCACCACTGATTTTAAAAGCCACCTTTAAAATCTACCAAATTACTGTATATACTTGGGTTTATACTTCTTGTCGGCAGATTTAGTAGTTAAAAAGCACAAATTCTGAGGCCTGATTGCTTGGGTTTGAATCTAGGCTTACCCCTAATTAGCTATGTAACCAGCCTCCTCTTCTGTAAGATAAGCTGTTGGGAAGATCAAGTTAGGTCATCCATGTGCAAGCTTACAATAGCACCTCTATATAGCCAACACTCAAACCAAGCTATTTTAAAATAATTGTAGTAAGATACAAAAGCATAACATTTATCATCTTAGCCATTTTATTTTATTAAAATAAAATTTATTTATTTATTTATTTATGGCTGCATTGGGTCTTCCTTGCTGCGCACGGGCTTTCTCTAGTTGTGGAGAGCGGGGGCTACTCTTTGTGGCGGTGCATGGGCTTCTCACTGTGGTGGCTTCTCTTGTTTCGGAGCACGGGCTCTAGGTGCACAGGCTTCAGTAGTTGTGGCACACGGGCTCAGTAGTTGTGGCTCATGGGCTCTGGAGCGCAGGCTCAGTAGTTGTGGCACACGGGCTTAGTTGCCCCATGGCATGTGGGATCTTCCTGGACCAGGGCTCGAACCCGTGTCTCCTGCATTGGCAGGCAGATTCTTAACCACTGCGCCACCAGGGAGGTCAGTCATCTTAGCCATTTTAAAGGGTACAGTTCAATAGTGCAGACAAAGCTATTTTTGGTTACTATTACTTCTGAACTTTCTAGTCTCCTCCATAGTTTTGTCTGTCTACTCATGTGTCAGTACCACACACTGTTTTAATAACTATAGCTTTATAATATGCTTTAGAGTTTGGTAAGGCTAATCCTCCTCTCAGTTCTCTGCTTTTTCAGAATTTTCCTGGCTATCCTTGCTTGTTTACTTTTCTGTTTGAACTTTAGAATCAGCTTGCCTACTTCCAAGAAAAAAAAGTCCTGTTGGTATTTTTATTAGGATCAAGTAAAATTTAGAGATAACTTAGGGAGCACTGACATAGTTATAATGCTGAGTCTCCCTAGCTCAAAACATGGTAGGCCTGGCCTGGCTTATTTATGAGGGGAACAGGCTGGGGGCAGGAAAGCTGGAAACCAGGTTTCACAGTTTCACTGAGGGTAGATATGCCTGCTCTCCCATTCTGAGCTGCTTTCTTCATGGTGACATGAAGCTAGACCAGTGTGTGCGTGTGTGTGTGTCTGCTCATGGTACATGGGAGTAAGGAGAAGAATGTAGGCTTGAATTCAGGCAGGAGGACTTAGGGGCTTTATAAAATGTGTATGGCAGTGTGACATACATACGGGAGAGTGCACTCAGCATAAATTTAACAGCCCGATGAATTTTCACAAACTGAGCATAGCCGTGTAACCACCACTCAGCTACATGACCAGCCCCAGCAGGCTCTCCTGTGTCCCTTCTAGTCACTCCCTACCACACCTCCACTCTGTGACTTCTCAAATCTTTAGCTTTGCTTCCTCATATCTAAAGGGGTGGAGGAGTGGAAGCTGGGGCAGGTGGTGGGAGTGGATATGGTTTGGGATGGGGAAGGGGGAACAGATATCAGGTGTGTGCTGCACCCTGCCCCCCCCTTTGCTTCCACAAACACAGGAAAGACCCTGATGTGGGTCAGGCTCCTGGTTAGACTCCAAGGCCAAGTTCAGAGACAGGAAGACAGGACCCTTTGTGCTGTGCTCCTGGGAAGGCACTCTGGGCAAGCATGACCCAGAGTCCCAAGGCCCAGGGCTCCAGTCCTGGCTACACCACACACTGGCTGTGAGACTTCTGGGCCTTGGTTCTCCTCATCTATAAAAATGGGCAGGTTGGCTGAATCATCTTGAAGGGCCTTTATAGCCCTAGAAGAGCAACTCTTAGATCAGCACCCACTCCGTGGCTGTAGCCCCAACCTAGCCCCTTTCTGGACCCAAGTCCCATCTGTGTCCACCTGTGGCCATGTGCCCTTCTTACCGGCCTGCTTAGTCTTGCCTTTACTCTTTTTATTTCTCAATCTGCTGCTTGGGGTTTGGTGGGGGTGGGGGAATTGAATTGTTTGCCCTCCTTTGATATCTTTTCCTCTAATTAGTTTATCATCTCTGAGAGGTGACCCAGGCCAGACCTTCCGCCCCGGGGCCAGCTGATTATCTGTGATGCTGCCAGGGGAGGATTGAATGTTTTTCTTGTGAGGAGTTGGTCACACGTGCTGGTCTCTGAGTCAGCAGCCCGCGTTACCTTTTTATGGTCCAAAGGAGCCTCCCAGACCCTCCGTCCAAGCAGTAAGTATACAGTCCCTGGTGCGGATGGAGGGGAAGGCCATGCCAAGATAAATACTGACTCCACCAAATACAAGACAAATACGAGCAGGTACAGAAGTTCAAACACATTAGACGGAGAGGAGGGCAGGAGTCAGCAACCTGAGGAGCAGGCTGTGGAGGAGGTGGGGCTGGGAGCTGAGTTAGAGGAGGTGGCTGGGGCCACCCTAAATCGCAGGGGAGGGCGTTCTGGGGATTTTAGGGAAGTGAGTGGACGATCTGGTGAGTGTGTGAGATTGGGAGTCCGACGGGGAGGGGGGCGCTTTTAAACTAACTCATCACAAGAGTGCTGTTGCTGTAGCGTAGAAGGAGAAGGATCAAGGGTACTTGGCCCCCGGTTTCCTGGGAGAGCCCCTGAGGGGCTAGTTGGTGTGGCAGGGCTGCGTGGGAAAAGGCTCGCTCCCCCTTCACACAGACCCCTCAACCCCAGGACTCCCCTCCCTGAGCCTCTGTGATGGGTAGAAAGGCCTGAGGAGAACAGGGAGGAGGAGGGGAAATTGGGAGAGAGGGGGAGACGCAGGGTGGTGGGCAGCCCAGAGAAGTGGGGCTGGGCTGGAACACGGGGATGCGCCTGGACCCCCAGAGAGAGGGAGGCTTTGGCCAGACTCAGCCGGAGCCGATGCAGACTCCCTCCCTCACTAGCTGTGTGAATTCGGGCCAGTTCCTTAACTTCTCTGAACTTCCACGGAAACGGGGACCAGCCTCCCCCATAGCAGGGTTGTTGTAGGAGCGGAGGGCTCTTAGGTAAAGCGCTGACACCTGCTAAATGCTGTAGGTGGTGCTGAGTGTTACGTTTATTATTACTCGGGAAGCCAGGACACTGGTTTCAGTCCTTAGATGGGGATGCAGGGAGAGGGGACAGAGCACACTGGGGACTCGTTCTAGGCCCCATGGGGTCAAATTCTGCATGTGTTTCCCTGTGAACATGAGGTTCCCACGTTCTTCTCCTGGAGACTTCTCAGCAGCTCCCTCCTTCCAGATCAGGGTCTTTACCGCTGACAGGGGCCCCTGCGGTTCCTCTGTGACCCGCTTCTGAGATCCTGTGTCTCTGCAGCCCCAGAGGCTGGAGGCCGTCCTGTGCTGCTAGCTGGCCCAGCTGCCAGCCCAGACGACTGTCCCTGCTCAGAAACCGGGGCGGTGGGATTAGCAGGCGTGAGCTAAACCCGTGTTGCGGTGGCACTGGGCAGCTGCTTCACCGCTTACATAAACGGGTCCAGGAAGCTGAACTTGTTTTTGCTGGCAAGAACAACAACAAGCTGCAAGAGAGTTGAGAAATATGTGTCTCCGTGTGCGTGTTTTTCTCTGGTTATTGACATTTGCAAGTTTACTTGAAGAAGGAAAAAAGTAGAAAAACAAGAAAGCTGTCTGGGTTTCTGGCACCCAACCTTAGGTCTGGAAGGGGGAAGAGCCTCACTTCCCAGGGCCGTACTGCAAAGTTCCCAGGCTCGAGAGGTGTCGACCATGGTGGGGGGCCCAGCGGCCCAGGGAGTGGGATTGCGTGAGCATTGGGCCGGGAGGTGTGGATTTGGTTGCCAGAGGTTACTAGGACCTAAACTCTCTTCCCCTTGAGGAGTGAGAGGCGAGGGAGGTTATGGGAATTTCCCTCTCCTGGGGCTCTCTAGGGATAAGGAGATGCATCTGTCTGAGGGCACTGGGATGCCCTGGCCATCATCCTTCTCCAAAAGTCATTGACTATTAGAATAATAAGTCCATAGATTAATTGTATTTTCAAGCTGGGCTGTTGTCTGAGATAAACAGACACAGACATGCTTCCTGCCCTCTGTGAGCTAGTGATTCAGAGTGATAAGATGCTAGACGGCAGGAACAGGGGCAGCAGGGAGCTTCAGACTGTAGTCTGAACCCTCACCTCATAGAGAAGGTGAGTGGGGCTCTGTCAGGGGCTGTGATGTGCCCAAGGCTCATTGCAAGTCAGTGGCAAGACCAGGAATAGAACTCGGGTCTTCTGATAACACAGGGCTGCTCCCCCTATGTCAGGCTGCCTGCCACTCTTAGAGATGTGTTTTATGTTAAAGGACAAATCAAGACAAGAGTGTATCTTGGTGTCAGTCCAGCCCCACCCAGTTAGTTGTCAGTGACTAAACAAGACCAGACAGTTGAGGAGGAGATTTGGGGAGGTTTGTTTTCAGGAGGGGATACTTTGCTGCTCTCAGTCCCAAGTGAGGTGCTTTGGGCCTCTGCACAATCCCTTTTCGTAGGCAGCTGGGATGTAGGGTGCTGCCACCCTGCATCTGACATTGACCTTGGTAAGAACAAAGGAGGCTCAACAGTCCTTCGGTGGCTCCTCCTCTCTGCTGCCTCTGGGATGCTTTGTGATGCACTAGGAGGCCAGGAAGGGGTGGGAGGCGGGGTGGAGGGGGGCAGGCACTGGTGATTGGAAGATTAACAGAAGGAGGAAGCACTGTTGGCTCCTGTCCTGGAGGCTGGGGTTGGAGGTGGGTGGGCACTGAGCCTGCACATACCTCTGCCTGCAGAGTCAGGTTTCTGATCCCCTTGGAGGACACCAGATACCTGCCCTCCCCGGGCCCTCACTTCTCAATGCCTTTCCATGCTGTTCCCTCTCTATACAATGCCATTCCCTGTAGTTCCACTTATCAAACTCCTACTCATGTCTCAGGGCTCAACCCAAATATCTCTTCCACTGAATCCCTCCGTTTTGGAGTGTTCTACCCCTCCTCTTGGCTCCCTCAACATGTCAGGGACATTTATCTTAGGGCGGCCTGTGTTACAGGTAGTTTTAAGTTTTCCATGGGCTTTTGTGGAGAGGAGTGTCAGTGCATAGTAGGTGTTCACCACTAACTGTCAGTTCTCTCTCCAGGATTAAGGTTTCTGGCCTTTTGCACTTGATGGTACACAAAAAAATTCTTGAGTCTTAAGGAGGGGACGGGCATAGGCTTGCAATGCTGGCCTCAAATGGCTGAGCAATTGCTCAAGGGCAGATGCTAAACTGCATGCTGTGCTGATGTCAGGGTGTGCAGGGCCAACCCCTCCCTCCCCACCTGGTCCCCTCACCTCCCAGAGTGGGAGTGTGAGAATGGCTGGGGCACATCTCTGGGGAACAGGATGTTCTCAGGAGCTTCCTCCTCGCCTGTTCCCCACTGTGTCTCTTCCCTTTGGCTCTTCCCCATAAGGGAGGCCTTCAGGAGGGCCCTGGCAGACTCCAGGGAGTAGACAAACAGGGCAGATAGGGAGGGACGGTGACCTTGTGTCCACCAGGAGATGAGGCCAGCATGGCTGAGGGCTAAGCGTGCAGCGTGCAGCGAAAGTGACAAAACAGAGAGCTGCAAGGGTTGGAGGGCAGAGCTGCAAGCGTGGGGGGTGAACGTTCTTTGACCTGGAAGGTGCCGTCAGAAGCTGCTTGTCCTGAAAACTCCACTCTCACCCCACCCCTGTTTCCTGGTGTCCACTGCATTCTGCCCCACCTCCTCCCTCCCTAGGCATGATAACCTGGACAGATCCAGGCTATGTAGCTTCTTTGTCTTAAATATATATATATATATATATATATATATATACACACACACATGTATGTGTGTCTGTGTGTCTTCATTATAAGAGTAATACAAACAACTTATAGAAAATTGAAAAAAATACAGAAAGATGAAAGGAAGAGAAAGAAATTGCCTCTAGTCCCATCATTGGGAGAGGTGGGTGGAAGTACCAGGAGGGCATTCTGTGAACATCACCTCTTCCTTTTCAAAGAGTTGTTCGGGCGGGGGTTCCCTGGTGGCCTAGTGGTTAGGATGCCCGGCTTTCACTGCCTTGGCCCAGGTTCAGTCCCTGGTTGGGGAACTGAGATCCCGCAAGCCGCGAGGTGCAGCCAAAAAAAAAGAGAGAGAGATGCCCAGGGCCTCCTACGCAGCCCCACGGGTGTCACGGGCACTGACTCAGAGATTCGGGTCAGGAGGCAGAGGGGTGGGCGGCTGGGTAGGGGCAGCACTGCCCACTCTGACTGTAGCAAGGGTATTTTCTTGTGGTCTTTCCTCTCTGAGTGTTTGACTGTGATCATCCTGCATAGAATGCTTTTAAAAGCATAGTTAACACAGCATTGTTCACAGGTTCTAGAAGAAATGTATTTTGAAGAAGGGCAGGGACAGGCAATACTTGCCAATGGGTGTTTTATAATTAATCATTCCCCATTAAAAAAATAATAGTGACTCAGTTTTAAAGATTCAGAGAACCATTACTCAAGTTCTTTGGCAGAGGAAGTGGCCATTATGTTGCTCCTGAAGCTCTGCTTTAGTAGAAGAGAAAAAAAGTCTTTTTATTTGTGATTTCTCTGAGCTGCCCAAATCCTCTGGCCATTGTGGGTGAATTCAGGAACAGAACAGCCCCTGCTATTGTTCAAGCTGGTCGCTAGCCACGGCAAGAGCTTCCATCTGAACTGGGGGTTAGGGAAGTGACCAGAGAAACATATTTCCTGGAACTGGCAAAGGCAGAAGGAGAAAAGAGAGTCCCTTCTGGCTCCAGGCTTATAGTCTCTTTCCTCAGCTGTGACAAGCTGGCTCTTCTGGTCTCTAGCGTAGGGCTTGCCCACTGCACCACGCGAGGGGCACCACGTAGACCGCTGTGTCCTGTGTGACAGGGGCTCCTGGGAGTGTGCACTGTGGAGGCCCTGACCTTGTGGGTACCTCTTAGGCACCCTACATTAAACATTAATTAAGCACCTACTGAGTTCTCTGAAGAGTGCTAGTGGGAGTTCACAGCCTCATAGTCATGACTGGGGAGGGGGACGTATATATAGTTAAGGATGGTGCCATGTGGAAAGTGCCAAGGAAAGGATGAGCCTGCCATGGTCCTTGACCCCTGCTTGGACTTTCAGGCAACGCTGAGAATCTATTGTGTATTGGTGCCTTGTGAATTCCGACTTCCGCTCGTCAGCTGATGGAGGGATGTTGTAAGCACTGCACAGCGGGGCCACCCACCAGAAGACTGTCCTACTCTGACAGCGTCTCCATCTTTTTTTTTTTTTGGCCTCGCCATGCGGCTTGCGGGATCTTAGTTCACCGACCAGGGATCAAACCCGTGCTCCCTGCACTGGAAGCTCGGAGTCCTAACTACTGGACCACCAGGGAATTCCCGACGGTGTCTCCGTCTTTGCTCCTACAATGTTGGTAATTTGTGCATGAACTTGACATCCATGTTAGGTTTTGTACTTATAGCTGCTTTATTAAGTGGAAAATGGAAAAGTGAAAGTATCGATATACTGATTCAAAGTGTCGGTGTGTCTTCTAGACCTAACCTGATTCAGGCACAGATGTAATTCAGTATGTGGACTGGACATGGCAAGCCATAGCCACTGTCAGGTGCACATAAGACTTAAAAGGTTTGGACTGTGTGTCAATTTTGAAGGAAAAGGACATGTGTGACATGCACACACACCAGGACCAGCAATTCTACTCAGGAAAATTCTTGGGCAAATGCGCCAAGAGCCACCTTCGAGAAAGTTAATAGCACACTCTTTGATATAGCAAAACACTGGAAATGACCCAAAACCTCCCTCAGCAAGAGAATGATATAGTTGTCCAATGGAATATTACAAAGCAGTGAAAATGAATAACTATAGCTACATGAATCATGGAAACAATGAATGACAAAAACATGTCACAGAAGACTGTAATCTATTTACATAATTCTCAAATATCACACAAAGTTAAGAAAAATTTCGGGATCCATGAGTAGCGAAACTGAACCCATTTACAACAGAAACTAACACAGTGTGGTGAAGCAATTATACTCCAATAAAGATCTATTAAAAAAAAAAAGTGAGGGAGCGATAAGTCCAACATGTAACGCTGTATAAGCAGGGAGGCTGGGGGATGCAGAGCACAGAGGGAGCTTCAGAGACAATGATTGTGCTAGTGGTTTGGTTGGTAGGAGTTCGGGGGTGTTTCATAGCTTTCATGTACATTACATATATTAATTTGCATGTGTTCAATATCGTATAGTACATTTAAAAATGATACTTGAAATGCTGGAAATATATTACTGAAGATTATGTATGAAAGGTGTCCTGTAGTTAGGGCTTTTCATACCTCTTTTAAGCCCTCTGGGCGTGGAGGTACCCTCAGTGGACTTGGTCTCCTAGGGACTGGGATTTTGCTGGTGTTCAGGGGCGCCCTGTGTCCTCTGTCCCAGTTCTGCAGCAGTGAATGCATCTTACATGTCTTGTCCTTGAGGGCAGGGTCTCTCTGCCACCTAACTCTGTCCTCTTCACTGGTGCCTGGCTCTGGGGACCTCCTCGAGATGCATGGACTCATGCATCTTGGCCCATAGTGGGGGAACGTGAGGCAGAGGGGTGTAAGGCACCTGGCCACACTCGCTTCGCTGCAAGGTGAGATTCAGCCATTTTTCTCACCCAAAGTCGAAGGCTCTGATAGTGAAGAGAAAGAAACCCTAGGTGACCGGCTGCTATGCTGCCCTTGCACCTGTCCCTTACCTGCCAACCTCGGGGCAGAGGTTGCCAGGGTGGAGGACTCTGACTCCAAGTGATAAGGTGAGAAGGAAGATTGAAGGGAGTCTGTGTAGCCAGACAGAAGCTGTCGCTGTCCCTTTGATGCTCATGTCCCTGATCTCTGGACTGTGGCCGGCAGTTGATCTGGACAACCAGCCCCGCTGGCTTTGAGTGTTATCCTTCTGGGAGTCACTGAGCCTTATTCTCTCCTCTCCAACAGCTACCTTGGCGGGAGGAGGGACAGTCGGTTAAGCGTGAGATTAAAAACTCCTCCCAAGCAAGAAGGCTTTGCAGGTCGGGAGGACACTAGTGCTGGTCCTCCCAGCCCAGGAGCACAGGTGGGAGGTGAGGTCAGGTGCCCAGGCTGTTGCTGGGCCTTTCGGAAATCTTTGACCAGACTTATTGCTGCTGTTTGCTAATAAATGGCTACACATTTGGTTAGACGGACCAAGTGTGCTTAACATGAAAACTTGCTGTTTTCCCTGGCTTCAGTTTCCTCAGCTGGCTAGACTGATTTAAATCTTAGATTCTGGGCTGCCCTGGTGGTGCAGTGGTTAAGAATCCATCTGCTGATGCAGGGGACATGGGTTCGTGCCCCGGTCTGGGAAGATCCCATATGCCGCAGAGTGGCTGGGCCTGTGAGCCATGGCCGCTGGGCCTGCATGTCTGGAGCCTGTGCTCTGCAAAGGGAGAGGCCACAACAGTGAGAGGCCCGCGTACCGCAAAAAAAAAAAAAAAAAAAAAAAAGAATCCGTCTGCCAATGCAGGCGGCACGGGTTCAAGCCCTGGCCCGGGAAGATCCCACATGGTGCGGAGCAACTAAGCCCGTGCACCACAACTATTGAGCCTGCGCTCTAGAGCCCGCGAGCCACAACTACTGAAGCCCGCGCGCCTAGAGCTCGTGCCCTGCAACAAGAGAAGCCATCGCAATGAGGAACCCGCGCAACGCAATGAAGAGTTAGCTCCCGATCGCCACAACTAGAGAAAGCCCGGGTGCAGCAACGAAGACCCAACGCAGCCAAAAATAAATAAATAAATAAATTTATTAAAAAACCAAAATCTTAGATTCTATGAATCTATTTAACCTATACTAAAAGAAAGTTTACTTGTATCTTTAATATCCTTTCCTTGAGTAGCATAATATTTTTCAGGGATGGGGACTGCATTTGTTTTCTTTTACTTTCCAATTTGGTCCCTAGAATAAACATAGCATTACCCTAAGTGGTTTAATAGATAGGTGTAGGGTTCTGGAGGGAGCACTGAACAGAGTTGGAAGACCTGGTTTGCCTCTCAGCTGTGTAGCTAAGTCATTGGTGATCTTGGGCAAGTGTCCTGATTCCTCTGTGCCTCAGTTATTACCTGTAAAATGGAGACCCTGGGATTCTGAGACTTCCTGTGTACTCATGCATCTTGTGAGTCCCACTGGGTACCTGGCATTCATTCCTGTGTGTATACGTTCATTTATACATTCATCAGGTGCTCAGTGGGCCACCACCGTGTGCCAGGCAATGATCTAGGCACTGAAATATGACAGAGAACAAAACAGGGTGCCTATTCTTGTGGCACTTGGGGTCCTGAAGTGAAGACGGATATGGAATTGGTAATTATACGGCAGTGTGTGATGGGTGACGTGGTGGGGGAGGTAGAATGGGGGCCTAATGCAGCTGAGGAGATAGGGAAGGCCTCTGGGGAAGGGACATTTAGGCTGAGACCTGCAACAGGAGGAAGTTGTGTGGGGATGGGGTGGGGGGTCTGTGCCTCCTCTAAGGCTGATCGGGGAGAGAAGAGGCCTCAGAGGTCAGCAGGGGGCAAGTGGTGGAAAGCCCTGTGGGCGAGGCCTCTAAACTTGGACTTTATGCTGTGGACAGCGGTAGGCCCTTGAGGGGGTTTCTATTCAAAGGAGTGGGGTGGCCAGAGAGCCGTTTTGGAAGGCTCCCTGGGGCAGCTGGGTGGAGAGGGCCAAGACTGGGGCTGGGAGGCCACAGGGAGGCCATTGCCGTAACCCAGGAAGAGGTGATGTGATGGTGGCCCGGGCCAATGGATGGACTTGAGAGATGTTTAGCACTAGAGCCTTTTGTGGCTTCCCGAATCGGATGAAGTCCCTTTGTCAGGTTGCTGTCGGCTTACCCAGTGTCTTCTCCCCCTGCAGAGGTGGCAAACGATGTGCTGACCAGCCTGCCAGGGGCCAGCGTTACCCTGACCTGCCCAGGTGGGGAAGTGGGGGACAATGCCACCGTTCACTGGGTGCTCAGGAATCAGGTCACAGGTTCACGCCAAGGCAGATGGGCTGGCGTGGGAAGGAGGCTGCTTCTGAGGTCTGTGCTGCTCAGCGACTCTGGAAACTATTCGTGCTACGAGGACGGCCGCCCAGCTGGAAGTGTGCGTTTGCTGGTGGATGGTGAGTTGTGTCCTCAGAGCTCCCAGAGACGGCTCCCAGCACTGCTCTGCGCATTCCAGAGAGAGATTCCCTGCTTGACCCTTTAAATTCCTGTTATTTCCCTGGCCCAAGCATTTCGGGGAAAGGCCCAGTGACATTTGCCAGCGAGATTGGTAGAGCTTCCAGCTGGGTGGGGGCATCTGGCTGATGGAGATGCCGTCCAGCTGGCCTTGCTGTGTGGTTAGGGCTTGGGGGGGTCGAGGGCAAGGGGCCTGGGTTCGAATCCTCCTCCTTCACGGCTTAACTTCTCTGCCCTTCAGTTCCCTTGTTAGTAAAATAAGGTTGATGTTATTAACTTACTTCAGGGTTGTTGTAAAGATTAAATATGGTGTTAAAAGCTCTGCATAGCACATAGTAAGCTCTCAAATGAACTATTCTTATTGTTAGAGTTAGTAGGTTCCTAACTCCTTTGCATCTCATAAGACATCCTATAGTCAGATGCCCTGTGTGCCAGGCCCTGTGCTGAAGGACGTTCTTCCTTGGTGTCTCATACCATCTTCCCAATGTCCCAGTGAGAGGCAGCAGTATTACGGTGACTATTTTATCATCATTTAACTTTATTGTAGAAAACTGAAGAGAGGTTGGGACTTGCCCAAGGCCACACCACCAGGCCTGTGGGACCCCATAGCCCCAACTTTTTTTTTTTTTTCCGGTACACGGGCCTCTCACTGCTGTGGCCTCTCCCGTTGCGGAGCACAGGCTCCGGACGCGCAGGCTCAGCGGCCATGGCTCACGGGCCCAGCCGCTCCGCGGCATGTGGGATCCTCCCGGACCGGGGCACGAACCCGTGTCCCCTGCATCGGCAGGCGGACTCTCAACCACTGCGCCACCAGGGAAGCCCCATAGCCCCAACTTTTGGTGCCAGTCTTGCTCCCCTTTAGGCAAGTTGGCCCCCAGGCACCTCCCCTCACTTGCCCCACCTCCTAGCCTGACATGAGGACTTTGGCATCCTTTGATTTCCCGAGCACAGTTAGATCTGTGCGTGGCTGTTTGGCTGTGGTACGGGCTGGTGCCAGGGTCGGGGGAGGGCGCTGAGTCAAGGGCTCCCCCGGACGGGCGGTGAGGTGTGCTGCCTCCTCAGCCTCTGTGCTCTCCTTCCAGTTCCCCCCGAGGAGCCCCAGCTTTCCTGCTTCCGGAGGAGCCCCCTCAGCAACGTGGGTTGTGAGTGGAGTCCTCGGAGTCCCCCGTCCCCGACCACAAAGGCCGTGTTATTGGTGAGGAAGTTGTAAGTATCTTGGGCTGGGCTGTGTGTCTGTCTTCTCCATCCTTCCTGACTGAGGCCCTGGGAGTGGTGGCGGCTCTCAGAGGAGCCCAATGGGACTGGCTGGCCAGTGATTCCAAAATGTTATTGGAAAGTAAGTAAGTACTTTGGACCGAGGAGAAGGGAATGAAGGAGGGAGCTGAGACTTCGCCACCAGTGCTCAGTGCTGGTCACTGTGCTACAATATTTGTCCTATTAACCCACACAATAGCGAGGGTGGGGTGGGGGGGTGGGTGTTGTTTTTCTCGTTAACAGATGGAGAAACTGCACCACAGAGATTGGTTAACTTGTTTAAGGTCATCTAGCTAGTAAGTAGCTCTGCCCGGAATCAAACCCCAGCCTGATTTCATTCAAAATACAAAGGTTTTGGGCGTTGCTCTTAAGAAGATGCAGATGTCCTGGGAGGGGAAGGGCAGCTGTGATCAGTGTCCTGATTGTGAGCTTATCAGGCTTTTCCCATTTTAATGGCAGCTGAGAGGAAGTGGTGATAGAGTGGGGAGAGGGAGCTGGGGGCGGTGGGGCAGGAAGTCACACCTGCCTGGGGGTCCCTGTGGCACAAAGTGAGGGGACCTGGGATGAGTTCAGGCACAGATGGAAGGGGGAAGGTTACATCTCTGCAGTTTTCTGTCTCCATCCCAGAGCCAAGGTCTCCGTAGTCCAGATGTTTGTTTACCACTGAGTTTGAGCTGGCAATCATTAGAGTATCAAAAAATCCGAGCAGGGACGGACGTCATCTGGGTGTTTTGGTGTCCACTTGCGTCTGTCTCCAGAGAGTCACCTGGTGGTGATATTTATGCTTTGGTCTCCGCACAGGGACATGTATAGGTTGCCCATCTGCACATGATGCAGATGCCATTAGGACTGATGGTTCACACTCCAAGTAGAGGAAGGTCAGAAATCTCCACAGCCCGAAGCTGAGTTGGGATATAATTCTGTGGCACCAGGAAGGCATTCCTCCGTAAATGGGATGTTCTGTACAGTGGCCGGCAGCTGCCCAGCCCGCCCCCGGGAAGGCTTTATTCAGTTGACACTTGGACTAGAGTAATTTGTGTGTTGACAGTAAGAATGAGAGAGGGCAGGGCGTTTAAGCTCACAGCCTCCTCCTGCCAGCAGCTCGGGCGTGTCCATCCTCCTCCTGGGCTGTCTACCCTGAACTGAGGAAGGGGGAATGGGGAGCCACTGTGAGAGCCTTGGGGCCTCCAGAACCCACTCAGGCCCATCCTGGGACTGCGGGGGTGAAACCGGTCCCTGGAAAGAGGTTTTGTATGTTCTGCTCTTTTGCTCGTGTGTGTGCCCGCAGCCACACCCTCGCCCCACTGCGCTTGCTCGCTTGTTCTCTCCCTAAGTGTTTGGCGAGTTCGGCGTCTGCCGTGGGCTGGGTGCTGTACTAGGCTGAGGGAGAGGCACAAGGCAAACAGGACTGGGCCCCTGTCCTCAAGCCCCACGGGGGTACCCACCTGTAAGCAGACGGCCCCACCTTCTCAGTGTTAGGTGGGATGGATGCCTGAGTGACGGTGGAGGGAGGGAGGGAGGCCCTAACTCAGACTGGGAAGGTGGGGGCAGGCTTCCCAGAAGGAAAGTCTGTGCTGGGCCTGGGGTTAAAACTCAAATCAGGGGTTGATGGGTGATTTGTCACTGAGGCGGCAGGGTGAGTGGCTGCCCTGGACTCACATGCCCACACATGTCACAAGTTGGTGAAGTCTCAGGCTTCCAGGCCAGGTGGGACAGTGTCTGACTCACCTCTAATATCTTCATCACCCAGGATTCCTTTCTGGGCTCACTGCCGGAAACGCTGCCACCTCTTTGCAAACCCTTCCAGCACTTCGAGGTTCTGGGATGGCATTCTACTGGCTGTCCTAGTCCTCTGAGGGCAGGTCTTTTCTGTTAGTGTCTTGAGGCCAGGGTGGGGCCTCTTGATTCCTTTCTGCATCCCCTGCAGTGCCAAGAGCCCAGGACCTGTCAGGGAGCCCGAACGCACTACCTCTCTGATGCCACGGTAATTGAGCGCGCCCTCTAGTTCAGCCCCTTAGACTGCCATGCCAGATGCTAAGCTAGATGTTTTACACTCATTTATGAATTAATCCTAAGAAACCCCTGTGAGGTGGGTACTGTTAATATTCCCATTTTCGAATGAGAAAACAGAGGCTTGGAGAGGTTGGATAATTTACTCAGAATCCCCAGTGTTACTCAGTGTGAAGTGGAGATTAAAACCCCCAGGGACGGGACTTCCCTGGTGGCGCAGTGGTTAAGAATCTGCCTGCCAATGTGAGGGACACGGGTTCGAGCCCTGGCCCGGGAAGATCCCACATGCCGCGGAGCGGCTAAGCCCCTGTGCCACAACTATTGAGCAACCCCCGCTCCCCATAACTAGGAGAAGCCCGCACACAGCAATGAGGACCCAATGCAGCCAAAGATAAATAAATAAAAAACAAAACAAAAAAAAAAAAAACCGGGGTCAGACCGCAGAGCCTGAGCTCCTAACCCCTGCCCTTTCTTCTCTCCTGTCCTGAGTAAGTGCAGCAACTGATAGCGAGCCCCGCCCTTGTTTTGTGTCTGCAGTCCGGTGAAAGACTTCCAGGAGCCGTGCCAGTACTCCCCGGAGTCGCAGCAGTTCTCCTGCCAGTTGGCAGTCCCAGAGGGAGACAACTCTTTGTACGTCGTGTCCCTGTGTGTCTCCAACAGTGCTGGGAGCCAGTCCAGCAGACCCCAAACATTTGAGGGTTATGGAATCCGTAAGTAAGCTCTTCAGGCCTCCATCTCCCCTCCAACTGTTTCCTTTTTTTTGATTTAATGTTCCTCATGGACTTCTTGGAGGGGACGGTGAGGGGTTTGGTGAGCTGGTGCCTTTTGGGCTTTAGTTTTTTTTTTTTTTAATAAATTTATTTATTTATTTTTGGCTGTGTTGGGTCTTTGTTGCTGTACACGGGCTTTCTCTAGTTGTGGGGTGAGCAGCGGGTACTCTTCGTTGCGGTGGGCGGGCTTCTCATTGCGGTGGCTTCTCTAGTTGCGGAGTACGGGCTCTAGGTGCGCGGGCTTCAGTAGTTGTGGCACGTGGGCTCAGTAGTTGTGGCACACAGGCTCAGTAGTTGTGGCACTCTGTGGCATGTGGGATCTTCCCGGACCAGGGCTCGAACCCGTATCCCCTGCCTTGGCAGGCAGATTCTTAACCTCTGCGCCACCGGGGAAGCCCTTGGGATACTTGCCAGAGGTCTGATTGTGGCAGGCGAGCGCCCTGTCAGGGTGTGCCTGGGGAAGTGGTCTGGGGCTGGAGGTGGGGTCCTGCCTGCTGGGGACTTGCAGTCTTCATGGGTCTCTCCTTGGCACCAAACTTGTTGCTGCATAGGAGCTGTGCTCCCTTTTCCCACAGTGCAGCCTGACCCACCCGTCAATGTCACAGTCACCGCCGTGGACAGAAACCCCCGCTGGCTCAGCGTCACCTGGCAAGACCCCCCTTCCTGGAACTCATATTTCTACAGGTTACAGTTTGAGCTCCGATACCGGGCTGAACGATCAAAGACATTCACAATGTGGATGGTAAATTTTTCTTTTACTTCTGGACAGAAAAGAGCCCCTAGATACTCAGGAGTAGTAGAAAGGGTACTAGAAAGAAGAAAATGAGTTCTGGGTCCTGGTCAGCCACTCACTACCTGCATGGCCTTGAGTAAGTCTCTGAACCCTTCTGAGCCTTGGCTGCCTCATTTATAAAATGGGAATAATAATGCCAGGCCAGTCTCCTCTTTGCAGGCCAGTTTGTGAGATCGAGTGTGAGCTGGGAAGAGAGATGGGCTGCCTGCAAGTCAAGGGTGTGGCTTGCAAGATTCTGTGTTACATGGGGGCAGGGGCTGTGACTTACAGCTTCTGCACCAGTTGGCCCAGACGGCAACCCCACCTGGCTCTGAGCCTCCAGGGTGGTGTGAGCCTTTGGAGCATCTCTGCCCAGCTGAGTCATCCACCGGACCCAAGAGGGAGCAGCTGAAGGGCTGGGGTTGTCCCAGGACTCCCGTGTCCCTGTGGAGCCGCTTAACCTGGTGCCACCCAGGCCCCACCCAAGAGTCACCTGCGCCTCTCGCCCTCAGGTCAAGGAGCTCCAGTATCACTGCATCATCCACGACGCCTGGAGTGGCATGAAGCATGTGGTGCAGCTTCGGGCCCAGGAGGAGTTTGGGCATGGCTTATGGAGTGAGTGGAGCCAGGAGGTCACGGGCGTCCCTTGGACAGGTATGTGAGAAATGCGGAAGGGATGTTTCAGCTTTGTTACTGTATCAATTATCTGTTGCTATGTAACAAGTCACCCCCAAACTCATGGTAAAAAAGCAACCATTCATCTGCTCAATTCGTTGAAAATCAGTCAGCTGGGCAGCTCTTGTGCAGGTTTTGCCTGAATCATGAAGGCAGCTGCATCAGGTCTGCACTGTCCAAGATGGCCTCACTGCCACATCTGACGGTTGACTCTGGCTGGTGGCTGGAGCTCTCGGTTCTTCTTGAGGTCTGTCATCTGCCAGCAGGCCAGCCCAGACTCAAGGGGGGAAAGTTCCTCCACAGCCTGATGGGAGGAGCCGCAAAGAATTTGTAGCTATATTTAACCTACCACAGTAAACTAATGCTTTTTACTTGAAAAAAAAAAAGATGTTAAAGGTAGTAATAATCATCTGTAATAATGCGATTAGTGAAAAATTCTAAACAAAAAATATAAAGAATAATTATCACCAGTATTCGTACCACCTAGAGAAAACC